>NC_089493.1:89167120-89815545 GCF_036850765.1 Saccopteryx bilineata
AGCTGAAAGACAAGAACTCCAGGACTTTCCTTTTTTTTTTTTTCTAATGTTCTTTACAGAGACAGAGAGAGGATCAGAGAGAGGGATAGATAGGGACAGACAGACAGGAACAGAGAGAGATGAGAAGCACCAATCATCAGTTTTTCATTGCACATTGCGATGCCTTAGTTATTCATTGACTACTTTCTCATATGTGTCTTGACCATGGGGCTACAGCAGACTGAGTAACCCTTTGCTCGAGCCAGCGACCTTGGGTCTAAGCTGGTGAGCTTTGCTCAAACCAGATGAGCCTGCACTCAAGCTGGCAACCTTGGGGTCTCGAACCTGGGTCCTCTGCATCCCAATCCAATGCTCTATCCACTGCACCACTGCCTGGTCAGGCTCCAGGACTTTTTAAAGCAAAGTTTTCTTCTACCTTATTAACTATGTCACTTTCTGCCTGTGATGGGCAGATTGACAGCCCATCCCAAAGATGTCCATGTCCTAATCCCTGAACCTGGCTATCAGTTTGGTTACAAAGCAGAAAAGAATGAAGGCTGCAGAGAATCAGCTGACCTTACAATAGGGAGTGTATCCTGGATTATCCAAGTGGGCCCAATGTAATTACAAGAATCCTTACAAGTGGAAGAGAGAGGCAGAAAAGCAAGAAGTGCAAAGGGGAGAGATGTTGCCACAGGAGTCAAGTCAGAAACATTACGTTGCCGTGTTTGAAGACAAAGGAAGGCCAGGAAACGCATTGTCCCTGGAGCCTTTCTGGAGCCAAGTCCTGCCAACATCTTGATTTTAACCCAATGAGAACCACCCTAAAACTCCAAAGCTAGCCCAGGCCAAGTAACTCAGTTGGTTAGAGCATTATCCCAATATGCCAAGGTTGTAGGTTTGATTCCCGGTCATGGCACATTTAAGAATCAACCAATGAGCCTGACCAGGCAGTGGCACAGTGGACAGAGCGTCAGACTGGGATCTGGAGGACCCATGTTCAAGACCCCGAGGTCGCCAGCTTGAGTGCAGGCTCATCTGGTTTGAGCAAAGCTTACCAGCTTAGACCCAAGGTGCTGGCTCGAGCAAAGGGTTACTCAGTCTGCTGTAGCCCCACGGTCAAGGCACATATGAGAAAGCAATCAATGAACAACTAAGGTGTCACAACGAAAAACTGATGATTGATGCTTCTCATCTCTCTCTGTTCCTGTCTGTCTGTCCCTATCTAGCCCTCTCCCTGACTCTTTCTTTGTCCCTGTAAAAAAAAAGAATCAACCAATGAATACATGGATAAGTGAAACGGCAAACCAATGTTTCTCTTTCTCTCTAAAATCAATTTTTAAAAGACTTCAAAGCTATAAAATATAAATTTGTGTTGTTTTAAGCCACTAAGTTTGTGACAATTTGTTACAGCAGCAAAACACAGATACACTGCCTAGAGAAAGAGCTCTCCTGCTTTAAGCAGAAGAGCCCTGTTAACCCAGTATAAGGTAGCATTTTAATCACATGTCATTCAAAAAAAAAGGAAAAGAATGTTGGCCCTGGCCAGTTGGCTCAGCAGTAGAGCATCGGCCCAGCATGTGGAAGTCCCAGGTTGGATTCCTGGCCAGGGCACACAGGAGAAGCACCCATCTGCTTCTCCACCCCTCCCCCCTCCTTCCTCTCTATTTCTTTCTTCCCCTCCCACAGCCAAGGCTCCATTGGAGCAAAGTTGGCCCGGGTGCTGAGGATAGGTCCATGGACTCTGCCTCAGGCACTAGAGTGGCTCTGCCTGCAGCAGAGCAATGCCCCAGATGGGCAGAGCGTCGCCCCCTGGTGGGCATGCCAGGTGAATATGGGAGTCTGTCTGACTGCCTCCCCACTTCTAACTTTGGAAAAATACAGGAAAAAAAAAGGAAAATAATGTTATTCAAATGTGTGAAGTCAACAATCACAAATAAGAAGAGAATTAAAAACCAAGAGCTAAAAGAACTGATATATGGCCAGCTGACTCAATGATAGAGCATTAGTCCAGTGTGTGGAAGTTCCAGGTTCAATTCCTGGCCAGGGCACACAGGAGAAGCACCCATCTCCTTCTCCACCCTTCCCCCTCTCCTTCCTCTCTATCTCTTTCTTCCCTCCTGCAGCCAAGGCTCCACTGGAGCAAAGTTGGCCCCAGGCACTGAGGATGGCACCATGGCCTCTGTCTCAGGTGCTAGAATGGCTCCAGTTGCAATGGAACAACACCTCAAATGGGCAGAGCACTGCCCCCTAGTGGGCTTGCTGGTGGATCCCGGTCGGGCGCATGCAGGAGTCTGTCTATCTGCTTCCCCGCTTCTCACTTCAGAAAAATACCAAAAAAATACAAAACTGATATATGCAAGCTACAGCAAAAAGCAGGCTGGGCTATTCATTTCAGTGACATAACAGTCAGGTGTCCTTAGAATTAAAATTCCCTTCAGTCTCTTAATCTACTTCATCTAAAGTCTTAACATGAAACCACTGTTAAAAAGAAATACCTATTTGTTTTTGGTTAGAACGTGAGCCATCTGTATTAGTAACCTCGAATGGCCACAACAAAAGAGCACAACTGAGTGGCTAAAACAATATAAATTTCTCACAGTTCTGGAGCCAGCAAAGCCCAAAATCAAGGTGCCAGGAGATTTGGTGTCAAGTGATAACCACTTCCTGGCTCGTAGACAGCTGCCTTCTCACTGTATCCTCACAACGTCAAGGACATAGAGCACTCTGATCCCTCCTCCTCTTCTCATAAGGGCACCAGCTTTATCAGGCTAGGCCCCACCCTTATGACCTTATTTAACCTTAATTACCTCTTTAAGGCCCTATCTCCAAATACAGTCACCTGGGGTTTAGGACTTCAGCATGTGAATCTGAGGACACTAATATTCAGTTCATAACATCATTAATAATCACTATTTATGTAAGAAAAGAAAAAAAGAGACACTATTTTGCCTGGAAAATTATCAAGTCATAAAATTACCATAAACAAAAGGAAACAACTGGGAATATAAAAAGCTTCCAAGTAGAATATTAACATACAACTTATATATTCATTAATACGTTAATGTATATGTGAAATTATGGACAAGGACACGAGCTAATTGTATGTGTTTATACAACATATACAGTCGACTCCTGCAATAAAAAAGAAAGGTGCCTCTTTAAATTGTTCTTTTAAAATACAGTATATGTGGACTTCAAGATATACCAGCTTTGGAAGTGGGGAGGTCCAGATGGCTTTGGTATCAAAAAGTCACTGTATATGTAAACTGCAACTGTAAACTCAGTTTCTACAATCCAGAAAAAAGTAGTGGACACAAAAGTAAATATATCAGGAGAGGCTAATAACCCAAAAGAAAAGAACAGCTCCCAAAGTTTGCGATTTATTCCACAAAATTTATTCTGTAGATGTAACTTCTCCCTTGACTCTAAGCCACTAATGCTCACTAACAAACGAAACTATATTAAAATTTCACAAATATGATCATACATACCAGATGTAGAGTTTATACATGTCGGTCTCTAAATCTGGGGCACCTATAGCAAACAAGAATTAATTCATTCTCATTCTCTCTTTCTCACTTATAAAATATTTAAATGTAAAAAACCTTTAAGAGACTATTCAGTTTTAGAAAGCCATCATTATCATTTACAATCAATTAAATCATCCTCATAGATTACAAAAATTAAGTGTTAGATTCAGGTGTGCTCTGAGCCACATTTTCATCTAATAATACCTATGTTAAGGATAAAAATAATTTTTTAAGATTTCATCTACTGGTCCTGGCCGGTTGGCTCAGTGGTAGAGCGTCAGCTTGGCGTGCAGGAGTCCCGGGTTCGATTCCCAGCCAGGGCACACAGGAGAAGCGCCCATCTGCTTCTCTACCCCTCCCCCTCTCCTTTCTCTCTGTCTTTCTCTTCCCCTCCCTCAGCTGAGGCTCCATTGGAGCAAAGTTTGCCAGGGTGCTGAGGATGGCTCTGTGGCCTCTGCCTCAGGTGCTAGAATGGCTCTGATTGCGGCAGAGCGATACCCCAGATGGGCAGAGCATCGCCCCCTGGTGGGCATGCCGGGTGGGTCCCGGTTGGGCGCATGCGAGAGTCTGTCTGATTGCCTCCCCCTTTCCAACTTAAGAAAAATACAAAAAAAAAAAAAAAAGATTTCATCTACTGATTTGATAGAGATGAAAGAGACAGAGAGAAAGGTGGGGCAGGATTGGGAAGCATCAACTCATAGCCACTTCCCTTCTGTGCCTTGACCGGGCAAGCCCGGGGCTTCAAACTAGAGACCTCAGCACCCCAGGCTGACGCCCCATCCAATGCCCCACCACAGGTCAGGCAAGGATAAAATATTAAGTGGCATATTTAACCCACACATTACTAATCATCCTTGCCCAAATGACTTTTGGCCATGACACACATGACATGTGATGATCAGTCAGAGATAACGCCCACACATCCCCGATCAACAAAAGATGATTTTCTTCTGTAACTTGGTTCTCTGATTCCTACTCTTTTTTTCCCAATGAGTAAGACTGTACTGTTCTAAAAACATAAGGGGTAGAGAAACACAAAAGAGAATGAGTGTACCTTGTTTCTCAGATTTTCCAATCTGGTTTGAAATAATATCAACAGTCTAGGAAGCGGTCAAAATTAAGGAGTAAAGAATTATAACCACTCTCAAGATACTGTTGCTGTTGTTTTGACCTACTGGGCTAAGGTTTGAACATACTCAGCTTTGCATTCATTTCCTGGTTGTTCCGTCGATGACTCAAGTGCAAAATGAATGTTATTTCCATCAGGGAAAATGTTGGACCTCTTACCCCCCCTGCTGTTCACTGCTAAAACTGTGCTCTGGGGCTGGTTTCACCTCAGCTGTGAGACACTTCTGTGCAACAGATGGTTACTGGGAGTGGCCTGAAATGTTCTTTTTATTGTGGTTTTGGAGCTGAACAAGAACTTTGGAGTTAACACACCTGGTTCATATGTGGGATATAAAACTGAAAGCAACAAATGAACAAACAAGAAAACAAACAAAAATTCATGGACACAGACAACAGCGTGGTAGTCACCTGAGGGAAGCTGGTGTGGGGAGGTAGGCAGACAGTAAAGGCTAAAAGAGACCAAATATATGGTGACAGAAGAAGATTTGAGTTTGGGTGGTAAGCACACGTAATATACAGATGACATATTGTATTCTTAAAACTATATACTTTTATTCAATCTCACTCCAATAAATTTTAAAAGGGGGGAGTGAAGCATCACCATTGCAGTCATTTTAAGCAATTTACACTTTCAGAATGTGTACTTAGAGAGCATATCTCAAGCCAACATGTAATTTCTTTAATTTACAAAGGTGAGTTAATGAATTATGAATTATAAACTATAATGATAGCATTGTAAAACTGAGAGGTCTCTTTAAGGCTTTTCACATTTAAATGTTTTATAAATGATAGAATGAGAATGAATTAATACTTGTTTGTTATAAATGTCCCAAATTTAGGGGGGAAAAGAGAAATTGAGAAAGGAAGGCAAATGGAACACCAAAATTTCCCCGTTCTTTCCATGTCACCTATCACAGCAGCCCACTCAGAGCTTCTGTTTGCGGAACTAGAATTTGGGGGGTGGGATATGACTTTTACAGCTGGAGGAACAGTGTGGTGACTGTATCCTAGACTTCAGTTTCCTGCGTAGAAGCCTCCATTCCTAAGTCATTTGGTAGAAACTTGAAGTTCCCATCTCTATATTTTACTACTTCATCTGTTGCTATCTCAGAGTTATAAGATACATATTAAATAAACTAGAAAAGTTGAAGTCAACAGCTCTAAAGGATAAACTACCATTCAATACAGCCTAAGCATTTGCCATATTAGAAAGAAAAAAAGATACGCAATAGGAAAACATAAAAGGTACATAATTATTCTAGGAGGTAAACAATTCAGAATTAGTTGTTTTGCTCATTCATAAACAAACAAACAAAAATTAAATCTCATCCTGGAAGTCAGAAACTGGCACTGGCCAGCTGGCTCAGTGAACAGAGCATCAGCCTAGTGTATGGACCTCTCGGGTTTGATCCTCCATCAGGGCACACTGCTGAAGGAGCTGTCTGCTTCTCTCCCCCTCCCTCTTCCCCTTCTCTCTCTTCCCGTCTCACAGCCACTGGCTTCATTGGTTCGAGCTTCAGCCCTGGACACTAAGGATAGTTTGGTTGGTCTAAGCATCAGCCTCAGGTGCTGAGGATAGCTCAGTTGATTCAAGCACTGACCCCAGACAGGGGTTGCCGGGTGGATGCCAGTCAGGGCACAAGTGGGAGTCTGTCTCTCTGTCTATCCTCAAAATCAGAAACTTTGAGTTCAAATAACAAACCCATCACCCACTACTTGGTTGCACCCTTTAAAAAGCCTAAATCCACCCAATTACTATTTCTTCATCTGTAAAACTACATTTCATACTGCCTACCTCTTTCATAGGGAGAATCTGATAATCATTTAAATGTGAGGATTTCTTTCAGGTCCTACCCTGAAGAAGCAGTTTTAGTTCTTTTAATTTTTATTGTTTATTTCCTCAACATGAGTAATGCATGCTCATGGTAACAAAATAAAAGTTGAAATAGTGCCTGATAAGGCGGTGGCACAGTGGATAGAGCATGGGACTGGGACACGAAGGACCCAGGTTTGAAACCCCAAGGTCACCAGTTTGAGTGCAAGCATCCGGGATGAGCGTGGGCTCACCAGCTTGAGCACGGGGTTACTGGCTTGAGCATGAGATCATAGACATGACCCCATGGTCGCTGGCTTGAGCCCAAACGCCGCTGGCATGAGCCCAAGGTTGCTGGCTTGAGCAAGGGGTCACTTGCTCTGCTGCAGTCCCTCAGTCAAGGCACATTATGAGAGCAATCTCAATGAAGACTAAGGAGCCGCAAAGAAGAATTGATGCTTCTCATCTCTCTCTTTCCTGTCTGTCTGTCACTATCTGTCCCTCTCTCTGTCTCTCTCTCTCTGTCGTTGTCAGAGAGAGAGACATTTTTTTTTCAAAAAAAAATTTTTTTTGAAATAATACAGAAAATATAAAAAATTTCCTCATCCTATCTCCAAAGTTAACCACTACATGTTTCCTATATAGCCTTCCAGAAATATTCTATACATATAGATGAATATCTTCTTTTCACACAAATGGAATGATACTGTACTGACTTTTCTGAAGTGTTTCCCTCGATATTGGACATTTTGCATATTGACCCCATTCCTTAAGAGCTGCATGGTACCCTCCAAATAGACAACCATCATTTATTTTAAAAGTCCATTTATTTCCTCTTTATTGAATTTTGGGGGGCTTCAGGTACATAATTCCACAACATGTCATCTGTACACTGTATTGTTTTTACCACTCCAAGTCTCTGTCCATCACCATCTATTCCCCCATACTCTCCTCTACCTCCCCCCACCTGACTCCCCTCACAATCACCACACTGTTGCCTGGGTCCATGAGGTTTTTCTCTTTCTCTTTTTTCTTTTTTGCTCCACCCTTCCAGCCCCCACCCATAGCTGTTAGCCTGCTCTCTAGCTATGAGTGTGTCTCTATTTTGCTCCCTTCTTAACAGAGTTAGGAACAATAGTCTAGGACCAACCATCTACTCATATCTGCTAACTTGTTCAGTAAGATAAACTGCTAAGTATAGAATTGCTGGGCCACAGGCTAAATTTTGATGTCAAATTGCCTCATTTATTGGTTTTACCAACTCCCACAAAGAAAAGAGTATCACTAAGGTCAGCCAATACTGAATACCAACACTTTTTTCTTTTATAAGAAAAAATTTAGAAATCTAAATTTAGAAAATTCAGAAAATCACAGAGGTGGAAGAAATGGGTTTTAGGAAACAAGTTACAGAGGCAAAAAGGGGGCCCTTGGAGCTTAGGAGAGAGAGGGGTAAAGGTAGCTTGACTGGGGCGGAGGAGGGGAGGAGGGAAAGGCACAGGTGTGTTCCTAGTATGCCTGGAAGGGAGAAAGCACCTGATCGGCCCTTGGGGGGGAGGGGGGAGGAGCATAGGTTTAAAGGCTTTTTTCTATATATATATACCATATTTCCCCATGTATAAGATGCACATTTTTTGAAAAATTTGGGGTCTAAAAACTGGGTGTGTCTTATACAGTGATTGTAGATTTTTTTACTTGCATTTCCTGCTTTTTTACACTTGTTTTTGCACTCATTGTTGAAGAAAATTATTCCTCATCAGACACAGATGAGGACAAGCTACTGGATGGGAGTTTTGACAGTGATGTGGAGTTGTATGAATTTTATGATGAATAAAACTTGAGCTCAGCCTGACCACGCGGTGGCGCAGTGGATAGAGCGTCGAACTGGGATGCAGAAGGACCCAAGTTCAAGTCCCCGATGTCGCCAGCTTGTGCACGGGCTCATCTGGGTTGAGCAAAAGCTCACCGGCTTGAGCCCAAGGTCACTGACTCGAGCAAGGGATTACTCGGTCTGCTAAAGGCCCGCAGTCAAGGCATATATGAGAAAGCAATCAATGAACAACTAAGGTGTTGCAACGCGCAACGAAAAACTAATGATTGATGCTTCTCATCTCTCCATTTCTGTCTGTCTGTCCCTGTCTATCCCTCTCTCTGACTCTTTTTTTGTTTTTGTTAAAAACAACAACAACAACAAAAAATTGAGTTCAATAACTTTATGTAATACATTTTTTTTCAAATTTCGGGCCCCAAAATTAAGGTGCCTCTTATACATGAGGAAATACAGTGGTTTCATTAGGAAACTTAGCACCAAGAAAATTAACATGGATTTTTTAATTTTGTAAGCAACCTAATTTGTGTTCCCACCGTATCTTTTTATTTTATTTTATTTATTCATTTTTAGAGAGGAGAGAGAGGGAGAGAGAGAGACAGAGAGAGAGAAGGGGGGAGGAGCTGGAAGCATCAACTCCCATATGTGCCTTGACCAGGCAAGCCCAGGGTTTCGAACTGGCGACCTTAGCGTTCCAGATCGATGCTTTATCCACTGCGCCACCACAGGTCAGGCCTCCACCATATCTTTGAAGCAATAAAGAACCTACACTTTCCATTTATCAAAAGAAGTAAAATTAATAATTTTTAAATTGAGGCACAAAACATTCCAGAAAGGAGAGTACTGGTTGCTACAAACTGAATAACATCAGCCATCATCAAAATGAAGGGCCCTGATATTATTTTTGCTGTTACCCTCGAATTTTACCATTATGATAAAAATTTAAATGTTTCTAACTACTAGATACTTGTCTATGTTCCCATGATATATTTTTAATTTGTTTTTATTAATTGTTAGAGAGAGAAAGGAAGGGAAAAAGAGAGAGGAATAAAAAGGAAACGCTGATTTGTTGTTTCACTTATTTATGCATTCATTGGTTGATTCTTGTATGTGCCCTGACCAGGGTTTGAGCCCGCATGTCAGGACAATGCTCTAACCAACTGAGCTACCAGGCCAAGGATTGTTCCCCATGGTTTTAAAGGTATTCCTATGATGCTAGTAACATCTTTTACCTAAAATGATGTGTATAACAATTAAAAAATTATGCATGAGAGCCTGACCAAGTGATGGTACAGTGGATACAACATCAACCTGGGTCCCCTGTTCGAAACCTCAAGGTCACCAGCTTGAGCATGGGCTCGTTGGCTTGAGTGGCTTGATAGTAGGGTCACTGGCTTGAAGCCCAAGGTCACTGGCTTGACCAAGGGGTCACTGGCTCCGCTACAGTCTTCCAGTAAAGGCACATATGAGAAGCAATAAATGAACAACTAAAAGTAACACAACTACGAGTTGACGTTTCTCACTCTCTCCTCCCTCAAGTCCTCCCTTCCTTTCTTTCTCTCTCTCAGAAAAGAAATATATATATATGCATGAGGAAAAAAATTAGGCACATGAAATGCTCTGTCCTAAGTTAGTCTTGACCTAATTTTACAACATAAAGGAGTACTACTAAAAAGCTGATGTTCTTTCATTTTTCTTGCTAGATTTTTTCTAATTCTCCAATCCTATTATCCTATATATAGAACAAACACAGCAAACACATTTATTTTTATAAATAAATTCTAGTTTAAATTTAACAAAAATCTACTCTTTCCAATTCATCAATAATAATTTGAGAAATAGTTAAGAAAAGAAAGCAAAAATAAACACTAAAATTACCTATCAAATCTAACATTTCAAATATCATAATAAAAATACAGAATTATATAATCAACTTTAAAAAAAAATTTTTTTAAGGCCCTGGCCGGTTGGCTCAGTGGTAGAGCGTCGGCCTGGTGTGCAGGAGTCCCGGGTTCGATTCCCGGCCAGGGCACACAGGAGAAGCGTCCCTCTGCTTCTCCACCCCTCCCCCTCTCCTTCCTCTCTATCTCTCTCTTCCCCTCCCACAGCCAAAGCTCCACTGGAGCAAAGTTGGCCCGGGCACTGGGGATGGCTCTGTGGCCTCTGCCTCAGGTGCTAGAATGGCTCTGGTCACAACAGAGCAACACCCCAGATGGGCAGAGCATCGCCCCCTGGTGGGCATGCCAGGTGGATCCCGGGCGGTTGCATGCGGGAGTCTGTCTGACTGCCTCCCCGTTTCCAACTTCAGAAAAATACAAAAATAAATAAATAAATAAAATAAAAATTTTAATAACTGACCAAAAAATTTTCAAAAGTAAAAAATGGCAAAGGATCCAAAGTAAGACAAGATAACAGCTTGAATAATATATGAAACAAATGAGTTTAAAATGATAAAGAGAATAAAATAGTGTAAAGGGATTCTGTAGATATAAGACCTCTGAATACTATAATTCCTATTTCAATCTCACAGTTTAAAAAAATCTGTTATTTGCATTAAGGTAGAAACTTTAATAGACTTAGAACTAGGACAATATAAAACCAATGTGAATTAAAGCTCTTGTATAAATCTGGCCCTTGGGAGAGTGACAACTTTTTAGTTATTGAACTTACAACCACCAAAAGAAGGGAGCTTCAACTAATACAGAGGCAAATGGAACACAAAGGGCTGTCCTGACCTGAACTTCCACAATGACACTGCCTAAAAACACACTCTCTAGCTTGCCTCATCCACCTTCTCAATACCTTCTACACGCCATCACTCAGTCAACAAACATTTATTAAATCTCCTCAAAAATCACAGTGCTGTATCATATACAGGCCTTCAAGTAGCTTACAATTAATTCAATAGACATACGTGAAGTAAATAATCAACTACAGGCAGTCCTCAGGTTACAAACAAGATAGGTTCTACAGGTTTGTTCTTAAATTAAATGTGTATATATAAGTTGGAACAGGTACATTTACCTACTAAATGCAACTTAGACAAATGTTTGTCTTAACGTGGTATTTATTTGTACCTTTCTATACATATAAATACTTAAACATTTTCAAACACAACCTTAAACAATCTTGGATGATGCAGAAGATGATGGACTTGTTGGAAAGGATGGGACTGGGGTTAGAGAGTCAGGGTTGGATTCTGCTGCTGGGGTTAATTTCTTGAAGTCGGCATCCAGGGAGGCTTGTACAGAGCTTTTCTTTTTCTCACCATAAATGGTCCTGTAGCATCTCAAGCCTTCGGTAACGTAAACCTTTTTTTATTATTATTGATTTGAGAGAGAGAAACAGGAAGGCAGGGAGGGAGGAGAGAAAAGAGAAGCATCAACTCCACAGTCGCTTCACTTTAGTTGTTCATTGACTGCTTCTCATACGTGCCTTGACAGCAGTGAGGTGGGGGTGTTAGCCATGCCAGTGACCCCCTGTTCAAGCCAGTGACTTCAGGCTCAAGCCAGCGACCTTTGGGCTTAAGCCAGTGACCTTTGGATCATGTCAATGATCCCACACTCAAGCCAGCAACCTTAGGATTTCAACATCGGGGTTGATGCTCTATCCACTGAGCCACCACCAGTTAGGCCATACGGTAAACTTGTGTGAACCTCTCTGTATCAGGATCTTTACCATTCCTGCTTCAATGAGACGAAAGCATCTGCTAACTCTTTTGTAGAAAACTTTTTCAGTTCTGGACTTTCTAGGTCCCTGTTGTCTTCCCTAAATGTTATCATCTGCTGCTCTAGTTCCATAAGGTTTTCATTGGTTAGTTCTTTGCTATGGGAGTCGAGTAACTCTATGATACCATTTCCACTGATGTCTAACTGCAGTTGATTACCAATAACCCTTATGGTGCTCCGCTCATAAATGTGAGTTGTACGCATGTCAGAAGTTTATAACACAGAGACCCACTGTGTAACAAAAAGGAATAAAAATGAGTGCTATATGTATAAAGTACATCATTGCTGAGAAAAACCAGAAGCTTCACAGAGGAAGGTAGCATGTGAGCTCAGCATGTGAAAATAAGATTTTGAAAAAAGGAAAGTATAAAAAAATATAACAGTAGAGTTCAGATTGCAAACTATGGAATTATTGCTAATTCAGCTGAAAAGGAATTTACTTTTAAAATGTCAGGTAGCTCGTAAAACTGATGAGAAGTCTAGAGGCTGGCGGGTGAAACAAGTAGGAAACAGGAATTTGAGAACTCAGCCGCAGTAACAGAAACACAGTAGTTAGGATGCCATGGTAACTAGCTGCCATAATGAATTTCTGATGACATCTATATGTCATTGCCTCAGGAGTGAACGCCTAATAAAAGATGTTTCTGGGTCAGTGGACAAAAATCTCAGTAAGATCAGACAACAGTATTATGTCAATATTGATTTCCTGATTTTGGCCACTGTGCTATGGTTATGTAAGAGATTTCCTTGATTTTGTAAATTACACATTTAAATATTTAGGGGTAAGGCCCTGGCCGGTTGGCTCAGCGGTAGAGCATCGGCCTGGTGTGCGGGGGACCCGGGTTTAATTCCCGGCCAGGGCACATAGGAGAGGCGTCCATTTGCTTCTCCACACCCCCCCCCTCCTTCCTCTCTGTCTCTCTCTTCCCCTCCCGCAGCCGAGGCTCCATTGGAGCAAGGATGGCCCGGCACTGCGGATGGCTCCTTGGCCTCTGCCCCAGGTGCTGGAGTGGCTCTGGTCGCAGCAGAGCATCGCCCTCTGGTGGGCAGAGCATCGCCCCCTGGTGGGCAGAGAGTCGCCCCTAGTGGGCGTGCCGGGTGGATCCTGGTCGGGCGCATGCAGGAGTCTGTCTCTCCCCGTTTCCAGCTTCAGAAAAAAAATACAAAAATATATATATATTTAAGGGTAAAAAGACATCATATTGGCCCTGGCCGGTTGGCTCAGTGGTAGAGCATCGGCCTGGCATGCTGAAGTCCCGGGTTCAATTCCCGGCCAGGGCACACAGGAGAAACACCCATTTGCTTCTCCACCCCTCCCCCTCTCCTTTTTCTCTGTCTCTCTCTTCCCCTCCTGCAGCCAAGGCTCCATTGGAGCAAAGATGGCCCGGGCGCTGGGGATGGCTACTTGGCCTCTGCCCCAGGCGCTAGAGTGGCTCTGGTCGTGGCAGAGCAACGACCCGGAGGGGCAGAGCGTCGCCCCCTGGTGGGCGTGCCGGGGTGGATCCCAGTCCCGCGCATGCGGAAGTCTGTCTGACTGTCTCTCCCCGTTTCCAGCTTCAGAAAAATACAAAAAAAAAAAAAAAAAAGACATCATATCTACCATTTCCTCTTAAAGATTTATTAAATTTTTATTTTTTTAAAATAGTACTGTGTAGGTGGAAAGGAGAAGGCACAGGTAGTTGGCCTGTCCAAACTAAAGTGGTCATTTTAGGGGTTAGAAGTTAGACTCAAAAATATACATTATTGACCATCATATGGTATCTCCCCTTGAAAGGAAGATTTTTTAAAACACAGGGCAGGGGGTTAGATGAAAGGGAAAAAAATGGAGAAAGACAGGCAAAAAAGAATACTCAGTAGGTTTGAGAAGTTATACTCTAGTTGTTCATTTGTCTGTAAACCTACATGATCTACTACCTTGCCAACTCTAATACCTAAGCTTTTAAAGATCCCCTTCTGCATGGGACCAGCACAGTGCCGCCCACCAGAGCACTCATCCTCAGACTTCAACAGCACTTCCCCTCCCCGCTGCCCTCCAGGAAGCCAAGTGGAACACAGATGAGCCCCACTCCCCAACTCCATCTAAACACTATCTACTTTCAGTCTACTTCCACGTTGTAAAAATGAAAAACAAATCAACTTGTCTGCTTAAAATCTCCTTCCAATGTACGTAAAATATGTGCTCTTCATAAAATATTTTCTGGTCACCTCTTAATTCAATGATTCTCTTGGCTGTGAAAAAGAGAAAAATTCTTTTTAAAACTTAAAAGGAAGTGTTCTACACAATCATGCTGACATGAAAAAGCAGCAGCAAACCATAGCATAACCTGGGAGCTAGGCGAAGAACAGCAAGGAAAAACGGAAAGCCAAGCTTTGTCTTTAGAAACATACTCATTTTTCACCAAACTTTGCTTCCAGAAAACTCATAACTTCTTTGGAAGTTCACTTTGTGTATCTGCAACAGGGATTAAGCCTTCTTCAATAATATAAGACTAGGCTTTAATAAGCTCAAATATTAAACAAAGACATGTTATCTTATTATCTGCTTTGTAGTGAAAGGAAAACATGAGGTATCCTTCTCCTCAATATCATTCCAACAACTGGCATGTGTCCACAATAAATAGAACTATAGATTCCAAATCCTCTCTTTAAATGAAATTCACACTGCATTGGACTTTGAGAAGGAATACTAGTAATATTTTTTATTTTTCCCAAACATAGCTGTTATTATTCCTTTTATACCAGAGATGATAGAAACCTAACTATGGTGACTAGTGTATTTCACATAATACACACTCGTTAACAAAAATCTCTCAGCATTAGTAACTTCTCACAGGTAAATACAAAAGTAGAGGAATCACGACACTGATAATCCAAGAATACATATGAACTTTTGGTAGTCCTGTCATCCTAATTATGCTTTGTTTAGGTTAATTATATAAAAATGTGTTTACTATCCCACAACATAACTTTGACTTGGTGCTAAAGAAATAGAGATCCTCAATAAATTCAATTTTTTAAAAAATATGGGTCAGATATATTTATATCCGTACTCAGTAGGAAAAGGACACCAATGCAGGACTAAGCGTGTACAACATGGAATTCTATCAATCTCCTACGCAGTTTTTAATTTTCCTGCTGTGTGCACACACCAATAGATGAAAGGAACACCCCGGGAGCATTGTTCTTTACAAAAATTATCTTTGGCCCTGGTTGGTGGCTCTGTGGGTAGAGTCAGCCTGGCGTACAGACGTCCCAGGTTGGATTCCCAGTCAGGGCACCCAGGACAAGTGACCATCTGCTTCTCTCTCCCTCCCTCTCCTCCTTATCGCCCTCTTCCTTCCCTCAGCCAGTGGCTCAATTGGTTCCCTGCGCTCTGAGGATAGCTCAGTTGGTCTGAGCAAATCAGCATCAGGTGCTAAAAACAGCTCAATACTGAAGCATCGGCCCAAGATGGGGTTGCCAGGTGGATCTCAGTTGAGGCACATGCAGGAGTCTGCCTCACTATCTCATCCCCTCTCACCTAAAAAAAAACAAACAAAAATTGTTTTTCAATCAATTTAAGACTGACTGACATCAGGTTGGTCAAATTCTAAAAACAGCATCCTAGCAACATCAGGATAAAATTACACATATCAATTTGAATTTTTTTCAACATCCTCTAACAAAATCCACTCAAAAGTGAAATATCTGTAACATTTTTATCTATCCACTGCCCCATGACACCTTTATAGAAATTTTTCAGACCAATAAAAGTATTATTTCCATCCAAAAGAAAAAAAGTATAAAGCATTTACTCTTGGTACCTACACACACACACACACACACACACACACACACACACACACACCATGCAAATGTACTCTAACAAAAGGAAATGAAATTTCAAAAGGAATGAATCTAATGCCCCACATGTCAATCAGTAGCTTCTACCGAATAAAACTATGTGTCAATATGAACTTTATTTTTCCCTTTGATATTTCTGAATAGAAAACATCTGAATAGAAAACATCTTTACAACCACTTAATTTGTAAGAAAGGCTAGAAAGACATGCAGTGGTATGGTTAGTATCAAATGACCTACCAGGACTAGAGGCCAATTGCCCTGTGTGGTGGAAAATAATCACAGATAAAAGCAGCAATGGCTTAATAAGATTTATTAAGGCGTCCCCAAACTACAGCCCGCGGGCCGCAATGCGGCCCCCTGAGGCCATTTATCCAGCCCCCACTGCACTTCTGGAAGGGGCACCTCTTTCACTGGTGGTCAGTGAGAGGACCACTGTATTTGGCAGCCCTCCAATGGTCTGAGGGACAGTGAACTGGCCCCCTGTGTAAAAAGTTTGGAGACCCCTGGTAGTTCCCCAAGGAAGACAGCCTGGTGGTCTCAAATTAAGAGCTTGCTGTTTCCCATCCTAGCAATGATGGTAACATTGTGAAGAAAGACAAATAATTGGAAGAAAAGAAGGAGGGAAAGAGGGAGGAAGGGACGAAAGGAAGGAAGGAAGGAAGGGAGGGAGGGAGGGAGGGAGGGAGGGAGGGAGGGGAAAAGTAAAGAAAAGAAAAGAAAAGAAAAGAAAAGAGAAAAAGAAAAGAAAAGAAAAGAAAAGAAAAGAAAAGAAAAGAAAAGAAAAGAAAAGAAAAGAAAAGAAAAGAAAAAAGAACCCCACAAAAACAAAAACACACCTCTGGGTGAACATATGCAATAAACTATGTTGTGTAAAGAAAAAAAAGAAGCAAGTAATGTGAAGTCAACAGTCCTCAAAATGGAATATGCATAAACCTGGGGGTTCATAAAGATTTTCCAAGAGTTGTGTGAGCAAGCATGTTTTTAAGGAAATCAAGTTTCAGATACTCCATGTCCACACTCTTTCCTAGGAGCAGTTTGGTTTATCTTAGAATGCACTTGAGGACGGGACAACCCCTTCTCAGTCTTTCTCCCTCTGATTACGGTGCATTCCCTGAGTCCTCAAGCAAAGGGGTAATTTTAAACCGATGTTGAAAACGTATAATTCTAAAGACCTAAAGGTCATGTGACAAGTCCTTTTGCAAATCAGGTCATTTCCAATTCCTTTCTTTCAACAAAATTGAAGGAGGGCCTAATCCAGTTGTCAGCTGACAGATCACTAAAATTTTTTACAGAATGATTTTGGCATATAATTATAAAGATAGTCAAAGAATTGCATGACACATATAATGACACTCCAACCACCACCTTCTACCGAAGCAGAAAAGGTGATCACTAAAATATTTTCAAGTTTGAAAATACAAGGTGGGGCAAAAGTACGTTTACAGTTGTTCATATGTAAGATAACAATACCCTGTTTTGTGTATTCACAACTATAAACCGACTTTTGCCCCACCTGTATATTACATTAAGTTCTATAAAAGACGTAGAATTAAAACACAAGTGAAAAAGAAAAAGGAATAATGTAAACCTCTCACTGCTAAAGAGTTTAATGTGATTCTTAAATGGATGATGGTCAAATATCAAATACTAGAATATTTAGAACCTATCCAGGTATAACAACGATGTGATGGTTCTAGTCAATATGTCAATATGGATAATACACTGGAAATTTTATATGCTGAAACTCTCCAAGCCATTGATTTAAAATGTAAGCTATAAATGTTAAAGTAAAATATCATACATAATTTATCAAAAATATTTCAGTCAGGCCCTGCCTGGATGGATAGTTTGGTTGGTTAAAGCATTGTCCTGATACCCAAAGGTTGCTGGTTAAATCCTGGGTAAAGGCACATACAGAAACAGATCAATGTTTCTGTCTCTTTCCCTTCCTCTCTCTCTGAAACCAACAAATAAAAAATATTTTTTAAAAAATATTTCAGGCGCCTGACCTGTGGTGGTGCAGTGGATAAAGTGTCGACCTGGAAATGCTGAGGTCGCCGGTTCGAAACCCTGGGCTTGCCTGGTCACGGCACATATGGGAGTTGATGCTTCCTGCTCCTCCCCCCTTCTCTCTCTCTCTCTCTCTTTCTCTCTCTCCTCTAAAGTGAATAAATAAAAAAAATTTAAAAAAAAAAAAAAAAAAATATTTCAGGCAGCCTGACCAGTAGTGGCACAGTGGATAGAGCAGAACCTGGGATGCAGAGGTCCCAGGTTTGAAACTCCAAGGTCGCCAGCATGAGCACGGGCTCACCAGCTTGAGCGTGGGATCATGGAAATTATCTCAGGCCCTGGCTGGTTGACTCAGCAGACAGAGCGTGGGCCTGGCATATGGAGTTTCTGGGTACGATTCCTGGTCAGGGCACATAAGAAAAGCGACCATCTGCTTCTCTCCCCTTCCTTCTCTCCTTTTCTCCTTCTTGCCCTCCCGCAGCCAGTGGCTCGATTAGTTTGAGTGTCAGCCCTGGGGCTGAGGATAGCTCTGGGGTCTGAGCATTGGCCTTAGGTGCTGAGGATAGCTTGGTTGATTTGACCATCAGCCCCAGACAGGGGCTGCTGGGTAGAGATCCTGGTTGGGGTGCAGATGGGAGTCTGTCTCACTATCTCCCTTCCTCTCACTTGAAAAAAAAAGAAAGAAAAGACATGATCTCATGGTCACTGGCTTGAGCCCAAAGGTCACTGGCTTGAAGCCCCAGGTCATTGGTTTGAGCAGGGGTCACTGACTCAGCTTAAGCTCCCTGGTCAAGCAAGTATGAGAAGCAATCAATGAACAACTAAGTGACACAACTACAAGTTGATGCTTGTCATCTCTCTCCTTTCCTGTTTCTCTCTCTCTCTTGCTAAAATAATATACATATTTCAGGCAGACTACAGGCACAATGTTTTAAGAATCAGTTAACTGTATTAATAATGGGAATATGGCCAAGTCCCTGGCCAGTCAGCTCAGTGGTAGAGCACTGGCCTGGCGTGTGGAAGTCCTGGGTTCAATTCCCAGCCAGGGCACACAGGAGAAGCACCAATCTGTTTCTTAACCCTTCCCTCTCTCCTTTCTCTGTCTCTCTCCTCCCCTCCTGCAGCCAAGGCTCCACTGGAGCAAAGTTGGCCTGGACGCTAAGGACGGCTGCATGACCTCTGCTTCAGGTGCTAGAATGGCTCCGGTTGCACTGGAGCAACGGCCCAGATGGGCAGAGCATTGCCCCCTTGTGGGCTTGCCAGGTGGATCCCAGTCCGGCACATGCGGGAGTCTGTCCGTCTCCCTCCCAGAATCTCACTTCAGAAAAATACAAAAAAAAAGAAAGAAAATATCTAAATGAAATAATGGTAAGAAAAGCAAACCTCAAAACAGTATACATTAGAAAAGATAGTGTGTGAGCAGTGGTTTGCAACAGCAGGGGAAAGCATCAACTCTGGATTTGAAGAGATAATCTTTTCTTTTTTTTAAATACAGTGAGAGGAGGGAGGCAGAGACAGACTCCCATATCCGCCTTCACCAGGATCCACACAGCAAGCCCACTGGGGGCGATGCTCTGCCCATCTGAGGTGTTGCTGCATTGCTCAGCAACCAAGTTCTTCTTAGTGCCCAAGCCATCCTCAACACCTGGGGCCAACTCGTGAAGAGCTAATCTTAAAGCAATTTTCTTTTGGGACACTTAAGCACATTCAGCTTCTAACCAAAAATGCTTCAGTCTTTCTTTTTTTAAAAAAAAAAAAAAGGAAAATAATAGTCTAGAGGCTGTCACTTAGTTTGAGCTTTAATAGGCTCTTAAGTTCTAACACGATAAGGGTGACTCCTTTCAGCAATAATGAAGGGCAAGTCCCTTAAAGACCTGCCAGCAATTTGGATTTGACATCTCTCTTCTTCTAGGTTCACAGTAAATTTGAACATCAAGATCAGAGAATTTCCATTTTACTGAGTGAAACGGCAGCAATGAAAATGTCAAATCCTCAGGCAAAGGATTGATATATTATTGTTTGCAAAGCAAAAGTTTGGTAAGGAAAAAAATTTCTCCAAGTTCTACTCTCTTTAATGCAGTTGTAAATAGCAACCTTATCTTTTATTAGACATAAATTATTAAGACTCAATTAAAAGTAGTTACCATATAAATATGGAACAAGAAAGCAAAGATCTGCTGACATCCACAATAAATGAACATGGTATCAGGGTTACCTTAAAGCCTTATAACAATATGGAAACATCAGGAAAAAACAGGTATGTGAAAAGCATCATTCAATAGTCCTCCACATATCCCCTTTCAAATCCCAAAGTCACCCAGAGGCAGTTTAGGGTAGTAGTTGAAAGAACAGGTCCTGGAGCCAAAATGCCTGGGTTGAGTCCAGGCTTTGCAATTTGCTGGCTGAATGATAAAGGATAAATTATTTAACCTCTCCTAACTGTGAGTTACTTAACTGTGCCTGTTTTCTTATCTCATACCAAGTGCTCAGTAAATGTGTTACTATCATTACAAGGAGGAAAAAAAGGGGGAAAGTTCCAAGGAAAGCCAGCAGGCCTTGACTTTCTCTTTGTTAGTAGCTCATCAAAAGATGAATATGACTCACTGTTGGCAACACAGAGGACAGAGCACTGACCTGGGATGCTGAGGACCCAGGTTCAAAACCCCGAGGTCTCCGGCTTGGGCGCAGGCTCGTTTGGCTTGAGCACAGGCTCACCAGCTTGAATGCAGGGTCACCAGCTTGAGCATGGGGTTGCTGACTAGAATGTGGGATCATAGACATGAACCCCATGGTCGCCAGATTGAGTGCAGGATCATCAACATGATCCTACGGTTGCTGGATTGAGCAAAGGGTCACTGGATTGGCTGGAGCCCCCTGCTCAAGGCACATATGAGAAGCAGTCAATGAACAACTAAAGTGATGCACTATAAGTTGATGCTTCTCATCTCTCTCCCTGTCTCTCTAGCACACACACCCCCACCCCAAAAAAAAAGAGATGAATATAATTCTAAGAAACCCTAGCCTGACCAGGCAGTGGTGCAGTGGATAATGTCGGACTGGGACGTGGAGGACCCAGGTTCGAGACCCCGAGGTTGCCAGCTTGAGCGCGGACTCATTGGGTTTGAGCAAAGCTCACCAGCTTGGACCCAAGGTCGCTGGCTCAAGCAAGGGGTCACTCAGTCTGCTGAAGGCCCGCGGTCAAGGCACATATGAGAAATCAATCAATGGACAACTAAGGAACCGCAACAAAGAATTGATGTTTCTCATCTCTCTCCCTTACTGTCTGTCTGTCCCTAGCTGTCCCTCTCTCTGACTCTCTCTGTCTCTGCCACAAAAAAACCCAAAAAACCAATATTTGAGATTTTTAAGTCCCTGATTGCATTAGGTGCATCATGCTTCTAGTGGGTATTCAATAAAAGCAACTAGCCTTATGATATGCTGACCCACACTGTAGGATTGGGGTTCATACAATCTACAGAAGGATTGATTTAAAAGCAAGAGATCTGCCCTGGCCAGTTGGCTCAGTGGTAGAGCGTAGGCCCAACATGTGGATGTCCCAAGTTCGATCCCGGTCAGGGTACACTGGAAAGTGACCATCTGCTGCTCCCCTCACCGCCACCCTCCACCTCTCTCCTCCTCCTCCTGCAGCCCTGGCTCAATTGGTGCAAATAGCCCCGGGCACTGAGGATGGCTCCATGGAGCCTCCACCTCCCGTGCTAAATGGAGCATGGCCCCAAAAGGGCAGAGCATCCGCCCCAGACAGGAGTCATCAGGTGGATCCCGGTCAGGGCGCGTGCAAGAGTCTGTCTCTCTATCTCCCCTCCTCTCATTTGGAAAAGAAAGGAAGAAAAAAAAGAGAGCAAGACACTCACAGATGCTATGTACTCAGCTAAATTACCTTGGAATATTGTGTATCTAGAATTTTATCTAGTCTTATTTTGTTATTTTCCATTTATAAGCCACATAAATGTTATGGTCTAAAGTGGTGGTCTCCAACCTTTTTTGGGCCACAGACTGGTATAATGTCAGAAAATATTTTCACAGATCGGCCTTTAGGGTGGGATGGATAAATGTATCACGTGACCGAGACAAGCGTCAAGAGTGAGTCTTAGACGGATGTAACAGAGGAAATCTGGTCATTTTTTAAAAATAAAACATCATTCAGACTTAAATATAAATAAAATGGAAATAATGTAAGTTATTTATTCTTTCTCTGTGGACCGGTACCAAATGGTCTAAAGTATACCTGCTCACAAAAATTAGGGGACATGTTATCGTTTCATATTAATTTTGAAATATCATATTAATTTTGAAGTATAGAAAGCAGAGGCTGTAAGCAAACAGAATTAAATTCCAAAGTTAGGTTAAAACTCTATTACTAATTTTTTTCTTTCTGATCATTTCAATTAATCTTCATATGGGGCACAAATGCACCATGGGATATGAGAAGTAGGAGGTATCAGGCCAAGCAATCAATCTTATCCCATTTATTCTTTAGGCACCAATAATGCTATTATTAGCAAGCCTAAATATGAACAGTACTTCAGAATCTGAAAGTGAAAGGGATCTCAGAGGTCACCAACCCAAAACAAATGAAGGAATAATCTTTCCCACGTTTCATCATCCAGCTTTGCCTGAAAATATGATGGCACTGGTAACAGTGGTGGAAGGGGTCGTGGCTGCAGCTCTAGTTTGTGCCCCAGGCACTGTCCATGCATTCACACACACTGCCACAGGGAATCAATCTGCAAAATGAGAAAATCCTAAAAGAAAATATAAGATGGAGTTGTAAAGACATTCCAAAAGAGATAAAAGACTAAAATTTTAATAGAATGGGTTATGATATTAGTCTAAATCAAAAAAATACTCATCCTCTAAATGACAGACCATCATTTTACTCAATTTAGTTCAACAGAGATGAACAAAACAGAAACACTTTCATTCACTCATTTTAATAAGTTAAAGACACTTGTTATAAAGGCCTGTGTGCCACTTTAGTAAGTACGAAAAAGTACCATTACTACAATTACTATTAAAACAAGATCCCGCCCTGGCCGGTTGGCTCAGTGGTAGAGCGTCGGCCTGGCGTGCAGAAGTCCCGGGTTCGATTCCCCGCCAGGGCACACCGGAGAAGCGCCCATCTGCTTCTCCACCCCTCCCCCTCTCCTTCCTCTCTGTCTCTCTCTTCCCCTCCTGCAGCCAAGGCTCCATTGGAGCAAAGGTTGGCCTAGGCACTGAGGATGGCTCTATGGCCTCTGCCTCAGGCGCTAGAATGGCCCTGGTTGCAATAGAGCAACGCCCCAGATGGGCAGAGCATCGCCCCCTGGTGGGCATGCCGGGTGGATCCCGGTTGGGCGCATGTGGGAGTCTGTCTGACTGCCTCCTCATTTCCAACTTCAGAAAAATACAAAAAAAAAAAACAAGATCCCTGTAGCCAAGGAGTGTCTGCTCTGTTGTCAGTAAAGCGGTGACTGGTTCACAAAAACTTAAGAGATAAAACATTGTGGAGTGAAGGATGTAAACAAGAGCTGGTATAAATCCCAGCTCTGCTACTAGCTATGTCAGCTTACACAAGTAAGTTAACCTATAAAATTAAAGATGTTAATTTTGCTTTAAAAATAAAGTTGTAATACATATATAAAGATATATAGATATATATATGTAATGTTATAAAACAACCTTCATTTCCTGATAAGCTGACCATAAGAATTTCTTCATACCTCACTTAAATTTTACTTATTTCCTACCTTGATCCTAACAAAGCTAAGTTTGTTACACTTAAAATCTTAGGTTTTGTAATTTTTTTTCCAATTCTGTATTTCTGTATATAACTACCATCTTCAGGGATATTTTACCTACTGTGCCCATAAGATATTGCAAATATTTCAGTTATAGGAAATTTTACCTCCATCAAAAAAAAAAAAAGAATTAAAATGTTTTAACCTATGCACATGAGAATTTAAAACATAAAGACAGTTTTATACTGTAAATGTTAAAATAACAGAACAGCTCATAAAAAGACAGTACTGTGTGGCTCCTTTAGTTGAAACATATATTAGTGGAGCAAGACTTTGCCCATTATCACTCCCTGCTGCTGTCTCTAAGACATTGCCTTAGGAATGTGTGACAAAGACCAATCAATCCTATTGCTATTAAAATTCAGGCCTTGGCTGGTTGGCTCAGCGGTAGAGCGTCGGCCTGGCGTGTGGGGGACCCGGGTTCTATTCCCGGCCGGGGCACATGGGAGAGGCGCCCATTTGCTTCTCCACCCCCAACCCCTCCTTCCTCTCTGTCTCTCTCTTCCCCTCCCGCAGCCGAGGCTCCATTGGAGCAAGGATGGCCCGGGCGCTGGGGATGGTTCCTTGGCCTCTGCCCCAGGCGCTACAGTGGCTCTGGTTGCTCGCGGCAGAGCGACGCCCAGGAGGGGCAGAGCGTCGCCCCCTGGTGGGCGTGCCGGGTGGATCCGGTTGGGCGCATGCGGGAGTCTGTCTGTCTCTCCCCGTTTCCAGCTTCAGAAAAATACAAAAAAAAAAAAAAATTCAAAAGGATGAAGGCCAGTGACCCAAATCCTACATGTGCATAATAAAAGAGAAGCACTACACTTTTTTTTTATAAAGAGAGACAGGAAGAGAGATGAGGAGAATCAACTCAGAGTTGTGGCACTTTAGTTCACTGATTGCTTCTCACACTGAGCCAGTGACCCCTTGATCAAGCCAGTGACGCTGGGCTCAAGCCAGCGACCATGGGATCATGTCCAGGATCCCATACTCAGGCCTGCAACCCCACTCTCAAGCTGGTGAACCCTGACTCAAGTCGATGAGCCCACGCTCAAGCTGGCAACCTCGGGGTTTCAAACCCAGGACCTCAGTGTCTCAGGTCCATGCTCTATCCCCTGTGCTACCAGTGAAGCATATACTACTTTTTAAGAAAGAACTGTACGCCTTGGCTGGGTAGTTGGTTGGTTAGAGCGAGGTCTGATATACCACGATTGGGAGTTTGATCCCTGTCAGGCCACATTCAAGAACCAACCAATTAATGCATAAATAGGGGGAACAACAGTCTCTGTTTCTTTCTTTCTCTATGTCTCTCTCCCTTGAGATCTCTGTTAAGTTAAAAAAAACAAACAAACAAAAAATAACCATGCATCTGATCCCACCCCTAAAAACCATGAGCGCAATCCATCTGGGACTTTCTTTCATTCAATAAATATTTATTATCCGCCAACTGTGTGCCAGGCATTGCACAGCGAACACAAGAGACCGTGTGTGTGTGTGAAGGGGGGGTGGGGGGGGCCTTCTCTCCTAAGAACAGGAATGTCTCCCGTTCTGTCTGTAAGGCTGCCCACGTCTTAGTTCCAGGAGGACAAGCCGTAGCTTGCCCCTCACCCCACGAAGGTTAATGATACTGACACTCCACCCGAACTCGGCGGGCCCGCTCCGCTCGCAGCCCTGACACAGCTTCCGCGCCTGGGGTTCTTAACCACCACGGACGGGAACCCTGGGCTCGGGGAAGCCCGCGGCCCGAGCGCCGGCTCCAGCGGCCCCGCGAAGGCGAGCGGAGCACGCCGGACCCGCCACGGGCACGCCCCGCGCGCCCGCCGTCCGCCCCGCGCAGGCGCCGCTGCCGCCACCGCCACCGCCCGCGCGCGACTCGCGGCTCGGACCCCACCCGCTGGGGTTTCGCGCGTTCCCGACCCACCAGCCATAGCCTCTTACCGGCGCCCTGGTTCCGGCGCCCCGGCCTCCCGGCTCCCGGCGGCCGCCCCGCGGGGCGCCTCCTCCTCGGCCGCGGCCGCCGCGGAAACCCCGGCCGCGGCCCCGGCGGCCGCTTCCGTCCCCGCTGCCGCTTCTCGCCAGCGCCGCTGCGGCTCCGGCCCTCTCGCGGTCGCGATCCCCGCTGGGCCGGTCACGGCCGGACCGGCGTCCGTGGCCGCCCCGAGCTCCCCGGTCCGCCTGCATCTGGCCGCTGCCGGCGGTGTTGAGCGAGCGGGAGCCGGGCCGCCGCCCAGAGGCCCTTGTCCCACCGGAAGCGGGCCGCACGGCGGAGCCGCGAGCGACGGCCCGGTGGCTGCGAGCGCGGGGTGCGGGGCCGGGGGTGGAAGCCGCCGCGGGGGAGGGGCGGCCCCGTGCTGGCAGGTGGGGCTGGGCGGCCAGGGAAGGCGAGGGCCCGATGAAGGCCCGACTGGTGGCAGCCGGCAGTTGGGTACCAGGGTGGGTCTGAGGGAGGGATCGTGGAAAGCAAAAGGACAGGTTATAAACGGTTTCTGTAATATAAACTCATTTTTGTTTAATAATAATAATAATAATAATAATAATAATTGAAAATACAAATATGGGTGTGTGTAATGCTGGTGGCTGGGGCCAGGCAGGTTCACAGTGGATTTGAGCAGACGGTAGAGAAACTGCAGAGCTGCGAAGGGTCAGGCCATACCGTTTATTGGAGGCTCACAGAGACAGGCAAGCAAATAAACAACATAAGGGAAAATCTGCTATTCTCAGTAAGGGCAAGGGAGCGAGGAAAATCGCACCTCCCCGGAGTGGAAGAGCGATCTGGGAGAAGCACAGCCTCACATAGGCTAGCTGTGCACAGGTGCCTCTGCCATGTGCTCATACTAATCAAGCAAAGTGCTTGCAGAACAAGCCTAACACAGCTACCTGCCCCACAGTGTTTGTGTAAAATGTCTAAAAAAACATAAGCCAAAATATTAATTGGTTAACTGTGGTGAGACGGCAAGTTATTTTTAATTATCAAGAATGAATATTATTTCTTAAATTATGCAGAACTCGAGTTCAAGAGGAGGTATGGAGGCAAAGGCCGGGTGGGTCTCAGGTGAAGGTGGGTGTGGACTGCAGCAACAACTGGGAGTAGAGAGAACGGTCCAGAACTGGTAGATGGATAGAAAGGGCTCTGGGGTCATGAAGAGAATTTTGGTAGAAGTGACTACTTCAGCTCACTCTTACTGAGCACATGAGCATTAAATTCTCCTAACAGTCCTGTTATCCTTATTTTGCAGATGAGGAAGTCACGCTAGAGAATTTAACTCACCTTGTGTAACACAGCTAGGTAGTGGTTCTACTCACTGCAGTCTATTCTGTGTGTTTCACTTATTCAGTAGAAAGTTTTTGAGACATCCATGTTTTATGATTTAATGCTTTTTTAATGCCTAAGTAGTAGTCTAATTTATGAATAAGACTTTTTAACCAAGGGGAAAGAGCAATTGGTTATTGATACATGGGAGCCCTTTTTAACTTCATATTAAAGAAACCACATGAAAACAACAAAGACAGGGCTTAAGACGCCTATTATCCAATCAGCATTGAAAACGAGTGTTTTCTTCTTAGTCTTTTCTGGCCCTTACCTTCTCATCCCCCTGACCTTCCCACTTAGAATTGGACACAAAGTCCTGTTAACTATTCCATCTCCTGTCTCATTATCTACTTCCTTGGCTCTCAATTTAATTCAGGCCCTAACTACTTGTGGGCTAGATTATCCCAATGGTTTCCAAATGGCTCTGCCTAGAATTCTAATTCTCCTCCACAGAATAATTTTTTTGAGAGTATAGTGATTAAGAATCAAGACTTTTAAGCCATACTGCCCTGGGTTCCAATCATTCCATTACTAACTGTCCAGGAATGGTAGCAGTTTGGTACATTGTCTCTTCCTAATTTTATAGGCAGTGACATAGAGTTGGTAACTTGAAATGGGCCTCAGAACTGTTACACCACAGAAATTGCTGATTCCTCCAGAGCAAGGCTTTGTTGGGGCTGAGGGTAGAAACAGATTGTTAGATTTCCCAGCACGCCACTGATTTGGGTTCTTACCAAGTTGAACACACATTCATCTCGTGCCAGACATTAGCACAAATCAAAGGTTTCTCAACTTTGGCACATCTAGAGCTAGGTAATTTTGTGTGGTGTTAGTGTGTCCTTTGTATTAATGTTTAAAAGGATTCCAGCCTCTACCACTCAGTGGTCCCCCCTTATCCGCAGGAGGATGCTCCAGACCCCCAGTGAATGCCTGAAACTGCAGATAGTACTAAACCCTGAACTTACTGTTTTTTTCCTGTACATACATACCTATCATAGTTTATAAATTAGACAATAATTATGACCATATGCTGTAATAAAAGTTATGTGAATGTGTCTCTCAAAATACCTTACTGCATTGTATTCACCTTTTGAAATAAAGAAAGCACTTAACAACTTCTTTGGCATATCCAAATTTCCAGCATCACTATTGTGCTTTGGGGCTATTCTGAAGTAAATAAACGGTTACTTGAACACAGCACTGCAATACCACAGCAGTCAATCTGATAACTCAGACAGCTACTAAATGGCTAGGGGCTGACAGTTTATATAGTGAAGATACCTGAACAAAGATGATTCCTGTCCTGAGTGGTAAAGAGCTAGATGATGAGTGATTTCATCATGCTATTCAGAATGGTGTCAAATTTAAAACTAGAAATTGTTTATTTGTGGAATTTTCTATTTAATATTTTGGACTGCAGTTGATGGTGGTTAACTGAAATCATAGAAAGCAAAACCGCAGATAAAGAGAACTACTGTAGTTGCTACCCACCAGCAGCTCTCCCTCCCCCAGTTGAGACAAAAGTGGCTCCAGACATCGCCAAATGTCCCATGAGCAGCAAAATCAGTGGATGAGAGCCACTAACACAAGTGGATTTAATTTTGTAACTCTCAAGAAGCCTCCAAAATTATGAGGTTAAAACAATCCGTGGGTTTCAGATTAAGCCAACTCCATTAGGCTACATTCACTCTGTTTGATACTTTCACTTAGAAGTTGATTAGAGACTCAGTAACACTTTTGAAAGGCATTATGCTTGTTTTACAGATAGCCTTGTTTGTGGATAGTGAGAGCTACCATTAACATCTACTTTGTGCCAGGAACTATTCTAAACACTTTATTCATACTCACTCACTTAATCTTTATAACATTCCTATAAGGTAAATCCTATTGTTATTCCTATTTTACAAATAAGAAAACAGTCACAGTGGAGTTAAATATCAGCCCAAGCTAATAAGTGACAGAACTGGGATTCATCCCCAGACACTGTTTCAGAATCTGTGTCCTTAAATCTGTACCACAGATGCCATTAGAAGTCCAAGGACTAAATTGTTCTCCCCTCCCCCACCTATTAATTCAAGGTTTGGGGGTTTCTTTGTTTTTCTTTATTTTCAGTTCCACCAGTGGTGTTCAGGTTAAGGAGGATTCTGTGGTCCCCTGCTAACACTGCCTAATTGGAGGACACCACTAGCAAAAGTTCTTTTAAACCAGAATGTTGAGTTTGCTTTCCTCATTTGATTCTGATCTACATGGAAAAGATGTCTGTCACCAAGAATGAAAATGCCGTACAAGTAGCTCCTGCATTGCAAGAAATCAGAGACATTTTGAGTTGGTAAATAATAAAGGAAGGCCCTGGCCAGTTGGCTCAGCGGTAGAGCGTCAGCCTGGCGTGCGGGGGACCCGGGTTCGATTCCTGGCCAGGGCACATAGGGGAAGCACCCATTTCTTCTCCACCACCCCCCCTCCTTCCTCTCTGTCTCTCTCTTCCCCTCCCGCAGCCGGGGCTCCATTGGAGCAGGGATGCCCGGGCGCTAGGGATGGCTCCTTGGCCTCTGCCCCAGGCGCTGGAGAGGCTCTGGTCGCGGCAGAGCGACGCCCCGGAGGGGCAGAGCATCGCCCCTTGGTGGGCAGAGCGTCGCCCCTGGTGGGCGTGCCGGGTGGATCCTGGTTCGGCGCATGCCGGAGTCTGACTGTCTCTCCCTGTTTCCAGCTTCAGAAAAATACAAAAAAAAAAAAAAATAATAATAATAATAATAATAAAGGAAATGAGGATTTGATCATCTTGATTTTAAACATATACCATTGCATGAATAAAATTTTCAGTTTTCCCTCAGGTACTATTCACAAGATAGCAAAACGAAGTGCTGAATTACATAGGTAGCTCCTTAAGAAAATAAATTATATACTTTTTGAATTTTAAAATATATATGACCTAGTTAATTTTTTAAAAAAATAAGGCACCGGCCCTGGCCGGTTGGCTCAGAGGTAGAGCGTCGGCCTGGCGTGCAGAAGTCCCGGGTTCGATTCCTGGCCAGGGCACACAGGAGAGGCGCCCATCTGCTTCTCCACCCCTCCCCCCCTCCTTCCTCTCTGTCTCTCTCTTCCCCTCCTGCAGCCGAGGCTCCATTGGAGCAAAAGATGGCCCGGGCGCTGGGGATGGCTCCTTGGCCTCTGTCCCAGGCACTAGAGTAGCTCTGGTTGCGACAGAGCGACGCCCCGATGGGCAGAGCATCGCCCCCTGGTGGGCATGCCATGTGGATCCCGGATGGGCGCATGCGGGAGTCTGTCTGACTGCCTCCCCGTTTCCAGCTTCAGAGAAATACAAAAAAAAAGAAAAAAAAGAAGAAGGCACCTGGGAACTTGTAGAAATGCAAATTCTCAGGCCTCACCCCAGACTCAGAAACTCTGGGGATGAGGCCCAGCAATCAGTGGTTTAGCAGGCCCTCCATCAGGCAATTCTGATGCTGCTCAAGTTTGAGAACCACTGTCTCAAGGTATTTTTTGAGCCTTCAAACATCACAAGAAAACATAATCCGAGTCCAAGGCCACAGATCTTATAAGCTCTCACTATTTAATGAAAGTAGACGTTAAGATAGAGCTTTTTATTAAAAAAAAAAAAAAAAGCACTGCCCTCTTGCAAATATAATTTTCATGGAACAAATGCATCTTCCTGATTCTTCTCTTTGTAGCCAGGCAGATTTCCTACAGCTTAGTTGATTTCTGATACTTAAAATATGAATAATGCAAACTAGAAAACCCTGTTATGGTTTCTCAAAAAGATGTCTTTTTATTCACTACATGTTTTTGAATGGCTGCATCCACTATGGAGGGGTGCTCACAGGTTTCAGGGAGGAACTTTGGCAGAAGCTATTTGATCAGGCCAGAATCGTCAGCCTATATAACCTGGTAAACATGAAGGCAAGTGAACCGCCTGTCAGGTCACAATGGTTGAATTTGAGATTATAAAAAATCTAAAAATACAGTTTAAAATATAAAACAACTGTTAGTTGTATTGTGTGTTCATCACCCAAAGTCAAATCATTTTTCATCACCATATATCTGTCCCTCTTTACTCCTCTCCCCTCAACCCCCAATCAATACTTCACATGCTATAGAAATATTTACCTGAAATCTAAGCGCTCTTATTGATCAGTGTCACCCCATTAAATTTAACTTTGCAGATAATTTTTTTTTTTTTTTTTTGCATTTTTCTGAAGCTGGAAACAGAGAGAGATAGACTCCCGCATGCGCCCGACCGGGATCCACCTGGCATGCCCACCAGGGGGCGATGCTCTGCCCATCCTGGGCGTCTCCATGTTGCGACCAGAGCCACTCTAGCGCCTGAGGCAGAGGCCACAGAGCCATCCCCAGCGCCGGGGCCATCTTTGCTCCAATGCAGCCTTGGCTGCGGGAGGGGAAGAGAGAGACAGAGAGGAAGGCGCGGCGGAAGGGTGGAGAAGCAAATGGGCGCTTCTCCTGTGTGCCCTGGCAGGGAATCGAACCCGGGTTCTCTGCACGCTAGGCCAACGCTCTACCGCTGAGCCAACCGGCCAGGGCTGCAGATAAAATTTTTAAAAATAAAATATTAAACAAAAAAAATTAACAGCATTTTACAAATTTGGCATCCTTACATCAATTACTATTATCAAAGAAGTGTCAAAACTGGCCAGTAGGCCCTGGCCGGTTGGCTCAGCGGTAGAGCATCGGCCTAGCATGCAGAGGACCCGGGTTCAATTCCCGGACAGGGCACACAGGAGAAGCGCCCATTTGCTTCTCCACCCCTCCGCCGCGCTTTCCTCTCTGTCTCTCTCTTCCCCTCCCGCAGCCAAGGCTCCATTGGAGCAAAGATGGCCCGGGCGCTGGGGATGGCTCTGTGGCCTCTGCCTCAGGCGCTAGAGTGGCTCTGGTCGCAACATGGCAACGCCCAGGATGGGCAGAGCATCGCCCCCTGGTGGGCAGAGCGTGCCAGGTGGATCCCGGTCGGGCGCATGCGGGAGTCTGTCTGACTGTCTCTCCCTGTTTCCAGCTTCAGAAAAATGAAAAAAAAAAACAAAAACTGGCCAGTAGGCCTGACCAGGCGATGGCACAGTGGATAGAGTGTTGGACTGGGATGCGGAAGGACCCAGGTTCGAGACCCCAAGGTTGCCAGCTTGAGCGCGGGCTCATCTGGCTTGAGCAAAAAGCTCACCAGCTTGGACCCAAGGTCACTGGTTCAAGCAAGGGGTTCCTCGGTCTGCTGAAGGCCCGCGGTCAAGGCACATATGAGAAAGCAATCAATGAACAACTAAGGTGTCGCAAGGAAAAACTGATGATTCATGCTTCTCATCTTTCTCTGTTCTTGTCTGTCTGTCCCTGTCTATCCCTCTCTCTGACTCTCTGTCTCTGTAAAAAAAACAAAAAACAAAAAAAACGAGCAAAAAAACTGGCCAGTAGGCAGAGCAGGGATTGCCACGTAGCATGCTTTGAGGGTCATTAAAGAGTCTTCTCTCTTCACTATCTGTCATCATGTCATGGTGCCTGGAATTTTGTAATGATATTTTCAGATATTATCAAATCTATGTTATGTGCACATATTATCTCTGGAAAGAAAGACAAGAAATGGTAACTGGTTACCTCTGCAAAAGGGGTATCTTTTACCATTTTCCCTTTTGTACTTACTGAAACGTTTTATCATGTGCATAAGTTTTTAAACTAGAAAATAAAATTTTACTTTTATTTTTAAAAGTTGGACTTTGTCAATGGGGAGGGAATAGATTAAATAAATTATAGTATACCCATTAAGTGAAATAATGGGCAGTCATTAAAATGCCCCCAAAAAAGAAAGTAGTTTTGATCCAAAAGATGTTCTGATACAGAAGAAGTCCGTAATTATTTGTTAAGTAAAAAAACAAATTCAGAGGGTGGACATTAAAAATTCACCTATTTTAAAATAACTGTATTTAGCCTGACCAGGCAGTGGCATAGTGGACAGAGCACCGGCCTTAGATGCTAAGGACCCAGGATTGAAACCCCAAGGTCGCTGGCTTGAGCACAAAGTCACTGGCTTGAACCCAAGGTCGCTGGGCTCAGCCAGAGCCCCCTAAGCCAGAGCACGTATGAGAAAGCAATCAATGAACAACTAAGGTGCCGCAACTATGAGTTGATGCCTCTCATCTCTCTTCCTTCCTGTCTGTCTGTCCCTCTCTGTCTCGTACTAAAAAATAAATTAAATAAAAATAACTGTATTTAAATATTGATTAGTATATCCATAGGGAAAAGCTGTCAAAATATAAACTCCACTCTTATGTTAGCATTGATTACCTCTGCTAGATGGAACTAGAGGACTTCCATTTTCTAAGTTATAAATTTTGACATTGCTTCAACTTTTACAAGGAGCATATTACATTATAATGAAATAAAAAAAGATATTTGGGTGGCAACACACGATACAATATACAGATGATGATGTATTATAGAATTGTACACCTGAAACCTGTATAATTTTATTAACCAATGTCACCTCTGTGAATTCAATAAAAATGTTTTTAAAAGCCTATGAATATAGGCCCTGGCCAGTTGGCTCAGTGGTAGAGCGTCGGCCTGGCGTGCAGAAGTCCTGGGTTCGATTCCCGGCCAGGGCACACAGGAGAAGCGCCCATCTGCTTCTCCACCCCTCCCCCTCTCCTTCCTCTCTGTCTCTCTCTTCCCCTCCCGCAGCCAAGGCTCCATTGGAGCAAAGATGGCCTGGGCGCTGGGGATGGCTCCTTGGCCTCTGCCCCAGGCGCTAGAGTGGCTCTGGTCGTGGCAGAGCATCGCCCCCTGGTGGGCAGAGCGTCGCCCCTGGTGGGCGTGCTGGGTGGATCCCGGTCCAGCACATGCGGGAGTCTGTCTGACTGTCTCTCCCCGTTTCCAGCTTTGGAAAAATACAAAAAAAAAAAAAAGCCTGACCTGTGGTAGCGCAGTGGATAAAGCGTCGACCTGGAAATGCTGAGGTCGCTGGTTCAAAACCCTGGGCTTGCCTGGTCAAGGCACATATGGGAGTTGATGCTTCCAGCTCTTCCCTACCTTCTCTCTCTGTCTCTCTCTCCTCTCTCTCTCCCTCTCTGTCTCTCTCTCTCCCTTTCTCTCTCCTCTCTAAAATAAATTTAAAAAATTAAAATTAAAAAAAGAAATCTTAAAAAAAAAGTTTAAAAAAAAAGCCTATGAATATAAAAAATAAAATGAAGTATAGCATAGGGAATACAGTCAATAATATTGTAATAACTATGTACGGTGTTATATGAGTACTGGATTTATCGGTGATTACTTAGTAAGTTTTATAAATGTCTCTGTTGTAATCTGAAACTAATATAATACTGTCTTGTCAACTATATTTGAAAAAAATTTAAATATTTTAAAACATAAATTTTAAAAAAAGATATTTTAAAATATTTCTATGACATTATAAGTAGTCCAAGGGAGGCTCATCATCTTCAGCAGCTGAGGTAAATTTCAAAGCCTCTCAACAAAAACCAGGAACCCACTGGCAGTTTGTGCATTGAATCAGGGTGAAGTTTTATAATACAGTCTTGGCTCACAACAGTGCCTCAATAATATTTAATAACTGAATTTATGCATAAACTCGATAATATTAATAACTGGACTATAGAGTTGCTATAACTTGTCTTTTTCTCCAGTTCACAACAGGCTACTTATTACCAAGGGTTTAAAGAAGTGTCTGGAGTGCTGAGGTCACTGGTTCAAAACCGCAGTCGAGGCGCATATGAGAAGCAACTACTCCCCTCTCCTGTAAAGTCAATAAATAAAACCTTGGAAAATAAAAATAAAAAATAAAAACTGCCCTTAAGAACATTGCAGTCTACAGCAGCAACGCCACCACTCCGCAACAATCCAACCCTTCTTTCCTTTGCCTTTGCTCTCATCTTCCCAGACGTTTTTAATTTTTTTTACTCTTTTCTTTTATTAATTTTAATGGGGTGACATTGATAAATATGTTCAGAGAAAACATCTCTAGGTTATTCTGACATTTGATTATGCTGCATTCCTATCACCCAAAGTTCAATGGTCTTCCATCACCTTCTAACTGGTTTCCTTTGTGCCCCTCCCCTCCCCCAACCCCCTCCCTCTTCTCCCCCCCACCCCGTAACCCCCACACTCTTGTCCATGTCTCTGAGTCTCATTTTTGTGTCCCACCTATGTATGGAATCATATAGTTCTTAGGTTTTTTCTGATTTACTTATTTCGCTCAGTATAATGTTATCAAAGTCCATCCATGTTGTTGTAAATGATCCGATGTCATCATTTCTTATGGCTGAGTAGTATTCCATAGTATATATGTACCAAAGCTTTTTAATCCATTCATCCACTGACGGACACTTGGGCTGTTTCCAGATCTTCGCCATTGTGAACAATGCTGTTATAAACATGGAGGTGCATTTCTCCTTTTGAAACAGTGCTATGGTGTTCTTGGGGTATATTTCTAAAAGTAGGATAGCTGGGTCAAAAGGCAGTTCGATTTTAATTTTTTGAGGAATCTCCATACTGTTTTCCACAGTGGCTGCAGCATTCTGCATTCCCACCAGCAGTGCAGGAGGGTTCCCATTTCTTCACATCCTCGCCAGCACTTATTCTGTGTTTTGTTGATGAGTGCCATTCTGACTGGTGTGAGGTGATATCTCATTATGGTTTTAAAATAAGGTCTGGCAACATACTTCAAAGATACATTTAAGTCTTTTATCCATTTTTAGTTTACTTTTGTGAATGGTGTATGCTGGTGGTCTAGTTTCATTTTTTTGCAGGTAGCTGTCCAATTTTCCCAACACCATTTGTTAAAGAGGCTGTCTTTACTCCACTGTATGCCTTTACCTCTTTTGTCAAATATCAGTTGTCCATAGAGCTGTGGGTTTATTTCTGAGTTCTCTGTTCTGTTCCATTGATCTATATGCCTGTTCTTATGCCAGTACCAGGTTGTTTTGAGGCTATTCGTGTTCTTTTGGTTCCATATAAATTTTTGGAATATGTGTCCTATATCTTTGAAGTAAGTCATTGGTTTTCTGTATCTTTGAAGTATGTTCCCAGACCTTTTTAAAAAACTACCTTTAGGAACCACAAGAGGGCAGCAGCCTCATATACAAGAAAGGAGTTCAGGCATTAATCATGAAAAGCAGAGGCAATGCCCTTATAAAATAAAAATGTTATCGACACTTTGGAGATTTCAGCATCTTGCCCCAAATGTGTAGGGAACCACACTTAATATTTTGCTAGAAATAATAAAGAATAAATGCAGAGGTAATTCACATTGGCAAGTGAAGGTGATGTATTTCCCTCTCTTCCAGATGCTGTCCCAGACGAGGTGTTAGACGATAAAGAGAACAGTATAGAATCTGACTTACTCCTAATGCAGATTCTTGCACCAGGATGGAAGCGGAATCTTACCACAATGCAACTACCGTCAATGGCACCCCAGTAAATCACCAGCCTTTGGAACGCCACGGGTTGTGGGAAGTCATCACCATTGCAGCTGTGACTGCTGTAGTAAGCCTGATCACCATCGTGGGCAATGTCTTAGTCATGATCTCCTTCAAAGTCAATAGTCAGCTGAAGACAGTTAACAACTATTACCTGCTCAGCCTAGCCTGTGCGGATCTCATCATCGGGGTCTTCTCCATGAACCTCTACACCACCTACATCCTCATGGGACGCTGGGCGCTCGGGAGTCTGGCTTGTGACCTTTGGCTTGCGCTGGACTATGTGGCCAGCAACGCCTCTGTCATGAACCTCCTGGTGATCAGTTTTGACCGTTACTTTTCTATCACAAGACCCCTGACATATCGAGCCAAGCGTACCCCAAAGAGGGCTGGCATCATGATTGGCTTGGCCTGGCTGATCTCCTTCATCCTCTGGGCCCCAGCGATCCTCTGCTGGCAGTACTTGGTTGGGGAGCGAACGGTACCTCCGGATGAATGCCAGATCCAGTTCCTCTCTGAACCCACCATCACTTTTGGCACTGCCATTGCTGCCTTCTACATCCCAGTTTCTGTCATGACAATCCTCTACTGCCGAATCTACCGGGAGACAGAGAAGCGGACCAAGGACCTTGCTGACCTCCAGGGCGCCGACTCTGTGGCCGGAACTGGGAAGAGAAAGCCCGCTCACAAGGCTCTGCTTTTGTCCTGCATTAGCTGCCCTCGGCCCACACTGGCCCAGAGGGGAAGGAGCCAAACCTCCTGGTCATCCTCCCGCAGAAGCGCCTCCACCACTGGGAAGCCCTCCCAAGCCCCTGGCCCCAGCACCGAGTGGGACAAAGCTGAGCAGCTCACTACGTGTAGCAGCTACCCCTCCTCAGAGGATGAGGCCAAGCCCACCACTGGCCCTATCTTCCAGGTGGTCTACAAGAGTCAGGCCAAGGAAGACCCAAAGGGAGAATTCAGTACTGAAGAGACCAAGGACACTTCGGTGAAAAGTCAAACAGAAAAAAATGACTATAATGCCCCCAAATACTTCCAGTCTCCAACAGCTGCTCAAAGACCTAAGAGTCAGAAATGTGTGGCCTATAAGTTCCGATTGGTGGTGAAAGCTGATGGGACCCAGGAGACCAACAATGGCTGTCGCAAGGTGGAAGTCTTGCCATGCTCCTCCCCAGTGTCCAAGGACCGTGCAACGAAAGGCCTGGATCCCAGCCTCAGCCATCAGATGACCAAACGGAAGAGAATGGTCCTTGTCAAAGAGAGGAAAGCAGCCCAGACCCTGAGTGCCATTCTCCTGGCCTTCATCATCACGTGGACCCCTTACAACATCATGGTCCTGGTTTCCACCTTCTGTGACAAGTGTGTCCCAGTCACCCTGTGGCACTTGGGCTACTGGTTGTGCTACGTCAACAGCACCGTCAACCCCATTTGCTATGCCCTCTGCAACAGAACCTTCAGGAAGACCTTCAAGATGCTGCTCCTCTGCCGATGGAAAAAGAAAAAAGTGGAAGAGAAGTTGTTCTGGCAGGGGAACAGCAAGCTCCCCTGAAAACTTAGAAACTCCCCTAAAAGAATGACCACCATTCACTTCCTCTGAGGATGGGTAGGCTTGTTTAAAAAAAAAAAAAAAAAAAGACATCTCATTTTGAGTCTCTGAGGACTTTGTAAAGGCCTGATATCTGTTGCCAAAAGGAAGGAGCCCTACCTGCCACAGTTGCTGCCACACTGAATTATTCTTGTCTGTACCTAAGGTTACCTGATGCCACTGGAGTTGGTCGTTGTAGTAAATAGACAGACTTATGGCTCTTCACAGAAGGGGAGGCATGCTGGGTCACAACGAACAACGACTGAGGGAACTTTTGTCTAACCTTCTATGGGAACCAGCAGGGAGCAGTTGGAAACCTCTCCCTGTGGAACCCTGTCACAGACTTTTGTGCAATATGTATTTGTCTATGAAGTTGTCTTCTGACCAGCTGAACCAGGAGAGTGTCAGTCAGTGTTACTTGTTAACAAGAGTGTTATTCAGTGGCTTCTGAGACTTTCTTTATAAACTGATCAGTATTTATTTACAAAGTATTTATTACACAGCTATTATGTGTTCTGCACTGTGGTATGTGTTCCTGTCCCTACACCTGAATGAAACTCTTGCTCTTCCCTTTTCCAGTTGATGCTGAATGCCAGTACCCATTGAAACCATGCTGGTCCCCACCCTTCCTTTCAGCACCCTGCGTCTGGAAGGACACTGAAACCCGACCACGCCTAGTCCTAGAGAGGGGCCTTGGTTCTGCTATTAAAGATGATCATGTCTCCGCAGTCAGTTGTTTTAAGTTTTACCAGTGGAAATGTTTTTCTTTTTTCTAAACAAATATTGTGCATTCTATTTTGTGTCTACTTAAACCCATTTATTCATGCTCTGTTTTTAGGAAGACTAGTTGTAACACAGCCCTTCCCTGAGTAAAGACCTTCTCCAGGCTTTTTCATCAGGGTTCTCTTAAACTGCTTTCAGAGATCTTACATTCTATTCCCTTCACAAAACAAACCTGAGCCAAAATGTGGAAAACAAATTTGGTTTCACCCCATGGTTTTGAACTTCTTCCAGGGCTCTTTAGCAGGCCCCCAATTTCCCTCATCCAGACCCCAGTTCACATCGAGGCACAAGCAGGTCACTGAAGAGCCTCCAGCCAAAAGTGGAGAAACAGCAGGGGAAAGGCTTTGTTATTTCTAATAGGTCCTTTGATCATGGCTCAGAAATTACTTACTTGTTCCTCTCCAAATTCATGGTCAAGGATGAGAAGTCCAGGAAAGTACAGTGGAGGTTCAGTGAAGCTCTCTATGGTGATTAAAAACGAAAGCCTTGTCTTTAAAACCAAAATGTAGGCCACAGTAATGTATAAAAATAAAACAGGTATATCAACATAACACACATTAGAGTACCTGTATCAGGATTATTAAAGACCAGATTTAATTGAAATATCTGTGTACATAAACAAACTGAATCTGGATGTTTCTTGGATAATTCTGAAAATTAACCAACATGCAAGAAGCTGAAAAATAGTGCATAGAAGGCCCTGGCTGGTTGGCTCAGTGGTAGAGCGTCGGGTTCAATTTCCGGCCAGGGCACACAGGAGAAGCGCCCATCTGCTTCTCCACCCCTCCCCCTCTCCTTCTTCTCTCTCTCTTCCCCTCCCGCAGCCAAGGCTCCATTGGAGCAAAGTTGGCCCCAGCACTGAGGATGGCTCTGTGGCCTCTGCCTCAGGCGCTGGAATGGCTCTGGTTGCGACAGAGCAACGACCCAGATGGGCAGAGCATCGCCCCCTGGTGGGCGTGCCAGGTGGATCCCGGTCAGGCGCATGCGGGAGTCTGTCTGACTGCCTCCCCGTTTCCAACTTCAGAAAAATACAAAAAAAAAATAAATAATGCATAGAAGTTCACAGAGCCCCAGGGACAGCGGTAGTGTGCGACTCAAGGAGGAATTTAAAGATGAAGTATTGCTGCCAGACAGACACTCCTTATCCAGCCTGTTGATTATATCTGTAGTGTGTTTAAAAATCTCCAGATGTCATTCACTGAACAAGACCAGTTCTTTCTCAGCCTCATTTGCTAAGGAGATGTAAAAATAGCTGGTTCAATCGACCTGGGAATTAGGCATGTACTTGAGTATAGGAGAGCTTCACTCTACCACTGAAGAGCCAATCACCTTTTCTTACACAGAGTCCAGAGAAGACTTCAGGGCAGTAGAAACCCAGGCTGCTCTCCCAGCTCAGCAGGGACTTCATGTGGAGAGGTAACAGCCTGGAAGCCCTGTAGCTGCTGAGCCTTTGTGAAGGGCAGGTTGTCACCTGCCAAGAATTTGGGAGAGATTAGTTCATTGGATCAGGTCTCCAGGACAGAGGCTCTCAGGCCTATACAGTGCTGACAGGGTGTGACTTCATGAAAAAACCTGCTCCACCAGGTCTAGATAAACAGTTGGGTTTTTTGGTTAAAGCTTTGGTTCCTGAGAAAAATTATAATCCCTCCAAGAGAATAATAGCACTTTGAGCCCACCCTGGGCACACATTGTTCTCAGAGAGAGAAGAAAAACAAGCGAATTAAACCAAAAGAACACAGAACTTGAGGAGGTTGTTGAAGGTATATATATTATTTTTAAGTGAGAGGTGGGGAGATAGTGAGACAGACTCCCGTGTGCACCCCGACCTGGATCCACCCGGGGCTGAAGCTTGAATAAGTCAAGCCACTGGCTGCGAGAGGGGAGGAGAGAGAGAAGGGGAGAGGAAGGGGGATAAAAGATGATGGTTGCTTCTCCTGTGTGCCCTGACCAGGAATTGAACCCAGGACGTCCGCACACTGTGCCGACGCTCTCTCCACTGAGCAAACTGGCCAGGACAAAGGTACAGTTTTCACACTCCATAGTTGCTTAGCCTTTTTGTTCATATGTGTTCAAAATTAATTGAGAGGCCTATGCTTCCTTATCATTGGCTTTCAAAATCAGCCAGTGTTGCAGACTACCTATGCCCTTTGACATACACCACCACCACCACCCCAAAAAAAGAAAGAGAAAAGAAAATAAAAGCCCAAACTATTAGGGAGACTAACATAGGGCCTATGGTGGGGTCCTCAGAATAAACCAATCCAATTGTAAACTGCAAGGACCCGGCAGGTGGGTGGAGCATGGGCTAACTTCAGATCTTAGACCTTGGATGCTCCCAGTCTCCCAAGCTCTGTACAACTTTGTTTGAGTAGTTACCTATTGGATGCTGCTATGTACCTAACATTGTGTTTCCCCTTGGCTGTGAATTTGATGCCTTATTGAAGAATCTCTTTTCAGTACAATTTTTGGTTGAAGTATTTTGTCAATATTCCCAGCCTCTGTTTTGATCCTTTGGTGAATGTGCTTTGATGGAGATGCTGATGTTTGGCTCTTTGTAGTTATGAAATCTGTATCTAATCTCTGGATTGAAACATCCAGTTGTCTACTCTAAATACTGGAATGACAACAAAGGATGTGGAGATTGGGTGCTTTTTTATATTATTCCAGAAATTAGAGAAGTTTAACCACACAGTAGTCCAATGCAAAGCATTTAAATGAGAAGATGATCTCAGGTTATATTAGAGATCTATAATTAGAGATCCCACAGACATTTGCATAGCCTGGCCTTTTAAGAACAGAGGGGTTGACACACAATATAGAGATATACATCTGTACAGCCAGTAGTCACTGCTGCCCTTGCCATTCACATGCAGATTCACATCAGATTCAGGCAGATGGTAAGGAAACAGCAGAAACAAAATATGGTGGGCCGTTCCTTTATTCTAGCCTCACAACCGGCCGGCGAGTAAATAAACACAGTGGGAAAACACTTCCCTTTCCATTCAGAGCTCCCAAAGCCACTGACTCATCCAGTTTTTCCTATAATCAAAGGCCCCACGAGTCTCAGTCACCTCTGGTTCCCCATCGGCCAACACGGCTTCTTACTCTGCAAAACTGGCTTCTCTCTCCTTCACTTCCATCTTGGCTTCTTCTCCTCCTTCTTACCCCTCTAAAAAACTACCTGGGCCCACAAAGATCCCTCCTCCAGCACACATTAGTGTAACAATGGCCCTTCCCAAACAAGAATGCAATCCTCAATCAACTTCCGTGCTCAGAGGGCAAGCACACATATGGGTGCCCAGCACCATTTTTAACAATAAAAGTGAGCAAACTCAACACATATTTTACAAACTTATTTTCCCAACAACATCCCTCTCACTACTTTGTGATTTCCCCCTTTCCTCTCAGTTACCAATTGTGAATTCAGTTGGCAATGGGGGAAGGCCACATGAGGAACCAGGCCCAGGAACTTTGGCTGGAACCGCCCACACCCATGCGCACCAAAAGAAACTTCCCAGGAGTCCTTTGAAAAAGAACGACTGTCTGTCAGCCAATAAAATTCCACCACGTCATATCAACCCGACCCCCCTACCAATGCTATAAATTACCCCAAAACGGGAGGCAGCACGACTTCTCTGCCCCGTTTTGCGGACCAGAGAACCTTGTCCGGGATGCACTCTACTAAATAAAGCTTTTGCTATTCCACACTTTGTGGCTACGCCCTCCTTTCTTCCTCGGCAGGAAAAATACCTTACACCAATGACCAAATTAAGATGAAATAATGATGACAAGATCCCTGTGACTAAAATGCTTTCCTTTCCCTCCAGGACAAAGGAGGTAGGGTGGACTTCAAACCACAGTCCTTTAGCTGGTACAGACCCTACAACAAAACAGCAGCATTGCCTCTTTGCTCAAAAGGCTGGAGCCCTAGTCCTTTCATCCCCACTGTAAGTGATACTAACTTACATCTCCTCTTTGCCATTTAACTAGTACAGTTTGAAATTACACAAACTTTAACCAATAAAGACCTCACACTGAGAATGGAACTGGTAAAGGAAATACGTTTTTTAAGTATCAAGTAAGGAACTAGAAGGAAATTTAAAAACAAAAGAATTTTGCCTGACCTGTGGTGGCACAGTGGATAAAGTGTCGACCTGGAAATGGTGAGGTCGCCAGTTCGAAACCCTGGGCTTGCCTGGTCAAGGCACATATGGGGGTTGATGCTTCCTGCTCCTCCCCCTTCTCTCTCTCTGTCTCTCCTCTCTCTCTCTCTGTCTCTCTCTCTCTCTCTCTCTCTGTCTCTCCCTCTCCTCTCTAAAATGAATAAATAAATAAAAATATTTTTTTTTTGTATTTTTTCTGAAGCTGGAAATGGGGAGAGACAGTCAGACAGACTCCCGCATGCGCCCGACCGGGATCCACCCGGCACGCCCACCAGGGGCGACGCTCTGCCCACCAGGGGGCGATGCTCTGCCCCTCCAGGGTGTCGCTCTGCCGCGACCAGAGCCACTCTAGCGCCTGGGGCAGAGGCCAAGGAGCCATCCTCAGTGCCCGGGCCATCTTTGCTCCAATGGAGCCTTGGCTGCGGGAGGGGAAGAGAGAGACAGAGAGGAAGGAGTGGGGGGGGGGGGGGTGGAGAAGCAAATGGGCGCTTCTCCTATGTGCCCTGGCCAGGAATCGAACCCGGGTCCCCCGCACGCCAGGCCGACACTCTACCGCTGAGCCAACCGGCTAGGGCCAAAAAAGTTTTTTTTTAATAAAAAAATAAAAAGCCTGGCTGCAGGTGGGCTGAGACAAGCAAAGGGTGTCAGCCCTAAGCGGTGGGAGAGCATTAGATAGAGGGGTTGCTGCGGGCATTTGCTGGCATGGGGTTGGGTGCGCCTGGACACGTTCAGATGAGCACATCTGGGTTTGTTGCCTTGATCACTGACTTGACCGTGAGTAGGAGGAGGAGGATTCAGCTGCAGAAACACCTCCTTTGTAAGTTTTTTTTTCTGATGTAGCACAGGCCTAATCAGCGTGGTCCTATCTGGTGTCCTTGGTAAATCTTCAGGACAGCGAGAGGGCCGGTGCCTCTCGGGAACACCAGGTCCTGATGTCTCTGGGCCTGTGGCTAAGCTTTCTCACAAACAACTATTGTGATTTAAACTCCCCTAATGGTCAGGTACGTTCCCAATGTAAGCTTTCCCTGACATTCCTGAGAAGGTAAACTTTTTGCTATATTTCAAAGTGAAGGCCAGGAAGCCATTAAGAGAGAAAATAGCAAGCAAATTAACTACAACCTCACAGTGGGGGGATGTTTTGAACCCTTCCTCTTTCTTTGGGCCTGCCCTGTTCTTGGGATGGCAGCCATTTTATCTATCAATTTTTTAAAAAATAATTTTAAATTTAGAGAAAAGCTGCAAGAATGGTACAAAGAACTCCTATCTCCTTCACCCACATTCCCCAATTATTAACATTTTGCTACATTTGTACACTGTGTGTGTGTGTGTGTGTATCCACACATATTTTTTCTCAACTGTTTGGAGTAATTTGCAGGCATTGTGTCGACTGACCTCTAAATACTGCAGTGGGTATTTCTTAAGAACAAGAAGATTATTTTACATAACCACAATACAAATATAACCATTCAGTTGACAGAAATTACTGCTTTCTTCAATTCTGAACTTGAAAAGAACCGATTGTTACCTAGAGGGATTTTTTAAAAAGAATTATAAGGTCTGATTTTTAAAGTAATTGTATTTGTTTCCTAGGGCTGCTATAATACAGTATCACAAAGTGGACGGGTTAGAAAAACAGAAATTTATTATCTCACAGTTCTGGAGGCCAGAAGTCCAATATCCAAGTGTCCGCAGGGCCATGCTTCCTCTGAAGGCACTAAGAAGGCATCTTGTTCCAGGCCTCTCTCCTGGCTCCTGGTAGCCACAGGCGTTTGTTGGTTTGCAGATAGCCATCGTCTCTGTGTCTCTTGTTATCTTACCCCTGTGCATGTCTGTCTCTGTCTAAATTTCCCCCTTTTAAAGGACATCAGGCTTATTGGATTAGGTTACCCTAATGATCTCATTTTAACTTTATTACCTCCATAAACATCCCATTTCCAAATAAGATCACATTCTGAGGTGCTTAGGAGCACAGTCTAACATATTTTGGGGGATACAATTCAATCCCCTACAATAACCTAGCAAGAAAAACACTATTTCACAGATGAACAAACTGTAGACCAACAGTATCAAATGGGAAAGAATTCGGAGCCACTACTAAGAAGCTATGTAGCATCAGCTCCATCACAGAGACATGGCAGAACAAGGCAGCCTTGACTCTCATGGAGCAGTCATCTAGTGCTTCTCAAGCTCATGTTTGCCTCTTCCCTCCTGGCCTGAGAAAATATGGGAAACTAAAGGAATAGAACTAGATTTTTTGTCATTGTTTTTGAGAGAGAGAGAGAGAGAAGAGAGAGAGATAAGAAGCATCAACTCGGTCCTGGCCGGTTGGCTCAGTGGTAGAGCGTCGGCCTGGTGTGCAGAAGTCCCGGGTTCAATTCCCGGCCAGGGCACACAGGAGAAGCGCCCATTTGCTTCTCCACCCCTCCGCCACGCCTTCCTCTCTGTCTCTCTCTTCCCCTCCCGCAGCCAAGGCTCCATTGGAGCAAAGATGGCCCCGGGCGCTGGGGATGGCTCCTTGGCCTCTGCCCCAGGCACTAGAGTGGCTCTGGTCACGACAGAGCGACGCCCCGGAGGGGCAGAGCATCGCCCCCTGGTGGGCGTGCCGGGTGGATCCTGTCGGGCGCATGCGGGAGTCTGTCTGACTGTCTCTCCCCATTTCCAGCTTCAGAAAAATACGAAAGAAAAAAAAAGAAAAAAAAAAAAAAAGAAGCATCAACTCATGGTTGCTTTACTTTAGTTGTTCATTGATTGTGTCTCATACATGCCTTGACCAGGGGGCTCCAGCTGAGCCAGTGACCCTTCGCTCAAGCCAGAGACCATGTCAAGCTGGTGAGCCTATGGTGAAGCCGGTGACCTCAGGCTTTCAAACCTGGGACCTCGGCATCCTAGGTTGATGCTCTAACTGCTGTGCCACCACCAGTCAGATTTTTAAAGCTCCTTCTGCGTTTTTGAGGAGCACTCCTGGAGGCTTTAGTCCCACACATATGGAGCCTAGCTTGAGCTAAAACTCTCTGACTCTCAGAGAGTGCAACTCGGAAATTCTTCAGGGGAGTTTCCTACCAAAATTCCCGCATCACCTTTTAGGAGTCCTGAGGGTTTAAATCTCAGAACAGAATAAAATAAAGACCTTAGACCTGTCACTATCCATAAACAGGATGAATGGATCAATTAACTTGATCCTGACCAAGTTCTTAAAAGTGTTAATGAAAGAAGCAATCAATGAACACCTAAAGTGAAGCAACTACGAATTGATGTCTCTCATCTCTCTCCTCCCACTCTCTCCCTTCCTGTCTCTCTCTTAGAAAAACACATGTTAATGAAAGCACTTGGGTCTTTATCTCTACAATGAATAGGTTCTATTCAAAATCAGTACACTTGTTTCATTTTTTTTTAGAGGGGGGTGGGAAGGGAAAGAAATGAGAATCATCAACTCATAGTTGTAGCACTTTAGTTATTCATTGACTGCTTCTCATGTGTGCCTTGATGGGGTTGGGAGAGGGGGCTCCAGCCGAGCCAGTGACCCCTTGTTCAAGCCAGTGACCTTAGGCTTCAAGCCAATGTCTTTTTGGGCTCAAGATGGTGACATTGGGATCATGTTGATGATCCGCACTCAAGCTGGTGACCTCCGGGTTTTGAACCCGGGGCCTCAGAGTCCCAAGTCAGTGTTCTATCTACTGCGCTACCACCAGTCAGCCTGTCCCCCCCCCCTTTTTTTTTTTTACAGAGACAGAGAGTGAAAGATAGGAACAGATAGAGACAGACAGGCGGGAACAAAGAGAGATAAGAAGCATCAATCATCAGTTTTTCGTTGCGACATCTTAGTTGTTCATTGACTGCTTTCTCATATGTGCCTTGACCACGGGCTTTCAGCAGATCAAGTAACCCCTTGCTCAAGTCAGCAACCTTGGGTCCAAGCTGGTAAACTTTGCTCAAACCAGATGAGCCTGTGCTCAAACTGGCAACCTTGGGGTCTCGAACCTGGGTCCTCCGCATCCCAGTTCGACGTTCTATCCACTGCACCACTGCCAATCAGGCCTGTTTCACTTTTAATTGGACGTTTTTTCTTCCCTCTACCAGTCACTGGAGCCTTCTCCAGATGACCCAAACCTTTGCACCCTCTTTCCCTCACTGTCTTCTTAGATCCAAGAAACCACCATCCAGTCAAACTGGTTACTCCTTTGTTTGGTTACTCACTTGTTCAGCAAATAATTATTGATCTATGTGGGAATCTTAGATATGCAAAATAAAATAAGGCACTGTCCCTGCCTTTCAGAAATAGAGACTAACAGAATGAGGGACAGAACTACACACAGAGAATCACTGCAGTGATGGCTGGAGGCTCCCCTCCGCCCCAAGCACAAACGTTTCCCTTCTCCAGGCCTCTCCTCACCATGCTCTTTGGCACACAGGGTAAACTAGCACCAAAGTCTGAGCTGCAAAGATAGAAGCCTTACATGATTGAAGAGAGGGTGAGTGAGGAGTAACAAAATGAATGTGGATTCCATCCAACATCTCATTCATTTAGAAGCTCTTAGGAGTACAGTCTTCTGGTCTTCCCCCCACCCCATTGGTTCCAAGTCCCTGGGCCACATGCCAAGATGCTGTGCCTTTCAGAAAAGGAGTCTTGCCCTGTCTGGATATAGCCTAACCTTCCTATGCCATAATCCAAACCCTTCTCAAAGGCAGAGGTCAGGTAGGAATGCAGAAATTAGAGGAGTTGTCAGGAGGATCCTGCAAGAACACTTTGAAAATCAAAAACATATAATCACACACATATTTACATACATACAACTTGAAGCAGTGAAGACAGAAAGGAGCCTCAAGTTCAACAGCTAGTTCAGAGTCAGAGGACTGAGAGCCTCCCAGGAGCTAAGAGCCCGCTGAGAGGCCTTGATGAAAAGCAGGAACCTCTTCCCTAACCGATCCCCTTCGGCTTCAAGAAGGATGAAGGAGAAAAGAAGCCATCTGTATGCCACAGACCACTGCCGGGATACATCACTTAAAGATCTGAGGTTGGACCAGACGTGAGTAGGGAGCAAGGCAAGGCTTGCTTTACTTCCAGTTAATATATGATCTCAAAGTTTCTCAAACTGGGACCCTGGGTTTTCTACTAAAGATTCTAGGCAATGACTTTCACATAACAGTTTGCTTAGAGACTGATAGCAGTAGTCACTGCCAGGTGACCACGGAACTCCATCCACAATGCTTTCCTTTATGGTCCGTCCTGGGAGAAGCAAGGTGTGTTCTCGGGAGGATAAGGTGAACTCAGGCCTGCTATGCATCGAGGGCAGCCTCTGCCTACCTCTCCAGGACCTCTCCTCTTATGGAGTGCTCCAGCTGCTCTCTGCTTTCAGAACTGCTTTCTCCTCCATCTTACCTCACAGGTCACTGCTTAGGGAAGTAGGCCTATACCAGGTGTCAGGAACCTTTTTGGCTGAGAAAGCCATGAACGTCACATATTTTAAAATGTAATTCCATGAGAGCCATACAATGACTCATGTACGTTATACATTATCCAATAAAAATTTGGTGTTGTCCCAGAGGACCGCTGTGATTGGCTCCAGCCACCCGCAACCATGAACATGAGTGGTAGGAAATGAATGGATTGTAATACATGAGAATGTTTTATGTTTTTAACATTATTTTTTTATTAAAGATTTGTCTGCGAGCCAGATGCAGCCATCAAAAGAGCTACATCTGGCTCACGAGCCATAAGTTCCCAATTCCTGGCCTATACTGTCCTTTGCCCTCTCATCAGCTTCCCATGTTATGAGCTTTTATAACACTGACATTCCCTCAAGGCAGCTGTCCAAGTTTTCATTACACATCTGTATGAGTTTGGTCTATTTCTCCCACTAAACTCTAAGCCAGGGGTCCCCAAACTTTTTACACAGGGGGCCAGTTCACTGTCCCTCAGACCGTTGGAGGGACGGACTATAAAAAAAAACTATGAACAAATCCCTATGCACATTGCACATATCTTATTTTAAAGTAAAAAAACAAAACGGGAACAAATACAATATTTAAAATAAAGAACAAGTAAATTTAAATTAACAAACTGACCAGTATTTCAATGGGAACTGCTCCTCTCACTGACCACCAATGAAAGAGGTGCCCCTTCTGGAAGTGCGGCAGGGGCCGGATAAATGGCCTCAGGGGGCCGCATGCGGCCTGCGGGCCGTAGTTTGGGGACCCCTGCTCTAAGCTCCAAGGCCAGAGTTCATGCTATTTTGCTCATCATTGAGTTATTCCACTTAATAGCCCTTGGCACATAAAATAGTGTATTTTACAATATACTCTTTACTAAATAACTATGTACATACCTGAGGTGGATGCAAGGCAAGATTCCTGAGTTTTGTGGTTTTGTGGGGTTCCTTTTTTTCCTCCTGGCATGGCTAGTATCTTTCTGGTTCCCTAAGAAGTAGAAGCTTAATTCACCCTAAGTTTCTGATCTCTATCTTTGTCAAATAATTTGATTTGGGATCCCAACAACATACATTATGAAGCCATATGAGGCAGACATTCCAGAATTGTTTTACAGGAGAAATTGATACTCCTTATACCCTTTCTTGAGGACAAGTCCCGTGTATTACTAATGCCGTACAGTCCAGGGAGCTTAGTATCCAGAGAGGGAGGTCAGAGAAGTAAACAGGTGATCCAATAAAATGAAGTGCTATAATGGTAACAAGTACAGGCATAAAGGGGCACAAAGAAGAGTCTCTTATCCAAGCCTAGGGGGCACTTAGAAAACTTTTGTCATAGGTGATTTTTATACCAAGACCTGAATAAGATGTAAGAGGTAGACAGGAAAAAGGATAGTGGGAAAACAGAGTAGAGAGTTGAGAGGAAGAAATAATCAACAGGGCCCAAGGTGAGTGCGCATATAGAACTTAAAATGAGGAAATGAGAAAAATTCAATATGCATATGGGGAAGAAAGTGAGTCTGGAGGGACTGTGGTCAAGGAGTTTATCTTGAAGTCTACAGAGAGTTTATAGAGGTTTTTAAGAGGGGAATGAGCCCCTCAGATTTGCCTTTTAGGAAGCTGTTTAATGTCTGAAGCCCCAGGCACCACCAACTGGGACTAAAATTGCTTTCTTTTGGAAGTCAGTTTCTCTTGACGCCACCGCTTCCCTCTGAGGAGACCTTGGAAGGAGAGAGAGGAAAGTGCCTAGGTCATGTCAGTAGAGATTGGCAAAGGGTGAACAGGTTGTAGCAGATGTTTGGCCATGTGTTGATTGTGGGTGTATGAATGTTGTTTCTGTAGTGTGAGAGAAGCACTGTAGGAAGTAGTGAACAGGATTTGTTCTAGTTTACCATGCGAACTTGAGAAAATTTTAACCCATTTCCTCATTCACAAAGAAAATGAATAATTACAAACTTTTGTTGAGGACTTAAATGCATAGGGTTAGTGTGACTATTATGTGAGATAACATGTAAAATGTTCTGAACAGTTCTACTCATGAAGCAGATATTTCCCCCGTTTCATACATGATGGAAATGAGGCTCAGAAAGGGTTCCCAAGGTCACACAATTAATGATGGAGCCAGAACATGTGGTCACCCAATCTCTCCCTTAAGCTAGAAAGTCCTTTCTGACCCATTCATTCAAGATGGATATGGAGGCGACAGATCCAGTTCTGTTTGACTAAGGAAACGGGGAAGGCTTTCAGAACTGTGGAGACCATTTTGGTTAATTCTAGAAAAGTGTAAACTTAGGACACTTGGATCAAGTGACAGAAACCTACTGGAGCTATAGCTTAGGTAAAACACATCAACACCATGCTACAGGATGTAGCAATGCTCCATGGAACCCAAGGGCAAGAACGCAGCCGCCCCAGGAAAGGATTTGAACACAGGTAGAGTTCTCAAAAATCATCTTTCATTTCAGCTCCTCTCTGTGCAGCTGCTTCATTCTGTATTTTCTCTCTGGAAGCGGTTTTCTCATTAAAGTTTACATGACGAAATATATAGCCAAGAATATCTTGTAAATGTACGTGTTGCAATCTACTCTAGTCCCTCAGTTTTCATTTTAAATTCCCCAGAAACAGTCTTTAGCATAGCCTGGGTTAGATGCCCCTCCTGGAACAATCAGCCATGCCTATAAAAGCAGGGCCAAACAAATATGGCTGCTGGTAGAATACTCCTTTGGGCTGCACCAGCTCCTCAGGGAAGAAGCAGTCACAAGGGGTAAACTGGATGACAATCAACAGATGGACGTTAAAGGAAATCTTTTACTGTCAGAGTTTAAATGTTCCTCTCCCCTTCCCCACAGTCCAATTTTGTTGTTATGCCTCATTTCATTCTCCACTGATATTTTATTCACCCTACCATTCTTCACACTCTGGGAATAAAATAATTTACTTTTCCACATAGGAGGAAATTTGAGAAAACATCAGGTAGGTTCACATACTGTATAAACCATCCTAAGAGGTAACTTTTTGCTCAATTCTTTAAGAACTCCAAGAAAAGTACATCTCATAATAGCCTTTCACAATTTTATTTACTATGCCAAGAACTCCTTCATAGTGAACTACAGTTGACCCCTGAATTTAGGGATTAGGGGCGCTGACCGCCCCACAAAGATCCATATAACTGTAGCCAGCCCTCTGCATACACAGATTCCCAATCATTAATGACCCTTGAATACAAGTTTGAACTGTGTGTGCACAGTTCAGAATCTGTGTATAAGTGTACCCGCACAGTCCAAGCCTGTGTTTAGTCAACTGCAATTCCTTCTGCTGCAGTTTAAGTCCATGTCCTTTCTCAGACTTCATTGGTACACAGCCGATCAGAATTTGCTTTAAAGGGATTACCAAGTACCTAAAAATTCCCTCAGCATTCTTCTTATCAAACTGCAAAACTCAGATCCCTTAATCCTTCCTAAATTATATCTAATTAATATAGTCATGAAGTCAATAGAATCACTTGTGTATCCTCTTAGAGAGACTAAAACTGGACATAGTACTCATCTGGTTAGGATAGATGATAGTGAGGGGTTGGGGGGAGCTGGTGGGGAAAGGGATTCAAGGGGCTTTCACAGAACCCACTGTAAGAAGAGCAGCTGAGCCTGCATGGAACTGGGTGTTATCTGACAACTTCTCTCTTTGTCCCTCTCCGGAGTCACCATGGTCTCCCACCTGGGCATTTGCTATACTCTCTTTGCTGGCCAGAGTATTGTTTTTCTTTTTCCCAAATAACCAAAGCAGCTTATTATAATTATTTTTTAAAATAAAGTTTTAGATTTACAATACAATTAAGAAAAAGGTACAGAAATTTCCCACATACTCCCTGCCCCAACATATGCGTATCCTGCTTCATTATCAGCATCATTCAGCAGAGTGGCACATTGGTGTGTTTTTTTACCAACTATGATCCTACACTGACACATCATAATCATACCAAGTCCCTTAGTTACTTTCACTCTTGATGTTATTCATTCTATGGGTTTGGACAAATATATAATGACATATGTCTATCATTATAATTACATCAAGAAAATTTTACTTCCATAAACATCTTCTGTGCGCTGCTTTTTCATCTCTCTCCTCTGCCCAGAAACCACTGATACTAATATCTCCATAGTTTTGTGCTGGCCAGATTCTTTAGACAGTAGATTCCACTGTTGATTCTGCTTACCTGCAACTCAGCATCAACAAACTGCCTTCTCTGATCCAGTACCACCCAACTGCCTGGCTCAAGTCCCACCCTTGGTCCATCCAGCCCCGTGGAGAGACAAGTGCAAAATGGCACTTTTCTTTCTTTCCGGTGTAATGGACAAGATTCCATGACAGCAGGTATAGCACGGAAGCTTTCCTTACACATCTTCTCACTGCACCTTATAAACCATCTCATAGCACTTCTAGAATGATTCCATTTCTTAATCTTCATGCCAAATTTTCATGATCTTTTTCTTTCCTTCTTTTTTTTCCTTTCTTTCTCTTTCTTCCTTTCTTTTTCTTTCTTTCTCTCTTTTTCTTTCTTTTACCTATCATCTATCTATCATTATTTACTTTTATTAAGTGAGAGGCAAGGAGGCAGAAAGACAGACTCCCGCATGCACCCTGAGATCCACCAAGGGGTTGCTGATGTTCTGCCCATCTGGGGCCATTGCTCCATTGCTCCACTGCTCAGCAACTGAGTTATTTTAGCCCCTGAGGCGAGGCCATGGAGCCATCTTCAGTGCCCGGGGTCAATGCGCTCAAACCAATCCAGCCATGGTTGTGGGAAGAGAAGAAAGAGAGAGAAAAGGGGGGGGGAGGGTAGAGGGGGTGAAGAAGCAGATGGTCGCTTCTCCTTTATGTACTGACCAGGAATTGAACCTGGGACATCCACATGCCAGGCTGACACTCTACCACTGAGCCAACTAGCCATGATCATTTAATTCTAAATGTTTTCTTTTTTTTTTTACTAGTTACTTAGAAAAAAAATTCCCATTCATTTGAGGGGCTGGGAAGGAGAGAAAGAGAGAGAGAAGCATCAAGCCGTTGTTACACTTAATTGTTCCATTTAGTTGTGTACTCATTGATTGCTTCTGGTAGTGCCCTAATGTGTGGGGGGGTGTTGTTGGTTGAACCCACTATCTCTGGTGCACTGGATCTGATGCTTTATTCACTGAGCCATGCAATCAGGGCCTAGAAATGTTTTAAAATATCCAAGTAGGCCCAGATAGGTAACTTAGTTGGTTAGAGTATCGTCCTCATACGCCAAAGTTGCAGGTTTGATCCCAGATCAGGACATATAAAAAATCAACCAATGAGCCTGATCTGTGGTGGCACAGTGGATAAAGTGTCTACCTGGAATGCTAAGGTCACTGATTCAAAACCCCGGGCTTACCCAGTCAAGGCACATATGAAAAGCAATTACTATGAGTTGATGCTTCCTGCTCCTCCTCCCACCTTCTTTCTCTCCTCTCTCTAAAATCAATAAATAAAATCTAAAAAAAAAAATAATCAACCAATAAATGCCTAAATAAGTGGAACAATAAATCAATGTTTCTTTTTCTCTTCTTCTCTAAGATCAACAAATATTTTTTAAAATGTTTATAAAATATCCAAATATATGTCATAAGAGCTCACAGGAAGTGAGAACAAATGAACAAATGACTTATACTTATGGAAAATTGATCTCAAAATTACCTAAAGATATAGACATGAATCTTCAGTAATTATTAGTTACTAAATTTTAGTGAAATTAAATACCATCAAAAAGTTTCCTGTTGGAAATGTTCTGCACAGCTAATTTTTATAGCTCTATCCATTAATCTTTTTTTCTTTTTTCAGAGACAGAGAGAGAAAGACGGATAGACAGGGACAGACAGATAGGAACGGAGAGAGATGAGAAGCATCAATCATTAGTTTTTTGTTGCGACACCTTAGTTATTCATTGATTGCTTTCTCATATGTGCCTTGACCGCAGGCCTTCAGCACACCGAGTAACCCCTTGCTTGAGCCAGTGACCTTGGGCTCAAGCTGGTGAGCTTTTGCTCAAACCAGATGAGCCCGTGCTCAAGCTGGCGACCTTGGCGTCTCGAACCTGGGTCTTCCGCATCCCAGTCTGACGCTCTATCCACTGCGCCACCGCCTGGTCAGGCCATTTACCTTTTTAAAATAGATCTTTCCTAAGATTTTACGTATTTTACAGAGAGAGGAGAAAGGGGAAGAAGCAAAAAGTATCAACTCATAGTTGCTTCAATTTAGTTGTTCATTGCTTGCTTGTTGCCATGTGTCTTCACCAGCAAGCCCAGAGTTTAGAACCAGCAACCTCAACATTCCAAGTCAACTCTCTATCCACTGCACCACCACAGGCCAGGCTCTACCATTCCTCTTGTTTACTGCTTGACCTTCTTAATTTATCCCTCCCTCTTCAAAAGGTTTGCCTGCCTGCCTGGCTCAATCTTACAACCACAGCCATTGAGAAAAGCTTCAGTTTACCTGACCCATGGTGGCATAGTGAATAAAGCATGTACCTGGAATGCTGAGGTCACTGGTTCGAAACTCCAGGGTTGCCCAGTCAAGGCACATATAAGAAGCAATCATGAGCCTGACCTGCGGTGGCGCAGTGGATAAAGTGTCGACCTGGAAATGCTGAGGTTGCCGGTTCGAAACCCTGGGCTTGCCTGGTCAAGTTGATGCTTCCAGCTCCTTCCCCCCTTCTCTCTCTCTGTCTCTCTCTCCTCTCTGGCTCTCCTCTCTAAAATGAATAAATAAAATAATAAAAAAGGCCAGTGGTAGAGTGTGGGCCTGGCATGCAGGGGTCCCGGGTTCGATTCCCGGCCAGGGCACACAGGAGAAGCGCCCATCTGCTTCTCCACACCTCCCCCTCTCCTTCCTCTCTGTCTCTCTCTTCCCCTTCCGCAACGAGACTCCATTGGAGCAAAGATGGCCCAGGCGCTGGGGATGGCTCCTTGGCCTCTGCCCCAGGCGCTACAGTGGCTCTTGGTCACAACAGAGTGACGCCCCGGAGGGGCAGAGCATCGGCCCCTGGTGGGCGTGCCGGGTGGATCCCGGTCGGGCGCATGCGGGAGTCTGTCTGACTGTCTCTCCCCATTTCCAGCTTCAGAAAAATACAAAAAAAAAAAAAAAAGCAATCATGAGTGGATGCTTCCTGCTCCTCCCTGCTTTTCTTTCTCTCTCTCCTCTCTCTAAAATCAATAAATAGCTTGACCTATGGTGATATAGTGGATCAAATGTCAACCTGAAACACTGAGGTCGCCAGTTTGAAACCCTTGGCCTGCCTAGTCAGGGTACGTATGGGAGTTGATGCTTCCTGCTCCTCCCCCCTTCTCTCTCTCTCTCTCCTCTCTCTCAAATGAATAAAATCTAAAAAAAATTAATAAATAAAATCTTAAAGAAACAAAAGGCTTCAGCTCCCCTATGCTCCCATAATAAAGTTGGTTGTGTTACTGTAGGGGGAAAAAAGATACACTAATATTTGGTGCTATTTTGGGGGGAATTTTTTCTCAAGTAGCTCTTTCAATACTTTTTTTCAAGAATATTAAGATGATGCTTAAAGTTTATAAGCAACATCTAAAATTTGTAAAACCTACCTTCAACCTCCTCTGAATAACACAAACACTTTTACCAATTGCATATTCTCCTAGCCTTTATAAATTAAAAAAATGATGACAATAATCATACTTAAGAGTACTAAAAGAAGGACATAGTACAACTAGGTCCATTCTCAACATAGTCCTTGAACTGAACTAAAGGACTCAGGCACTGGCATCTACTGTGTTCCCTAAGATTAGTGCTTAGCAGAATTTTTGTTGGGTTTAAATACAAAATCATTCATACATGATTGTAAACACATAAAAATATATCTATGCCTGACCTGTGGTGGCACAGTGGGATAAAGCGTCAACCTGGAAGTGCTGAGGTCGCCAGTTTGAAACCCTGGGCTTGCCTGGTCAAGGCATATATGCGAGTTGATGCTTCCTGCTCCTCCCCCCCTTCTCTCTCTCTGTCTCTCCTCTCTCCCTCTCCTCTTTAAAATGAATAAATAAAAAAATTTTAAAAAAGACTACATCCTTTGATTCACCTTTAAAAATATATATATATGCATATATATATATGCATGACCTAGAAGACAATAAACAAAAATGGAAATACTTAATTTTTTAAAAGATGTCTGGCCCTGGCTGGTTGGCTCAGTGATAGAGCATTGGCCCAGTGTGTGGATGTCCTGGATTCGATTCCTGACCAATACACACAGGAGAAGCACCCATGGACTTCTCTATCCCTCCCCCTCTTGCTTCTCTCTCTCTCTTTCTCTCCTGCAGCCATTGCTCCATTGGAGCAAGTTGGCCCTGGCTCTGAGGATGGCTCTATGGCCTCTGCCTCAGGTGCTAAGAGCTCGACTGCTGAGTAACGGAGCAACATCCCAGATGGGCAGATCATCGCCCCCTAGAAGGTTTGCTGGGTGGATCCCAGTCAGGGTGCCTGTGGGAGTCTGTCTCTGCCTTCCTCCTCTCACTGAATAAAAACAAACAAATGAATAGATGTTTAATGAAAACATTTGTAATCATTTTTTACTTGGTTGAGCACTAAAAAACCCACAAACTTATTGAAAGTCTGAGTAACTACTTAAATGAAAAAGCTTTCATTATCATTATTGACACTCCTCATTGGACCTTGAAACTCTTCCACGACCAAAAAGTTGCTCCTTTCCTCCTGGGAGAGGAAACATAATTGGAAAGAAGATACTTACTGCTCTAGGAAAGTTATATAAAATCCTGAATCTCAAATTTAACCAGATTTGCAGTGAGTCCTAAGGTTTTGACTTCTAAGAAATGACTTAAAAACTTGAGGGCTAACAATGCATCCTGGGAATCAGGATTTCCTAGCAAGAAGGAGCAACAAAGATTTGTTTTGTACAAAAGTCACTACTCTGGTTTAATTTAGCAGATAAAATATTTTAAAACACAAAGCTGACATTTCAAGGAGATACTACATGTAAACTGAATCTAAGAAAGGCCCTAAAGAAGAGCAAAATAATACTGTCTCCAAATGGGGGACAGCAGCAAGAACCCAAGGAAGTAAAAAGAGAGAAAGTTGGCACTGACCACTGATCATATGCATCTTAAGGGTAGGTAATAATAGGACTGGGTTAAAAGTATAGTGAAATTTTAGATCTGACAAGGAATTTACAGTCCAATCCAAATCCTCAATTTATAGATGAGGAAATTTGAGGCCCATTTGTTTATTCAAGAACAAATATTTATTGTGTGTCTACAGGTTCAATATTGAATACTGGAAATATTGTATAATGAACAAGACATGGTCCAAAGAGGGAAAGTGACTTGCCCAAAGTCACAAAGCAAGTTAGCAGGTAAACAGGAGCTCTTTGTACTAAACTCCAATTTTCCAATACTATATAAGCATTTCTGTACCTGTAAGCACACTAAGCATTTGATGGTTTCTCTACAAAAATGAGATTTTCATATGAATTTGATGAAATAACATTCCTCAATGACATATATGTTTATGTATGTATGTGTGTATATATAATATTCAAATATTCAGAGATGTGTATGTAATATTCAGATGGTGTTAGAATCTATGAAAATAACCATACATAGGTTCTTACCTAACACTTAACATGGTAATTTCCTTGGAAATGCTAATTTCTTTGTCATTAGGCATTTCATATACAAATTTTGACAATCTAGATTTTGAAGTTTTTCAAGATGACTTCTGAAGAAGTCATCAACTTCAATACGTCAAGTCATACAACTGATTTTTACTATATTCCATTTCTTTTAAATTAGTACTTTCAGCTAATTAGTGTTCTAATTTTACTTTTAATAAATTGCTCTACTTTAAAAGACCTAGTTCTCAGTCCCAGACAGCTGGCTCAGTGGTAGAGCATCAGCCCAGCATGTAAATGTATCAGATTCGATTCCCAGTCAGGGGACACAGAAGTGACCATCTGCTTCAACACCATCCCCCTTCTTCCTCTCTCATCCCTCCTGAAGCCATGGCTTGATTGGTTCCAGTGGCCCCTGGCACTAAGGATGACTCCCTGAAGCCTCTACCACAGGCTCTAAAAATAGCTCGGTTGCCAGGCAACGGCCCCAGGTAGGCAGAGTATCACCTCATAGGTGGCTTACCAGGGTGGATCCTGGTCAGGGCACATGCAAAGTTTGTCTGTCTGCCTCCCCTCCTGTCACTTAATAATAAAAAAAACCATAAATAAAAGACCTAGTTCTCATATCAACCACTTCACCCACCTTAATCATTCATAACATAACCAGTTGGTATCTTTACTGTTATAATAGAGATATAGTTCCTCCTCCACATAATACAAATGTCCTGCATTGGAACTTATTTAAAAGAGAACTTACGTACCTCATTTAATTTTTTTTTTTTTTTTTGTGATAGGGACATACAGACAGGAAGGGAGAGAGATGAGAAGCATCAATTCTTCATTGCAGCATCTTAGTTGTTCAATGACTGCTTTTTCATATGTGCCTTGACTGGGGGGCAATAGCAGACAGAGTGACCCCTTGCTCAAGCCAGCAACCTTGGGCTCAAGCTGGTGAGCTTTGCTCAAACCACATGAGCCCGCACTCAAGCTGGCGACCTCAAGGTTTCGAACATGGGTCTTCCACATCCCAGTCCGTTGCTCTGTCCACTGCACCACCACCTGGTCAGGCACATACCTCACTTAAAAATTAACAATGGTACCTATTACGGAAGAGACAGTAAGAATTTAGAACCAATCTTTTTTGCTGTTTTCTCCTGATTTAATAATCTGAAGAAAAGCAATAGTGGAGTTCTTCAACATAGGAAAGGATAGGATACCTCTACTAAAAGCAATACGATAGCCCCAAAGTTCCTCTATTATTAAAACAACCCATAAGAAAATGAAATTTTCTGTAACTTATTTAAGTAAGTTTTTGAGACACCCCTATTGGAAAGTAGTAATTTATATTCCAACAACTCTGAGTCAAAAATGGGAGAAATGAGGGGACTGAAATGCTATCTGTGTGCTACACCTCCAATATTTCATGAAGTTCTAAGGTTGATTTTCTATCCTCAGAGTGTAGAAGGCTTTCCTACTGCTTCACTTCCTTCCCCTGGCCATTCATCCCCTTTCTTTATGGTAAGCTACACTGAGGACAGGCATTGGACATTATCTAGCTCAGTATCCTACCTTGAATAACAGCACATAACTGATACTCAATAATGAATACCATAGCCCTGGCCGGTTGGCTCAGCGGTAGAGCGTCGGCCTAGTGTGCGGAGGACCCGGGTTCGATTCCCAGCCAGGGCACACAGGAGAAGCGCCCATTTGCTTCTCCACCCCTCCGCCGCGCTTTCCTCTCTGTCTCTCTCTTCCCCTCCCGCAGCCAAGGCTCCATTGGAGCAAAGATGGCCCGGGCGCTGGGGATGGCTCTGTGGCCTCTGCCTCAGGCGCTAGAGTGGCTCTGGTCGCAATATGGCGACGCCCAGGATGGGCAGAGCATCGCCCCCTGGTGGGCAGAGCGTGGCCCCTGGTGGGCGTGCCGGGTGGATCCCGGTCGGGCGCATGCGGGAGTCTGTCTGACTGTCTCTCCCTGTTTCCAGCTTCAGGAAAATGGAAAGAAAAAAAAAAAAAAAAAAAATGAATACCATAGATGGTAATGAGAATTTAAAAACTGATACCATCAATTCTAATTCATATATTTATACTCTGAAACTAACTCTAATAAAAACTGAAAGTATATCAGGAACATGTGGTTCTACCTCAGTCATCACGGTTTGTTAAATGGCAGAGCAGGCCTGAGAATTTTGAATGACCTGGCTATATGCAAAATCATGGTTCATGTGGCTCTAAAAATATCAACCACTTCTTTTTAAACAGGAAGGATCATTTTCAAGCCTCAGATAATGAAAGATAGAAGAAAACTTTCAGGAATAATAGAAACATTAAGTGGAAAAAAATGACAAGAAACTTTATCTCTGGGTTAAGACATTTTAATATACATAATGTATAGTACTTCATATAATTTATTCATGTCATTTACTATAGTACACTGTAATTATTAATTCAGTGACATCAATATTGACCTCACACAAAGGATGAAAGCTGGGTTTTCTTGTGTACCGAGTTCAAAGCATGTACTGAAGAGTTATCACATACAACAGTTACAAGAGATCAACTTTAAGGATGACTCAAGTTTACAGTAGTTGCTTCACACAATTTTTCCTCAAGACTTGAATGCCACCCGGTGTCGCCATGTTTGTGCAAATGCCAGCTCTGGACCACCCAACTACCTCCTTTTACCGGCCCCACTTTTGCCTGTTTTACTGCTGCTGCTGCTAGACTTGCCAGATGATTTTGAAGAGAAGAGTCTTGTCATAAACTCAGAAACATCAGGCAATTCATGGTTGGAATTCAGCATATTCATTGACTGTTCCATCTCCTGCAGAAAGACAAAGCATAATGACATGAAAGGCACAAAGATCTTTCAGGCCACTGAATGACTAATATTTCCATTAAGGAAGAAGGAGAGAAGTGGAACAAGTGAAAGGCACTGGTTCTAAGCAGTGATGCAAATTCATACCCAATACCACTTCAGAAGCCATGTATCTTACCTCCTTTATATAATTAAGCATTTTGATCCGTGGTAAATGCCCAATAAATGCTTGCCTAGGGTTTGACTGATCTTATGTTTTTATAAAAGGCATTTCCTTTGATAATGGACATATGTGATCATTTTCCTGCCATCTCATTTTGTTTTCGGATTAAAATGCTTTCTTATTGTTCTGACGAGTGTTTTTTAAACTCATGCTTTCTTTAATGCATATAACCACAATATCAATCTTTAATTATCAAGGTATCAAAGTAATTTGGAAGATAACAGCAGTATTTCTAATATGTGATTCCTAAGGCCCTTAGTAATAAATCTGTGCTGCATAGTTTTGGAGACTTCAATTACAGCATCCAAAGCCAGCAACACAAATGTTACAAACAACTTACTGGCAGGACAGAGTAAGATCTGGTACTTTTATTTTGTTCTCCACTTTATAGGGCAAAGAATCCATTAAGCACTGCTCCATTTTCAATAATATTAATGCAATATCTGTGGCATTTGAATTTTATGTGACATTCCAAAAGTCAATTTAAAATTGTATTAGTTCAGACATGAAAAAAATATCAAACACTAGATTATTTATCACTAAAAATTGAAGACTATTTGGGTATTAGCTTGGGCTTTCTCCCCAAAGGTAGAATTTATACATGGGTTTTCAAGGAGAAAGTACTTTTACAAATAAGGAAAAGAAACATTATAAATATAAATCAAATATGTTAACATGCCCTAATAATCAAGAATTACACCCTGGCCAGGTAGCTCAGTTCTTTAGAGCACTATCCCGATAAACCAAGGTTGTGGGTTTGACCACCCAGTTAGGGCACATGCAAGAATCAACGAATGAATGCATAAACAAATAGAACAAATCAATGTTTCTCTCTCCCCCTTCCTCTCTCTCTCTAAAATTAACAAATAAAAATTTTTTTCTTGTAACTTTTTCTTGTGATTTTATTTATTGATTTGAGAGGGGGAGAGGGAGAGAGATAGGGAGGGAGAAAGAGGGAGGGGAGAGAAGGAGAGCTGGAGGAGGGAGGGAGGAAGGGAAGAGGGAGAGGGAGAGAGGGAGGGAGGGAGGGAGGGAGGGAGGGAGGGAGGGAGGGAGGGAGGGAGAGAGGGAGGGAAGGAAGGAAGGAGGGAGGGAAAGAAAGGGTGGAGAAGTGGGAAGCATCAACTTGTAGTGGCTGCTTCCTGTATGTGCCTTGACCAAGCAAGCCCAGACTTTCAAACTGGCAACCTCAGTGTTGCAGGTCAACTAAAAAAATTTTTAAAAGAATTAAATGTATATGGTAATAGGTCTTAAGTCCCTGAAAAAATATATCAACTCTTTTTTAACCTGTTCAGTTCTGAAGCTCTTGAATGAATAACTTCTTGTACTGCTTACCATATGTGAAGCGCTTGGCAAGTAATGAACTTTTAATTTGATATGACTTCTGATACTGCCTTTTGTTGATGCCACAGAGAGTTAATTGGCTTAATAGATATAAGAACTGAATAGAAGCCTGACCAGGCGGTGGCACAGTGGATAGAGCATCGGACTGGGATGTGGAGGACACAGGTTCGAAACTCTGAGGTCGCCGGCTTGAGCATGTGCTCATCTGGTTTGAGCAAGGCTCACTAGCTTGAACCCAAGGTCGCTGGCTTGAGCGAGGGGTCACTAGCTCTGCTATAGACTCCTGGTCAGGGCACATATGAGAAAGCAATCGATAAACAACTAAGGTGCCACAAAAAAGAGTTGATGCTTCTCATCTCTCTCCCTTCCTATCTGTCTGCCCTATCTGTTCCTCTCTCTGTCTGTCACACACACACACACAAAAAGAATTGCATAGAATATATACTTTCTGGCCAACACTGAAGCAGACATGCGAAAATTTAGCAATAAAATATGAAACATCATAAAGCTTTTTTTCCATAAAGCTTTTTCTGCCATTCCAGCTTAAAATAAAATGTGTCATCTTCTATAGAACTTAATCTTCTACTAGCTCTGCAAACATTATTTTATTTTATCTTATTTTCCTATTTAAAACATGTGCGCACACGCACACATACACACACACTCCTGAGAGTATGAGCTTGCTGACAACAGGGATATAATAATTCATTGGCATATTCCTCCATACCCAGAACCTAGAAATTGATTAGTAAATGTTTTTCAGCAATGTCTAAGATGTCAACACATCAGTACATTAATTATAATGGAAAAACTTGGAACTAAGAAGGTACTTATTGATGGTTTTGCATGGAAGAATGGACAATGGTTTTTAAAACACTGAAGATTTTATATGGAAGTCAATACTTAAGAGACACAGTGGCACTAAATTTGAAGCATCCTACTTGGCAACTCCTCTCCCCCTTGCCAAGCCAGTACAGTTTTGTGGTACAAAGTCTGAAAGCCACTACTGTATTTTTCTCTCTAGGTCTAATTCAAATGTCTTTCCTGTGTCTGAACACATAAACTAAATATGTACTCTGAAGAGTTCTGAAAAGTGAAAATAGATTATAGGAAGCTAATATTTTGCAAAATATTTGGGTTAGATGTACCATTATTATGCATTTCAACTATTTAATAAGTGAGGCACAAAGAGCCTAGTACTAAGAAGATTTTAGCTACATGAAGAGATCCAGCCTTTTAGCAGGCAGAACTGAGTTTATCTGGTCCAATGGAAAAGACTAAATGCCAGGAACATAATACAACCTCTAGATGAATTTGGCTTGAGAATTAGGATAAAGCTGAAAGACCCAAGCCATCCATGCACAATAAATAGACCAGCATCAGAACATGATTCAAAAACCCACAGCTGGGCAATCATCTTACCCGTCTCATGTCAGGATCACTTGTGTTGACCACTTTGGGAAGAAGTACAAATATCAACAATGGAAGAACCATCATCATTACCTGTGGGATAAAAGAATTTTAGAAAATGTTTCTTTCCACTTAACCGTAGAACAAAATCTGCACCTAACAACCAATGATAAAATTAAGGATTTAAATGTTGTAAATAGAGTAAAACTAGCAGCAACCACCTCAATTCTATTGAACCAGCCCTGTTGATAGCAAGGTGCTCCTTAATGTCTGACTTGTAGAATATAAAACCCTTGTCTGTGTCTGTTTGGACTTTATAGACACCTCACTTTATATTTTTGCCACTCACTATTTTGCAGTTTACACTTCTATTTAACATGAATAGTGTGCAAACATCTATTCACTCTCTTCAACCTGCAGTCTGGCATTGGAATCAGTGATCCTGATAGCCAGCTGGACTGCTCTTTCCAGATGACTGCGTTCTTGGAGAAAACAGTACATTATACCTTTCATAAAGGTACATCCTCTAGAGCCTGCAATATAATACTCGGCAACTATGTATTTCAGCAGGTAAATTCAAAAGATGACCTAGTAGCTTACAGAATTGACTATGCTTCCATAGAATTTCAGAAATGAGAACATAGAAGATATTTCTCAGTAAGTTTTGAAGTCTCGTTGCTGATTTCTCCCATTCACTCTACCCTTCTGCTTCTTTATCACTGATAAAAGATTCTAGGTACTAACTTATTCCTCTCTAGGATGCACAGCCCCAAACATTCCTATTTGTGATCCAAAGAGCTATCAGCAAGGAATATGCTCAAAATTTAAGACAATTCTAACATAATAATTGAACTTTCAAAAGCAGCAAAAAAAAAGTCCATTTGTTTCTAAACAATGTGTTCTATCAGTGTTTTTTTAATTAGTGGAAAGCATCACATTACTACAGAATAAGGTCTCTGCTCACTACTCATGCCAAAGAAAAGGAGGGAAAAAACCTTACTTTTGCCATTAATAAAGAGCTGGTTAATAAATGATGGCACGCCCACCAACAGACTAACATTCAGTAGTACAAAAGAGGAAACAGCTCAACGTGACCTACCACATATTCTTACTCCATCTGAATTTTAAAACATTTGATCAGAAATAACTAAATATTTATCCAATTTTTGTCACACATTTCAACGCCAAATCTACCAAGCAATTCTCACTGTATTCTTTTCATTACATATTCCTAGGCCACTATTTTCCTGAAATCCACAAATCATTCACAATTATCCTTTCACCCAACAATCTGACTTCAACTTTCTATCTCACCAGGGTTAAAAGTTTTCAACTGAGTAGAAGAAAATTAGAGATTAGTAAAGATACTTTATTGTAGCCTGATACATACCATTGGGTTCATCAGAAAGTCTGTCCAACCCCATGATTCTCTTTTAATAAAGTAAGAAGGTGGACCTGAAGATTTCATTTGGAGAGGATAGGGCAGTCTGACCACTTCTGATGTTTTGATATAATTTACATATCTTGCTCTGATAAAGCAACATAAAAAAAAGCATCAGTAGTTCTACTAAAAACATTGCTAAAGTAGCTTTACCCGTATGTCTAAAATATTTAGTAAAATAGAGAGAGAAAACATAAGACTTAGAATCAAGCTACACATTTAAAAGAAATAACCATACATATTTTATCCAGCATTTCTAAGGTTTTACATTCTGCCAAAACCTCAGAAATGAAAGTCCCACATACATTTGAAACTAACTTACCAAGCATGCTTATAAAACATTTGTCAAGAATATCAGGCTCTTATGTGAATTCCACTTTGTTCTCTACTCGGTCCCACCCCGTTATTAAAATGATAACAGTCTTTGTTGTTGTTGTTTTTACCTATGCTTCAGGCATCCAATCATCAGGAATGGATCTGAGAATATGAATCCCACTGCTGCAACCAGTCCTTAAATACTAAAGCTTTTTTACCAAGCTAAAAAAGCAAATGAAACTTTTTCTTTAGAAAAATACTTCTATTTGCTTAGACTAAAAATACCTCTATTTGCAAATTCAAAATTCAAACAGAGTAAAAATAAAATAAATTAGTTTTTAATAGGCAAGTATCCCCTTTTAACAACTTTCATTCCCTCCAGTATTGTGTTTATAATTTAAAATATTTTAACCTGTATATAATGTATATATTAATCTACATAAGCCCCCACCCCAACTCTAAGTTTGAAATTCAAAATGTATAGAAAGTCATGATAAGGCCTTGGCCGGGTAGCTTGTTTGGTTAGCATGTCCTCCCAATACGCCACGGTTCAATTTATGGTCAGTACGTATACAACAAACAACCAATGAATGCATGACTCGGTGAAACAACCATTCAATCAATCTCTCTCTCTTTTTTCTCCTTCCTCTCTCTCTCCCTTCTCTCTTGCTCTCTCTCAATCAATAAATAAAAATAATTTATTAAAAAAAGGATTTTAAAAAGTCATGATAAGTCCTCTAAGGTTAAATTTACATACTAGAATTTTACCAGTACATTAAAAATAGAATCCATATGGCTCTAAAAAGACATAAGAAAGTTGATACCTCATGAAGTTCATGCACTTTGAAGCAATCCATTTATTTCATCAAAGATTACTTATAAACATATTTGTGAAGTATTAGTTTCAATTCAAGCTTCACTCTTGCTTTAAAGAGTCAATAGTAAGATATATGATTGGAATTTGGACATGCCTGACCAGGTGGTGTTTCAGTGGATAGAGCGTTGACCTGGGATGCTAAGGTCCCAGGTTTGAAACCCTAAGGTCATCAGCTTGAGTGTGGAGTAATCTGGCTTGAGTACAGGTTCACCAGCTTGAGTGTAGGATCACAGACATAACCCCATGGTTGCTGGCTTGAGCCCAAGGTCACTGGCTTGAGCAAAGGGTCTCTGGCTCTGCTGGAGTCGCCCATTAAGGCAGGTATGAGAAGCAATCAAAGAACAACTAAAGAGCCGCAACTATGATTTAATACTTCTCTTCTCTCTCCCTTCCTATCTGTCTGTTTCTCTCTCTTGCTAAAAAAAAAAAAAAAAGAATTTGGACAAAGTAGAATAAGACAAGAATGAAATTTCAAAAAGAAGGGAAAGTAATTTTTTTCTAAGGAATATATTTTTAGTAACATCATGGTATTGGTTTCATGACAACATTAAGAACTAAATTACTACAGAATACTGCCTCTATTCACTATACATGTTAACAGAGGAAAAAGAAAATCTAACATGTCCATCAGTAGGAGCTGGTTATAAAAATGATGGCAAATCCATCACTGGACTAATATGCAGCTGATATAAAGGATAAGACAGCTCTATGTGTTACTTTATTTGAATTATAGCATATTTACATAATACACTTTAAGAACTTCCCATATTAAAAAAAAAACCTTTTAGGAGTAAACACTAAACTGTAAGTATTATGGTACTAAGTGAACATATCTCTTGTTATGCCAGCTTAATTTGGGGTATCTACAAACCAACCTGAATAGGCTTGGCACACACTGAAAATGTCAGAATTCAAACACAACTCCTCTAGCCCCAAAGTTATTTTGCCATTGTATGACTAGTGCTTTATTACAGCAACATGGGGTAATTTTGTGGTAGTTCAAACAAAGAAGAGACATTACTTTTAAAAACTATTTCATACTTGTTAATTATACCTCAATAAAGCTAGACAAACATAAATATACAAAACTGCTTCATATATCAATATTTCCTGGTGAGATTAGACCTAAAAGAATACTACTGGCAGCAGACAATAATAAAATAAACAAATACATAAATTGAGAGTTTTAAAAGAAGGTTGAAACTGAACACTGTGGACATCTACAAAACTGATTCCAACTGAAATGTGTTTGTGGTATTCCATACTCACAGCCTGGATTAGTCAAAAAATCTTTCACCTCAGATTCAAATCACATGTCCATCTACTTGGAAATTCTACAATGTCTTCCTAGTCTGCCAGGCTCTAATTCTGTGATTTGCTGAGATTTCCTTTTTCTTATCACCATCTTCACTTTGAGATAAACTCTACAATGTAATTTATTATTTTCCCCAAAAATACTAAATTTCCATTGCACATTAAATATTCCAAAAAGGAAGAACTATAGAAATTTCTAGATCAACATACTATCAAATAGGTACTAAGAGGTATTATCAAAATATCCTGATGAAAACAGGTGAATAACATTTCCAACTTAGAAAAGTTAAATTATTTCCAACTTTAATTAATTTCAATAACTTTCATAGTGCTTTTGATTGTATATTAAGTAATCTTACCTCTTCTCTATATTATCGTATTAGGAGCTTTAAAATAAATTTTAAGCCAGAGCAGAGGAAGTTCAACTTTACAATATTATCAGTCCTCAGATTAAAATATAAGGACATTTTAAATGTTTTAAGAAATACCTGTAGTTCAAATAAGAAAATTTTCAATCTTAACTATAAATTCTAAAAGTAATATATAACAAGGTATTTGATAGCACAAACTTCAGTAAAAATTATATGAGTTGCTCCCACCTCATTTTTCCTTTTGAAGTAATATCCACTCGGATGGGATCAAACCGGTAAGCAGGAGATATAACTTCCACTACATAAGATCCAGAGGGTATATCATGAACCACAAAACTCCCATCTGTCCTGGAAAAATGAAAGTCATATTTAGTCACTTCTGACCAATAGCTTATTCTTATGTTTTAGATCATCTGTTCACCTCCAAATCAACTCCTCCAAGAATGACATTCATAGCAATTAGGGGAAAAAAATAAAAAACTAGGAAGAGTTGTCCCATATTTCAGCTTCCATAATTATATTGAATGGGTTCTGAAAATACTCCAGACATTCCACAGTAGCAGGGAACCTGGACACAGAAAGTACTTCTTGCCTGACTGGTGGCAGCACAGTGAACAGAGCGTCGACCTGGGACCCAGGTTTGAGACGCTGAGGTCACTGGCTTGAGCACGGGCTCATCTGGCTTGAGCGCAGGCTCACCAGCTTGAGCATGGGATCATCATCAACATGATCCCATGGTCGCTGGCTTGAGCAAGGGGTCACTGGTGCCACTGGAGCTCCCAAGTCAATGCTCGCATGAGAAGTAATCAATGAACAACTAAGGTGCCACAACTTCAAGTTGATGCTTCTCATCTCTCCCCCTTCCTGTCTGTCTGTCTGTCTCTCTCTCACACACACACACACACACAAAGATAACACAAATTTTATAATAAAATTTTAAAACTTGGCTTCTTTAAAACTGTACTCTACAATATATAGGCCTTAATGGATCATGGTTTGAAAGAATAGTTTGCAAAAACTATTTTTAAGATAAGTGAGGAACATAAAATGAACTGGTAATTACTAGATGTTACATTACAGTATTATTAATTTTGTTGAATCAATAATGGTATTGTATGTTTTTATGAATAAAACCATATCATCTTCAGGATCGTATTTAAATAGTTTAGAAAAATAATTGAGGTGTAGAGACATGAAGTAAAACAGATTGTGATGGCTACCTAAGGATTAAGCTAGTCTGTTTATTTTAGTTTATGCCTGTAATTCTCCTTAATAAAAAAATTCATAAAAGTACAGTACAGGCCCTGGCTGGTTGGCTCAGTGGTAGAGCGTCAACCTGGCATGCAGAAGTCCGGTTCGATTCCCCACCAGGGCACACAGGAGAAGTGCCCATCTGCTTCTCCACCCCTCCCCCTCTCCTTCCTCTCTGTCTCTCTCTTCCCCTCCATTGGAGCAAAGATGGCCCGGGCGCTGGGGATGGCTCCTTGGCCTCTGCCTCAGGCGCTAGAGTGGCTCTGGTCGCAACATAGCGCTGCCCTGGATGGGCAGAGCGTCGCCCCCTGGTGGGCGAGCGGGGTGGATCCCGGTGGGGCGCATGCGGGAGTCTGACTGTCTCTCCCCGTCTCCAGCTTCAGAAAAATACACACAAAAAAAAAAAGTGCAGTACATAATTTACGTATGTCAAAACTTGAAAACTACCTAAATGTCCAAAAGCAGACAAATGCTTAAATTATGGTTCATATATATAGTGATAAAAACAAGTAGCATGGGCCTCAGCCCAAACTCCCTTCATCTCTATTAACCAAGTCCCAAGCAACTACCAATAAGCATAAATTGAAACCAAAATTGCATGCTAAGCCTGACCAGGCGGTGGCGCAGTGGATAGAGCGTCGGACTGGGATGTGAAGGACCCAGGTTCGCGTCCCCGAGGTCGCCAGCTTGAGAGCGGGATCATCTGGCTTAAGCAAAAAGCTCACCAGCTTGGACCCAAGGCTGCTGGCTCGAGCAAGGGGTTACTCGATCTGCTGAAGGCCCACGGTCAAGGCACATATGAGAAAGCAATCAATGAACAACTAAGGGGTCGCAACGAAAAACTGATGATTGATGCTTCTCATCTCTCTCTGTTCCTGTCTGTCTGTCCCTCTGACTCTCTCTCTCTGTCCCTGTGTAAAAAAAAAAAAAAAAAAATGCATGCTAGTTATATATAATGGGTAAAAGGCAAATTATCTATCCCTCTTCCAACAATTTTGCCAGGATAAACTCCTTATATTAATCCTTAATCAAATGGTATCAGGAGCTGCTCACAAAATAGTAAGCCAAAAGGAAAAAAAGCAGGTTACAAAGTGTATAATACTTTACTATTAAAAATATAGGTCATATGATTCCAAAAAGCTGGAAAAGATACAATAAAATGTTAAGGGGTGTTATGTCTACTTTAATTACTTATATTTTATTCAATACACTATTACTTAGATATTTTTAAAAATAAAAATAAATGCTTTTTAATATTTTTATTTTAGGGAGAGAGAGAAGGGGGACAGGGAGAGAAAGACAGAGGGAGGGAGGGAGGGAGGGAGGAACACTGATTTGTTGTTCCACTTATTTATGATGCACTCCTTAGTTGATTCTTACATGTGCCCTAACCAGGGAGGGACTGAACCTGCAACCTTGGTTATCAGGACGATGTTTTAATAACCGAGCTACGCGGCTGGGGCAGAAATGTATACAGCAGAAAAGAGAGGCCAAATGGTGAAATAAGGCTAATCTGGCAAAGCTTAATGAAAGCTTTATCGTTAAAACATCATTAATTGGGGTAAACCTAAAGAATGCCCTAATACCAGGTCTTTAATGACAAATAGCATTAAAATAATGGTTGTAAGCTTTTTGTCGTTATTTATTAATCTGAGGTTGAAATTCTCATTCAAATACATCTGGAGGCTCTGAATAGTTGCAAACCAAATTTAGAATTAGATGTCCACATATAAGTGGTCTTGTTTTCAGATACCGCTTGCGGGTGTATTAATCCACCAGAGAAACTCTTCCCTTCCAAAATATTTTTTCAGTTCAGTTTCACTTTTCAAGCGGGGGTTGAAAGATTCAAAACATCCCACTTGTACATTCATTCGAAAAGCAGTCAGCCACAAAACGAGAATACTAATTCACCACGTCTTTTAATATAAATTGAAATCTCATTTCTACTAATAGCTAGAGAAGACAGAAGCTTGCAAGCAATGCACCAAAACCTTCATCTCACATAAATACTAAGTGTGATGTTGCAAATCCCTTGATAAAGTCAAGTGTAGAAAAATAAAGTGCGGCCCTGGCCGGTTGGCTCAGCGGTGGAGCATGGGCCTGGCGTGCGGGGGACCCGAGTTCGATTCCCAGCCAGGGCACATAGGGGAAGCGCCCATTTGCTTCTCCACCCCCACCCCCTCCTTCCTCTCTGTCTCTCTCTTCCCCTCCCGCAGCCGAGGCTCCATTGGAGCAAAGATGGCCCGGGCGCTGGGGATGGCTCCTTGGCCTCTGCCCCAGGCGCTAGACTGGCTCTGGTCGCAATAGAGCGACGCCCGTAAAGGGGCAGAGCGTCGCCCCTGGTGGGCGTGCCGGGAGGATCCTGGTCTGGCGCGTGCGGGAGTCTGTCTGTCTCTCCCCGTTTCCAGCTTCAGAAAAGTACAAAAATAATAATAATAAAGAAAAATAAAGTGCGTTGATCAGGGACTTCAGGGCCTATTCATTTTAGCAGCATCATAAGCCTCCCAGTCTATGTCGTCACTAGAAACTCTTTGGGTTTTCCTAATTCCCACTCCTTCAGCATCTTTCCACACAACATCAAGTTACACAAAGACGGAAATGAATGCTTAAAACGGCCAGATTCCAGGGAAACCAGATGAGATGCAAAGGAAAGAATTCGGCAAGGGACAAGTACGGGATCCATCCGTCCGCAGGGCCCCGGAGTGGTGGTCCCCGTACATCAAAATGGAGGTGAGGAGACCTGACGCACTGCCCCGCCCTTGGGGCGAGCACCGGCCGCCCTCATTTCCGAGGTTTGGGCCTGGGAAGCGGAAAGCGCCCGCCCGCCCGTTCGGCACAGACGGCTGGCGGCGCCCGCCCTCACGCTCCCACAGCGACGCCGTCAGGTCTTGTCACTTGGCTCTGCTGGGGGCACTCTCCCTCCGCCTTCCATCCTAGCCGTTCCCCCGCGGCCCTCAGGCTGCTCACTTCAGGAAGCCGACGTGCTCTTCTCCGTCTACCAGCACTCGGGCCGCGGAGATCCAGTCTTGAGGCTTCACTCCGGGAACAACCGCACGGCCCTCAATCTTGAAGCGATCTCCTAGGCCGGCCCCTACCCCTCCCGACCCTTCGGCAGAAGCCCCGGGGACCTCCGAGCCCTGGGCTTTCCTTGCTAGCAGCAGCAGAAGGACGGAGCAGATGCCCCACAGAGCGGCCGCCATGACAGCAACTCCGAGGGGTCGGACCGGCAGCCCGGAAGCCCTCCCCGCCTCCCAGGCGGCTGCTGCGCCGCCGTCGCCTCTAGTGATGTCATCACTGCGCGCCGGGTTCTGGCGCGAGCATTGGGAGAAAAACAATCTTTGGCCAATCGATTTGCGAGGTGGAAACCAGGCGGCTGTATCCAGTGCTGTGGACCTGGAAGGCGGTCTGAGAATCACGTCCAGTGGAAAGGGCCGCCCACAAAATGAAAGCGTTGTATGTTGCTGTAGTAACCACCGAGGTCGAGGACCTCACCGGAGTGAAAAATAGTAAGACAGAGGGAGGAGGATCTGCAGTCCTGTCTACAAGTGAGGCTAAGGCTTGGGAGACAGAGATCCAGAAGAAAACGTTTAGAAGAACGTCTGGAGATTCCCCAAGACGTATGAGATGAAAAGGCCCCCGTTTGGGTGTTCTAAGGAGATAATGTCTCTACAGAGAAAATAGTTATTTTCCCCTGTACACTCTTAGAGTTAGCCTCTCCCGGGACGCTAACAAAAATAGAAGCGAGAGAGAGATACCAGAACCAAGTATTCTGAGCCCCAGCCGGGTGGAGGGGAGGGGTCAGGTACTTCATCCTCCTGGCCATCAGCAACTGCCTTTTAGGGGTACATTCCCTGTCTTTTGAGGATAGCCATTTCTTCACATTTGATCTATGGAAAGAGCAGCTCTGCTGTAAAAAAGATTATCATGTGCTACAGCCCTCCCCACGACTTCCTCAAAACGGTGCTAAAGTATGAAATAAAATTTCACCTTTCTAAAATGATACAAAATTTACAAACATGCTGAAATAAAAATAGCTTCATCCCAAAATTTTCAGATTTTTTTTCCCGTATTCTCGGTGCCTCTGCTTTGTTGTTGTCTTAGCTGACTGTTAATCACCGCTGGTTCTCAATAGCCCGAGTAGGAGCTGAGAAGTTTAATGTTTATGTAGGTAGGGCAGCAGGTGAAAGAGGACCTCACAACTAGGTGCTTTGTAATTAATCAGCTAGAGGATGGAAATAAAATGGTTGAGAATATAATAATTAGTATAACAACAGGAAAGCGCAAACAGCAACTGAACTCTCTGTATCCCCATTTCTTCCTTTCTTTTTTCCCCTACCTCATTGTCACTCTAATGCCAAAGTATCCAATGTTTTGAACCCCTCAAAAGCCAGACTTATACCTCCACAGTCATTAGATGGAGAAGAGAAGCCTAAGCAATGTTTGCAGGTAGTGGGAAGTTTTGTTATCTCTGTTGTTGTTGTTTTTCAGGTAGATCACAGGAATTGCATAGATATTCAGTGCCAAATTATAGAAGAGGTGTTCTAAAATATAGCCCTTTGTTTCATGCCTTATAAAAGAAATTATAATTGTCATGAAATATGTTAGAAAGATTTTGTATTGGACTTGCTCTGTTTGCCCTGCCAGATCCACTTTCTACGCTTCACTGCTCTGTGCCCTGGAAGATTGGACTTTGAAGAATTGTAAAAACTGGTTCCTTTGCCCTCTGGGTGCTTCCAGTTGGGTTCAGCCAATAGGAAGTATTAGTAGGACTTCCCTCTCTGTTTCCCTTACCACTGTCCATACTTCTAAAACAATTTAATGAAGGGATAATTTACAATCACTCCTTTAAGCCTCCCATCTGTTTCCTGTCAAGACCTTGACCCATATAGATTTCAAGCAGACCTATTATCTTAATTATGGAAAATACCATAATGTGAGGGGTGACCAATTTATTATCCAGGCCCTTTGCTTTTCTCTTCCTTTTTTGCTGCCTGGGTCTTGGCTTCTTTGTATCATGGCCACAAGGGGGTGAACAAGGATAGGAACAGCGACAACACAAAAAACAACACAAGAAATTTTTATAAACATTGTATTATCCCAACAGAGGTTTACTCGGGTTTTGCAGGTAATACTTATTTTTTTATGATTTTTGAAATTTTTTGCAATGTTTTTATAAGTATATAAAATATACAAGTATATAAAAATATAAAGCTATTTTAAAAATAAAGGGAGAAACTAAAATTGATTTTAAAATATATAATAGAATTTACTTTGAACTCTTAAAACTTAAATCAGTCAAAAAACAATTGCCTCGGTGGTGCAGTGGATAGAGCATTGGCCTGGGACACTGAGGACCCAGGTTCGAACCCCGAGGTCACAGGCTTGAGTGCAGATGCATTTGGCTTGAGCATGGGATCATAGACACGACCCCATGGTTGCTGGCTTGAACCCAAAGGTCACTGGCTTGAGCCCAAGGTCACTGGCTTGAGCAAGGGGGTCACTAATTCAGCTGGAGCCTCCAGGTCAAGGCACATATGAGAAAGCAATCAATGAACTAAGGTGCCACAATTAGGAGTTGATTCTTCTCTCTCCCTTCCTGTCTGTCCCTCTCTCGTTCTCCCTCTTGCTAAAACCAATAACAACAAAAACAACTTGCCATCCTTATTTAGAGTTTTGCTGATCACTTACAGTGGCATCTTTGATTATGGTTTTGCTCTTTTCCCCCTCTCTGTATTCTGCTTCTCAGCATCTCTGTGTCATGGTACTTTTCAAGCCATTCTTCATACATTGGCTATCACAGAAGAGATAGTTGGTTATAAGGTGTGACTACAAAGTAATGAGGATCATACCCTTAGTTACTTCTCTTATATTAAATCAATGAGCTTTTTTCTTAAATAGAGTACAGCTATAACTTGGAAATATAACAGGTTCAGTTTCAGATTACCAAAATAAAACTAGTATCAGGATAAAATGAGTTGTAATCTTTATTAAAAATGCAACATCTGGCCCTGGCCGGTTGGCTCAGTGGTAGAGCGTTGGCCTGGCGTGCAGAAGTCCCGAGTTCGATTCCCGGCCAGGGCACACAGAAGACGCGCCCATCTGCTTCTCCACCCCTCCCCCTCTCCTTCCTCTCTGTCTCTCTCTTCCCCTCCCACAGCCGAGGCTCCATTGGAGCCAAGATGGTCCTGGCGCTGGGGATGGCTCCTTGGCCTCTGCCCCAGGCGCTGGAGTGGCTCTGGTCCCAACAGAGAGACGCCCTGGAGGGGCAGAGCATCGCCCCTGGTGGGCGTGCCGGGTGAATCCCGGTTGGGCGCATGCGGGAGTCTGTCTGACTGTCTCTCCCCGTTTCCAGCTTCAGAAAAATACAAAAAAAAAAAAAAAATTCATCATCTGCCTGACCAGGCGGTGGTGCAGTGGATAGAACGTCAGACTGGGATGCCGAGGACCCAGGTTCGAGACCCTGAGGTTGCAAGCTTGAACGTGGGCTCATCTGGTTTGAGCAAAAGCTCACCAACTTGGACCCAAGGTTGCTGACTCGAGCAAGGGGTTACTCGGTCTGCTAAAGGCCCACGGTCAAGGCACATATGAGAAAGAAAACAACTAAGGTGTCGCAATGCACAACGTAAAACTAATAATTGATGCTTCTCTCCGTTATTGTCTGTCTGTCCCTGTCTATCCCTCTCTCTGACTCTGTCTCTGTTAAAAAAAAAAAAAATTTTAAAAAAAGCAACATCTATGGAGCACAATAAAATGAGGTATGTCTAAAGTGCTAGCACAGTGCTTGGGAAACCTCAGTGGTGCTACTCCTCAAACATCCTGCTTTTTACTTGTGATTTTTTTCCCTTTAAGTTTTTGAACCTCATTTACTTCAAGTAGATTAGCTACTCTTTTTCATTCAAGTAAACTGGAGACAATTCCCTTAATATTTAAAATTCTTCTTTCACCCACTAGGATCCCTGGTTTGGCTTTCCAAAGTTCCCTGTGGAAGTCTCCTGAAATATGCTGTCATCTTCCTTTCTCAAAGACGCTACAAGTGGCATCTAATTTTATACACAAAAATTAATTCAAAATGGATCAAAGACCTAAATATAAGATTTGAAACAATAAGTTACATAGAAAAAAACATAGGTGCTAAACGTATAGACCTTGGCTATAAACATTTTATGAATTTGACCCCAAAGGAAAGATAAGTAAAAACAAAAATAAATGAATGGGACTATATTAAACTAAAAAGCTTCTGCACAACAAAACAAACCAAACAGCCAATCAAATGGGGATTGATATTCACAAACAACAGCTCTGATAAGGGGTTAATATCTAAAATATATAAAGAACTCACAAAGCTCAACAACAAATAAGCAAACAATCCAATTAAAAAATGGGGAGAGGACCTGAATAGACACTTCTCTCACGAAGACATACAAACAACAAATAGATATATGAAAAGATGCTCATCTTTGCAAGCTATTAGAGAAATGCAAATCAAAACTACAATGAGACACCACCTCACACCTATTAGATTGGCTGATATCAACAAGACAGGTAATAAGTGTTGAAGAGGCTGTGGAGAAAAAAGAACCCTCATCCACTGCTGGTGGGAATGTAAACTGGTACAGCCACATGGAAGACAGTATGGCAGCTCCTCAAAATATTTAGAATAGAACTATCATATGTTCCAGCAATCCCTCTACTGGGTATCTATCCAAAAAACTTAAAAACATTGGTATTCAGAGCCTGACCAGGTGGTGGCGCAGTGGATAGAGTGTCGAACTGGGATGCAGAAGACCCAGGTTCGAGATCCCAAGGTTGCCAGCTTGAGCTCAGGCTCATCTTGTTTGAGCAAAGCTCACCAGCTTGGACCCAAGGTCGCTGGCTCGAGCAAGGGGTTACTCAGTCTGCTGTAGCCCCACGGTCAAGGCACATATGAGAAAGCAATAAATGAACAACTAAGGTGTTGCAATGAAAAATTAATGATTGATGCTTCTCATCTCTCTCCGTTCCTGTCTGTCTGTCCCTATCTGTCCCTCTCTCTGACTCTCTCTCTGTCTCTGTAAAACAAACAAACAAACAACAACAAAAACAAAAAATGTTGGTATTCAGAGACACATGCACCCCCATGTTCATCATAGCATTATTCACAGTGGCCAAGACATGGAAACAACCTAAGTGTCTCTTGATAGAGGATTAAAGAAGATGTGGTACACATATACAATGGAACACTACTCAGCCATAAGAAATGATGACCTATTGCCATTTATGACAACATAGATGGACCTTGAGAACATTATATTGAGTGAAATAAGTAAATCAGAAAAAGCTAAGAACTATGTGATTTCACACATAGGTGGGATATAAAACTGAGACTCAGGGACATAGATAAAAGTGAAGTGGTTAACAGGGAGGGGAGTAAAGAGGGACAAATATATAGCAACGGAAAATGATTTGACTTTGGATGATGGGCAAACAACACAATCAACTGTTCAAATGCTATAGAGATGTTTACCTGAAACCTATGTACTCTTATTGACTAATGTTATCCCAATAAATTTAATTTCTAAATTTAAAAAAATACATAGAGGAAGACAAAAGGTTAAATGTGGTATAAATTGTGGTATAAATTAGTGTAAGCTTTTTTCTATTAAAATGCTTCAATTTTTGAAAGAAACAGGCATGCAATTTGCCTTAATATCCTGAAAAAATGAATTACAGTGAAAAAATTTTACTTTCTTCAATTTACTCTGAGATTCTCTTCCCTTCCACCAAATTCTTGAAAAACCTAAGTAAGATAAATTTGGGAAGTGTGAAGATATGCTGAACAACTTATAAACATGAGAAAACAATCATCTTTGATAAGAGACAGAATTCTAAACATCCCCAGGATATTATAGCAAAAGTGCTTTGTAAACAGTAAAATATAAGTATTGTTATTGTATTCAAACAATAGTGAATAAGAAGCCAAAGTGTTAGAATGAAACAGTTATGTAACAACTAACTACAATGTACTCTGGGTTCTTCTTTGGACCCAGCTTCTCTGTGACCTATGAGGACAGTATAGGAATGTTCCATGCACCACAGGGACTGAGGCTAAAGGATTGGCTCTAAAACCAATCACAGAACCTGAGAAGTGCAATAATAGTTGAATTCCAGCTTCACACAAGGCATCTCCAAGCCCTCCTTGTGCCATCCCTGGGTCAACTGCCTCTCACACTGTCCTTTATTAAAGTACTAGTTCTCTTTATGTTTGTACAAAATAAATCTAAAGGCAGGATCTTCTTCATGCCTCGATTTGAGTCTTACTGTCCTCTTATAAAACTTGTGGTAAATACACATAAAATTGATTCTCTTAACCATTTGTAGGAGTATAATTAAGTAGTGTTAAGTATATTCACATTGCTGTGCAACCAGTCTCCAGAAATTTTCATCTTGCAAAACTGAAACTTTATACCCATTAAACCACTCCCCGTGTTCCCTTGCCTCCAGCCCCTGGGAACCACCATTCCTACCTTCAGATCCTATTAATTTGACAACTCTAGATAGTTCATAAAGATGGAATCATACAATATGTCTTTTTAAACTGATTTATTTCACTTAGTATAATGTCCTCAAAGTTCATCCCTGTTGTAGTAGCATGTGTCAAAATTTCTTTCTTTTTAAAACTGAATAATATTTCACTGTATGTATATACCACTTTTTTTATCCATTTATTAGTAGGTGAACATTTGGGTTGCTTCCACCTTTTGGCTATTGTAAACATGGGCGTACAAATATCTGCTCAAATCTCTACTTTCACTTCTTTTGAGAATATACCCAAAAGTGGGATAGCTGGATCAGATGGTAATTCTATGTTTAATTCTTTGAGCAATCAGCATACTGTTTACCACAGCAGCAGTACCATTTTATTTATTTTTGTATTTTTCTGAAGTTGGAAACAGGGAGGCAGTCAGACAGACTCCCACATGTGCCCAACTGGGATCCACCCGGCATGCCCACCAGGGGGCGATGCTATGCCCATCTGGGGCATTGTTCTGCCGCAGCCAGAGCCATTCTAGCACCTGAAGTAGAGGCTATGGAGCCATCCTTAGCGCCCGGGCCAACTTTGCTCCAATGGAGCCTTGGCTGCGGGAGGGGAAGAGAGAGACAGAGAGGAAGGAGAGGGGGAGGGGTGGAGAAGCAGATGGGTGCTTCTCCTGTGTGCTCTTGCCGGGAATTGAACCCGGGACTCCCGCACGCCAGGCCGACACTCTACCACTGAGCAACCAGCCAGGGCCAACAGCACCATTTGATATTTCCACTAGCAACACACAACACTTGCTATTTTCTGTTTATCTGTCTGTTTTTATAATAGCCATACTAATGGGTGAGAAGCAAGATCTTATCGTGGTTTTGACTTGTATTTCCCTAAGGATTAGTGCTATCGTCTGAATGTTTGTGTCCCCTAAAAATTCCTATGTTGAAATCCTGATGATGGTAGTATAAGATGACCCTTTGAGAGGTGATTAGTTCATGAAGGTAAAACCATCATGAATGGAATTTGTGCTTTTGCAAAAGAGACTCCACAGAGATCTCTGGCCCCTTCTATCAGATGAGGACTCAAAAAGAAGATGGCTATCTGTGAACCAGAAAGCAGGCTGCATCATAACAAAATCATACCAGTGCCTTGATCTTGGACTTGCCAGTCTCCAGAACTGCGAGAAATAAATTTCTCACAGTTTATAAGCTTCCCAACCTGCATTATTTTGTTATAGCAGCACAAAGGGACAAAGACAACTAGTGATGTTCAATATTTTCTCATGTGCTTATTAGCAATTTGCACACTTTATTTGGAAAAAAAAGTCTATTCAAGTCCTTTGCTCATTTTTTTAGAGTTATTTTAAGGCTGTTATTTAGTTATAGGAGTTCTTTATATATTCTGAATATTAACTCCTTATCACATGTATTACTTCCAAATATTTTCTCCCATTGCCTGCCTTGCCTTTTACTCTGTTGATAGTGTCTTTGATGACAAAAGTTTTTATATTTTAATATGATTCAATATATCAAATTTTATTTTTGATGTCATGTCCAAGAAATCATTACCAACCCAATGTCATGGAGCTTTACCCTATACTGTATCTTCTTTTAAGAGATTAATAGTTCTCTTACTATCTTTTTTTTTCTTTTTGTATTTTTTTGAAGTTAGAAGTGGGGAGGCAGTCAGACAAACTCCTGCATGTGCCTGACCAGGATCCACCCGGCATGCCCACCAGGGGGCGATACTCGGCCCATCTGGGGCATTGCTCTGCTGCAACAGAAGCCATTCTAGTGCCTGAGGCAGAGGCCATGGAGCCATCCTCAATGCCCGGGCCAACTTTGCTCTAGTGGAGCCTTGGCTGCGGGAAGGGAGAGACAGAGAGAAAGGAGAGGGGGAAGGGTGGAGAAGCAGATGGGCACTTCTCCTGTGTGCCCTGGCCAGGAATTGAACCCAGGACTTCCAAACACCCGGCCGACACTCTACCCCTGAGCCAGCCGGCCAGGGCCATCTTACTATCTTTTTATGAGCACATTTTCCACATTTGTTGGAAGATTCCTCTGTTTCTTGTGTGATTTGTACTACTTTGTAGGTACCTGTATAGGTTCTTCTAGAACTGATAGTGCTTCTCAATTTTCTAATGCATACATATCATTTGAGGGTTTTATAAAAATGTACATTCTGATTAGGAAGTTCTGGGTAGAGCCTAAGGTTTTGCTTTTCTTCTTCTTCTTCTTCTTTTCCAAGTAAGCAGAGTTGGAGATAGAGAGACTCCTGCATGCACCCTAACTGGGATTCACCAGCAATCCCTGTCTGTGGCCGATGCTCTGCCCATCTGGAGCTATGCTTGAAACCAAGCTATTTTTAGTGCCTGTGGTGGAGACTCCACGAAGCTATCCTCAGTATCTGGGCTGATGAGCAGGAACCAACCAAGCCACAGCTGTGGAAGGGGAAGAGAAAGAGAAAAAGAGAAGGGGAAAGGAGAGAAGTGGAGAAGTAGATGGTCGCTTCTCCTGACCAGGAATCAAACCTAGGACATCCACACACCGGTTTGATGCTCTACTACTGAGCCAACTGGCTAGGGCCAGGTTCTGCATTTCTAACAAATTCATTTACGCTGCTAGCCATGGACTACACTTCGAGTAGGAATGTATAGGGGAGAGCTGTGATCATCAAAGTATGGCCCCCTGTTCATGGGGGGACTATGAGGACCCTCCAGTCCAGATACTAAAATGAAAGTTTTTTCTTTAGTTCTTATGATCACAAGCAAGCAGTTCCATAGAATTTTGCATAACACTAAATGCTACACTTTGTAAAATATTAAGAACCATTAAAATTTGGTATTTAGCCCTGGCCGGTTGGCTCAGTGGTAGAGCGTTGGCCTGGCGTGCAGAAGTACCAGGTTCAATTCCCGGCCAGGACACACAGGAGAAGCGCCCATCTGCTTCTCCACCCCTCCCCCTCTCCTTCCTCTCTGTCTCTCTCTTCCTCTTCCACAGCCAAGGCTCCATTGGAGCAAAGATGGCCCGGGCGCTGGGCATGGCTCTGTGGCCTCTGCCTCAGGCGCTGGAGTGGCTCTGGTCGCAACATGGCGACGCCCAGGATGGGCAGAGCATCACCCCCTGGTGGGCAGAGTGTTGCCCCCTGGTGGGCGTGCCGGGTGGATACCAGTCGGGCGCATGTGGGAGTCTGTCTGAATGTCTCCTCGTTTCCAGCTTCAGAAAAATACAAAAATACAAAAAAAAAATTGGTATTTATGAGCTACATTAGCAAAGTATTAGAGTTTACCACAGGGCCTTACATAATTTTAGGATGCCCTAGGCACTTTTGCCTTTTTTTTTTTTTACCGAGACAGAGAGAGAGAGTCATATAGGGACAGGCAGACAGGAACGGAGAGAGATCAGAAGCATCAATTATTAGTTTTTCGTTGCACATTGCAACACCTTAGTTGTTCATTGATTGCTTTCTCATATGTGCCTTGACCGTGGGGCTACAGCAGACTGAGTAACCCCTTGCTCGAACCAGCGACCTTGGGTCCAAGCTGGTGAGCTTTTGCTCAAACCAGATGAGCCACGCTCAAGCTGGCGACCTTGGGGTCTCGAACCTGGGTCGTCCGCATCCCAGTCCGATGCTCTATTCACTGCGCCACCACCTGGTCAGGCTTTGACTTTTAATTCTATTTTATAACTGCATTGGTATAAAAACAAATATAACCCAGGCAGATCATGATTGTACATACATTATTTAATTTATTTATTTATTTATTTTAAAATAAATTAAGATGTCTTTGTGGGCTCCTAAAAGTGTCCTGGGCCCTGGGCACTGTCCCTACTATGCCTAATACATAAGTTGGCCTTGGTTGACTGAAGACTCTAAGTAAGAACTCCTCGAGGAGGCCTGGCAGCCATACAGCTTGGCAAGCTGCTGAGCTCCCACAGCTACTGAGCGGAGGCAGATAGTTAGAATTCCTACAATTTTCAGACAGGATGCTGTCTGCAACACTGTATCAGCAGTGTTGTGAGTTGGTCATAATTTGCAGTTGCTGCTCTTTCTATTCTTAATTATGAATCACTGTTAATGCACTTTACTGTTAATTTACGTGGGAGTTAACCCTAGAAAGTTTAGTGATACAAATCAATATACTTGTGCCTATAATTTTACAAAAACCAGATTTTAAGACATGTCCTATTATAGATCAAATGTCATTCAGTCCCTTCAAACTAAAGTAGATATATAATTTCCCACAGTGTTTTTCAGTTGTCAGAATATGTCTGTACATTCATATTCTTCTTTTATAAAATACAAGTGACATACATGGGGAGTTAATTTGTTCTTTGTTTTACCTCTGAAGAATCAGCTTATGTTGGAGATATCATTAGTGAGTGTAGGTAGAACCTGATGCTAAAGAGGTGGTGGCAGAATATCTTGAATAGACTAAGAGTGACAAAAAAACCCACACTAAATTCAGAAAATATGATCCCGATAGAAGGGCAAAAGTCTAGAAGCGTCAGGGGAGACAGAGGAGAATGCTTGTCCTTCATTCTGGCCCCAGGGAAATTATATCAGAGTAGGATTGTCTGTTGGATACATAGCTGACCTTTGCCATAAATTATAATTGAACTGCAAATTCTCTTTTATGCTAGTATTGAGTGTCATTTCATCTGAAATTAGTGTCTTCAACTTTCTTTCCCCCTTGGCCAGCCTCTTTGAATGGTCATAGTAATAACTAATATTTGTCTGGCTTATCTTCTAAAATTTGAACTTTGTATCCAAAAGTAGCTACAGCCAGGAAAGAACTATCTCTTCTCAACAATAGCCTGAACTTGTTATCTTAGCTTCTGCCTGCATTTGACTTTCATTGTATCCAGATCATTGAAAGGTAACATTGGTGGCAACTGGACCACTAGTTAGTGAATCATTTGCTGTTTTTCTCTTGGGCTCCAGATCAAGTTCTGCTTTGTGAGAAATCATGGTGAAAAGGAAATGTATATGCCAAAAGGAGAGTATTAGAACCAGAAGTTCTTTGGCAGTGAGAACACAAATGTTCTGTTTCTTTTGGTCCTCAAAAAAGCAAATGAATCCCAGGAAGCTGAGGTACATTATAATTCTCATTTAGAAGAGGCCTATTGACAACCACCAGAGTTTTAGAAGATTCTGAACAACTCACAGAGCAAGTAGACAATGTTTAAAACTATTAATATGGGCCCTGGCTGGTTGGCTCAGTGGTAGAGCATCAGCCTGGCTTGCAGGAGTCCCGGGTTCGATTCCCTCCCAGGGCACACAGGAGAAGCACCCATCTGCTTCTCCACCCCTCCCCCCTCTCTTTCCTCTCTGTCTCTCTCTTCGCCTCCCACAGCCGAGGCTCCATTGGAGCAAAGTTTGCCCAGGCGCTGAGGATGGCTCTGTGGCCTCTGCCTCAGGTGCTAGAATGGCTCTGATTGCGGCAGAGGACATCCCAGATGGGCAGAGCATCGCCCCCTGGTGGGCATGCCGGGTGGATCCCAGGTGGATCCCGGTCGGGCGCATGTGGGAGTCTGACTGCCTCCTCGTTTCCAACTTAAGAAAAATACAAAAAAAAGAAAGAAAGAAAGAAAAACTATTAATATGGCGCAGTGGATAAAGCATTGACCTGGGATGCTGAGGTCATAGATTCAAAACCCTGGGCTTGCCTGGTCAAGACACATAGGAGAAGCATCTGCTGCGAGTTGGTGCTTCCTGCTCCTCACCCCCTCATTCTCTCTCTCCCCCACTCCTCTCTAAAATCAATAAAATAAAGTCTTTAAAGAGAAAACTCTTAATCTGGTTGCTATATTAAACATTATTCTAATAAAATGAATGTAAAATGGAACATTTAGAATGCTTTGACAAAATGTAAGATCACATTCATTTTTTTTTGTTATTTGTACCTCTCTCTATATTTAAACACCCTAAATAAACTTCTCTATATAGAATTACTAAAATTTAGTTTTTAAAAACCAATGCATAATGAATTTAGTCTAAGTCATATAATTCTAAGTTCACCTATACAGAAAATATCCCAGCCCTGGACGTTCCAGGTTTGATCCCCAGTCAGGGCACACATGAGAAGTGACCGTCTGCTTCTCTTCCCTTCCCTCTCCCCCCTTTTCTCTCCCTTCTCCTCCGACAGCCAGTGGCTCGATTGGTTCGTCAGCCCCAGTGCTGAGGATAGCTTTGTTGGTTCAAGCATCAGCCTCAAGTGCTGAGGAGAGCTCAGCTGATTTGAACATCAGCCCCAGACAGGGGATTGCCAGGTCAATCCCAGTCAGGCGCATGCAGGAGTATCTCTCTCTCTCTCCTCTTCCTCCTCTCACTTACAAAAGAAAATATCCTGACAAATGACAGGCCATGGAGCACACACAGCTTACATCAAATACTGGGGCATCCTGTGAACTGTCAGAGAACAGCAACTGAGGAGTTACTTTCTTAAGCAAAGGTTGTGGTTGATTTGAGTAAGAAGTTCTGTTGAGGGATTAGAACCAGGAAGTGTATGGAAGTGCTAGAGAAATTGATTTAAGCTTATTATAAGGGAGAATTTTCTAAGTCAGACAGACTAGACTGTTGCCAGGAAGTGCCAGCTATCTAGCAGAAATAGGCCACTTAGCCACTTGGCAGAGATGCCATAAAGGAGAGTTCAAGTAACATATGGCTGGGCGTGATGACTTTAATCTTGGGATTTTATGATTCTTTGTTTGGAGTCTGAACAGTTGCTGTTTAAACTTCTTGAGATCTTATAGTGATTACCAGAAATACAACCATCATTTCTCACATGCCATGTGAAAAAGATTCAACATGTATACAAACAGTGTGCTAGCTGTTATCATTAATAAACAATCTTTCAACAGGAAAAAAATAAAAATGAGATAATCAGTTCTTTGACATTAAGCCATACCACAGATGTTGCCAATTAATAATAATTGCAAATTGAGATAGGATGATGGTTTGGAATCTACGCGTTGTAACTTAGTTACTCTCAAATTTCCTGTGAGGTCCTAAGTAAACCTACAAACCCGAGAATTATCATTCCTTAAAAAAAACAAAAAACAAACCAAAAACCCCTCCTACTGTTCACAGACCTCAGTGATCCTCAATCTTCTATGTGTGTCAGAATCACGTGGAAGCTTATTAAACACCAGATGCCTGGTCCCCACCCACAGCAATTCTGACTCAGTGGGTCTGGGACGGGCCCTAGACACTCCCGTGTTTACATGCTCCCCAGGTGATTCTGATGCACCAAGTCTGAGAGCGGCTGACCTATCACAGGAGAAAGAGTTTTTACATAATAGCCTAGTAAAGCTCTTAGAAAACCAAGTATAATTAATATAAATGCTGAGCTTTATTTTTAAGCAGAATGCTTCCAGTGTGGCTATTATTAGCAAATTTCCAGAAGCAGAAATTATTAGACTCATGTACCAGGATACTAATTTCTCTCCTGCTCCAACAGGGTAGGGGTTAAGAATATACACACAGGCTTTAGATACAACCAGTTTGAATCTTGGCTGTGTCCACTACTCCACTACTAACAGTGAGACCTTGGCTGAGTGACTTCAGTCTGCTGAGCCTCAGTGTAAGGCCGGTGGCGGAGGCCAGGCAGGTTCACACTGGATTCGGGCAGATGGTAGAGAAACTGCGGAAGCAAAAAGCGTTGGGCCATTCCCATTTAATACAGTCTCTCAATGGTGGACAAGCAAACAGGCAGAAAAAAACAACTTCTTAGGCAAATGAACAGCAAAAAATAGCCCCTCACAGTGGCGGGCAGGCAATCTACAATCCACCATCCACCCTCAGGGCAAGCACTTGTAGCCTTACACAGACTATACACACATGGTGCTGCCATGTGCTCATGCACTAATCAGGCAAAGTACAAGCGAGCAAGCCTAACACAGATGTTTTCCCAACACTCAGTTTCCTCACATGGAAAAACAGGAATTAGAGTACTTACCTCCCAAGGTTGCTAGGAAGATTAAATGAGATCATGTAATGGGGCATGTAGCACAGCTTCAAGCATGTGAAAAGCACTCAATAAGTGGAAGTATTATCATTATGGTGATTAACTACTAGGTTATTTCAGTGTGAGCTTGTTATGATTAATACAGAATTAGAAATAGCATCAATTTGGCCTGGCCTGTGGTGGCGCAGTGGATAAAGCATTGACTTAGAACACTAAGGTCACCAGCTTGAAACCCCGGGCTTGCCTGGTCAAGGCACATATGGGAGCTGATGCTTCCTGCTCCTCCCCCTGCTGTTTTTGCTCTCTCTCTCTCTCTCTCTCTCTCTCTCTCTTTCTCTCTCTCGTTCTCCCTCCTCTCTAAAATCAATAAAAAAAAAATCCAAAAATGAAATAGGATCAATTTAATGAGCTTTTTGTGACCATATATTTTTTCCAGGAGAGGGTGAAATATACATGTGTTTTTATTATACACACTACAATAAAATGTTTTATTTATTTTAAAGAAAGTAATTTAATCTATTCCTTTCCACGCTTCATTTGTTTCTATCACTTAGAAATAAATCAACTTTCCTATAATTACACAGTGCGATCACTTTATAGAAACAAATAAATGGCCTGAAATGGACATGTGTCATATTCAAGGCCACACAACAGAAACATCTATGGAAATCCAAGATTTGGGAGACTAATTTTTTAAATGTTTATTTTATTGATTTTAGAGAGAGGAAGGATGAGAGAAGGAGAGATACAGGAACATCAATCTGTTCTTGTATGTGCCGTGGCGGGGCTCAAACCTCAACCTTTGCATTTCAGGATGATTCTCTAACCAACCAAGCTATCTGGCCAGGGCTTAGGAGACTAATTTGATATCCCTAATGAAACTCCTCCCTCAAAACCAGCATGCTTTTCTAAGACAAAAGATAAATGAGTCTTTTTTTTTTAATTTTTTTTTTTTTAGATTTTATTTATTCATTATAGAGAGGAGAGAGAGAGAGAGAGAGAGAGAGAGAAGGGGGAGGAGCAGGAAGCATCAACTCCCATATGTGCCTTGACCAGACAAGCCCAGGGTTTCGAACCGGCAACCTCAGTGTTTCCAGGTTGACGCTTTATCCACTGCACCACCACAGGTCAGGCGATAAATGAGTCTTATAGTGACGAGAGGTATATGTCCTGATAACAGACAGAAGAGTAGTAGCAATAATCTGCAAACAGCATTAATCATTGTTTTGTTTTGTTTTTTAAGATTTTATTTATTGATTTTAGAGAGAGGAGAGAGAGAAGCGGGGGATCATCAAGTCGCTGCTTCTTGTATGTGCCTTGACCAGGCAAGCCCGGGGTTTCAAACCGGCAACCTCAGCACCCCAGGTCAATCGATGCTTTACCACTGCACCACCACAGCTCAGGATAACCATTGTTCTTTTAGCCAGATTGCTCTGACCCATTGAATTAAGATGAATGTGAACAGTTTTTAGATAAAGAATCTTCAGCAACTTTATTCCCAATAGAGCAGTTGAATTCTCCTATCCCAGACTTACCCAGCTCTGTTCTCAAAAGTCCTTACTCTTTTTCTAAGAGAACAACTTTTCATTTTCCAAACTCGGTGATTTTGCATTGGTTGGGGGTCACAGGTGAGGTCTGGCAGAAGGCTCAGACACTGACAGTGAAGTCTCTGAACAGAGCTGGATAGTGCTGACTGTAGAGTTACTGAGTCCCCTATTCACACCCCTCTCTGGGAACAGGTCAGAGGAAAGAAACCAATATGGTGGGGCATTGGCCTTTACAGCACATCTATCTACTAGCAAAGATCCTGATGGGCTGCTGGAGATCCCCTGTCTTTTATCATAATTATCAGCACACACCTATCAAACAATGAAACTGTTGAGGGTACTGTGCTCGGTGTCTTATTGTAACAATGATTGTCTATGTATTACATTCATTCTGCAATAAAATATGCAGTATTACAATTAATGATCCATGTGTAAGGCAGCAAATCCCAAAGGCAGTAACAGAGTGTTTGCAGATGGCTCATCGACAGTATGGCAGGGTCCAGTTACAGGAGCTCTATTACTGAATGAATCTTCCTTCATAGAAAAACAGGTGCCAGTTGGTGGCTACAGCCAAGAAGAATGAGAGACTGATAAGTACAGGCACCTGAGTCTTATCTGAATATTCTAGTTGAGTAAAAGCACTCAGTAGTCTTTTGTTCCTTTGTTTACTCACTTATTCAACAAATTTGTGTTGAACATTTCTTATTTAGGATGCACAGTGCTAGGAGTTAGGGATACAATGGTGAGTTAAGCAGACTGATCTTACCTAAGAAGCACTGACCAACAGGTAAAATGCAGTGTGGCTGACTATACCTGGGTACCGTGATGGGGGAGTGCACAGCACCCTCAGAGCACAAAGGCGGCTCACAGAAACAAAAATTAGAAATGAAGAATAAGCTAAGACTCAAAGATCTGAGAAAGAGTTATTTAAGCAGGAGGTGAGGAGAATGGTGAGAGGGGAGGACTGTTCCTGGCAGAAGGAACAGCATGTTTTGAAAGTTTGGAATTGAAATTGCAGGGTGTGTCAGACAAACTGGCTGAAGAGTACACTGGCACCCAGTGGTGCGTGTGTGTGTGCGTGTGTGTGTGTGCGAGAGAGAGAGAGAGAGAGAGAGAGAGAGAGAGAGAGAGATAAGGCTGGAGAGGAAAGTAAAGCCAAGAACATTACTGGCCTATTAGGCCAACATGCTTTTATCCTGAGGCAATACACCACTAACTGAAGTATTTTAAATCAAGAAATGACTTGATTTTCTTGTAAATTGGAAAGCTCCCTCTAGCTATCTGTTGCAAAAAATAAGGGAGTGAACTTAATAATTCTGTTAAACTCCTGCTTCAGACAACCTGCCAAATAGGTTCAGAAATTTTTAGCATCCAAAATAGTAGCCTATAGTATTTTCTAAATTTATTAAAACCATATTAAGGTGCAAGGAAGGTATAATCAGGACACTAGCAGCACTGAGTTGAAGTGATTAAATCTAACAAATTCTGAGCCAGACTGAAGAGGGCTTTTCTGTTTCTATTATTGGTATAGGTACTTTCAGTCCTTATCTTTCTTTTTTAATTGAGAGAGAGAGAGAGAGAGAGAGAGAGAGAGAGAGAGAAGGAGAGAGATGAGAAGCATCAACTCAGAGTTGCAGTACTTAAGTTGTTCATTGATTGCTCCTCATACGTGTCTTGACAGGAGCAGGGGTTTCAGGCTGAGCCAGTGACCCCGTGCTCAAACCAGCGATGTTTGGGCTCAAGCCAGCGACCATAGGATCATGTCAATGTTCCCATGCTCAAGACGGCAACCCTGTGCTCAAGCTAGTGGGCCCACGTTCAAGCCGACAATCTCAGGGTTCCAACCTGGGACCTCAGCATCCCAGGTCAACACTCTATCTACTGCACCACCACAGGTCAGGCTCACCCCTTATCTTTCTAAAACCTATCTAACCCCAAACAACTGTAAAACAGGAAGAACACAGCAATCTGGTCTACATCAGTAATAAAACTATTCCAGTTAGAAGACAAAGATAAGGAAATTCTACCTACAGTAAGCTTATAAAGTGTTTGTCTGAAGAAATTTGGTATTTGATTTATACCAGTGATTTTCAGCTGGTGTGCCACAAGAATTTTTAAAACATGCAATACCTGACTATTTAGTTGCAGGTACTGACCCCTTTTCCCTTAGACTATCAAATAAAAAAAAATCACAACAGCAGCTTACACAACAGCCACCTGGTATGAATAGATCAAAATTATACCTATTTTTATCATCAGATTGAAAAAATATATTTTTTGGTGTGCCACAGAATTTTAGCAATTAGTTTATGTGTGCCATGAAATGAAAAAGGCTGAAAATCGCTGATCTATATATATATACACTACCTGAAGTTGCTCTTTGAGTTGAGAATTTCTTTCCCAGATTCCTTTAGACTAAAATAATCGGCCTACACCCATCAACTACCCATCAAAAAGAAAAACATAAATAAAAACAACATACACAGCCACACTCCTCCCTCCACAGGCTTTATGCCACTTATTTCAGTTCTTATTTTCATGTGGGTAACTCCTTACAAAGCCCATCACGCCTTCCACACAGCGGGAACATATTGCAGGGTCTTTTTCTAATGAAGGTATGGTTTTAAATCTCTGTGTTTACATGCATAACAATCTGTTGACTAAAAACATACTTGAAAATTTAACTCACAGTTTATATTCTCCCAAACTTCTGTGTTGAAACAGAGGGGAAAAGCATAGTAGGAACTTCTGTAAAGATCAAACAGAGGAGAAAAGTGTAGTAGGAACTTCTGTAAAGATCAACCCAAAAGATTTCATCCTCAACATGGACAAAAGTCAAAGGGATCATAACTGTGCTGATTTCATGTGCCCCTCCCATTGCAAAACCTTGATATTTGAAATTATAAGTGCTGTCCTTGAAAGGTAAATGACAGATTCCTGGGCTTTTCAAAGTGAGCTGTGTGGTACTCCCAACCTATGTTACTGTCTTGTTTTCCTGAAAGAGCAGGTCATATGGTGAGAGTCACATGGAAAACCTAGCACACAGGCTGGTAAAGGGCTGCCTGATTTAGTATGAGAATGTTTTAGGCTTAATTTTCATTCTGCCATCTTATTAACATCTCATTCACATTAACAACTTATTCCTTAAAATCTCATTTGAAAACAAACAAAAACTACCAAGCATAAAACAACTACAAGCTTTTTTAGAGAGGCTTCTAAAATCATTGTTCCTTAGTATTTTCTTTCCTTTTCTTTTCTTTCTTTCTTTCTTCCTTCCTTCCTTCCTTCCTTTCTTTCTTTCTTTCTTTCTCTCTCTCTCTCTTTCTTTCTTTGTCTCTCTCTCTCTCCCTTTCTTTTTTCTTTCTTTTTTTCTTTCTTTCTTTTCTTTTTTTAGGTGAGAGGAGGGAAAATAGTGAGGAAGATGCCTGCATGCCTCCTGACAGAAATCCACCCAGCAACCCCATCTGTGGATGATGCTCAAGTACTGAGCTATTTTTAGTGCCTGGGGTTGATGTGCTCCAGTGGAGCTATACTCAGCACCCAGGGCCACACTCAAACCAGTTGAGCCACTGCCTGCAAGAGAGAAGAGAGAGGAAGTGGGAGAGGAGGAGCAGATGGTTGCTTCTCCTGTGTGCCCTAACCAGGAATTGAACCCGGGTGTCCATACACGGGGCCAATGCTCTATCCACTGAGCCATCAACCAAGGCTCATTGTGTTTCTTTGTACCTTGCTCTAACACCCAAATCAGGAAATCTTGATTTGTAGCATTTTCCAATTTACATGGTGTAAATGCTTCCAGCCTGACCAATTATAGCTATCAGGTCATGCCACTGAAGGCGGAGCTGGGATGTGTCCAGGTGGCTTTCCCAGAAGTTGGTATGAGCTGGTTCCAGCATACCAATGCCTATGACCAGAGTTGAGCCATACCAAACAACTCTAGCCAGTCCAGTCACTCCAGCTTAGAATCCAGTCACGGTAGAGTAGATATGAACTGTTCCTGCTTTGCCCTGCCCAAATTCCTGACTCCAAAATTTAATAATTTTCACTCTACTCAGTTAAAAAAAATTTTTTATTTTAGATAGAGGAAGGGAGAGAGAGAGAGACAGGAACATTGGTCTGCTCCTGTATGTGCCCTCACTGGGGATTGAACCAGCAACCTCTGTGCTTCGAAGTGATGCTCTAACCAGCCGAGCTATCTGGCCAGAAAACAGCTTCATTGAGCTATAATTTATCCAGTTAGTGTAAAATTCAATAGCTTTTAGTATATTTATAGAGTTGTGTGTCCATCACCATAACCAAATTTAGATTATCCCTTTTATTCTCCTTAATTGCCTTTTCCCAATCTTCCCACCTATCCCCACCACCCTAGGCAAGCAATAGTATATTTTCTGTCTCTGTTGATTTTCCTGTTCTTGACATTTCATATAAACAGGATTGTACTATGTGGTCATTGTGATTGGCTTCATTCACTTACAATGTTTTCAAGGTCCACTTATGTTGTAGCATATATCAATACTTTATTCTTTTTTGTTATCAAATAAAGTTCCATTGTATGAATATACTGCATTTATGATACCATTACTTATCGATTTATCAGTTGATAGGTTATTTGGGTTGTTTACCCTTTGTCTTATGCCATTCAGACTACTATAACAAAATTACCGCAGAGGGTGGTTTAAATAACAAACACCTGGCCCTTGGGTATTTCAGTTGGTTAGAGCATTGTCCTGATATACTAAGGTTGTAGGTTCAGTCCCCCATCAGGGCACATACAAGAATGAACCAATGAATGCATAAGTAAAAGGAACAACAAACTGATGTTTCTCTCTCTCTCAAGTCAATTAAAAAATTTTGTATCTCACCATTTTGGAGCCTGTGATGTTCAAAATCAAGACCCTGGCAGATTACATATTTGGTGAGCGCTTGCTTTCTGGGTCATAGACAACTGTCTTCTGCTACGTCCTCACATGACAGAAAGCGCAAAAAAGCTCTCTAGGATCTCTTGTATAAGGCCACTAATCCCATTCATGATGGCTTCACCCTTATAATCTAATCAACTTGTGAAGGCCTCCAATTCCTAATATCATTTTTGGGGGTTAGGATCAACATATGAATTGGAGGGGAGGACACAAACATTCAGTCCATAAGGCACTTTTTACTCTTATAAATTATGCTGCTCTAGACAGTCTTTTTTTTTTTGAGGACATGTTTTCATTTCTCTTGGGTATATACCTAGGAGCAGAATTCAAGATCAATATGGTAACTCTGTTTAACTGAGGAATGACCACACTATGTTTCAAAGTGGTTGCACCATTTTACATTTCCACTAACAATGTATGAGGGTTCTAGTTTCTCTACATTTTTGTCAATACTTGTTATTATCTGCCTTTTTTATTGTAGCCATCTGGTGATTTTGAAGTAGTATTTAATTGTGAATTTGATTTGCATTTTCCTGATAATGAATAATGTTGAGTAATTTTTCATGTGCTTTTTTGTCATGTATATCTTCTTTGGAGAACTATCTATTTATTTTATTTTTTTCTTTACAGGACAGAGAGAGAGTCAGAGAGAGGGACAGATAGGGACAGACAGACAGGAATGGAGAGAGATGAGAAGCATCAATCATCAGTTTCTCGTTGCGACACCTTAGTTGTTCATTGATTGCTTTCTTATATGTGCCTTGAACGTGGGCCTACAGAAGACCGAGTAACCCCTTGCTTAAGCCAGCAACCTTGGGCTCAAGCTGGTGAGCTTTGCTCAAACCAGATGAGCCTGTACTCAAGCTGGTGACTTCAGGGTCTCGAACCTGGGTCCTCCACATCCCAGTCTGACGTTCTGTCCACTGCGCCACCGCCTGGTCAGGCAAGAGAACTATTTATTTAGATTCATTTTTTTTAATATAGCAAGAGATAGAGATCATGAAGGCAGAAAAATGAGAAGCATCAACTTGTAGTTGAGTCACTTTAGTTGTTCATTGATTGCTTTTTATACATGTCTTGACCTGAGGGCTCCAGTTAAGTCAGTGACTCCTTGCTCAAGCCAGCAACCATGAGATCATGCTTATGATCCCAAGATCAAGCTGGCGACCTTGGGGTTTCGAACCTGGGAACTCAGTGTCCCACTGTGTCACCACCAGTCAAGTATATCTATTTACATTCTTTGCCCATATTATATTATTGAGTTGTAATGTTTTTTTAAAAACATATTTTTAAAATGAGCCTGACCAGGCGGTGGCGCAGAGCGTCGGACTGGGATGCAAAGGACCCAGGTTCGAGACCCCGAGCTCGCCAGCTTGAGCGCAGGCTCAACTGGTTTGAGCAAAAGCTCACCAGCTTGAACCCAGGGTTGCTGGCTCCAGCAAGGGATTACTTGGTCTGCTGAAGGCTCGCGGTCAAGGCACATATGAGAAAGCAATCAATGAACAACTAAGGTGTTGCAACGCGCAATGAAAAACTAATGATTGATGCTTCTCATCTCTCAGTTCCTGTCTGTCTGTCCCTGTCTATCCCTCTCTTTGACTCATTCTGTTTCTGTAATAAATAAATAAATAAATAAATAAATAAACATATTCTAGACATGACTCTTATCAGAAATACATTTACAAAAATTTTTCTCCATTCAGTGGGTTTTTTCTTTTCTTTTCTTTTTTTTACAGAGACAGTCAGAGAGAGAGATAGACAGAGACAGACAGATAGGAATGGCGAGATGAGAAGCATCAATCATTAGTTTTTTGTTGTGCATTGCAATGCCTTAGTTGTTCATTGATTGCTTTCTCATATGTGCCTTGACCACGGGCCTTCAGCAGACCGAGTAACCCCTTGCTCAATCCAGTGACCTTGGGTCCAAGCTGGTGAGCTTTTGCTTAAACCAGATGAGCCTGTGCTCAAGCTGGGGACCTCAGGATCTTGAATCTGGGTCCTCGGCATCCCAGACCAACACTCTATCCACTGTGCCACTGCCTGGTCAGGCTTTTTCACTTTTTTGATGGTGTCCCATGAAGCACAAATTTTTTATTTTGATAAGGTTCAATTTGTCTGGTATTTTTCTTTTGTTATTTGTGTTTCTTCTGTTGTTGTGAGTCGGGGGCGCAGAGAGAGAGATCAGCAGATGGAATCATCATGGACTAGCAAAGAACCACTGCTGGCTCAGGCAAATGGCGCCGAGTTCACGCTGTGTCCTATTTTTATTCACAAGATTTCAAAGAGCTTGTTTACTGAGAAATTGGCATAGCATCAAACATAATTTTTACTTAAAGATACATGGAATACATCTGCATGATAGTTTAATAACAACATAATATCAAAAGGCATTAATTGCTATTGCTTCTATGGTTCCCACAACATTCCTCTCTTTATCTCAAGGGATAACCTTGAAAGGAACAGAAATCTTATGAGAATGTTTTACTGAGAAAAAAGCCCAGCAACCGCCTTCAGTCACATAAACCTGTGTCAGTGACCTGCCTTCAAGTCACAAAACAATTCTCTTAGCAAAACATTCTTTTCTTGTTGGGTGTGTTCCCATCCAAGGCCATGCAATGGGTTATTCCACCACATTTTTGTGTCATATGTAAGAAAATATCAATGAATCCAAGGCCAATGATTTATACCTATGTTTTCTTCTAAAAGTTTCATAGTTTTTGCTCTTATCTTTAGGTCTTTGATTCATTTTAAGTTAATTTTTGTGGGTGGTGTGAGCAGTACAAATTCACTTTTTTTGCATGTAGGTAAGCATCCTTTCTTGAAAAGATTAAACTCTTCCCCTTTGTTTTGACCATAAATCTAAGGGGTTTCCCCTTTGAATCTCAATTTCATTCCATTGATCTATATACATCTATTCACTGGTCTTGATTACTGTAGCTTTATAGTAAGTTTTGAAATCATGAAGTGTGAGTCCTCCAATTTTGCTCTTCTTTCTCAAGATTTTTTGGCTTTTCTAATTCCTTTGCATTTCCATATTAATTTTAGGATCAGATTATCAATTTCTGTAAAGTCAGCTGAGATTTTGGTAGTGATTGTATTGACTGTGTAGATCAATTTCAGAAGTACTTCTGCCTTAACATTGTGTTCCAAACCATTAACATGGGATGGCTTTTCTTTTATCTAGGTCTTCTTTAATTTCTTTCAACAGTGTTTGGTAGTCTTCAGAATATAAAACTCCTTTTGTTAAATTTATTTCTAAGTACTTTATTTTTTTTTGGTACTATTGTAAATGGAGGCTTTTAAAATTTCGTTTTCGCCTGACCTGTGGTGGTGCAGTGAATGAAGCATTGACCTGGAATGCTGAGGTCACCAGTTTGAAACCCTGGGTTTGCCTGGTTAAGGCACATATGGGAGTTGATGCTTTCTGCTCCTCGCTCTGTTCTCTCTATCTCTTTCCTTTCTCTCCTCTCTCTATAATAAAAATGAATAAATAAAATCTAAAAATTATTTTTAATTATTTAAAATAAATAAAATTTCATGTTCAATTTTCTCATTGCTACCATATAGAAATAGAATAGATTTTTCTATGTTGATCTTGTGTTTTGCAATCTTGCTGATATCCCTATAAATTTTAGGGTAATGGACAACTGGAACAGCAACTTCACTTATTCCTACAATGCCCACTTTAACCTCTTTCTCATCCTATTCTTTATTCCATTGCCTCTGCTTTACATCAAGGCCACTCCACTACTGGCCGGGGTCACCCCATAGCCTTCTAACAGAGCATCTTCCTTTCACTGAGCTCCCTGCAATTCCTTTTCCACACTACTGGAAGAATAAGTTGTCTAAAACATATACTTGCATGCAAATTTACTTGATTCAAATTGCCAAATATTAACTTAAATTTAAGGACTTGGAATGTTATTCTCAAAGCTCACAAAATCTTATTATCTGGTCCCTCATATAAATCCCCTGTCACCTTCCACAGTCTAGCTGTTGCTTCATCCACAATGCCTTCAGATACACTGGTTAGTTGGCCTGGACTGTCATTTCTCAACTAACTAAATTCTACTCACCTGCCTTCAACTTGGGATACTCTCATGAATCTTTTCTTTGTGGTCTCCTTTCTCACAGTCTGTTTCGATGTTCTTCCTCTGTGAGCCCAGTAAGTCCTGTATTTCCTTCCACTACACTATGCCAAAGTTGGAAACTGAGGGAAAAGCAAAGTCTGACTGATCTTTGTAATCCCACACCTAGCACACCAGTAAACAGTGTCCAAAGAGAAGAGGAGAGGGCAAAAAATTGAAGCTTGAAAAGGGTTGGTTTAACTAAGAATGTAGTCTCAAAAAAAAAAAAAAAAAAAAAAAAAGAAAGAAAGAAAGAAAGAAAAAGAATTTAGTCTCCAAACTTGCTTTTGAGGCAAGAGGCAGAAAACATAAACATTTATTCCTCATCCTGAAGTTTCCCATGATCAAAGGAGGTAGCCTTTTGTGAAACTGACTCTCACTCATGAAACCTGTATCCTTGGCAATAGATTTCCCAAGAATATTAGCCTCCTTTTATTTTAAGGACACTGTGGAGAGAGGGGAAGAGGTAGGCAGAATGCAAACCTCCTAATGTAAGGAATTAAGGAAGCCAGTATCATTCTTTAACTTTACCTTCAGATTAGAAGTCTTATTTTCATTTTGTGACTCTCACTATAGGGTGTTTTAGTTACAAATATAATGAATGAGGAAAGGGCTTTCTATATTACTTTTCTTACAGATTTTCTGCCCTATGGTTATATTTAAATAATAAATGCCTTTCACATATACAAATAATGTACAATGAGACAGATTAAACTGTAGTAAAAAAACTGCTTTAGTATAACAGCAGCATAATAGTTTGTTTTCCCTGCTTTAACTTAAGGCACAGTTAAGGGCCTTATTAGACTTATTTTAACATCAATTTTCTTAGTTTTGCTTATCTTCATTAGGGTATTGGTAGATAACCATTTAGCCCCATATTAACCCTGATCTTGCCAATTTTGATGCAGAAGAGGCTTTGATATTTACTAAAATCTCCACAGTTCAGGAAAAATATAAGCAGAAACACCTTTGAATTTTTGCTATATTTAGCAAAATTCCTTTTATTTATTTTATTTTTTTATTTTTTTTTTGCAAAATTCCTTTTAAATGAAACTTTTTATTTTCTTGTTCCACCTATAACTGGGAAGGCAAGCACTATGGGAATGACTTCGATATGGAGCTGCAGTAGCAAAGCTGCATTGTTAAAAGTATATATATAACAGGTATAAATATGTAATATATTTAAAATCTTATAGAGAAATGATTGCTATCAAGGACAATTGAGCCTGGTCTGTGGTGGTGCAGTAGATAAAGCGCCAACCTGGAATACTGAGGTCGCCAGTTTGAAACCCCAGGGCTTGCCTGGTCAAGGCATATGGGAGTTGATGCCTCCTGCTCCTCTCCCCCTATTCCTCTCTCACTCTCTTCTCTCTCTATAAATAAATAAATAAATAAATAAATAAATAAATAAATAAATAAATAAATTTTATATATAAAAAGGAAGGACCCGCCCTGGCTGGTTAACTCTGTGAAGAGTGTTGGACACGCATCAAAGTTGCAGGTTTGATTCCCAGTCAGGGCACACACAGGAACAGCTCATTGTTCCTGACTCTTTCTCTCTCTTTCTCTCTTTTTCTCTCTCTGTTCCACTTCCTCTCTATCACCAAAATCAATAAATCTGGTGTGAATTAATCAGAAAAATAAAAAATTTAAAAAATTAAAAATTAAAAGAAAGGAAATCTTACAAAAAAACAATTGAAATTTCATAGAAACAGATTAAGACATCCACATAATTTTTATTATGTAATACAAAAGAAAATATTAGACACATATCCTGAAAAAATAAAACATTCTTTGAAGAATTTCAAAATTCACATAACCGTCAAGGATGATAGTGATACCTATTTAATTAAATGCCATTTCTAAGGTCAAATTTTGCTAAAATTGCTCCAACTCCATCCCTTCTCCCACTGCCTTTCTCTTACTATTCTGGGGGAGGAATATAGTTTAAGGGTTAAAAGCACAGACTCTAGAGTGAGGTCGCCTGCTATGCCACTTATGAGCTGAGTCGCCTTGGGCAAGGCAGTTAAATTCTCTGTACGCCCATTTCTTCATAAGGACAAGTATAGTAGTACCACATGGTTTTTTTGTGAGGACAAAAATGAGTGAATACATGTCAAGTGCTCAGAATACTGCCTGACACACAGCAGTCAGTGTTAGCTATTATCATTTCCAGAAACCTTTTCTTCTGAGGGCAATTACAGCAAGGGCTTCTGGCTTCTAAAAGGGAGGGGAGTATCTGCATTCCTTAGCATTATCTTTGACCTGCAATAACACATGCACAATATCAACAAGAAGTCAAATGATTAGAAAAATGATTAGCAATGTAAAACTGCAATCAAACACTAACAACTCTTGGGAGGAATAAAAAGATGAGGAGCAGGCGCAGGAATGACCTGATTCTCAGAAATCTGACTTGGGCATGAGTGGAAATCAAGATTTGAATGTAGGCATGAAAAATGTACTGGTGAGACACAATTACAGCTTTGTGGTGCTTCACAGAAATAACGTTTAAGTTCCCTAACAGTGCTAAAGGATCACAAATGGCATCAAGTGAGTCAGCCAATCCTGTCAGAAGGTAATGAATGCATTTACTGAGTGCTCTTCCAAATGCTGTTGCAATGTTTCTATAAATGCAGATACTCAAAGCTTATAATCAACTAGCTATTGTACACTTATTGAGATTCTAATATCTAAAGCATACAAAAAAAAAAAAAAAAAAAAAAGGGCAGGTCATGCTATAGTGAAGGAACTAAGTTTATTAAGCATTAGGGATTTAGCTCAGCTCCTGGCCCAAGCTTCAGAAATACATAAAAATTCCTAGCCTGGGCCCTGGCGGGTTGGCTCAGCGGTAGAGCGTCGGCCTGGTGTGTGGGGGACCAGGGTTCGATTCCCGGCCAGGACACATAGGAGAAGCGCCCATTTGCCTCTCCACCCCTGCTCCTTCCTCTCTATCTCTCTCTTCCCCTCCCGCAGCCAAGGCTCCATTGGAGCAAGGATGGCCCGGGCGCTGGGGATGGCTCCTTGGCCTCTGCCCCAGGCACTAGAGTGGCTCTGGTAGCGGCAGAGCGACGCCCCGGAGGGGCAGAGCATTGCCCCGTGGTGGGCAGAGCGTCGCCCCTGGTGGGCGTGCCGGGTGGATCCCGGTCGGGCTCATGCGGGAGTCTGTCTGACTGTCTCTCCTCGTTTCCAGCTTCAGAAAAATACAAAAAAAAAAAAGTTCCTAGTCTGACTGCTCAGTTGGTTAGAATGTCATCCCAATAAGCAAGGTTGAGGGTTCAATCCCTGGTAGAGCACATATAAGAAACAACCAATGAATAAGTGGAATAAATCAATGGTTTTCTCTCTCATATAAAAAAGATTTCAGTTGATATAAAATATTGTCTAAATCTGTCTTTTCAACTCAAAGTAGGCATTGTTTTATCCAGATACTCTTCTTCAGACCCTGGCCAGTTAGCCCAGTTGGTTAGCGTATCATCAGAACCACCAAGGTGGTGGGGTTGTGGATTCCATCCCACAGGGCGCATCGAGGAAACAACCAATGAACACACAACTAAGTGGAACAACAATGAATGCTTCTCTCTCTCTCTCTCTCTCTCTCTCTTCCTCTCTCTGTCTCTCTAAAATCAATCAATAAAAAAAAATTTTTTTAAAGCTATCAGCTCATCTGACCAGTGGTGGTACAGTGGATAGAGTCAGCCTGGGATGTTGAGGTCCCACGTTCGAAACCCCGAGGTTGCTGGCTTGAGTGAGGGCTCATCAGCTTGATCACAGGGTCTCTGGCTTGAGCTTGGGATCATCAACATGATCCCATAGTAACTGGCTTGAGCCCAAAGGTCACAGACTTGACAGCCAAGGTCGCTGGTTTAAACAAGGGGTCAATGGTACAGCTGGAGCACACCCCGCACCCCCATCAAGGCATGTATGAGAAGCAATGAATAAACAACTAAAGTGACACATTTATAAGTAGAGGCTTCTCATCTCTCTCCCTTTCTCTCTCCCTCTCTCTCTCTCTGCTAAAAAACTAAAAACAAAACAAAACAAAAAACCTATCAGCTCCAGGGCTGATTTTTTTTTGAGAGAATGTGTGTATAAGAAAGAAGCATCAATTCATTGTTCCACTTAGTTGGGCCACTGATTAGTTCTCATATGTATCCTGACCCGGGCTCAAACTGGCACAGGGACCTCAGGATCCAGCCGGTGACCTCAGGATCAGTGACCCCGGGCTCAAACCAGCAGCCCTGTAATAGAACTGGAGACCTCAGGTACTCTGGGATGACATTCTGTTTGTGGTGTCCAGCCAGGGCACCAGGGATGATTTAAAAAAAAAATTATACTCTTCCTCTGTGGTGTCAAAGCAGAAGTTATAGAGCAGTGTTTTTCAATTGCCAGACCAGTCCACCAGAAATTTTGTGCAGTTCTGCAAAAGAGTTAACCACCCCAATGTTGTATAAAGATTTACAGACCCAATGATCTTAGTGGAATTTGCTCATGCTTAAGGTGATTTCTGCCTTCATGCCTGAAATAATTCTCCTATTTTCACTGGGCCCAAGTGTAAAAAAACTGAGAACTACTGTTGTAGAGTATACAGAGGATTTATCAAAAACCAGCGTTAATTACTATTTGGGGGTATTGAGCTGAAGTTAGACTCATTGCTCCTAATCCATGTAAATAACATCTACTTCACTTGATAATCTCTCTGAGCCTCAATTTTCTGAAGTACTTAAGATTCAGGGTCCCCTGAGTGCAATCCAGTGCTCTTTCCTGGCATTCACCTTGTGACTCTGCCTGTGCTAAAGAATAGCTTCCTTCTGAATCCTGAAAAGGGAAAACTCAGTTTGTCCAGAATTTAAACAACTTTGCAATGGAAAACTCAGCAATTTCATTTGAGATAGCTCACAGAACTTCTTTATTCTAGGCTAACCACACCTCTACAAAGGGAGTGTATTTGGCATATGGCTTTCTCTTCTGCTTTAAGAATGCAATCTGCAGCCATTGCATAACCACTGTATAATGCCAACTCCTCCGGGGCAATGATACTTCAGCTAAAATGCTATCTCAGGGAGAAGGTGTGGGATAGGTATATTTAAAGGCTATGATTTTATATAATATATATATTTTTCCTATAAAAGATGATGGCATCACAAATCCAAAGGAGGTCTATAGCTTTGCTTTTGTTTATCATTGATAATTAAAACATGACTTCTTAAAAAATTTTTTTTAATTCATTTTAGAGAGAAGAGAGGAGAGAGAGAGAGAAGTGGCGGAGGAGTGGAAAGCATCAACTTGTTGTTGCTTCCCGAATGTGCCTTGACTGGGCAAGCCCGGGGTTTCGAACTGGCAGCCTCAGTGTTCCAGGTTAATTAATACTCTATCCACTGTACCACCATGCGTCAGGCAAAAATGTGACTTTTTTTTACAAAGAGCCAAAAGTAGCAATTTAGAAAGAATGCTGCTGTAACAATTCATAAAAGCAAAGGTGAAAAATGGATATAAGGAAGGACCCCCACACACATACACACCCTTGAACCAAGAAGCTTCAAGGACATTTTGTTTTAGGCCAAGCATTCAGAGAGATTTTGTAAAGGACACCTTTGTAATTGTATGACTTGTTACTGTAATGTACTTCATTCCCTGCATTGGAATGCCTGTGGTGTAGATAGGAAAGCAAGCAGAAGGGGTAAAATGTTGGCCAAATAATTTTGTAAATATGATTTTTATACTTGTGTGTGATTTACAATGAGGGCTAGACAACACCAGCCAAAAACAGACAGTGAGGTTACAGATTGCCTTTTTGCTTGGGAAGGTTATTATTTTGCTAATGGAATTAGCTAAAGGTTTTCGTCCTAGAAAGTTTGAAAGAAAGAAGGAAGGAGAAATCATACCCCCCCCCCCTATTCACTGAGGAGGAAGAGAAGCAATGAGGAATGCAGGGGGGGGAAGGGAGATCTAAATAGATGTTCCTCTTGTAAGGTCGGTGGATAATGGGGGATGGTCACGTGGGGAACTCAGACCTGCGAACTTTGGCTAGGACCACCCACAACCAAACGCACCAAAAAGAGGCTTCACAGGAACCGTTTGGAAAAAAGAGATCATCTGCCAGCCAGTGGGATTTCACCACGTCATGTTAGCTTCCCTAGAGGGACCCTTTAAATATTTCCCACACAGTTTAATCTTTGCAACTTCTCTGGCCTCCATCTTTCTTCGGGGCCAGGGAACCTTGCCAGGCAGGATGTGTGCTCTGTACTCAATAAAGCCGTTTGCTATTCCACACTTTGTGGCTCTGGCCTCTTCCTTCCTTCTCGGTGGGGAAAAATACCTTACATTTTGGTGCCGAAACCCGGGAGGAGTTAGAAGTCTGCAAGGACCGCTCCTTTCCCCTCCCCTCCGAGAAAGAACCAGGATCTCCGACCTTCCACCCACTTCGGTGCACGGTGTGGTAAGTCCCCTGCCTCCAGCCTTCCTCTCAGTTCTTTATTTATTTATTTATTTATCTATTTATTTTATTTTATTTTTAAGAGAGGAGAGAGAGAGGGAGAGAGAGAGACAGAGAGAGAGAGAGAGAGACAGGCGGGAGGAGCAGGAAGCATCAACTCCCATATGTGCCTTGACCAGGCAAGCCCTGGGTTTCGAACCGGTGACCTCAGCATTTCCAGGTCGACGCTTTATCCACTGCACCACCACAGGTCAGGCTCCTCTCAGTTCTTTCCGAGACTCCCTGTCCGAAACTGTAGCTACGTCAGGGAAGTTTTTTTCGTCGAGTGAGCATGTGCTTCGGAGACCTCTGGAGCACATTCACTTTACCTTTTCCATCCGTGGCCAGATCTTGAGTTTTTAGGACGCTAATACTCAAATCTGACCACTTCGAGGACTGAGGGCGGCTGTTGGGGCACAGGAATCTCCCTCCCTAAAGAAGAAGAAACTGTTCGTTCTTCTTCTCCGCTGTGGCCAGGCCACAGAACCCACTCAATTAGCCTCCTAAAGGGACTTTTGGTGTTAACACCCTCACCAATTTAACTATTGTCAAAAAAGCTGGGTACTGACTGGTGATCTCTTACATACACGGTTTCTAATTATTCGCGCACCTGTCCTTAATCTCTGTGCCGCCTGTTCCACACCGCACAGGTCTTTTTCTGGCCAGAGAAACCTCACCTAAAACCTCCACTCCTGATCTTTCCTTCTCTGCGGACTCCCAACTCTCTCTCCCTCCTGTCTGACCCCCGGGGGCACCCCTCTCTCGGGACTTTTCTCTAGTTCCTCTGTGGACCTCTTTTGTGCTTGGTTCTCTTCCCTCTGAGAGCCCCCTCCCCTCCTTTTGCAAAAAACCTGTTTCCTGTCCACCACTACCATCTCTTTCTCCTCCCCTGCTGGCCAGGGGCCCCTCCCTTCACTGTGTTCTTAAGTCCCTCCTCCGTCAGGCCTTGCTCAGCCTGGCATTGGCTCTTACATTGGTTTTCAGGACGTCCAACCCCAATTTTCTTGCAGGAAGTTCTGGCCCTGTCCTACCTTTGGCTCCAGCATTTCCTGTGGGATCTGGGTGCCGGGCTCCCCATGAGCCCCCCTCCTCTTATTCCCAATCCCCCAAACCCCTATCTGGAACCTGTGAACACAGCATTTAAAGTTTTTAACAGTCCCAACTAGTAGAAACAGGCCAAGGCTGTTTGCCAGGCCCACATGCAGCAGAAGGTAACGCTCCAAACCCAAACTCTTGTGGCAACCCTGAGACCAGCAGAGCCACCAGCAGCTTGCTTTAAGTGTGGCAAGCAGGATCATTGGTCCCAGCAGGGCCCCTGCCGGCGGCTGCCCACTGAGCCCTGCCCTGACTCCAAGCAGCCCGGTCACTGGCTGAGTGATTGCCCCTTTGGGCAACAGGTTTTTCCTCAGCGCCTCTACATGGAGGACAAGCTGCCCGAATGGGAGGCCAATCCAGCCAGGTGGGTGCATTGCTTGAACTCCTAGGACACGGCCTGGACTCAGAGAACCCAGCGTATGCTGCAACAAGTGGGTAAGTCCATCTCATTTCTGTGGACACGGGGGTTGCCTTCTCTGTTTTGCCATCACACTCTGGAACTCTAGTTCCCTCACAGGTCTCGGTTATGGGAATGGATGGGACCCTCTTCCTTTCCCCCTTTTACACCACTCCTGACATGCAGTTTTGCCTCAAGCTTGCCTCCTTACAGGACCACTGGCAGTCGGAACCACTGGACTCCATCCATCTCCAGTTCACCAAAAGGCTGGATCCTGCAAATTCCCCTATTACTCCTCTTTTTTTTAAATCCTTACAGGACCACATCCGCGAAGTTTCTCCAATCACAGCCACACAGATGTTCCTCCTGACACCCCTCAAAGCCACCGCCTTCCAATCTCCCCCTCCCCACGACGCCCCTATTCAGCAGGAAGTAGCCAGATGAATAAATGGCGCCCCTTTTTCTATTTAACACATTTAACACAAAAGGTCAGAATGTAAGGTCGGTGGATAATGGGGGATGGTCACGTGGGGAACTTAGACCCGTGAACTTTGGCTAGGACCACCCACAACCAAGCGCGCCAAAAGGAAGCTTCACAGGAACTGTTTGGAAAAAAGAGATCGTCTGCCAGCCAGTGGGATTTCACCACGTCATGTTAGCTCCACTTTCCTAGAAGGACCCTTTAAATATCTCCCATGCGGTTTAATCTTTGCAACTTCTCTGGCCTCCATCTTTCTTCAGGGTCAGGGAACCTTGCTGGGTGGGATGCGTGCTCTGTACTCAATAAAGCCGTTTGCTATTCCACACTTTGTGGCTCTGGCCTCTTCCTTCCTACTCGGTGGGGAAAAATACCTTACACCTCTCCCCTTTTCTTTTCAGTTTTTGAGACCTTAATGGGCGATTTCCAATGCTTATTCTCTGACATCATTTAAACCCCTCCATCCTGAAGTTGTGTGATTGATGTGTATATTTACCTCTAGAGCAGTGGTAGTCAACCTGGTCCCTACCGCCCACTAGTGGGCGTTCCAGCTTTCATGGTGGGCGGTAGTGGAGCAACCAAAGTATAAATAAAAAGATAGATTTAACTATAGTAAGTTGTTTTATAAAGATTTATTCTGCCAAACTTAGCAAAAATCCGACATAAAGTACTGGGAAAAGGCCCTGGCCGGTTGGCTCAGTGGTAGAGCGTCGGCCTGGCGTGCGGGAGACCCGAATTCGATTCCCGACCAGGGCACATAGGAGAAGCGCCCATTTGCTTCTCTACCCCCACCCCCTCCTTCCTCTCTGTCTCTCTCTTCCCCTCCCACAGCCAAGGCTCCATTGGAGCAAAGATGGCCTGGGCGCTGGGGATGGCTCCTTGGCCTCTGCCCCAGGCGCTAGAGTGGCTCTGGTTGCAACAGAGCGATGCCCCGGAGGGGCAGAGCATCGCCCCCTGGTGGGCAGAGCGTCGCCCCTGGTGAGCATGCTGGGTAGATCCCGGTCAGGCGCATGCGGGAGTCTGTCTGACTGTCTCTCTCAGTTTCCAGCTTCAGAAAAGTACTAAAAAAAAAAAAGTACTTTTAATTATTATATGCTTTAACTTGCTGTAACTCTGCTTTATAAATTTTATAAAGTAAAGTTACTTCCCTACTTTATAAATCACCATTACTGTGGAACCGGTGGGCGTTTAGAAAATTTTACTACTAACAGAGATAAAAAAGTGGGCGGTAGGTATAAAAAGGTTGACTACCCCTGCTCTAGACAGAGGGATCATGAGCCCCGTGTATGTGAACCTGTGTTCTATAAAGGGTATATAAGACGTAAGAACTCTAATTTCAGGGAGCATGTGTCTTTGGAGCTACTAGCTCTGTGTGCTCTGCTGGGTTTTTTTTTGTTTTTTTTTTGTATTTTTCTGAAGCTGGAAATGGAGGGAGACAGTCAGACAGACTCCCGCATGCGCCCCACCGGGATCCACCCGGCACACCCACCAGGGGGCGACGCTCTGCCCACCAGGGGGCGATGCTCTGCCCCTCCAGGGCGTCGCTCTGTTGCGACCAGAGCCACTCTAGCGCCTGGGGCAGAGGCCAAGGAGCCATCCCCAGCGCCCGGGCCATCTTTGCTCCAATGGAGCCTTGGCTGTGGGAGGGGAAGAGAGAGACAGAGAGGAAGGAGAGGGGGAGGGGTGGAGAAGCAGATGGGTGCTTCTCTTGTGTGCCCTGGCCGGAAATCGAACCCGGGACCCCTTGCACGCCAGGCCGACGCTCTACCACTGAGCCAACCGGCCAGGGCTCTGCTGGTTTTTAAATAAATTCTCTTTTCCTCTTATAAAGTTATCTGAGTGTGTATCCTCCGTTGGGTCACTTTCCTGCAACAGATACAGTACTTAGAATTTCCCAAGCAGTCATTAGCGGTATGATGCAGGACAGAGGTGAGGCAGGAAAGTTAGAACAGGCAACAATTTCCTCAAGCCCTGCCCTTCCCTTTTCTGTCCTGGAACACTGTGGATGTGACTTTTACTGACCACCTGCCCCTACCCTTTTCCTTTTCCACAATTTCACGTAGTTGAGACAAACAAAACTGGTCTCCACCAGATATGACAGCCATACTGACCTAAAAGTGATCAACAGGGTCATTATTTCTTTATAATAAATTTGCATTGTGGCTTAAGGACCACTCCACCTCCCAAATCGCAATGACAGTTCTGGGAGGACCAAAAAAGAAATCTCTATCTGGAGAAAAGGGACAAGGACGTCTTGTGAGCAGTCACCCCACCAGCGTCAGAAGTGGATGACCACCCTACCTCCCTCCTTCCTACATTTAATAAAAACCTTCCACCCAGACCCCATCTGGGGCATCTCATTCTCTGAGGTCGCCCTCCCTCAATTGAGTACTGACTTTCACTTTACTACATCTACTGTGCTTTGCTAAATCTTGCTGTCTCGCTCTCAATCTTTCTGTTTGTTCTCATCTTGTGTGGCGATGAGAACATGGACCCCAGGATGGGGCAGAGGAGGGGAATCAGGCCTCCATTGACCTCCCCTGGTGCCACACAAGCACTGAGGTCATGTGTATTCTAGCAGATTTATAATCTAAAGTAAATACAAATAAGAATGTACATGGCATGTAGAAAAAATTTTTTTAAATGCAAGGTATCATAAGGAAAGGTTTAAAAAAACAACATTTTGCCCTGGCCGGTTGGCTCAGCGGTAGAGCGTCGGCCTAGCGTGCGGAGGACCCGGGTTCGATTCCCGGCCAGGGCACACAGGAGAAGCGCCCATTTGCTTCTCCACCCCTCTGCCGCGCTTTCCCTCTCTGTCTCTCTCTTCCCCTCCCGCAGCCAAGGCTCCATTGGAGCAAAGATGGCCCGGGCGCTGGGGATGGCTCTGTGGCCTCCGCCCCAGGCGCTAGAGTGGCTCTGGTCGCAACATGGCGACGCCCAGGATGGGCAGAGCATCGCCCCCTGGTGGGCAGAGCATTGCCCCATGGTAGGCGTGCCGGGTGAATCCCGGTAGGGCGCATGCTGGAGTCTGTCTGACTGTCTCTCCCTGTTTCCAGCTTCAGAAATATAAAAAAATAAAAATAAAAATAAAAAAACAACATTTTTTTAAGCAAAAAGTCTGAATTATATTAGTTTATTTGATGGAACATTAACTTCAGCTTCTGAAGGTATTAATGCCTGAACAAGATAGTCATTATTGCTAATTCTAGGCACTGTATTATGCAGCAGATCTCTAGGACTATTCACATTATATAACTGTAACTTTATGCCCACTGAACCGCTCTTCAGTTTTCCCCTCCTCCCTTGACTATTTCCTGCTCTGTAAGTTTGGTTATTTTAGACACCTCACATAAGTGGAATTCTGTTTGTCCTTCTGCAACGAACTTATTTCATTTGGAATAATGTCTTCCATGTACATCCATGTCACAAATGGTAGGACTTGCTTCTTTTTTTAAAGCTGAATAATATTCCATTGTATGTATATAACACATTTTCATTATCCATTTGTCTGTTGAAGAACATGTGGGTCGTTTCCTTATCTTGTCTATTATGGATAAAGCTTTTTTGCACTTAAAATTTTCATAAGAGGGTAGATTTCTTGATAAGTGTTCTTACCACACACACACAAGGACACAAGGAAACTTTGCAAGTGAGGGATATGTTTATTATTTTGATTATGATGATGGTATCACAGTATACACACCTGTGTACATGTTCAAACCCATCAGATTGTATGTATTAAATAGGTGCAGTTTTTTTATTTTAATTATACTTCAATAAAGCTATTAAAAATTGAGATACATTTAAGATAATCTGCAAATGGTATAATCAGAATTCTTCTGGGTCAAATCCTAATAAGGATAACTTCCAAGCAGCTACCCATTTACCAGTCATAAATTGCAGGGAAGGATGGAAAGAACTCAGGACAAAATATCCTTGAAAGTTGTAGCTTAATCCATTTGATGCCACTATTTTCAAAAGACCTAAGTGTGAATAATGAACTAACCTATAAATATGAATATCATATCTCATCTAGAAATAAACAGAGATGACCATGGTATACAAAACTCTCTATTGAACTTAATTATTACTTGAGTTTTGGTTATGAAAAGTCTTAGGGACCTATAAACACCAGGGAAAATAGCTTTACTCTTCTGCAGCCAATCATCTAGTAAAAAGTAACATGCACAACATAAAAAAAAGAATTTTAAAATGTTCAGTATGCTACTTACACATTTAAGTTTAAAACTGCTAAGTTCTGGGCCTTCCTAAAAGCATATATAAAAATTAAAGATTTCAAAATCTTTTCCATAGTATGGTTTTAGAATCTCAGTACATTCAGTATTGAGTAAATTGTTTGTAGCCACTATGTAAAACAGAATGAAGGTTTCTCAAAAAAAATTAGAATAGAACTATCATATGACCAAGCAGTTCCACTTCTAGATATTTACTGGAAGAAATCCCAAACATTAATTCAAAAAGATATATGCTCCCCTATGTTCATTACAGCGTTATTTATAATAGCCAAGATATCAACCTAAGTGTCCATTGATAAACAAATGGATACAGAAAAAGTAGTACATATGTACAATATAGTGTTAATCAGCCATAAAAAAGAATGAAATCTTACTGTTTTGAAAACATGGATAGATATTATCCTGGAGGATATTATGCTAAGTGAAATAAGTCAGAGAAAGACAAATATATAATTATACTTATATATGGAATCTAAAAAACAAAATAACTAAAATATAAGCTCATAGATACACAGAACAAATTGGTGGTTGTGAGTGGAAGGGGAGTTGAAGAGATGGGTGAAAAAGGTGGAAGGTACAAATTGCTGGTTATTAAAATAGTCACAGGGATGTAAAGTACAGCATAGGGAATACAATCAATAACATGGTAATATCTATATTTGGTGTCAGATTGATATTAGACTTATGGGATGATTATTTCATAAGGTATTTAAATGCCTAATCACTATGTTGTACATCTGAAACTAACATTGTATGTCAACTGTAATGAAAAATAAATTTAAGAAAAAAACAACTCTTTGAGGACAGAGACTGCTTCTCCCTTTGTGCTTAACATCAATAAGCATATAGCAAGTAATCTGTTGTCTCACTGCTGAGACTCTCATTTCTCATCTTATTACTGAGAAACAATGACATACTTAAATAGAGAACTTTAGACATAGCCTCAATCATACCTGTTAGCAGTCATTGGGATGTAAAACCACATTCTTAATATTCCAATAAATGTTTTGGGAAACTTTCTTGATATATGACTTTTAGAGTGCTGTATACTTGGACTAACAGGAGAAAATAAATTTCTGTTAAATTTGAAAAAGAAAAAGATCTCATACATTCAACATTAATTTTGAAGCTTTCTTTTTCTTGGTTTTTTTTTTAATTATTCATTATAGAGAGGGGAGAGAGAGTGAGTGAGAGAGGTGAGAGAGAGAGAGAGAGAGAGAGAGAAGGGGGGAGGAGCAGGAAGCATCAACTCCCATATGTGCCTTGACCAGGCAAGCCCAGGGTTTTGAACCAGCAACCTCAGTGTTTCCAAGTTGACGCTTTATCCACTGTGCCACCACAGGTCAGGCCTGAAGCTTTCTTTATATAAACACTTGTTAACAACTTAATTGTTGAATGTTGAAGCAAATACATTTCCTTGGTATCTTTAAACATTTGTCTTATTGGCCCTGGCCAGTTGGCTTGGTGGACAGAGTGTTGGACTGTTGTATGGTCATCTCGAGTTTATTTCCTGGTCAGGGCATATAGGAAAAGCAACCATCTGCTTCTCTTCCCTTTCTTTCCCTCTTCCCCTACCACAGCCAGTGGCTCATTGGTTCCAGTGTCAGCCAGAGCAGTGAGATGATAGCTCAGTTGGCCCCAGCATGTCAGCCTCAGGCACTAAAAAAATAGCTCAGTTGATTCCACCTTTGGCCCCAGACAGGCATTGCTGGGTGGACCCCAGTCAGGGTGCATGAGGGGAGTCTGTTTCACTCTCTCCCCTCCTCTCACTTAAAAAAAGAATTTGCCTTATAGTGATTGTATATGTATATGTATATTTCTAAACAGTCAGTGTTACAGTGTACTCGGATTACTGCTAATAGAGATTACTAGAATGTACTGGAGGAAGCTTTTTCTTCTATATAGTCAGCTGTTGCTTTTTTCTTGAAAGAAAAGATGGATCAAGAGATAAAAGTAGCAGACATGAAACTCACACCACATGTGATATGACAAATGGGGGTGTGCCAGCTGCTACAAGCACTTCATGAAAGCTGTGTACATTTTATAAATACCTTCTAATTAAAGTATTTGATTTCAAAGATATAATGCAGTTCCTCAAATATCACACTAGCCAACAGCTGAATTAACATTTTTTAAATATTAATTTTATTTAAACACAAAATTTACACTGAGTCCCCCCATATCAGTCACCCCATATTTTCAAAGAATCATTAGGTCCCACTAACCTAATAAAGATAACAAAAAAAAGCCAGGTTATTTTCATTTAGTTCTAATTACAAAATTATATCATTTGTCCAAGAAAAACTTAAGAAGATACATGGTGTAATACTAATCTTAAAACATTAGCTACTCTCTTGAAGATTACACAAAGCACATGTTAATTAATATAATCATTTTAGCTATCATTATTTAATTCCAAATTTATGTCAATATTTAATTAAGAAAATAACTAATATAAATAATGCACCAAAGTAAAATTTCTAGTTATCACCAGAAATTTTAAAGCAAACTTCAGCTATTTCATATTTTGAAGATTTGTCAAATGAAGATATTACATATATTAATCTAACTATATAAATTCTGACAAGGCAGACATGATATTTTTTGAAGTCTTCAACTATTTGTTTATTTGCTATATCATTCACATAGCATAAAATTCAGTATCTGAATTTTTGCATACAACGCAGTGGCTTTTAAAGTGTGTACTTCAGCCTGACCAGGCAGTGGCACAGTGGAAAGAGCGTCAACCTGGGATACTGAGGACCCAGGTTCAAAACCCCAAGGTTGCCAGCCTGAGCGCAGGCTCGCCAGTTTGAGCACAGGGTCACCAGCTTGAGCATGGGATCATAGATAGGATCCCATGGTCACTGGCTTGAACCCCAAGGTCACTGACTCAGATGGAGTCTCTCCCACTCTTCCCTCCTCCAATTAAGGCACATATGAGAAAGCAATCAATGAACAACTAAGGCGCCGCACCACCAGTTGATGCTTCTCATCTCTCTACCTTCTTGTGTTTTCCCTGTCTCTCTCACAAAAGTAAAATAAAGTATCCACTTCAGTGCCTTTTAGTATAACAAAATTGTACAATCGTTACCACTAAATTTTCCAAAATATTTCATCACCCCAAAAAGAAATCTCTCAGGACCACCTTCCTGGTGGCACAGGCCAAATCAGAAATAATTGATTAATTAGACTAAGGCAACAATAAATGGCCCTGAATCATTACTATTATTCTTTTTTTTTTGGACAGAGAGAGAGAGAGACAGAGAGAGGGACAAATAGGGACAGACAGACAGGAAGGGAGAGAGATGAGAAGCATCAGTTCTTCGTTGCGGAATCTTAGTTGTTCACTGATTGCTTTCTTACATGGTTCTTGGCCGGGAGGGCTATAGCAGAGCGAGTGACCCCTTGCTCAAGCCAGTGACCTTGGGCTTCAAGCCAGAGACCTTTGAGCTCGAGCCAGCGACCATGGGGTCAGGTCATTGACCCCATGCTCAAGCCAGTGACCCTGCACTCAAGCTGGATAAGCCCACACGCTCAAGCCAGCAACCGTGGGATTTCAAACCTGGGTCCTCTGCTCGCCAGTCCAACTCTCTATCCACTAGGCCAGTGGTCCCCAATCCCTGGGCCGCAGACCGGTACCATTCTGCAGAGAAAGAATAAATAACTTACATCATTTCTGTTTTATTTATATTTAAGTCTGAACGATGCTTTATTTTTAAAAAATGACCAGAGCTCTGGCCGGTTGGCTCAGAGGTAGAGCGTCGGCCTGGCGTGCGGGGGACCCGGGTTTGATTCCCGGCCAGGGCACATAGGAGAAGCGCCCTTTGCTTCTCCACCCCCACCCCCCTCCTTCCTCTCTGTCTCTCTCTTCCCCTCCCGCAGCCAAGGCTCCATTGGAGCAAAGATGGCCCGGGCGCTGGGAATGGCTCCTTGGCCTCTGCCCCAGGCGCTAGAGTGGCTCCCAACGCCCCGGAGGGGCAGAGCATCGCCCCCTGGTGGGCAGAGCATCGCCCCTGGTGGGCGTGCCGGGTGGATCCCGGTTGGCGCATGCAGGAGTCTGTCTGTCTCTCCCCGTTTCCAGCTTCAGAAAAATACAAAAAAAAAAAAAAAAAGACCAGATTCCCTCTGTTACATCCATCTAAGACTCACTTTTGACGCTTGTCTCAGTCATGTGATACATTTATCCGTCCCACCCTAAAGGCCAGTCTGTGAAAATATTTTCTGACATTAAACCGGTCTGTGGCCCAAAAAGTTGGGGACCACTGCACTATGCCACCTCCTGGTCAGACAATACTATCATTCTTAAAACCCTAACAGATTTATTTTGTTTCAATCACTGGTCATCTTTTATGTAATAGTTGAATATTTAAAATAATTAATTAGAAGGGTACTAAAAATTTTCTGTTGATCTGTTTTGCTGTTAATTGATTGAATAAGTGTGAATCAAAGAAAACAAAAACTACACCAGACTAAATCACCAAAAATTTATGTGCAAAGTTTAATTACTATTCTTTAAAACAAATATTTATATGGTACTTTGTGAAAGCAAATGAACATAAAGTGTGATCTTAGAGTTAAAGACTGGGGAATTCTGTGTAGTTAGTAGTTACAAAAACACTAATACACTGCAGGAAAATGATCATTCGATAATAGTCAGTGACCTCAATTGTAAGAAAAATAATCCTCCCTTTACTCTGTAGAAAAATATAATAATCTTTTTAAAAAATTTATTTATCTTGCCTGACCAGGCGGTGGCGCAGTGGATAGAGAGTCGGACTGGGATGCCAAGGACCCAGGTTCGAGACCCCGAGGTCGCCAGCTTGAGCATGGGCTCATCTGGTTTGAGCACAAGCTCACCAGCTTGAACCCAAGGTCACTGGCTTGGGCAAGGGGTTACTCGGTCTGCTGAAGGCCCGTGGTCAAGGCACATTTGAGAAAGCAATCAATGAACAACTAAGGTGTCGCAATGCGCAACGAAAAACTAATGATTGATGCTTCTCATCTCTGCATTCCTGTCTGTCTGTCCCTGTCCATCCCTCTCTCTGACTCTCTCTCTGTCTCTGTTAAAAAAAAAAGAAAGAGAAAAAGAAAAAAAAAAGGCTGTTAAATAAAAAAAAATTACTGGTCTTTAAGAATTTTTTTTTTTTTTTTTTTTTACAGAGACAAAGAAAGGGACAGACAGGAATGGAGAGATGAGAAGCATCAATCATCAGTTTTTCGTTGCAACACCTTAGTTGTTCATTGATTGCTTTCTCATATGTGCCCTGACCGTGAGCCTTCAGCAGACAAAGTAACTCCTTGCTCGAGCCAGCGACCTTGGGTCCACGCTGGTGAGCTTTTGCTCAAACCAGATGAGCCCGTGCTCAAGCGGGCGACCTTGAGGTCTCGAACCTGGGTCTTCCGCATCCCAGTCCGATGCTCTATCCACTGCGCCACCGCCTGGTAAGGCAAAATTTATTGATTTTTAGAGAGAGAAGAAGAGAGATGGAGAGAGCAACATTGATCTGTTGCTCCACTCATTCATGCCGTCATTGATTGGTTCTTGTACATGCCCTGACCAGGGATTGACTTGCAACCTTGTGGTGTCAGGACTACACTCTAACCAACTGAGCTACCCAGCCAGGGCTAATCTTTTTTTATTTAAAATTTTTAAAAATTTTTCCATTGACCTGAGAGAAAAAGAGACAGAGAGGGAGAGGGAGAGAAGCATTAATTTATTGTTTCACTTAGTTGTTCATTTAGTTGTGTACTCATTGACTGCTTCTCCTACATGTTCTGACCAAGGGTGGAACCCACAACCTCGGTGTGCCAGGTGGAAGCTTTATCCACTGAGCAACCCATCCAGGGTTCCTCTCTTTCTGCATAGGATAGTAGGCTGATCCTAGGAATAGGATAACATTCATATTTATATATATATGAATATGTGTGCATATAAATTATTAGCTTTACCTACCTCTATTACTATTTCTCCATTTCTAGCATTAAATTTCCTCCAGGACAGAAAGTAGAGTACTTCCTAATGAAGAATATAGAAACTAAAAAACAATTATTTAGGTAGAAGAGAAAATTATTCATTTAGAAGCACCTCAATAAATAGATTCTTTGTAGAAAATGTTCTAAGAAAGAGTCAGGTTATTAGGCAATGATTTATTTGGCTAGAGCTGAATCTTAAAAATCGTATCTTAGCTCTAGTGTGACTCAATATTGATGTATTGCTTAATGTTATTATATCAGCTTCATACATAAGGGCTGACAACTGCTTAGAAAGTTATATTTGATAGAGGAAATACACCACAGTATAAAAGATGAAATTTTGTTCCCAAAAACTAAAGATGATTTTTAAAAATCTACATGTTTTTTCTTTCAAAATATAGAAGTTATAGTTTTTCCTTATAAGCTCTCCTTCTAACATTAAAAAAAAAAGGTAATGATTAGCAATGGTCAAAGAAAACAAAATCCTATACTAAGAATGCTTCAAAAGTAATTTTCACAGAATATATTTTTTTGGCCTCTTCCAATATCCCCAAAGAGATCAACAGTACTGCTAAGAACATATAGTTTTAATAGGCAAAAAACTGTTCAGTTATCTTCAAGCTTTTCCAATGTATGTAAAGTAGGAAACAATGCACTAAATATCAATATGTAGACTGTGAATCCATTTGTATTACAAAATGCATACACATAGGAGAAAATCTAGGAGAGACATAATGGTTCTGCTAGGTGGATGCAATTATGGGTATTTAATTTACTTCATTATTCTACTTTCATAAGTAGGTATGAACTACTTTTGTAACTTAAAAAAGAACTTATGCTATTTCACATGATTTTTAATAATTTTAAGATAAAAGCACAAGAGAAACAAACACTAAAGGGATACGCTCAATTCCACATACCTTTGCATTTATTCATAAGAATTAAATGCCTACTAATTGTCAAGCTCTGTGCTGGGTAATGGGGCTGTGACATGAGTAGCCTCTAATCTATGAAACTATCAATCTAGCTGGGAAGATAGATAGTAAGCATTACAAAACAGATAGCTAATATTAAGAGAACAAGGTTGAGAGAGGAGAGTTGTGGCCAGAGACCTTTAATAGCTGAAGAGGCTTCAGAAAGGGCTTCCCAGAGGAACTGTATTTACACTGAGGCCTGAAGGTTAAGCAGTAACTTGTGTGAACTTGAGGGTCAAGAGTGTTCAGGCAAAGGAAGCATTTGCAGAAAAACTGTAATGCTTTCTGGAAACTGAAACAAGTTCATTCTAGCTGGAGCACTGGAAGGGTAGGTGTTGTGTGGATAGATTGTAAACCACACTATTTAGACTCTCTCTTAAGAGGCTTTAAGGAGCTACACAGTAAGTTTTGTGCTTTACAACTATTGCGGGGCAGCATGTATGGAGACTAGGTTGTATGAATGAAGGACCAATGTGAGAGTTAGGAGGTTGCTGTAATAATGTAGAATAAGACGATGGCAGAAAACATGGAAAGATGTAGAAAGATAAATTTTAGCGGGGGTGTTTACCAACAGGATTTAACTGATTCGGAGATTATTCATATGTTTGTGGCTTGAAATTTGCTGATAGTAAGGCTGTGCAGTAGAAATTGAAACTCAGGATCCAGCAAGAACATATTTTTTTGTCTGTGTGTAGGGGTGGCGGGGAGGGTTTGGGTTGGCTTTGTGGAGGGAAATGGAGGAGAATGAGGTCAATTGTAGATATATTGAATTTAGGATGTCTACAAAATATCTCAATAGATGTTGGCAGTAGGCAATTACATATATAATTTATGAGCTAAGAGGTTTAGGGCAAAATTTGCATTTGAGAAGGGTAAATGTTCAATGTTTCCTCAACCTTTAAAAAAATCCATGTCTACTTGCCCGACTGGTGGTGGCACAGTATAGTGTTGACCTGGGTCCAAAGCCCTGATGTCACCAGCTTGAGCACAGGTTCACCAATTTGAGTGAGGGGTTGCTGGCTTGAGCTTGGGATCATTGATATGACCCCAAGGTCGCTGGCTTGAAGCCCAAGGTCACTGGCTTGAGCAGAGTCACTGGCTTGGCTAGAGCCCCCTGGTCAAGGCACATATGAGAAGCAATCAATGAACAGCTATGAGTTGATGCTTCTCATCTCTCTTCCTTCTTGTATCTCTCTCACACCAAAAAAAAAAAAAAAAAAAAAAAAAAAAAGCCTGACCTGTAGTGGCTCTGTAGATAAAGCGTTAACCTGGAAAGCTAAAGTTGTTGGTTCAAAATCCTGGGCTTGCCCGGTCAAGGCACATAGAAGCAACTACTATAAGGTGATGCTTCTTGCTTCTTTTTCTCCTTTAATGATTTCATCATCTATTCCAGTGTCTTTCAATTGCCAGTGTGCCAGAAATTATGTGCTGGTCCGTTAAAGAGTTAACCACACTGATGCTCTATGAAGATTACAGACTTTAGATTCTATTCTAAGTAGCTGGAAAGGATCCTGGATGGCTAAGGGGAAAAGATAAGCCTCTTCTAAGCCTTTTAAGCTTTAGAACCTACCTAAAAGAAAGGTATCAACCTTCATTTCTCCTGGGGTTGTTGAGGCTAAGCTGCAGTTGTACAGAGAGGAACTGGTTAGTATATCATGGGGCAAATTCACAGGTGAGTAGGTCCTCATTTACCTGTTCAACTAATTTTATACAAAGGACTCATGAAGTGTTTTCTTTCACCTTTTTTTTTTTTTTTTTTTTTTTTAATGGAAGTAGAAAAGAAAATGGATGCTAACTCAGCTCCTGACTTCTGGAAGGTGATGTCTAATTCTAGTCCAGACTCCATGTTAAAAGTTTGGTTGATAGATGCAATGCAATTCTAGAAGCAAGTAATTCTGGACTGGCCTGTGGTGATGCAGTAGATAAAGCATCAACCAGGAATGCTGAGGTCACTAGTTTGAAACCCTGGGCTTGCCCAGTCAAGGCACATACGACAAGCAACCAATGAAAAACTAAAGTGAAGCAACTATGAGTTGATACTTCTCATTCCCCCAACCTCCTCTCTCTGCAAAATCAATACATAAAAATCTTAAAAAAAAAAAAAGGCAGTAGGCAGCAGCAGGTAATTCTGGCAAATCAGTATAATCCAGAACATCCAAGGCAACTCCTTCTTACCCTACAAAATACTTTGAATCAACTCTTCTCAGCTTCACAACAGAAGCTGAGAACACAATCCAGAGTCACAACAGACTTGCCCGGGTCCAGGACATTAAAAAAAAAAATCCTGGTTTAAACCTGAATAAACAGACAGAATATTGTAAAGCATAAGAATCAACACAGTTCAAGTGTATTTAGAGGCTAAATCCTTATTCAGATTCCTGGCATTTCCCTCCTGAAAACTTCATAGTTCGGAAGATGATAGTTTGTGTATCAGAAACTTCTATATGATAAACTCTGCTGTGGAAAACACTGGCAGCTGTGGGGCTGTCCATTCACAGAACTGCTGGTACACAGTAACTGTCATTTCTTTGTTATACGATTAATTACAGTCTATAAAAGAAAATACCGTAGTATCTACAGTTGACCCCAGAACACCATGGGTTTGAACTGTGCAGGTTCACTAAAATGCAGACTTTTTTCAATACGTACTGTAAATGCATTTTATTTTCTTAAGATTTTAACATTTTCCTTTCTCTAGTTTACTTTATTGTAAGAACCCAGTATATAATACATATTACATACAAAATATGTTAACCAACTGTTTTGTTATTGGTAAAGCTTTCAATCAACAGTAGGCTATTAGTTAAGTTCTGGGGTTGTCATTAGTTTTATGTGAATTTTGACTGCAGGGGCTTGGGGAGCCAGGACCCCCAACCCCTGCACTGTCAAGGGTCAACTGTACTATGTTTTGTGCTTAATTTTTACTGAAGATTGATTTTAGCAGATAGTATTAAGCCAATAATCTGACCCAAAGAAAATTATAATGACTACAATATTTGAAATAGTATTATTATTTTTTGAAATATTATTTTAAGTACAGCATTGGAAAATGTACTCAGTATACTGGGTATATGATATTCAGTATTTATTTTTATTGTTATAGTTGGTGTTATCATTGACTCAATCAAGCTATACTACAAATTAGAAGCATACAGTGTTTAGGGAGGAACAATTTATTCTATACTCCAGTTACAGAATAAAAATTGAGGTGGAAGAGTGTGTCACAAAGTTTTAGGACCATTTTCACAGCTAGAAGAACTGGAAATTAAAAGGAAAAAAGTCACAAAGAAATAAATACCTACCAACAAATGTCCAGTAATACTTTTTCCATCTGAAATAATCCAGAAAATAAAACTTTGTACTGAAAGAGAAGTAGTGCATCCAAATGGGTCACTCCAGTGAGTTAGCTGCTTGTGATTCTATTTATTTTTTTTCCTTGAAATCAACAAAGACAACTGACATTACTATCTTGTTCTTTGATAAAGGGAAGTGACTAACAAAATATTAACTTAAATTTTTTCAGGTTCCTTGACTCATTTAAGTAACTAAACATTTAAATATGATTTCTATCATCAGTATTTAATAGCTAATAATTATTCAAATGACCCATTACTGTTAATTATATTAATAACTTGCCAAACATAGACATGTTCTAAGCCTGGGAAAATTACTATTTGAAAGGCCAGAAATATAGCCTTGAGCTCACATAACAATTTTTAAGGTTAGGATATGACATGTACCTAGTATGTTTAGAGGATAGATAAGGATTTAATTTCTCAATAGCCTTTAATTCAGCGCTAACATTAATGATTCCCCAAAGTGGATATAGATATTTATATCCAAATTCTCACATCTTAGGACTCATTTAAAAAATCTGTGTCAATTACCTTTGAAATTACTGCCAACAGATTAACTTTAAAAACCATCTAATAATGCTCGTTTCCTAATTTTTAACCCTTATTCTGATCATGATCACTTATTACAAAATCCACTTATTTTATTCCTAGTAGAAACAAATTACTTGATTATAACCCTCTGACCTCAATAACCTACCCATCCTTAGACTTGCAAAGTTCAGAACAGAAAATCTAAGAAGGGAGAAGAGGTAGTAAGGCATAGAGACCTTGGGTAGGTAGGCCCTCAGTTCTGGATACTGCTTAGCAGCACAACAAATGAGCAATGACAGACAGCAATTGTCCTAATCTAGGTCAATACAGCAGCCAAAATACTTTGTAAACACTTTCTTTGGCTCTTTCTGGAGATCAACACTGTTCTGATTAAATAGCATGCTAAGAGCTTAATAGCAACAGAACTGTTCAATAATTTATCTTATCCAAGTCTTAAAATCACCCAATACTAATCATAACTCAGTCACTGAGAGAGACAGGTACTAAGGCAAACTACAAAGGCCAAGAACAGAAATTAGGAGTGTGTGCTACTAAATAATCTTTGTGAGCTAAAGATGTTGCTTCATATAACTCCAAGTACATAAAACGGAGTATCTACTCTCCTTCAACAAACCCAAAGTTAGGCCAAGAACTCGCTGTTTACAGGATAGTACATTTTCTTACTATGTTTCATTTGTATTTGTAGTTAATTTTTATTGAAGTTTGATTTATTAAAGTTTAATTTTTAGAAGATACTGTTTAGTGTTCTTACCCAGAGGAAATTATAGCGACACAATATTTTAGATATACTATTTTTAAATATTATATTATTTTAAATATTAGAGTAAGTCTATAGCATTAGATATACCAATTATTTTAGTTATCTATTCGAGGTGAACAGTTTATGCTAAGCTATACACACCATTTTCCTTGTGACCAAAAGCTGAATTTGTGAAATGGATACCTAAGAAAAGGTGCAATGTGTAGCCATGAATAGTTCTGTGTATGTGTGTAAAGTTAATAAAGTTATAAAAGGATCAAGCTCCTGTCCTTAGCCTCACTAGCACCATGCTCTGAGTTAACTGGTTCAAACTGTTAGATAAAAGTGATAACTGAAGGAATAGGGACAAAGAAAGGTTATATTTCATCATCTTAAGGTTTCACAGAGATGACGCAGGTTTCCGATTCAAATTCCCACCTCCTGAAAAACAACTTCTTAAGTAACTCAACTCTCAAATCACAGAAGTGTGGTAATCTGAAATTAAATGAAAGATTTAAGAAAAGAGCCAATTGCTACAATTGATGTTCACTATGAAGAATACATAGCTATATGAATATAGCTACACAAAAGGAGAACTCAGTAAAAGATAACATTTTTAATATTTTTAAAGGCCCTGGCCGGTTGGCTCAGCGGTAGAGCATCGGCCTGGCGTGTGGGGGACCCGGGTTCGATTCCCGGCCAGGGCACATAAGAGAAGCGCCCATTTGCTTCTCCATCCCCGCCCCCCCTCCTTCCTCTCTGTCTCTCTCTTCCCCTTCTGCAGCCAAGGCTCCATTGGAGCAAAGATGGCCCGGACGCTGGGGATGGCTTCTTGGCCTCTGCCCCAGGCGCTAGAGTGGCTCTGGTCGCAGCAGAGCAATGCCCCGGAGGGGCAGAGCATCGCCCCCTGGTGGGCAGAGCGTCGCACCTGGTGGGCGTGCCGGGTGGATCCCGGTCGGGCGCATGCGGGAGTCTGTCTGACTGTCTCTCCCCGTTTCCAGCTTCAGAAAAAAAAAGAAAAAAAAAAAATGAAAAAAAAAATATTTTTAAAGCAAGAGAATGCTTGTTTAGTATCCACATCAGTAGTTGCTGATTGGGTAAATGTTAAAGACTTACATTCAAGTGCTTGAAGGATTACTGCATAGAACTTTGATACTAAAAAAAATCTTTGCTCATATGCCTCTCGGGCCCATTAAAGATGAGACAATGTACAAATCAATTGTGGTACTTAAATCCCAATCATTTTCAAGACAGGCTAAGGTATACAGCTGTGAAGACATTCCACAAGTGGGTTCATTGACACCAAAAATGGTATTTTAATAATAAACGCCTCACATAGTCTGCTGGCATTTCATACCAACCACTGGAGGAGGTAGTAATATAAAGTGTTGGAATTTAAAATACAAGGTCAGCACTAACTGTAAACATTTCTAAAGCATTGTGTGTAATTCTTTAAATCATAATGTAGTGAAAAAGAATTAGAATTCTTATAAAACCAGATTTTTAAAAAAGCAAAAAAAAGGAATATTTTGTGAATTTACTCAAATGAAAGGAGCTTAAATGACACAGAACTGAAAATATCAGAAATCTATACAATAGAAAGTGAATATAAATTAGCCAACTCTATGAACATTTGCAGCTAAGCACTCATACAATACATATCCATTTTTTTTTCCTTTATATAGGGATAACACACACATACATGACATGATTCTGGCAAAAAAAAAAAAAAGATATTAAAAATATTCTCAAGTTTTAAAGATAGTGTGGAATAAGTTTTAACATTCTACACGAATGGAAACACCTGATTTAATTCCATGATTTTCATGCCAGAAGCATGGCTGGTTTTAATTTTTTTTAAACATATATTGGTATCATATACATTGGTTTATTAATAATTAAGGCATTTTGTATACACAGTATCTCAGTGTGAACAAAAAACTTTTAGTATTGATTATTTGCTACAATGTGTTAAACTTTCAAAGTCTTTTCAATATATGAAAATAGCTGCACACATTTGAATGTTTTCTTATAAAACACAATCTTAACAAAAGTAATGATGATTGGTCTTTGTGGTTCCTAGGAATAAGTTCTGTTTATTTGTTCACATAGTATAAAGTATATTCTTATTCAGGATTGCATTAAGTTCCAGTAGTTCTTAAACAGTGTTACCACATAATCATATAAATCCCAAATGCAGCAAAGGTGAGCAATCTTCATAGTGCACTTTCACCTCATTGAAGTTGAAGCTGCTCCTTTCAGATATTTTTCCACTTCAATGTGAAGTAGATTGTTAGAGTTTCATTAGTGGTTTCATCATGCGGCTTTTAAAAAAAGGGTTTGATTTCTTCCACATTCCAGTTCTTCGATGAGACTTTTCCGGAAATCATAGTCCAGGGATACTTTGAATAACAAATGCTTTTTAGTAGATGAAGTATTTCAATTCAACTGTAATAAATAAGCATCTACATCCTTAAAGAATAAAACAAAAACATTTCATTAGCTAGTGTAGTAAATATCCATAAACATAACCCCTTTTCTTTCCCTTTTTGTCACTTGATTCACCTTAGTTGGCCTTTGTACTTTTGAGGGTAAAAGATGTGTCTTACTCAACTTTTTTTTTTTTAATTTTTTTCTTTTTATTTATTCATGTTAGAAAGGGGGGGGGAGAGAGAGAGAGAGAGAGAGAGAGAGAGAGAGAGTGGGAGAGAGAGAGAAGGGGGGAGGAGCAGGAAGCATCAACTCCCATATGTGCCTTGACCAGGCAAGTGCAGGGTTTTGAACCGGCGACCTCAGCGTTCCAGATCGAGGCTTTATCCACTGCGCCACCACAGGTCAGGCCTTACTCAACTTTTTAATCTGCATTTGTTTAGCACCGGGCCCACCACACAGCATGGGCTCAATAAATGTTTGCTAAGTGCTGAGTAAATGGTTTGGTTCCAGTGATCAAGCAATCTTGCCTTTATAGCTAGGCAAGATCATTAGGTCATTCACAGCAATTCCTTCAGTTGGATGATAGCCTATCTTTCTGATTTCCACCATCAAGATTATAATTGAGGGTTTAATACTATAAAAGACCTTATCATAGTTTAAGGAGCTTTCACAGAACTTTTAATCACTCCAAATTGTCTTTATCTTAATCTTTTGTTCACAATAAAGCTTCTCTCGTTATAAAAAATTACACTCAAAAGCAAATTTCTAAGGAAAAAATAATTTTCAGATTTATTACCAAGAATATAAGATCACTCCAGAACAACATGCTGTATCATGTATGCTCTTCAATTATTCCATTGTCTTTCAACTTTTACACTTCATTTTCCCGCCATTATCAAAAGAACAACAGAAAAAACTTCTGGGAAATTGATTTGTTTATTAGATTATCATCATTAAGAATTCTACAAAGTAAAATTATACACAGTGGTAATACGTATGCTTAATATATCATTTTGTTTCTTTTCTTGAAAAGTATCCAAGAAGATTTTTACAAGTAAGTATGTAACATAAATCCTATTATTTAGAATATAATTTTTAAAATTAAAACACACTTTTATGTTTCTGGTCCATTTATGATTAGCAATATGCTCAGTAAAAGGGTGGAAACATTTAGCAATAATTTTTTCCTGCAATTATATGTATTTTATATACAAATGTTTTCTGGTTTAAATATTAAAATTCAATGTACCTTTTCCTTTAAGAGACAAGCAAATCAATAAAGATCAATATCAAACTCATACTGTGATTTAAACAGTTTTACTTTCCCAAAGAGCATATTAGCAAAAGTCACATAAAATATAATGCCCCTAAATCATTTCATGATTTCCTTATCCCAACTTTGGATGTCCTCCTTACCTGGATTTTTAACTTTCAAATATTTTTCTTTGATTGAAACTAGATCATTAAACAACCTCTAGCACACTATTCCTGTGGCTATATCTGGAGCATATGCAATGGCCAATTCTTGTGCTCTCTGCTGAAGTCACATTCATATCCAGAAGCCCCAAAGCGTTTGCAAATATGAAATTGACTTTAGGCCTTACTGAATAGCACTGAATTACTTTGCCTAAAGATTTGAAAGAGGTCATTTATAAATGCATAAAACTAACATATTATTTCTAAATTTTAATTAAGCTTAAATATGGATTTTAACCTTCCACTTTTAAGCTTACATATAGATTACCTTAGCTATATTACCAGTATATCCTGGAACCAAAGTAAGATGGTTTTCTTGTTCCCATAGTCCACTTAATTGTTGTTTTAAAATCTGAATATTTCTAGAAGGAAAAAAGAAAAATGAGAATGCAAATATGATATAAACTTTGGTATTAAATACATTAAATGAAAATAGTTTTAAAATTTTCAAGTATTTGTCAGAGAAAATTATACTATTTGAAGTCAAGCAACTCTTTACAATAGTACATGCCAATCACAGAAATAAAAGGTTACTTAGTTGTTAACGCACATAAGAAAAGGAGGCATTTAAAGTATTTAGACAACTTGCTCTTGGGTATGAAGTGGAACATTTTGAGAGTCCAAAAAGAAAACTATAAACTTTAAGGAGACTTTTGGGAGATATTTTATGTAGCTTCATAATAATCTGGCTTATTTGGTAAAATATCTACATATTTTCACATCAAGGCAATACTCAAATTATGATGACTGTAATATAGTTTTTAGAACTGCAATCATCCACAGTGGATTCTGAGGTTAATGTCTAGGAAGCCAAAGGATCCTACAGGATGCCTCCATTCCTGTGCCTCATTACTTATTCCACCAGAGGCCACCTCTTTTTGTCTCCTTTATTCATTAGAACGAGGGTTAAGCCACTGTGTGCTTTTTCCTTCTAACATGAAGAGTAGGTTTCTGCTAGAGGAAGAGACACAGGGGGATACTGGTTTCTGGAATTCAACTTCTATGTGTAATTTTTATATATGAACACTGTCCCAATTTAATATTTCTCTGAAAATGAAGAGAAGAAATATTATATACTGATTATCATGGAATAAAATTATCACCTAGTTTAAGCTACTTTTCTGGAAAATATTTTTTGAAGCATGAAGTTATCTTCAAAGGCATACTCACCCATCATTTATAATCTCTGTTTTGGATGATAGTTCAGACCACCACCTTTTTATGACTGCTTGAAGCCAGTTTAAACCAACTATTATATATCTGAAATGACATTTTGGTATAAAATTCAAGTGTTTTCATCCAAAAAGCTTTTACAAAAAAATGACACTCTACCTGCTCCAAAAAATGCATATATGGACACTGATCTTTCCCCCTTTTAAAAATTTATTTCACTGCTTTCACAAACTGTACAACTTGTTTATAGATGCTTTTGTAATTGTTCTTTAGTCACTTCATATTCTTTTCCTAATTAGACTATAAGCAACTTGAGAAGAGAAACCACAAATGTCTCATAAAGCTCAATCTACTCCTAATGCAAAGTACACAAAATTAAGGATGTTGAAAAAGAAAAATGAATTGCGATTCAGAGTAACACTTACTCTTCAAATTTGCTTTTAAGTAGTGACTTTACTAGAGGCAACAAGTCTACACAGCAGCCGAGTGAGATGTATTGTTTTTCCTCCTGTAAACTAAAATAAAATACTAAGTTATAAAAATAGGTCATAATTTGTCCTTTTTAAAAACTAATTTATTTTCTGAAAAATATTCTTTTTACCTATTGGTAAGTACAGGAAGGCAATCTACCACCACTCCAAGGTCTTCTATCCTGTGGGTACAAAAAGAATAGCACTGCTGAGACAGGTGAGTTTCTCAATTGTTCTCATATAATGACCTTTACACGCTTCTGAGAAATTCATTCAACAAATAATTTGAGTGTCTATGATTAGCCAGGTGCTGGGGGTACAGCAGTAAACAAAGAGATAAGGCTGGCTAGTAGGTATGGGGGGTGGAGTGGAGAGGAGAAGGTAGAGGCAGACAATAAATATATAAACAAGTAAAATATACAGACTATATAGACAGTGTAAGTGATATGGAGAAAAATAAAACAGAAAAGATAGGGAGTAAAGAAATGTATATTTTTAAATAAAGTGGTCAAGGAAGGCTTCACTAAGGTAATATTTGAGAAGGTAATATTTAAAATTTTCATTCAAAAGAGATTCTTAAAAGTTTAATTTTCCTATAATAGTATCTCTTAGTTTTATGGGTAAGAATTTTAGAGAAGGTGCCTAGCCTGTGGTGGCACAGTGGTAAAGCGTCGACCTGGATGGAATGCTGAGGTTGCTGGTTCAAAAGCCTGGGCTTGCAAGGTCAAGGCACATATAAGAAGCAACTATGAGTTGATGCTTCCTGCTCCTCCCCCTGCCTTTCTCTCTCTCTCTCTCTCTCTCTCTCTCTCTCTCTTTCTCTCTCCTCTCTCTCTAAAATCAATAAATAATATCCTAAAAAAAAATCTTAGGGAAAGTAATAGCTTTGTTCAGTTTAATAAAACAGATAGTTTTCTGTATTTTGGTTACCTTTAGATTGGTGATGAATGTAATTTAAGCCATATTGTATCTGTTGGAACTAAACATAGAAGTTTAAATTTTTAGCCAGGACAAAAAGAAGAGGCACTTCTAGATAGTCACTGGAAATGACTTTTATTGAACAAAAAGCATAAAAGATCACACTTACCTCACCAAATAAGCTACAAGTTCACTTATACTTCTTTTTTTCCAGAAAGTTAAAGCTACATTCAATCTCAAATTCCTGCTGAACAAAACTTGTGCCATTGTTTCATGGTCCTGAGAAACCTGAAAGGCAATAATCTAATTTCTTAAAAAGCACACTGAGATATGATAATGAAAACATTTTTTTCAATCAAATTACTCTGGTAGACATATTTTAAAATTATACAAAGGTGGTGATTACAAAAGGGGAAGAGGTTAGGGGAAGACAGAATAGGATGAAGGGGGAATAAATGTTGAAAGAAGGAGATTTGACTTTGGGTGGTGAACAATATAATATACAGATGATGTATTATAGAATTGTTTACTTAAAACTTATAATTTTATTAACCGATGTCATACCCCCAAATTGATAAAAATTAATAAAGAAAAAGAAAGAAGAAAAAAAAAGGTGACTCCTTTGACTCCCCCCACAAAAATATTGCAGTTGAACATAGCAAATAAATGATCTGAATAAATATAAGACCTATTTTTTAAAAAATATTTTATTTATTGATTTTTTAGAGAGAGAGGAGTGAGAGAGAGAGAGAGACAGAGAGAGAAAGGGGGAGGAGCAGGAAGCATCAACTCCCATATGTGCCTTGACCAGGCAAGCCCAAGGTTTCGAACTGGCGACCTCAGTGTTCCAGGTTGACGCTTTATCCCACTGCGCCACCACAGGTCAGGCAAGACCTATTTATTTTTTACCAATACATTTTTCTTATTTGCTACCATTTTTCTTTTAAATATCAATAATTTGTAAAATAAATTATGTTTAGCATATCTATAAACCTAGGATTCAATTTATAATATGGATTAAAGGAAAAGATAAATATATAAACTAGCCATCATCTACTGAATTACAACATGAGAACTATAAAAATTCAGTCTGTGATAAGTATTTAAGTTGATTCATTTATTCATGTTTTCTATATAAAAAGTAATATATTTCTGCTGTAAAAAAAAGTTTAAATACAAAACTTCATAAAATTTAAAATAACTACTTTAACCTATCCACAAAAATATCTAATATCACTGCTCAGAAGTAATCCCAGTTAACAGACTACTATCTTTCCAAACCATATTCAACACAAATTAGGTACTTGTAAAATAAAATAGCATAATATATACATTTTTGAAAACCTTGATTTTTCACATATATTATGAATATTTTTCAATGTTAAAACATAGATCAACCTAGTTTTTTAAAAAACAATGAGATCATCTCTATAGTCTTTATGTTTAAGTTGATTATGTCTTTTCCCTATTAAAGCTATGCATCAATGAACATTCTTATATATGTAAATATGGGCACTTGTACAGATTCTTTTGTACAAAAAGGACTAATTTTAGAACTGGAACAGCTAGATCAAAGGTTATGCACACTTGAATTTGACAAAATAATTTGTATCACTTTTAGATTTAGGTTTTTAGAGCATGAAAAAGGTTTGAAACAACAAAAGAGCAATCAAATCTATTAAATGTGAGGCTAAGAAAGGTTTGTGAAAAGTAATCAAAATCAGAGCACAAAGTAAAAAGAAGGCCTTGAAAAACTGTCTTGCACTGTGGTACTAATTCAAATGCACAATAAAACTTGTTTTTAAAGGCATTTGCATTCAATGTTTATTCCCTCAGTTCAACTTAAGAACCAACCTAGGTTCTAATCAAGGCCAGATTTCTGGGTTATAGAGTTACATGTTCCTTCCCTTCAAGTACTGTATGTAGTTTCTATGATTATCTGGTTAGTGTTGGACTCATCACTTCTATTACTACATGCAAATGTCTGTTTTCTACCCATCTGTCTATTTCCTCAGATCCCGCAGAATGTATTACACAGTAGGGAACCCTCAGTAACTACTTGTGAATGAATGAGTTTGACAGTGACTCTCTTTAACATTAAGGTTCAGTTACCATCCTGTTCTCCAGGGCCCATGATAATTCAGTATTAAACCAAATTCTCCATCCTTACTCTTTTCTCACACACAGTATACACACTTCTATCACTTCTCCTAGTATTGCTAACTTTCTATTGCTCCAGGATCCAATTAAGAAAATATTTTCACTAGCAAAAATAATCTCTTTTGCATCACTTCATTTTGGTTTTAGTTAATAACATTGTATTTTCTACTTTTCTTTCACCTTATTCACTGTAATTATTATCCTAAATATGATGCTCACTCACCTATACACACTTATGACCATATTAATTTAAAAACTTTTTCTGCTTACATGACAGAGAAAACAAATTTTGTGTGTGTGTATTTTTCTGAAGTGAGATCTGGGGAGGCAGATAGACTCCCGCATGTGGTCAGCCGGAATCCACCCGGCATGCCCACCAGGGGGTGATGGTCTGCCCATCTGGGCTGTTGCCCCGATGCAACTGGAGCCATTCTAGTACCTGAGGCAGAGGCCATGGAGCCGTCCTCAGTGCCTGGGCTTACTTTGCTCCAATGGAGCCTTGGCTGTGGGAGGGGAAGAGAGAGATAACGGAGAGGGGGAAGGGTGGAAAAGCAGTTGGGCACTTATCCTGTGTGCCCTGGCCAGAAATTGAACCTGGGACTTCCACACACCGGGCTTCTCTCTCTCTCTTTCTCCTGCCCCTCTGCAGCCAGGACTCGATTAGAGCGAGTTGGCCCCAGACACTGAGGATGGGTCCATGGCATCCATCTCAAGCGCTAAAATGACTCTGGTTGCAATGGAGCAATGCTGTAGATGGGCAGAGCATCACCCCCTAGTGGGCTTGCTGGGTGGATCCCGGTTGGAGTGTATGCAGGAGTCTGTTTCTACCTGCCTCCTCTCACTAAAATGAAAAATAAAAAGTAATACTTATTTCTAAATGTTGAGATTATGGATAATTTTTTCCTTTGGGTTTATTTTTCTATAATATACATATACAGCCTTGGCAGGGTCTCAGTGGATCCAGTATTGTCCTAGAATGCCAAAGTTGTGGATTTGATCCCTGGTCAGGGCACATATGAGAAGGAACCAGTGAGTACACAACTAAGTGGAACAACAAGTTGATGCTTCTTCCCCCACTCCTCAAATCAATGGAAAAATTTAAAAAAAAAATACAACGAACATATAATTATTATAAATCCATGGTGACAAATTTTATCAAACCATTCTTTCACATGACCATTTTTATTTAAAAAATTACTTTTTTTGAGGTACAATTGACACACCATAAAAACTCATCCATTGAAAGTATGTAATTCAATTATTTAAAATTTTTTTTTATTTTTAGAGAGATGAAAGGGGAAAAGGGAGGAAAGGAGAGGGAAGAGGAAGGAAGAGGGAGGAAAGGGGAGGGAGAAGGAGAGAGAGGGAGGGAGAGGGAGGGAGAAAGAAGAAAACACTGATTTGTTGTTCCACTTATTTGTGCATTCCTTGCTTGATTCTTGCAGGTGCCCTGACCAGGGATTTTATTTTTATTTTTTTAGTGAGGGGGCAGTGGAAAAAGGGGGAAGGAGAGAGAAAGACAGGAAGAGGGAGAAAGATAGGAAAGGAGAGAGATGAGAAGCATCGAACTCATAGTTGCAGCACCTTAGTTGTTCATTGATTGCTTTCTCATATGTCTTTACCAGGGCGAGGGGTCCTCTAGCCAAGCCAGTGACCCCTTGCTTAAGCCAGCAACCTTGGGCTAAAGCCAGGGACCTTTGGGCTCAAGCCAACAACTATGCGATCATACCTATGATCCCACATTCAAGCTGGCGAGCCCGTGCTCAAGCCAGTCACCTTGGGGTTTCGAACCTGGGTGCTCAGCATCCCAGAACTATGTTCTATTCACTGCGCTACCACTTGGTCAAGGCCTGACCAGGGATTGAACCTGAAATATTGGCGTATGGGGACAACACTCTATCCAACTGTTACCCAGCCAGGGGCATGTAATCTAATTATTTTAAACCAATTTATAGCATTGTACAACCATTATAATAATCCAGTTTTAGAATGGTTTTATCATCCCTCTTAAATTCCCTTAAGCCTAGTCAAATAACTAATTTTGCCTAAACCAGAAGAGAAGCAAATCTTAGTAGGTTTGGAAAAGCAAAGTTTCTACTAGGTAATTTTGAAAGCCCAGTAAAATGTGCTTTGATAACTAGCTTTGGTGGTCTACTTCTTAGGCAAGATTTCTTATCCCTTCTTTTAAATCTTTATTGGCCAACTTGTCATTCTGGATGTTTATAGCAGCTTGTCAATAATTTCAAACCAACCTGACCAGGCGGTGGCGCAGTGGATAGAGCGTCAGACTGGGATGCAGAGGAGCCAGGTTCGAGACCCCGAGGTCACCAGCTTGAGCGCGGGATCATCTGGTTTGAGCAAAAGCCTACCAGCTTGAAACCAAAGTCGCTGGGTCCAACAAGGGGTTACTCGGTCTGCTGAAGACCCGTGGTCAAGACACATATGAGAAAGCAATCAATGAACAACTAAGGTGTTCCAACACGCAATGAAAAACTAATGATTGATGCTTCTCATCTCTCTCCGTTCCTGTCTGTCTGTCCCTGTCTATCCCTTTCTCTGACTCACTCTCTGTCTCTGTAATAAATAAATAAATAAAATAAAATAAAATAAAAATAGTAATTTCAAACCATTTATCACTAACTTGGAGAAATGGAATAAACTATTGATTCAAATTTGGTTTATCAGGAAAACTGGGTCAGGGAGTTATAATCATTCAAATAAATCTGAATTCAAGGGGTGGCAACTTATTCTTCTAGCAGGATATGTCAAAGAAAAATAACTCGCAGGATATGTCAAAGAAAAATAACTCAACAGTATAACAAAAATAAAGTTTAGAAACTTACTTACCTCAGAGAAAAACCCACTGTACTTTGATGATGGGCTTTCTGTCTGTGAAGAACCAGAATCACTGGAGTTGAGCAAATATGTTCGACACTCACGGTGTAATTTTTCAGGCAAGTGGCCCGCACAAGCCAGTTCGTTTTCTTTATTTGCCATGTCACAGCCCCCACTCCTAGGGGACTGTTTCTTCTTATAACAAGGATTTGGAAAAGGATGATGAACTTTCTTTCTGTGGTAGATCACCTTACGTAGTTTATCTGAGCTTTTCACAGTTTGTCCAACTGTTCTGTAAAGATAAAAAAGAACCACACAAAAACCTTGAAAAGTTGTTAAACAGTTAATTGGTCACATTTTGTAATCAAAATCTGTAAAGTAAAAAGTAAACAAAAATTTTAAAATCATTTTTTAAAAGATTTTATTTAGCCTGACCTGTGGTGGCACAGTGGATAAAGCGTCGACCTGGAAATGCTGAGGTCGCCGGTTCGAAACCCTGAGCTTGTCTGGTCAAGGCACATATGGGAGTTGATGCTTCCAGCTCCTCCCCCCTTCTCTCTGTTTCTCTCTCTCCTCTCTCCTCCCCCTCCCTCTCTCTATCTCTCTCTCCTCTCTAAAAATGAATAAATAAATAAATAAGATTTTATTTATTGCTTTTTAGACAGAGAGAGAAAGGCAGTGGGTGGGGCAGATTGGGAAGTTTTACATCATAGTTGCTTCTCACATGTGCCTTGACCAGGCAAGCCCGGGGTCTCAAACCTGCAACCTTAGCATTCCAAGTCAATGCTCTATCCACTGAGCCACCACAGGTCAGACATTAAAATCTTGAATTTTAGCCTGACCAGGCAGTGGCGTAGTGGACAGAGTGTTGGCCTGGGATGCTGAGGACCCACATTCAAAACCCCGAGGTCACCAGCTTGAGTGTGGCCTTATCAGGCTTGAGCGCAGGCTCACAGACATGATCCCATGGTTGCTAGCTTGAACCTAAAGGTCACTGGCTTGAAGCCCAAGGTCACTGGCTTGAGCCCAAGGTCACTGGCTTGAGCAAGGGGTCACTGGCTCAGCTGGAGCCCCCCCCATCATGGCACCTATGAGAAGCTATCAATGAATCACTAAGGTGCTGCAACTATGAGGTGATGCTTCCCATCTCTCTCCCTTCCTGTCTGTCCCTGTTTGTCTTTCTCTCTCTCTCATTAAAATAATAATAATAATAATAAATCTTAAATTTTAGATTTTTAAAAAGGTAAATTACAAACCATAAGAAAGCAATGACGGCCCTGGCCGGTTGGCTCAGCGGTAGAGCGTCGGCCTAGCGTGCGGAGGACCCGGGTTCGATTCCTGGCCAGGGCACACAGGAGAAGCGCCCATTTGCTTCTCCACCCCTCCGCCGCGCCTTCCTCTCTGTCTCTCTCTTCCCTTCCCGCAGCCAAGGCTCCATTGTAGCAAAAATGGCCCGGGCGCTGGGGATGGCTCTGTGGCCTCTGCCTCAGGCGCTAGAGTGGCTCTGGTCGCAACATGGCGACGCCCCGGAGGGGCAGAGCATCGCCCCATGGTGGGCGTGCCGGGTGGATCCCGGTCGGGCGCATGCGGGAGTCTGTCTGACTGTCTCTCCCTGTTTCCAGCTTCAGAAAAATGCAAAAGAAAATGCAAACAAAAAAAAAAAAAGAAAGCAATGACAAGAATGATACTTTATAGCAAGCAAAAATGAAAAGAGGCATAATAACCAGATGCTATTAAAATAATTATTACAGGCCATTCTGGGAATAAGATAATTACAACAATTTCTAGTTACCTATACTTTTCCCAATCAAGTGACAAATAATTATACATCTTTGAACATTTTAAAGTTTATTTTGATTAAGTTGAAGTACATTTAATTTTATTTGAATAAGAAACCACAATAGAGCACATCTCATTGTTCAGTATAGTAGTTCTTAAATGTTTTGGCCTTAGGAAGCTTTGCACTCTTAAAAATTCTTGAGGTCTCCTGAACAGACACTTCTCCCAAGAAGACATACAAATGGCCAATGGATATATGAAAAGGTACTCAATTTCACTAGCTATTAGGAAAGTACAAATCAAAACTACAATGTGCTACCACCTTGCACTTCTTAGCATGGACATAATTAAGACAAGTAATAACAAATGTTAGAGAGGCTGTAGAGAAAAAGGAACCCTCATCCACTGCTGGTGGAAACATAAACTGGTATAGCCACTATAGAAAACAATATGGAGGTTCCCCCCAAAATTAAGAATAGAGTTACCATGACCCAGCATATAACCCAGCAACCCCTCTTCTGGGTATCTACCTGAAATTTCTGGTTATTCATAAACATGTATGTACCCCCATGTTCATTACAGCATTATTCACAGTAGCCAAGACATGGAAACAACCAAAGTGTCCTTTGATAGAGGACTGGATAAAGAAGATGTACATACATACAATGGAATACTTCTACTCAGCCATGAAAAAGATAAAATATTGCCATTTTGACAACATGGATAAACCCTGAGAATATCATGATATGCAAAATAAGTCAGATGGAGAAAGCCAAGAACCATATGATTTCATTCATATGTGGAATGTAAAACTGAAAGCAACAAATGAACAAACAAGACAAACAAAATTTATAGCACAGGCCTGGCCGGTTGGCTCAGCGGTAGAGCGTCGGTCTGGTGTGCAGGGGGGACCTGGGTTCAATTCCCGGCCAGGGGAGAAGCACCCATTTGCTTCTCCACCCCCCCCTCCTTCCTCTCTGTCTCTCTCTTCCCCTCCCACAGCCAAGGCTCCACTGGAGCAAAGATGGCCCGGGCGCTGGGGATGGCTCCTTGGCCTCTGCCCCAGGCACTAGAGTGGCTCTGGTCGAGGCAGAGCGACGCCCCGGAGGGGCAGAGCATCGCCCCCTGGTGGGCAGAGCATCGCCCCTGGTGGGCGTGCCGGGTGGATCCCGGTCGGGCGCATGTGAGAGTCTGTCTGACTGTCTCTCCCCGTTTCCAGCTTCAGAAAAAAAAAAATTTATAGCACAGATAATAGTATGGGGGTCACCAGAGGAAAAGGGGGGTGGGAAGGTAGTAAAGGGTAAAGGGAATCAGCTACATGGTGTTGGAAGAAGACTAGATTTCGGGTAGTGAGCACATAAAGAAATATACAGAAGATGTATTATAGAGTTGTACACTTGAAACTTATATAGAGTTGTACACTTGAAACTTATATAAACTTACATAATTTTATTAACCGATGTTACCCCAATCCACTTAATTTAAAAACTTAAAAATTCTTGAGGTCTCAAAAGAATTCTTTTATGTGGGCAATATTTATTGATATTTACTGTATTAGAAACTGATAAAATTTGTTAATTCATTTAAAAATAATAAACTCTTTACAGATTGACACACTATTTTACCCCAAAAATCCTATATATACACATAGTGAAAATAATAGCATAGGTTCACATCTTTGCAAAATCTCTATTATTTGGTTTAAGAGAAGACAACTGGAGTCTCATTATCTGCTTTTCCATTCAACCTATTGTGATACCAATTGTAGCCTCTGAAAAAATCTACTATACACTTGTAAGAGAATAAAACTTAAAAAGGTTGAATAATGTCTCAGTATTGCTATGAATATAGATAGTGACCTCAAAAACTCCCTGAAGGGCTACAGGGACTCCCAGGGTCCTCAAATCACACTTTGAAAACCAGTGCTTTAGTAGAAAGTTCGGCAGATCTGAGAATGAATGCCCTTTTTATCACTTTCTGGGTGTATAACCCTGAAAAAGTCATTTAACTTCTCTGATCTTTAGTTTTCCTCAACAGCTGTTGGAGGTAATACCACCTATCCAGTAGGACTGTTGTTAAGGATTGGAGGTAATATTGATGAGTTTAGCACAGGGCGTAGCACAAAGGAACTGTTTTACAATAAGTTAATCATTATTATAATGAAAGAGAATACTTATTTTTTCCCTATTTTACTCTTACCCAGCTTTCAATATCTGCTGTTTCCCACAAACTTGAAAGATGCTCTTACCTATGTATGTAAGTAGCCAACTGTTTTGGAGATTTCTTAACCTGAAAAATTAAAACAGATAGTTGCAGCATATTTAAGTTTTTTTAACAAAGCTATGTAAACTGTGTGATTGATATCAACAAATCTGAAATTCAACAGTAAAACAAAGATTTTTTGTTCTAATGTTTATCTCAATCAATAGTTACAACAACATTGTATATAAATGTTTTTGATATGTCCATCTCCTTATTTTCCATGCCACTACTCATATTATATTTACAGGGTGCTTAATAAGTTGAATTTTAAAATGGTTTAAAAGAAATTATATCAGTGTTGATATGCCTTGCAATGGTAAACAAAAATTACCTTTAAGATTCTTCTTTATTATTAAACTAAAATATTAAACTTACATCCTATCAAAACAGTATACTGGCTAAATATATATATATTTAGCCAGTATATATATATATATATATTTTATATATATTTATAAATATATATATATATATATATATTTTTTTTTTTTTTTACAGAGACAGAGTCAGAAAGAGGGATAGACAGGGACAGACTGACAGGAACGGAGAGATGAGAAGCATCAATCATTAGTTTTTTGTTGCTCATTGCAACACCTTAGTTGTTCATTGATTGCCTTCTCATATATGCCTTGACCGCGGGTCTTCAGCAGACCAAGTAACCCCGTGCTCGAGCCAGCGACCTTAGGTCCAAGCTGGTGAGCTTTTGCTCAAACCAGATAAGCCCTCGCTCAAGCTGGCGACCTCGGGGTCTCGAACCTGGGTCTTCCACATCCCAGTCCGACGCTCTATCCACTGCGCCACCGCTCGGTCAGGCTGGCTAAAATATTTTTAAAGCTTTCAGAATACAAACAGTTTTCAATATTTCATTAATTCTACTTAATTCTGGCGAGTTAAGCAGAATTAGTATCTGTTGTTGTTTAAATAATTTATCCAGAACTGTCCATAGATCTAACAGTTTAAATTATCTGTGATAGAATGAAAGACTATGTCTCTCCAAAATTTGTATGTTGAAATCCTCCCTCCTAAAGTGATGATATTAGGAAGTAGAACTTTTGGGAAGTGACTGAGTCATTAGGGTAGAACCTTCATGAATAAGATGGGTACTCTTACAAAAGAGACCCCAGAGAGCTCTCTCACCCCTTCCATTATGTGAAGACACAGCAAGAGGACAACCATCTATGAACCAAAAAGTGGGCCTTCACCAGATACCAAATCTGCTAATTTTGTTGTTTTTTTTCTTTTTTCTGTATTTTTCTGAAGCCGGAAACGGGGAGAGGCAGTCAGACTCCCGCATGCGCCCCACCGGGATCCACCCCGCACGCCCACCAGGGGGCGACGCTCTGCCCACCAGGGGGTGATGCTCTGCCCCTCTGGGGCGTCACTCTGTTGCGACCAGAGCCACTCTAGCGCCTGGGGCAGAGGCCAAGGAGCCATCCCCAGCGCCCGGGCCATCGCCGGGCCATCTTTGCTCCAATGGAGCCTTGGCTGCGGGAGAGGAAGAGAGAGACAGAGAGGAAGGAGAGGGGGAGGGATGGAGAAGCAGATGGGCGCTTCTCCTGTGTGCCCTGGCCGGGAATCGAACCCAGGACTTCTGCACACCAGGCCGATGCTCCACCACTGAGCCAACCGGCCAGGGCTAATTTTGTTATTTAAAGCCATCCAGTCTATGGTATTCTGTTATGGAATTCTTAGACTAAGATACTGTATTACCTATTGCTTAGAAACCACGGACTTACCTCCTTCATGTTCTTATTAGTGAAATTAGAGATCCTTTTTCTAGGAAGATCAATGGAATGATCCTCAATATTATTACAAAAATTCCGTTTTTTAACATTGTGTGTTTCAGATGCCATAATCTTTGAAGTACCTAGACAATAAAATAAAAATAATAAATGCAAAATACAAAAGGCAAAGAGCTGATCATTCCTTAATACACATATAAAAATACAACAACAGTTCTGAGCTATGTAAAAGAGGCTTAATGAGTAAAGCAGAGACCATTGTCCTAATCTAAACATTTTTAAAATCCTTAAACACAGAGGAAACACAGGCAGGGCATTTCAAGAAATTAAGGATCTTTCTGTTCTCATTCCTTTTAGTTGCAACCAGTAACAATAATATGGCATATATTCTGGGCCAATGCAAAATATCAGTCTCCCCATTTTCTATATTACTAGCCATATGTTAAATTTAAATTTACTGGTCATTGGCTAGGTAGCTCTGATGATGTTCGAGCATCATCCCTAAAAGCCAAGATTGCAGGTTTGAGTCCCAGTACATAAAAGAATTGACCAATGAATGCATAAATGGAATAACAAACTGATGTTTCTCTCTCTCTCTTTAAAATCAATCAATAAGACCAGTGGTGATGCAGTGGATAAAGTGTTGACCTGGAATGCTGAGGTCACCGGTTCAAAATTCCAGTCTTGCCCAGTCAAGGTACATATGGAAGTTGATGCTTCCTGCTTCTCCTCTCTTTGCTCTCTCTCTAAAAATAAATAAATAAAATCTAAAACAAAACCTAAAAAATTAAAAATAATGCCTAATCAGGTGGTGGCACAATGGATAAAGTGTCAGACTGGGATGCAGAGGACCCACGTTTGAAACCCCTGTCACTGGCTTGAGCATGGGCTCATTGGGTTGAGAGTGGGCTCACCAGCTTGAGCACAGGGTTGTTGGCTTGAGCGTGAAATCATAGACATGAGCCCATGGTCACTGGCTTGAGCCCAAGGTCTCTGGCTTGAGTGAAGGGTCACTCGTTCCGCTGTAGCTCCCAGGTCAAGGCACAATTGAGAAAGCAAAATGCCGCAATGAAGTACTGATGCTTCTCATCTCTCTCCTTCCTGTCTGCCTGTCCCTGCCTGTCCCTCTCTCTGACTCTCTCTCTCTGTCCCTGTCACAAAAAAATAAAAATCAATAAAAAAATTTTTTAAATAAAAAAATAAATGTACAGGTCATGAAATCAGGTCTATGTGTATATTGGTGATATTTATGGCATCCAACTATACAGAAGACTAAAATTTTTGAACCAAATCACATATACCACCACATGCAGCCAGAGGAACCAAAATCAAACTACTGTATATATATCTGACTTGTTTTATGCCAAATCCTTATATTTTTCTTTTATTTTTGCAGGTGGCTCTCCAAAGCTTTCCTCTACCTTTCAAAAAGTAATCCACACTCTCCTATTCCTCCAATTATATCTGATCAGCTCTTCCACCTTATCACCAGGTTAAGAAACCTCTTGAATGAGACTTCAGAGGGGATGGGGATTGGGGCTCTGGGTGAAAAAGGTGAAAGGATTAAGCAAACAACAATAAACACAACTCTCATAGACACAGACAACAGTTGGTGATTATCAAAGGGAAGGTAAAAGAGTATAATGCAGGGATAAATGGCGATGAAAGAAGACTTGACTTGGCATGGTGAACACACAATGCAAGATATAGATGATGTATTATAGAACTGTACACCGGAAACCTATACAATTGTATTAACCAATGTTGCCCCAATAAGTTCAATAAAATTTTTAAAAAGTAAAAGAAAATAATACTCAGCCATAAGAATGACATATTGCTGCTTACAACACATATGGACCTTGAGAATATTATATTGAGTGAAAAAAGTAAATCAGAAAAAGCTAAGAACTATATGATTTCACACATAGATGGGATATAAAACTGAGACTCATGGACATAGATAAAAGTGTTTGCCAGTGGGAGGGGAGTAAAGAGGGACAAATATAAGGTGATGGTAAATGATTTGACTTTGGGTGATGGGCAAACAACACAATCAACAGTTCAAATGCTATAGAGATGTTTACCTGAAACCTATGTACTCTTATTGATCAATGTCAACCCCATTAAATTCAATTTCTTTAAAAAAAGTAAATAAACAATTGCAGTAATACAATAAGCACTGACAGAGGGGCACCCATGAGTGAGCAAAGCTTCACTGAGAGAATCTTACAGGAGAGTCTTACAGGACAAACAGCATGTACAGAACTGAAAGGCATGAACATGCAACATGGTTTGTTTGGCATAATCTTAAACAGATGCATGTGACTGGAGCTTAGGCCAGGGGTGAGTTGCAGCAGAGTGAGCAATGGGGCTGGAGACAAAGGCAGAAGCTAGATCACAAAGGGTCTTGTCTACCAGGTAAGTTTTGTTTATTTTTTTAAAGGAAGAAAGACATTTAAAGATAGCAGACTAAACACATGCAATTCTACCCTTCCTTAAGACCCTGCTACAATGACAGTAAAAAGTTTTGGTTTTTTAATTTACATTTTTTTTGAGAGAGAGAGGGACAGATAGGGACACACAAACAGGAAGTGAGAGAGATTAGAAGCATCAATTTTTCGTTGCGGCACCTTAGTTATTCTTTGAATGCTTTATCATATGTGCCTTGACTGGGGGGCTACAGAAGACCAAGTGACCCCTTGCTCAAGCCAGCAACCTTGGGCTCAAGCCAGAGACCTTGGATTTCAAGCCAGCGACCTTTGGGCTCAAGCCAGCAACCTTGGGCTCAAGCCAGAGACCTTGGATTTCAAGCCAGCGACCTTTGGGCTCAAGCTAGCAACCACAGGGTCATGTCTATGATCCCAGGCTCAAGTCAGTGACCCCATGCTCAAGCTAGATGAGCCCACACTCAAGCTGATGACCTCAGGGTTTCGAACCTGTATCCTCTGCATCCCAGTCCAATGCTCTATCCATTGCACCACCACCGGGTCAGGCTTTATTTACATTTTTCTAATTGTAAATTTTATTATGCCAAATATATTTTTTTAATTTAGAAAATGTAATGGGATGACATTGATCAATAAGAGTACATAGATTTCAGGTAAACATCTCTATAGCATTTGAACTGATGATTGTGTGGTGTACCCATCACCCAAAGTCAAATCACTCTCCGTTACCATATACTTACCCCTCTTTACCCCCTGCCCCACACCCTTCCTGAAAAACTCCCCCAGGTAACCACTTCACTTTTACCTATGTCCATGAGTCTCAGTTTTATAACCCACCTATGTATGAAATCATATTAATTCTTAACTTTTTCTGATTTACTTATTTCACTCAGTATAATGTTCTCAAGGTCCATCCATGTTGTCATAAATGGCACTATGATATGTCTTTATATACGAATGTTTTTTGAGTTTCTTGGGTAGATACCCTGTACAGGGATGGCTGGGTCATATGGTAGTTCCAGTCCTAGTTTTTGAGGAACCATCAAACTTTATTCCATAATGGCTGTTTCAGTTTATAATCCCACCAGCAGTGAATGAGGGTTCCTTATTCTCCACAGCCTCTCCAACACTTGTTATTACCTGTCTTGTTGATAACAGCCAGTCTAACAGGTGTGAAGTGGTATCTCACTGCAGTTTTGATTTGTATTTCTCTAATAGCCAGTGAAAATGAGCATTTTTTCAGATATCTGTTGGCCATTTGTAAGTCTTTTTGGGAGAAGTGTCTGTTTAGGTCCTCTCCCTATTTTTTAATTAGACTGTTTGTTTTTGAGCTTTGTGAGTCTTTATATATTTTGGATATTAACCTCTTCTGGGAGTGGTTGTTTGCAAATATCTCCCATTTGGTTGGCTGGCTTTTTGTTTTCTTGTTGGTTTCTTTTGCTGTATAGAAACATTTTAGTTTGATATAGTCCCATTCATTTAGTTTTTCCTTTACTTGCCTTGCCTTTGGGTTCAAATTTATAAATTGTTCTCTATGGCCAAGGTCCATGAGCTTAGTACCTATGTTTTCTTCTATGTACTGTAGTTTACTGTTTCAGAGCTTATATTTAGATCTTTGATCCATTTTGAATTAATTTTGCGAGGAGAACAAACTAGTCAAAGTTCATTCTTTGGCACATGGCTTTCCAATTTTCCAAGCACCATTTATTGAAGATGCTTTCTTTTCTCCATTGTGTGGTTTTAGCTCCTTCGTCAAAACTATTTGTCCATATATATGTGGTTTTATTTCTGGGGTTTTGATTTTGTTCCATTGGTCTGTATGTCTGTTCTTCCACCAACCATGCTGTTTTGATTATCCTGGCTCTGTAGAATAATTTGAAGTTAGGTATTGTGATACTTCCAGCTTCAGTCTTTTTCCTGAGGATTGCTTTGGCTATCCATGGTTTTTTTACGGTTCCATACAAACCTAGTAATTTTTTTTTTTTTTTGACAGAGACAGAGTCAGAGACAGGGACAGATAGGAAGGGAGATAAGCATCAACTCACAGTTGCAGCAATTAGTTGTTCATTGATTGCTTTCTCATATGTGCCTTGACTGGGGGGCTCCAACAGAGCCAGTGACCCCTTGCTCAAGCTAGTGACCTTGGGCTCAAGCCAGTGACCTTTGGGCTCATGCCAACGACCATCGGGTCATATCCATGATTCTATGCTTAAGCCAGCAACACTGCATTCAAGCTGTTGAGCCCACGCTCAAGCTGGTGAGCCTGTGCTCAAGCCAGATGAGCCCGTGCTTAAGCCTGCGATCTTGGGGTTTCAAACCTGGGACCTCAGCATCTCAGGCCAATGATCTATCTACTGCACCACCACCTGGTCAGGCAAACCCGGTGATATTTTGTTCTATTCTTCAAAAAATGATTTTGGGATTTTGATGGGGCTTGCATTAAAGTTGTATATTGCTTTGGGTAATATGGCCATTTTTACTATGTTGATTCTTTCAATCCATGAACATGAAATATTTTTCCATTTCATTGTGTTTTTTTCAATTTCTTTCAATAATGCTTTGTTGTTTTCAGTTTATAGGTCCTTCACATTCTTTATTTATTCCTATGTATTTTGTTTTTTGTTGTTGCAATTATAACAAGAATTTTTTTTTAGTTCATTTTCTGAAGTTTCATTGTTGGCATATAGGAAATCAATACATGTTTTATATTGATTTTGTATCCTGTGACTTTATTGTTTTGTTTCAAATAGCTTTTGGTGGCATAAAGAGTTTTTAAAAACATAAACTCCATAAGGACAAAGAAGAGGAGGTGATGGCAACAACATCTTGGAAACGGCAGAGCAGAAGTGATAAAAGGCTTGCCTAATCTGAGAAAGTCAAATCCTAAATCAACAGTGAGGAAAGGTAAAAAGCAGAATCCCCTAAAGATTCAGGAATTAGCAATAGTTAGGACCTCAAGAAGTGTGGATAAAGGTGGGCTTAAGAACAAGTAGAATTATTAAATATCCATTCAAGATACAGATCCCTACATCCCCTTCCCTATTCCAGGGGGGGAAAAAAAGTTTTATTTTTTTATTTTATTATTTTATTTTATTTTATTTTTTTGAGACAGAGAGTGAGTCAGAGAGAGGGACAGACAGGGACAGACACAGGAACGGAGAGAGATGAGAAGCATTTTCATTGCGAGACCTTAGGTGTTCATTGATTGCTTTCTCATATGTGCCTTGACCGCGGGCCTTCAGCAGACCGAGTAACACCTTGCTCGAGCCAGCGAGCTTGGGTCCAAGCTGGTGAACTTTTTGCTCAAACCAGATGAGCCCACGCTCAAGCTGGTGACCTCGGGGTTTCGAACCTGGGTCCTCTGCATCCCAGTCCGACGCTATATCCACTGCGCCACTGCCTGGTCAAACAAATTTTATTGTATGAAAAATTTTAAACAGAGTCTTTGGGATGAGAAACGTCAGTCACAAATGAGGGTAAAAGGAACATATTCTAAAAGGGAAGGGGTGGGGTTGGAATCAAGTGAAAGTTTATATATTAAATGTTGACACCTCTAACCTTTTTTCTACCACTTGCCCCATAGTCGTTGCAGTCAGGCTTATACACTTCAGGAAAGAGTGCAGAAGATCAATCCCAGAGGGAAACACACACACACACACACACACACACACACACCTACCTAAAAATATTGACATCAGTGGTGGTCAAAGTCCACAAAGAACTGTTTTATACCTTGATAAAAGTGGTGGTTACCTGTCAAAACTATGCAATTAAAGGGTGAATTAAACTTGACTTTCAAAAATACCCTCAAGAGATAAGCACAAATTGCATCCGTGAAACACAAATGACTCCTGGAAATTAATTACTATTAGAGTAGACCCTTGTTTCTGTCAAAAGATGTATGCTGATTATTAAACAATCTATTAGTCTGACCTGTAGTGGCACAGTGGATAGAGCACTGACCTGGAATGCTGAGGTGGCTGGTTTGAAACCCTGGGCTTGCCTGGTCAAGGCACATATGGAAAGCAGCTATGAGTTGATGCTTTTTGCTCCTCTCCCCCACCCCCCACCTTTCTGTTTTGCCTCTTTCAGAAATGAATGAATAAATAAAACCTTAAAAAAACAGAACACCAATCTATTAAAAGTCCACGTTTTGGATACAACTCATCAATGCGAAATTGCCTGTATCACAAAACAGCCTTGAGAAATAAACGCAATTAGAGAAAAGGTCTCTAATGTCATTCAAATTTTTAAAGTAAATACGTATAGCAGAATGATAATCAAAGGCATAATAATTTGAACGTGAGGTAATGGTCCTATTTCCCTAAGATTATGACATTCCTAAAGCACTAGTATCCGATTTAAGATTTTACAAATATTAAAACATACAAAAAACCCAAAAGATTACTTAAGAATACTAGGTGGGGCCTGACCTGTAGTGGCGCAGTGAATAAAGTGTCGACCTGGAAATGCTGAGGTCGCGGGTTTGGAAAAAAAAACAACCCTGGGCTTGCCTGGTCAAGGCACATATGGGAGTTGATGCTTCCTGCTCCTCCCCCCCCCCTCCTCTAAAATGAATAAATAAATAAAATAAAATAATTTAAAAAAAGAATACTAGGTGGAGGTGTGCCTTTCCTCCCAGGAGCAAGCCCTTGCCTTTTTCTACCCCTAACCCTCTCCCCTATTTTCCCCCATAGGCCCATATCTCCTAAAGCCGGATGGGGAACCTTTTATAAAAACCGCCCACTTTTGCAGTGCTTGGTCAACCTGGTCCCTCCCGCCCACTAGTGGGCGTTCCAGCTTTCATGGTGGGCGGTAGCGGAGCAACCAAATGGCGCTGCGATTGGCCCACCGTGAAAGCTGGAACGCCCACTAGTGGGCGGGAGGGACCAGGTTGACCAAGCACTGCAAAAGTGGGCGGTTTTTATAAAAAGGTTCCCCATCATGGTCCTAGAGTCTAAGGGTCGCCAGGAAACTTGCAACTAGGGGAGCAATGGGCAGCAGCAGCATGTCCAGGGCTAAGCCCCTATCCCCGTCTCCAAGGTCCCCTTTTCTCTGACTTCCCAGTGTGGGCCCATTTCTTCCCTATAAGGTTTCTGAAGAACTAAAGCAGCCCTGCCTGGTCTCCATACTGTTGCTTCTTCTATTTTAGGCCCTACCTTGTTTCACTGTCCCCAGCTTTAATAAATATACTCTCAAATTGAAAAAAAAAAATACTAATTGGAAAATTAATATTGAAAGTTTAAGATGGGTGGTGTCACAATAACAATAATTTCCAATAAAATAATAGCTGCCACCATTTTATCATTTAACATGAAACTACAGATGCATTATATCCAGTATCTCATTTATCATTTCTGTTGCAGAAACTTTAATTCTCATTTCTAAAACATACAGATTTTAATAAGTTTTTTGTTTGTTTTGAGAGAGACAGACAGGGACAGATAGATACTACACTTGATCTTAGCCAAAAGGCCGAGAAGCAGGGACAGACAGAGAGGGAGAGAGATGAGAAGCATCAACTCATAGTTGCGGTACTTTAGCTGTTTATTGATTCCTTTCTCATATGTCCCTTGACAAGGGGGGTACAGCCGAGCCATGACCCCTGTTCAATCTAGTGACCTTGGGCTCCAAACAGTAACTTTTGGGCTCAAGCCAGTGACCATGGGGTCATGTCTATGATCCCATGCTCAAGCTAGCAATCCCACATTCAAGCTGGTGAGCCTGTGCTCAAGCTGGCAACCTCAGGATACCAAATCTGGGACCTCAGTGTCCCAGGCCTATGCTCTATCCGCTGTGCCACCGCCTGGTCAGGCTAAGAAGTAACTCTTGTTCTAATGTACTAAAGATGTTTTATGTTTATTTAGGCCAAAATTTGCTGATCAGTGGAGGATGTATGATAAAATTTCTTATCTCAAGGCTGTATATACTCTTTCCCTGAGGAATACTTTCCCCTCATATAATCTTATGGTTTGCTTCCTTATAACATTTTTAAGTTCTTGGTCAAATACCACTTCCTCAGAGTGGCTTTCTCTGACCCAAACTCTAAAATAACACCTACCTTCACTTCCCTATCTCCTTATCCTACCTTATCCTAGTTTTCTTCATAAGACTTGTCACTGCTATATATAGATATATTTATACACACACACACACACACACGCACATATACTTGTCTGTTTAATCATGTCTTTTCTACTAAAATATAAACTCCGTAAAAGGTAGGACATTGCTTGCTTGTTTACTCTTATATTCCTTGGGTCTACAATATCACCTGGAACATACAAACTGCTCTATATGTACACGTTGAATTAATTAGTAAAACTTCCATTCTATACTATATAAAATGATATTTGAAACAGCTTTCACCTTCTGTCTTTAGTTTAACCTTTTCTAGTACAGACCATCAGAATCCTTTTATCCATAAATTAACCCTGATTATTACACACACACACACACACACACACATGTGTATGTATTTTTTAAAAGTCTATAAAATTTGATTATTTTTCCTTTAGAAGATAACATTTATTGGTAGTCTGTCTTCTTTTATATGAAAAAATATTCATTTCTTTATAGGCTAGAACAATTTTCTAAACAACATACAATGTTGCCTGATCTGTGGTGGCAGAATGGATAGAGTGTCAACCTGGAACACTGACATTGTCAACTTTAGCCGGCCAGCTTGAGAATGCGGTCGCTGTCTTGAGCACGGGATTATCAACACAATCCCAAAGGTTGTAGCTTGAGCTCAAAAATTGCTGGCTTAAAAGCCCAGGGTTGCTGGCTTGAGCCCAAAGGTCACTGGCTTGAGCAAGAGGACACTGGTTCAGCTTGAGCCTGAGGTCTGATCCCCACCAGACAAGGAAAATTATCAAAAGCAATTAATGCACAACTAAAGTGAACCAACTATAAATTGATGCTTCTCTCCCTGTCCCTCCAAAAGAACATACAATGTTGTATTTTTTTAAGAGTGAAGGACTTTATATCATTAGAAAAATGCAAGTCAAAACCATAATGAGATACTACTTTCAACCACCAGAATGGCTGTAATAGAAACAACCAGACAATAAGAAGTATTGGGAAAGATATGGAGAAACCAGAACCCTCACATGTTACTGTGGGAATATAAAATGGTACAGCAGCTTTGGAAAACAGTTTGCCAGTTCCTTAAAATGTTAAATACAGATTTACCATATCATCAAGCAATTCTACTCCTACATATTTATTCACTAGAAAGCCCGGCGGTCATACGAAATGACCGCTGTTCTAGATATTATAAATTGTAATTAAAATGATTTGTGCAAAGGTGTCTGCTAATTCAAACTGAATTACCCAGGGCAGGTGGCGAGGACGCCCCTTTGCTTAGTGCCCCACGGGGTTTCCCCCTTCTACTTGTTTAATTGCTTAAAGTAGAGTGCAATGAAGGAAACCACTGGTGGTACATTTCTTAAGAGCCACTGCTAGCTCAATAAATAAAGGTGATTTAAATAATAAAATGTTAATTCACATGTCAAAGATCTCAATTCTCAATTAGTGGAACTACAATGTTTCCGTACTTGCAACATTGAGAAAATCCTTCCTTGCCACGGTCAAATTGATTAGTTTCTAACTTGAAGTTTAAGGACTGACAGTGTTCACATTTAATATTCATGTCACCAGAGGAATGCTCAAAAATTAAAGTTTCTCCGTTTGAAACTGTTTTAATCCTTTTTGTGTTTCGGTCAGCATTACTCTGTTGTTTTTTTTGTATTTCTCTCCCGCCTTTGTTCAAGGGACTCATTTTGTCGAGACAGGCTTTTTTGTCTTGCATCTGAGGCAAGCCTTGTTTCTCTATGCTCATCAGTCTCATTTTGCCGAGAAAGACACATTTGCTCTGCGACTGAAGCAAGCCTTGTCTTTCTCTGCTCAGTGGTTTCTTTTTGTCGAGAAAGCCGTTTTTGTGCAGCTTTAGCTCCTTTTCTCTCCTCTTCAGTGCTGTATTTTCTAGGAGGCATTCTTAAAAGAAATTACGTTAAGACGTAGTTTTTATGTAAAACAGATGATTGCCAATGCAAACAAATGTTCACCTTCCCCCTGACACGCTCAATTTGCGTTCAGCCTTAAATTGTTTCAAAAGCAGATGATTGCCAATGCAAACAAATGTTCACCTTCCCCCTGACCCACTCAATTTGCGTTCAGCTGTGGCAACTTCACCCCATTGGCTAATACAGTTACGCAAGCAACCAATAAGCTATCGGCAACAGACACTTAAGCTGCATATAATAAAGATATGAAATGAAGTTTATGTCCACAGAAGACTTGTATGCAAATGTTTATAACAACATTATTCAGAATAGCCAAAACTGTGACAGACCCAAATATTTATCAGCTGGTAAATGGATAAACAATATGAGGTATATCCATTTGGAATATTATTCAGCAACAAAAAGACATGGAAGTACTGATATATGCTACAATATGTATGAATATCATGCTAAGAGTAACAGATCATATATTATATGATTCCATTTATATACCCATAAAAGTAAATACTCATAATAGTAAAATCTATACCGAAAGTAGAGTAAAGAGTTGACTAGGACTGGAGTGGAAGTAGGAATAACTACAAATGGGTACAAGGTTTCTTTGGGGGGGTGATGATAATGTCCTAAAATTTGATTGGGTTGATGACTGCACAATTCTGTATATAATTATAATCAGTAAACTGCATATTTTGTGGTATGCAAATTGTATTTCAATAGAGCTTAAAAAGGTAAAGGGAATTATTAAAACTGTAGTGATAAAGCCTCTTTAAAAAGGATTTTTACACTACAAATTCCAGTTTGCTTTCTGCCTTATATATTTAGTAGTACCTTTCCTGAGCAATAATATACATAGGATATCCTTTTTCCCAAGAGCATTTAACAGTGCTACTCAAATAATTAAAAGTGCCTGACTAGGCGGTGGCACAGTATATAGAGCGTCGGATTGGAATGTGGAGGACCCAGGTTCAAAACCCCAAGGTCACCAGCTTGAGTGCAGGCTCATCTGGTTTGAGCAAAGCTCACCAGCTTGAGCCCAATGTCGCTGGCTCGAGCAAAAGGTCACTTGGTCTGCTGTAGCTCCCTAGTAAAGGCACATATGAGAAAGCAATCAATGAAAAACTAAGGTGCCACAACGAAAAATTGATGCTTCTCATCTCTCTCTTTCTGCCTGTCTGTCCCTATCTGTCCCCCTCTCTGTCTCTGTCACAATAAATAAATAGACTAAAAGTAGTTGTTGAAGCTCCTAGATATTTCCAAAGTGCCATTTGATAATATACAAAATGAGAATAATCAGAAATGGAATCAAGAGTGGTTGAAGATATTAATTACAGAATATAGAAATAATCTTTAAATAAAAAAAATAATGAAATTAAGGCCTTGAGAGATAAAGCAAGGGCTAGAAGAGATTGAGACCAAAATACTAACTTTACTTATAACTATTCTGAACACTGGATATAGTGTGTATTTTCTTAAATAAAGGCTACATCGTAATTGCTATGGGTATTTTCTTGAGAAGGTAGAAAAACAATGGCATGTAGAAGGAACTGGAGAGATGAATTCCCTTGATAGAGTAATTATCTCCTACCAGAAAGATGAAAAGGAATCTATTCATATAATTTACTACAATGGCTGCCAAATCAAGAGATTAAATAGCTCTAAGTGTTCAGATACTCCCTGCCTACTTCCAATGAGAAAAGCTCATCATACAGGAATGAAACATGTCTGGACTTTTGTCTACAATAACTTAAGCTACAGCTCAAGATCAAACTAAGCTTTCTTGTTATATTAACATACAATAGTCCTGTATACCAATTACTTATATTTTATTTAGCTCTGCTATTGCACTTGATAATTCCATTCCTCTTCTTAAAAAAACAAAGTATGACTGTGTACAAAGAATTGTAATAATTAATATTGCTGGTGTCAGTGATTCTCTTCCAATCACCACCACTAGAGTTACTCTCACTAGTACAAAGGGCATTTATGGTATTCTTGCCAAGAGTTATTTATCTATTTATTTTAGCGAGAGGAGGAGAAGCAGATACAGACTCCCACATGCGCCCCGACCGGGATCCACCCAGCAAGCCCACTAGCAGGTGTTGCTCTGCCCATCTGGGGCCCTTGCTCTGTTGGAATTGGAGCCATTCTTTAGTGCCTGAGGCAGAGGCCATGGAGCCACCCTCAGTGCCTGGAGCCATGGCTGCAGGAGGGGAGGAAAAGAGAGAGACAGAGACAGAGAAAGAGAGAGAGAGAGAAGCAAAAGGGGGAGGGGTGGAAAAGCAGATAGGCTCTTCTCCTGTGTGCCCTGACCAGGTATCGAACCCGGGACTTCCACACACTGGGCCGACACTAGCACTGAACTAACGGGCCAGGGCCCTTGTCAAGAGTCTTGCAATTGGCATGACTAGGTGGTGGCACAGTGGATAGAGCATCGGACTGGGATGCAGAGGACCCAGGTTCGAGACCCTGAGGTCACGAGCTTGAGAGCGGGCTCATCTGGCTTGAGCAAAAGCTCACCAGTTTGGATCCAAGGTCGCTGGCTCGAGCAAGAGGTTACTTGGTCTGTTGTAACCCCACAGTCAAGGCACATATGAGAAAGCAATTGATGAACAACTAAGGTGTCACAAGGAAAAACTGATGATTGTTGCTTCTCATTTCTCTCCATTCCTGTCTGTCTGTCCCTATCTATCCCTCTCTCTGACTCTCTCTCTGTCCCTGTAAAAAAAAAAAATCTTGAGATTGAAAATTTATAACTACAATCATATGATAATAAAACACATAAAAAGTTTTTAGAATGTAAAGCTTCAGCCTAATTTTTAAAAATATTTTATTTATTGATTTTTAGAGAGAGGAAAGAGAAAGGCAGGGGGAGAAGCAGGAAGCATCAACTCGCAGTTGCTTCTCATATGTGCACTGACCAGGCAAGCCTGGGGCTTTGAACCGTGATCTCAGCATTCCAGGTTTCATACCTCATCCACTGCACCATCACAGGTTAGGCCAGCCTAATTTTTTCTAACCTAGAGAGATCAAGTAAATTACTTAAAGACAGGTAGCTAGTTAATGGTATAGTATAAGGCATGGAATGAATCCATGTCATTCTACCACATCTTTCTGTTGTTGTTAATTGAATCCAAGTCATTTCCTACTAGAGTATAGGCAACATTTTCAATTTGGAATACCCAAATAAGATGAGAGTACTATTTTTCTTATTAAAGTTTTTATTTATTAATTTTAGTGAGAGAGAGACAGGAACACTGACCTGTTCCTGTATGTGTCCTGACAGGGGATCAAACTGGCAACCTCTGCATTTTGTGATGATGTTCTAACCAACCAAGCTATCTGGCCAGGGCTAGAGAGTACTAATTTCTTAAAGAGATGACAAAGGAAAGATAAATGAACATAAACTATAGGAACCCTATCTCCAATACTTCACTCACCCTATAAGGGTAACCTCTTTTCTCTTCTAAGGTCCCTCTGGGAATTTATAGGGTTTAAAGACAAATCATTGGTTTCTCTATGAGGCAGCTGCCACACACAAAAAATGAAAGGGGCCTAACTAGTGGTGGTGCAGTGGATAGTACACTGACCTGGGATGTTGAAGTCCCAGGTTTGAAACCCCAAGGTCACCGGCTTGAGTGCAGGATCACCATTTTGAGCGCAGGTTGCCTGCTTCAGCTCAAAGGTCACTAGTTTGAAGCACAAGGTTGCTGGCTTGAGCAAGGGGTCATTCAGTTGGCTGAAGCCTCCCAGTCAAGGCATGTATGAGATGCAGTCAATGAACAACTACAGTGCTGCAACTACAAGTTGATGTTTATCTCTCTTCCCCTTTCAAAAAAAAATTCTTTTGTGTGAAGTGAAGAAGGTTTGAAAATAATGGTATTTTAAAAAGCTAGAAAGAAAATTGGTATGTAGTAAATCCTGGTTTTTTAAAATATACATATATATAAAATCAACCCATTCAAAAGGGCTCTATCAAAACATTAACAGAAGTTGTTTATTGCTGGTGGAGTTAGAGGTGATTTCCCCCTTCATTCACATGTTTATTTTCTATAATAAACATGAATTATTTTCATATCTTAAATATTTTAGCCCTGGCTGGATAGTTCGGTAGGTTAGAGCATCATCCTGAAGCTCAGAGGTTGCTGGTTCTATCCACGGCCAGAGCACCTACAGGAACAGATCAAAGTTCCTAACTCTCTCTCTCTCTCCCTTTTTCTCTCACTAAAATCAATAAATAATTTTTAAAAGAGAAATATTTTAGCATAATGAAGTTACTGTCTTATAAAAAGCAGCTTGATTATATAGCTCCCTTACAACCAAAAAGTGGAAAAGATGTAAATGCTGATACACAGAGGTAACATTTCATAGGAAAAAAATCTATTCTAACTTTTCCAAAATTAGGGCAATTCTATCTAATTTTCTCAGTTCTTACTTTCTCATTGCATCTGGGACTTAGATCCCATATACACTTTTATATCTTCGATTTCTCCCTTTGAACTGATTCCTCCCCTTCTGCTTTCAAAGAGGCTCAGGTTTCCCCTATCAAGTCCTATACTCTTTCTCTACTTCTTTTTCCTGCCAAATTTCTACAATGAGTGCTTTTTACTTTCCATTTTATCTTTAACCCTTTACAACCTTGCTTTTATTTTGCCCTCTCTTCTAAAAGAATTGCATCTTCAAGGTCACCTGAAGCTATAAGGGAGCCTTCATAGCACTAATTATGCTCATCAAGGTCGGCCAAGCCAACTCTAAAGATTACTCATTCTTCATCACTATTTAGCATTTTTATCACTTCAGTGGCCTTCCCTCCTACCCTAATATTTCTGTTCACATGACACAGCACTATCTAGACTCTCCTTGTTCATTGGCTCTCCTTGTTTCCTTAATCTGTTTTGGTTCCTTTACCTTGAATGACTCTTTTTCTCTCTAACTTAAATTGGAAAAATATTCTTTCATGCCTTCAGCTATTTCTCTAGACCTATTCTCTCCTCTGACTTCTGTGTATTTAACTTCCTAATCTGCCATCACTAAGTCCAAGTCAACACATCTAAAAGAAACCTCTTCAATTTTTTCCAAAATGTTAAATCAACTAGCTGTCCTTCCTATCTACCACATTTTAAATGACTGGCATCAAATTTCTCTCAGACTAGAAACATGAGGGAATTAATTTGATTCCTCTCTCCTTCCTTCCAACCAATCACTAAGTCTTCTTGAATCTTCTTTCAGAATATTTCATGGTTCCATTCTGACTCTCCATTTTCCACTGTCAGATCTCTAGCCCCATCGCTTCAAGCCTAAATTACTATAACAATTATCTGATTTTTCCTGCCACCATTCTGTTCCTGGTCCCTATAAATCATCCTTTACAACCACTGCCTATAGTGTTCATAGCAAAATCCTCAAATCTCCCATAGTTTCCTAATGAATTTCCCAAATCATGTTTAGAGTATACACATAGATTATAATGAATGTTTTACTCTGTTCAAATATGTTTGAATATGTTGTGTGTGAAATTACTTCTTGAAAATTAATTCAATACATTAAAAAGGCTCCAAGGCCTCACCAGGCAGTGACACAATGGATAGAGCATCAGCATGGAATGCAGAGGATCCAGATTCAAAAGTCCAAGGTTACTGGCTTGAGCACGGACTCATCCAGCTTAAGCATGGTGTCGCTGGCTTGAGTGTGAGATCATAAACCCCATGGTCGCTGGCTTGAGCCCAAAGGTCGTTAGCTTGAAGCCCAAGGTCGCTGACTTGAGTCCAAGGTCACTAGCTTGAGCAAAGGGTCACTGACTTGGCTGGAGCCCCTCCCCCCCATCAAGGCACATATGAGAAAGCAATTAATGAACAACTAAGGTGCTATAATGAAGAACTGATGCTTCTCATCTCTCTTCCTTTCTCTCTCTCTCAAAAAATAAATAAAAAGGCTCTGAGAAGACTGCATAACTAAATGCTAAGTCCCAAACTTAGCCACCATTCTAGATTTTTTTTATTCTGTCAGATATGCATAAAATTTGAAAGATGCAGGCCCTGGCTGGTGGCTTAATGCTTCTTCTCCCTGCAAAGTCCCATTCCCTCCTTTCTAGTTCATCACACCTGTGAATATAATAACTGGGTTAAAATCTTCCTCTCTGAAGCATTTCCCCTTTTTTTAACAATGAGAGAGAGAGTCAGAGAGAGGGATAGACAGGGACAAACAGACAAGAACGAAGAGAGATGAGAAGCATCAATCATTAGTTTTTCATTGCGACATCTTAGTTGTTCATTGATTGCTTTCTCTTATGTGCCTTGACCGTGGAGCTACAGCAGACCGAGTAACTCCTTGCTTAAGCCAGTGACCTTGGGTCCAAGCTGGTGAGCTCTGCTCAAACCAGATGAGCCTGCACTCAAGCTGGCGACCTCGGGGTCTCATACATGGGTCCTCCACATCCCAGTCTGACACTCTATCCATTGCGCCACAGCCTGGTCAGGCTCTGAAGCATTTCTTGATTCCTAACTTCACTGATCTTTTCCTTCGCCACCATTCTATGGCACTTAGTTAATAATACTTAACTTAGAACCTAACAATTAATAAATAATTGAGGGCCTACATGTAAGACATTTGGCATAAACTGATCCAGGTTGTGTTTCCTCTTGCCAACTAAATGAAAACTTCTCATGGGCAGGGACTGATTTCATAACTTTATACACACAAGCTAAAAGGCCACTCAACAACTCTTAGTTAATTTAAATATATATACATAATATATATAACAGATACATACTGTTTATCTTCTAGTGAGTAAATGAATATCATTGCAATGAAAGCTCCAGTATTTTGATTCATTTTATAAATTATTAAAGAAAGCACATATATTCAACATGCATCTACTGAGCACGTATCACGTGGCAAGAAATGAATAAGTACATGTCTTAAAACAAACTAAAAAAACACAGACAACCGATTGGTGGTTGTCAGAGGAGAAAGGGGTGGGGAAAGGATGAAGGGGGTAAAGGGGGTCAAATATTTGGTGATGGAAAATTAGGCTCTAGCTACTGAGCACACAATAGAATATATAGATGTTGAATTATAAAATTGTACACCTGAAATTTATATAATGTTATTAACCAATGTTACGCCAATAAATTTAATAAAAAGTAAATGAAAAAAGAAGTATATGCCTTATTTTTCAAGAAGCTCATGGCACCCTGACTGGTGGTGGCACAGTGGATTGAGTGTCAACCTGAAATGCTGAGGTCCCTGGTTCGAAACCCCGAGGTCACCAGCTTCAGTGTGGCTCGAAAGCGTGGGGGTCTCTAGCTTGATCCCAAGGTTGCTGGCTTAAAGCCCAAAGGTCACTGGCTTAAGCAAGAGGTCACTGGCTCAGTTGGAGCCCCTTCCCATCATGGCACCTATAAGAAGCGATCAGTGAACAACTGAACTGATGCAACTATGAGTTGATGCTTCTCATTTCTCTCCTCCTTCTTTTTCTCTCTCTCAAAAAAAAAAAATTTTTTTTTTTGCCTGACCTGTGATGGCACAGTGCATAGAGCATGGACCTGGAATGCTGAAGTTGTTAGTTCAAAACCCCAGGCTGCCTGACCAGGCAGTGGCACAGTGGACAGAGCATCGAACTGGGATGTGGAGGATCCGGGTTTGAGACCCTGAGGTCGCCAGCTTGAGCGCGGGCTCATCTGGCTTGAGCAAAAAGCTCACCAGCTTGGACCCAAGGTCACTGGCTCGAGCAAGGGGTTACTTGGTCTCCTGAACGCCCACGGTTGAGGTACATATGAGAAAGCAATCAATGAACAACTGGGGTGTTGCAACAAAGAACTGATGACTGATGCTTCTCATCTCTTTCTGTTCCTGTCTGATTCTCTCTCTCTGTCCCTGTAAAATAAAACAAAAACAAAAAAAAAACCAAAAACCCCAGGCTTACCCAGTCAAGGCACATATGAGAAGCAACTACTATGAGTTGATGCTTCCTGTTACCTCCCCCTTCTCTCTAAAATCAATAAATAAAATCTTTAAAAAAAAAAGAAGTTCGGCCCTGGCCGGTTGGCTCAGTTGTAGAGCATCGGCCTGGTGTGCAGGAGTCCCGGGTTCGATTCCCGGCCAGGGCACACAGGAGAAGTGCCCATCTGCTTCTCCACCCCTCCCCCTCTCCTTCCTCTCTGTCTCTCTCTTCCCCTCCTGCAGCGAGGTTCCATTGGAGCAAAGATGGCCCGGGCGCTGGGGATGGCTCCTTGGCCTCTGCCCCAGGCGCTGGAGTGGCTCTGGTCGCAACAGAGCGACGCCCCAGAGGGGCAGAGCATCGCCCCTGGTGGGCAAAGCATCGCTCCCTGGTGGGCGTGCCGGGTGGATCCCGGTCGGGCGCATGCGGGAATCTGTCTGACTGTCTCTCCCTGTTTCCAGCTTCAGAAAAATACAAAAAAAAAAAAAAAAAAAAAAAAGAAGTTCATGGCCAAGTGGGGAAGAATGACAAGAAAGTCAATAAAGGCCATGGCCGGTTGGTTGGCTCAGTGGTAGAGTGTTGGCCTGGCGTGCAGGAGTCCCAGGTTTGATTCCCGGCCAGGGCACATAGGAGAAGCGCCCATCTGCTTCTCCACCGCTCCCCCTCTGTCTCTCTCTTCCCCTCCCGCAGCCAAGGCTCCATTGGAGCAGAGTTGGCCCGGGTGCTGAGGATGCACTGAGGATGGCTCCATGGCCTCTGCCTCAGGCGCTAGAATGGCTCTGGTTGCAACAGAGCAACACCCCAGATGGGCAGAACATTGCACCCTGGTGGGCATGCCAGGTGGATCCTGGTCGGGCATATGCGGGAGTCTGTCTGACTGCCTCCCCGTTTCCAACTTCAGGAAAAAAAAAAAAGTCAATAAATATAAAAGCCAATAAATAAAGTTCTGTAAAAGAGGAATAGATAGTATAGGTTGCTAAAAAGGTAGCAGCAAGCATCTAATTTGAGAAGCACCAAAACATTCAGAAAAATATCTCAGGTAATACCAGATTTGAGTCCTGAAGAAAAACAGCAAATTATACAATTGAGATAAAGCAAAGTTCTCTAATTAAACAACCACGGTTGAACTCTTATGTACTAAAAAAATCAGAATCTAGAGCCTTATTCCATATTTTCAGTTCTCCAGAAATGATTATTCAATTTGAGCATGAATAGAAAGCAAAAAGAGATGTAAAAGCAGATGGGAGATTTCATCATAGATTAATGGATGCTAATCCATTTTAGCACCACAAAAAAGGAGAAAGCCAGATGTTGTATGCCTCCTGATGTGACACATAAAATATACTACACAACACTATTATTAAATATTCTTGTGAAAAAATATAACCTGAACATAATCAAGCCTCAACTAACAGTTTAAAAAAAATACAGAACACAGAGAGGAACCTCATAAGCAGTACCATGGGGATACATCCAGAAAAATAGAAATTCTTTGGGACACAAAACTCAGTTTCCTCAACAAATATTTTGCAAGAAAAAAATAAGATGAGGAACTTATATATCAAAAAAGACAGTATCAACTGAATATAATATGTAGAAATTACTTAGATCCTACTTTTTTAAAAAACGTGCTAAAAAAAGTAAGAATCAGGCCCTGGCCGGTTGGCTCAGCGGTAGAGCGTCGGCCTAGCGTGCGGAGGACCCGGGTTCGATTCCCGGCCAGGGCACACAGGAGAAGCGCCCATTTGCTTCTCCACCCCTCCGCCGTGCTTTCCTCTCTGTCTCTCTCTTCCCCTCCCGCAGCCAAGGCTCCATTGGAGCAGAGATGGCCTGGGCGCTGGGGATGGCTCTGTGGCCTCTGCCTCAGGCGCTAGAGTGGCTCTGGTCGCAATATGGCGACGCCCAGGATGGGCAGAGCATCGCCCCCTGGTGGGCAGAGCGTTGCCCCTGGTGGGCGTGCCGGGTGGATCCCGGTCGGGCGCATGCGGGAGTCTGTCTGACTGTCTCTCCCCGTTTCCAGCTTCAGAAAAATGAAAAAATGAAAAAAAAAAAGTAAGAATCAGCCTGACTAGGCAGTGGCTCAGTGGATAGAGCGTCGGACTGAGACACGGAGGATCCAGGTTCGAGGCCCCGATGTGGCCAGCTTGAACATGGGCTCCTGAGCACAGGGTCGCTGGCTTGAGCAAGGGGTCACCAGCTTGAGCGCAGGGTCACTGGCTTGAGCAAGGGGTCACTTGCTCTGCTTTAGCCCCTCATCAAGGCACATATGAGAAAGCAATCAATGAACAAGCACTCAATGAACAACTAAGAGACCGCAATGAAGAACTGATGTTTCTCATCTCCCTCCTGTCTCTCTGTCCCTCTCTCTATCTCTGTCTCTGTCAAAACAAACAAACAAACAAAAAACCTAAGAATCAGGAAAATTTGAATATTGGCTTGATATGTGATTAGGGAGCTATTTATGACTCGAGTAAAATTACATATAAGAAAGTGTATATATTTAAAGTATACAGTGGTACTTTGAGATTCAAACAGACCAACATACGAATTTTTTTTAAGATACGAGCTGCGACTTGGTCCGTATTTTTGTTCAAGATCCGAGCGAAATTCTGAGATACGAGTCATGATTTGGGAAGCTGCCGCTAGTTGGCACATGGGCGCACGGGTTCAGTATCAGCAGTTTGATATGAGTTGACTGACTTATGAGCTTGGTTACAGAAAGAATTAAATTCATATCTCAAGGTACCAAAGAACTGTATATATTTAAACTGTACATAAAGTATATATGTATATATCCATTCATATACAACCATTAAACAATTACCATAAACAACATAGTGAACCCATCTGTCATCTCCAAAAATTTCCTGTGCTACTAGGCAATCCTTCCCTAACCATTTGATCTACTTTCTGTCACTACAGAACAGTTTGCATTTTCTAGAATTTTATATGAACAGGATTATGTAATATATACTCTTTGGTGAGGGAGAGAGTAATAGTTTCTTTCACACAACATAATTAGTTTGAGAATCATCCATGCTGTTACATGTATCAGTAGTCCACTCCTTTCTACTGTAGAACAGTATCCTATTGTGTGGATATACCACAATTTGTTTATCCATTCACCTGCTGATGGACATTTGGGTTGTTTCCAGTTTGGACTATTGACAATAAAACTGCTGTGAATAGTCATGTACAAATCTTAGTATTACTGAGCCGATTTCCTTTGGCAACTATCTAGGAGTGGAATGGCTGGGCCATACAGTAGGTATATGTTTAATTTTTAAGAAAATTGACTTATGTGCCTGACCTGTGGTGGCGCAGTGGATAAAGCGTCAACCTGGAAATACTGAGGTTGCCGGTTCAAAACCCTGGGCTTGCCTGGTCAAGGCACATATGGGAGTTGATGCTTCCTGCTCCTCCCCCCCTTCTCTATAATAAATTTAAAAAAAAAGAAAAAAAAAAAAAAAAAAAAAAGAAAATTGACTTAACTTTTAAAAGTTATATCATTTTGCGCCTGACCTGTGGTGGCGCAGTGGATAAAGCTTCAACCTGGAAATGCTGAGGTCGCCAGTTCGAAACCCTGGGCTTGCCTGGTCAAGGCACATATGGGAGTTGATGCTTCCTGCTCCTCCCCCCTTCTCTCTCTCTGTCTCTCCTCTCTCTCCCTCTCTGTCTCTCTCTCCTCTCTAAAAATAAATAAATAAAATAAAATAAATAATAAATTTAAAAGTTATATCATTTTGCATTCTCATCAACAGTGTATGAGCATAAAGAATTACTGTTAGTGGACTGACCTGTGGTGGTGCAGTGGATAAAGCGTAGAGCTGAAATGCTGAGGTTGCCAGTTCAAAATCCCGGGCTTGCCTGGTCAAGGCACATATGGGAGTTGATGTTTCCTGCTCCTCCCCCCTTCTTTATCTCTCTCTCACTCTCTCTTTCTCTTACTTCCTCCTCTCTCTCTAAAAATGAATAAAGAAATTTAAAAATCTAAAAAAAAAAAGAATTAAACTATTAGTTATTGTTAATGATTTCTAGTTGAATGGTATTGTGGTAATATCTTTTTCTTTTTTTAATCAGTTTTATTAAGGTATAAATAATAGAGTTCACCGATATTAAATGTATAACTTAAGCTGTTTTCCAAAGTGATTGTATCATTTAACATTTCATCAGCAACATATGAAAGTCCAATTGCTCCAGTCTCGTTATCATGAGATGCTACTGATATTTTAATTTTAGTCTCACTACCCTGACCAGTGGTGGTGCAGTGCATAGAGTGTTGACCTGGGACACTGAGGACCCAACTTCCAAATCCCGATGTTGCTGGCTTGAGCATGGGCTCTTGGACATGATGTCATGGTTGCTGGCTTGAGCCCAAAGGTCACTGGCTTGAAGCCCAAGGCTGCTGGTTCGAGGAAGGGGTCACTGGCTCGGCTTAATACCTCCCCCCACCGCCCTGTCAAGGAACATATGAGAAGAAATCAATGAACAAATAAAGAGATGCAACTATGAATTGATGCTTCTCATCCTTCTTCCTTCCTTCCTGTCCCTAAATAAATAAATAAATAAACAAACAAACAAATAAATTTAGTCAGTAGTGGATACATTGTATCTAGTACATCTCTGTGAGCTTTATTTTTTTAAATCTCTTTGGTTTTAATTTTCATTTTCCTAGTGAATAATGATGTTAATGTCCTTTTCTTAAAAAAGAGTCTTTCAGAAATATATGCATCATACAGATGAAAAGAGATAATGTTTAAGGATTTGCAATATTTATCTGAAGTATCAATGAAACAAGAAATGTTGGTAACTATTGAAGCTCGATAATTGGGATGTTCATTATACCATCCTCTCTGTTTTTCTATACAATTAAAAGTTAAAGGAAATAGATTATTAGACCACTTTAATGAGCAAAGCTTAATTATGAGCTCTATACTGTATATGGCAATGTTCTACAATGATAGTTACTATGGCATGTCCTTGCTCTTTGGGCTAGAGGTTCTATTCCCTTTAATGACTACAGATGTAGTCAACTTTGTCCCACTAGCAGAGGTGGGAAAAGAGAGAGAAAAACAGATGTGTGCCGGAAGACTACGTCCTCTGTCTTCCTCTCACTCCATACTCCTGGATTTGACAGCAGCAGGGAGTGTGTTGCATTAAAAAAAAAAGAGAAATCGGTGGCACAGTAGATAGAGCGTCAGACTGGGATGCGAAGGACCCAGGTTCAAGACCCCAAGGTCGCCAGCTTGAGCACAGACTCATCTGGTTTGAGCAAAGCTCACCAGCTTGGACCCAAGGTCGCTGGCTCGAGCAAGGGGTTACTTGGTCTGCTGAAGGCCCATGGTCAAGGCACATATGAGAAAGCAATCAATGAACAACTAAGGTGTCGCAACGAAAAACTGATGATTGATGCTTCTCATCTCTCTGTTCCTGTCTGTCTGTCCCTCTCTCTGACTCTGTCTCTGTAAAAAAAAAAAAAAAATCAGAAATAAATATAGATAAAAATTATCTCTCTCACATTAGAATATCCCTAAAAACACTGAATGCTTCCAGAGGTAAACTGCTAAGCTAGGGAAGAGCCAAGAACCTTTACATTCACTTCACACCAAATTTTGCATTTCTTACAAGTTATCGCTTACTTCAAAAATAAATAAAATAAAAAATCACCAGTAATTCAACCACCAATAATATCCTGCTGCTTTTCCTTTCATGCAGTTTAGTTTTATAGCCTATGTTTTGTCATTAATATGATATTTTCCTACATATTGTCTTTTTGGCCCTGGCTGGTGGTTCAGTGGAAAGAGCGTCCACCTGCCATATGGATGTCCCAAGTTCGATTCCTAGTCAGGGCACACAAGAGAAGTGACCATCTGCTTCTCTCCCCTTCCCTCTCCCCCTTATTAACCTCTTCCCTCCCACAGAGAGTGGCTCAACTGGTTCAAGTGTAGCCCCTGGTGCTGAGGATAGCTCATTTGGTTGGAGCGTTGTCTGGATAAGCAAAGGCTGCCAGTATGATCCCTGATCAGGGCATATACAGGAACAGATCAGACAGGTGTTTCTGTCTCTCTCTCTCTCCCACCCCCCCTCCTCTATCTTTAAAATCAATCACTAAATTTTTAAAAAATACATAAAACAGGCCCTTGCCGGTGGCTCAGTGGATAGAGTATCTGCTGGTGTACGGATGTTCCGGATTTGGTTCCAGTCAGGACACATAGGAGAAGCAATCATCTGCTTCTCACCCCCCCTTCTCTCCCTCTTCCCCTCTTGCAGCCAGAGCTTGATTGGTTCAACTATGGCCCTAGGTGCTGAGGATGGCTTGGTTGGTCCGAGGTGCACTGGCCTCAGGTGTTAAAAATAGCTCAGCTGATTCAAGCATCAGCCCCAGATGGGGGTTGCCAGGTGAATCCTGGTTGGGGCACATGTGGGAATCTGTCTCACTATCTCCCCTCCTAAATAAATAAATAAATACACCAACCAAACCTTCCTCCCAAAAACCAACCTCAAATACCTTTAATGTGAAGCCAGATTCAAAAGATTACATGATTTCTAAACTGTGACTTTCTTTCTAAGTATATTTGGGCAAGGGATTTGGAGCGGGGTTACAAAGACAGCAAATACTTGTACTCTAAAAGTGACAAAGTGAATGTTAACTGTGCTTTTTATAAACTATATGAGACACTATCACACTGCTAGAGTAATGATACATTCCTAAGTTGACTTGTTTACTTTTGTCTGGAGCCTTTTAATCCCTTCTAGATTCTGATTGAAAGTTAACATTTTGAAAGAATGCATCAGAAGGGCATGTACTTGGGGAAAGAGGTGAACACTTAAAAGAAAAAGAAGCACAAAAATAAATACAGGCAGTGCTTATTCATGCACTGTCCAGGGAGAGGGTGCCCCACAAGTCACCTGGAATGTCTCGTACACTTGTTAGGTTTATGCCTATTGAGGAAATGAATTTACCAAGTTATCAGAGCCTGATAATCATTAAATATTCAAATCATAAAACTCCCCTTAATCTGATTCCATGTTCAAAACAATTCAAAACCCCTAGTACTTGAAATAAAACCTAAAAATATTTTTATTGATTGATTATTATACCACCTTCTCTTAATTCAGTTTCCCATGGAAGGGTGGTCTAAGAAATGATGTCAAATTCAGGAAGGCAGGTCAAGCATGAAAAGACAGATTTCTGGAGATTCAGTGGGTATAACATGATGACACATCATTATAATCAGTTGGGACCAAAGTCAATTCCAACTTTTTTATGGTAAATCACCCTGAAATAAAAATTACAAAATTGGGCCCTAGACAGTTGGCTCAGTGGTAAAGCGTCAGAATAGCATGTGGATGTCCTGGTCAGGGCACACAGGAGAAGAACACATCTGTTATCCCTCCCCTTCTCGCTTCTCTCTCTCTCTCTCTCTCTCTCTCTTCTCCTCCTGCAGCCATGGCTCAATTGGAGTGAGATGGCTCCGGTGCTGAGGATGGCTCCATGGCCTCCTGCTTCAAGTGCTAAGAAGAGCTTGGTTGCTGAGCAATAAAGCAACACCCCAGATAGGCAGAACATCACCCTGTAGTGGGCTCACCAGGTGGATGACAATCAACATGCATGCGAAGTCTGTCTTTGCCTCCCCTTCTCTCACTGAAAATAAAAATTACAAAACTGATGCTAATGGGGAATTACCATTCCCACCTCCTCCTCCTCCTCAGTTTTAATAACTAGGTCCTCCTCAGTTGTATTTTGTTTTTTTTTGTGACAGAGACAGAGAGGGACAGATAGGGACAGACAGACAGGATAGAGAGAAATGAGAAGCATCAATTCTTCATTGCAGCACCTTAGTTGTTCATTGATTGCTTTCTCATATGTGCCTTGACGGGGGGAGGGAGGACTACAGCAGACCAAGTGACCCCTTGCTCAAGCCAGCGACCTTGGGCCCAAGACAGTGAGCCTTGCTCAAAACAGAGAGCCTGCGCTCAAACTGGCGACCTCGGGTTTCAAACCTGAGGCCTCCACGTCCCAGTCCGACACTCTATCCACTGCGCCACAACCTAGTCAGGTGGTCCTCTTCAGTTTTAATATCTAGGTTCACCTTTACATTAGGTATTGGAATAAATAATGGTAAATGAAGTTAGCTAACTTTTGAGAGCTAGGTGATTGTTTATCATCACCTTTATCAGTAGTTTTGGACCAATAGTTTTAATTTTTTCAGTGACTTTATGCCTTACACTGGAAATGCAAGGGCAGGGTGGAGAGGCAGGTGCAGAACAGAATGATATCACTTAGGTAAAAACAAAATGTGTACATGAGTGATTGCTTATATATTCACTGAATATCTTTGGAAGGATACACAAGAAAATGGAGACAACTAACTTCTAGAGACGCTATGTGTGACTATGTGTGAGGTCAGAGGGAGCTATTTCCTTTGTGGACACTTAAAATTTTGTTATTTAAATGTAAGTATTATGTTTTAAGGAAATTAAAATGTATGAATAGCATACTGTACATCTCTTAAATGACTATATAGACATTTGAATCTTTACAAAACTCAGAGTTTCTTAAGTCACTTAAGTAGATGAGTATCTTATTAGCATGTTTTAGTGAATATCTCTTTACTTTCCCTGTTAGAACATTCCAATATTTTTCTGGAAATAGTCACAGGGAGGAAAAATACTTTAGTCCTTCCTAATTGTCTTCTTAAACTCATAAAATGAAATACACACACACACACACACACACAATGTCACCTAAAGAATCCTTTTTAAGCCTGACCAGGCAGTGTCGCAGTGGATAGAGCGTCGGACTGGGATGCAGAGGACCCAGGTTCGAGACCCTGAGGTCACCAGCTTGAGCGCGGGCTCATCTGGTTTGAGCAAAAGCCCACCAGCTTGAACCCAAGGTCGCTGGCTCGAGCAAGGGGTTACTTGGTCTGCTGAAGGCCCGCGGTCAAGGCATATATGAGAAAGCAATCAATGAACAACTAAGGTGTTGCAACACGCAATGAAAAACTAATGATTGATGCTTCTCATCTCTCTCCCTTCTTGTCTGTCTATCCCTCTCTCTGACTCACTCTATAAATAAATATAAATAAAATTTAAAAAAAGAATCCTTTTTACCCCTTGTTTAGCTACTAAAAGTATTTCTGATGCTTTCCAGATAGACAGACTCTCTATATATGAAAGGATATACCAATAAGATATACAACTCTCAAAAAGACAACTTAATATAAACTAATTTTAACACTCTTCATGATTTGTGACTAATCTATTACCAATCTATTAACACTTATGCCTAATTTTTGCTGTACCTGATCAATATGTGAAGTATACCCTAGGACCTTGAAATAAGGATAGATTGCTCTTTGAGAATTAAAAAAATCAACAAAAGATGACAGACAGTTCTTTTATAATAATGGTTCTAATCTTTCTTATACTCCAATGCTTAAATTAAGGATTACCACACATCCCCATCAGTTACAGCGGTTTGTTATCACCATAACTCCTGGGCTGAAATCAGAATACATACTGCAATTGCAAATGCTCCCTTCTCTTAGGGAGTACCCTCATCTCCAGCAGAGGAGTCACACTCTACTTGAAGGAGGTAGAATGACTCCCAGGTCCAAGATTTAACTGTGACCATATTTAACATATTTATTAAAAAAAATTAAAGTTCATCTCAATGTTTCCCCTAAACTCTGGACTTATTTCTCCAAATGCCCACAAGTCAGCTCCACATGAGTGTCTAACAATCATTTATTCTTGAACTTAATATATTAAAAATAGAACCCTTAATATTATATCTACCTTCTTTCCTATTTCTTCTCTTGTGTCCCAAGAACAAAGAAGAATATATACAACTTTCCCAAAGTTAATGGGTAATAATAGCTATTAGAAGATAGTTGGAGATGAGCATGAAGTAGAAACACAGCATTTGAATCCAACAACATAAAATTATATCCTATCCAACTTGAAAAGTATATGCTTCCAGTAAAAGTATCATTTGTACTAGGTTTAGGGTTTTTTTTTTTTTAATTTATTTTTCTAAATAGATTTTCCAGAAAGCACCAAATTATCTGATATATTATAGATTAACAAGTATAACAATTGATTAAGCAGCAACATAATACTAGCTGATGAGATCTTATGAGGCACCTCATCACTGGGCAAGCTGGCTCCCAAATGTGCCTCAATCAGTATTCACATGGTAACCCCCTCCAGGGGGCTGATGCTCAAATCAACCAAGCTATTTTTAGCACCTGAGACCAAGGTGCTTGGACCAACCAAGCTATTCTCATTGCCATGCTGATGCTCCAACCAATCAAATCACTGGCCGAGGGAGAGGAAGAGGGAAAGAAGGGAGAGAGAAGCAGATGTTCACTTCTCCTGTGTGCCCTGATGGGGGAATCAAACCTAGGACATCCATACACCAGGTGGACACTCTATCCACTGAACCAATCAGCCAGGGCCAAAGGCAAGCATTTTTCTTTTTTGTGACAGAGACAGAGAGAGAGACAGATAGGAACAGACAGGCAGGAAGGGAGAGAGATGAGAAGCTTCAGTTGTGGCACCTCAGTTGCTCATTGACTGCTTTCTCATATGTGTCTTGACGGGGGGCTACAGCAGACCAAGTGACCCCTTGCTCAGGCCAGCAACCTTGGGCTCAAACTGATGAGCCTTGCTCAAACCAGATGAGCCCGCGCTCAAACTGGCAACCCCAGGGTTGTAAACCTGGGTCCTCCATGTCCGAGTTCAACGCTCTATCCACTGCGCCACCTCCTGGGCAGGCCAAGAGCAAGCATTTTTAAAGATGCTAAGAGTTATACTCATCTCTCGTTTATAAACTGCATCAATCAATGTATTTAAAAATCCCAGGCTAGCCTTGGCCGGTTAGCTAAATTGGAGCAATCATCCCAATATGCCAAGGTTGCAGATCTGATTCCCCACCAGGGCATATATAAGAATAAACCAATAAATGCATAAATAAATAAAACAATAAATTGATGTTTCTCTCAAATCAAAATTTTTTTAATGTCAAACTAGTCCTTTAATCTCTTTCTCTCCGTTTTTTGTTTTTGTTTTTTTTTAATTCAGTGAGAGGAGGGGAGGCAGGGACAGACTCCAGCATGAGCTGGACTGGGATATCCACCTGGCAAGCCCACTAGGGGGTGATGCTCTGCACATCTGGGGCATTGCTCTGCTGCTCAGCAACCAAGCTCTTCTTAGCACCTGAGGCCTAGGCCATGGAGCCATCGTCAGCGCCCAGGGCCAACTCACTCCAATCAAGCCATGGCTGCAGGAGGCGATATGAGAGAGAGAGAGAGAGAGAGAGAGAGAGAGAGAGAAGCAAGAGGGGGAGGGGTGCAGAAGCAGATGTGAGTGTGTAAAGAGAGAGGGGTTGGGGTAAAGAAGCAGATGTGTACTATTCCTGTGTGCCCTGACCAGAAATGGAACCCAAGGACATCCACATGCCGGGCCCACGTTCTATCACTGAAATAAATGGCCAGGGCCTTTAATCTCTCAAAGTAAAATTTAAGACCAACAAACCTGAGCCATATTTAGGATTCTAATATAAAATGTATTTTTTTTTGAGAGATTCAGACACACAGACAGGAAGGGAGAGAGATGAGAAGCATCAACTCATAGTTGCATCCCATCATACATGCCGTGGCTGGGGGACTCCAGCCAAGCCAGTGATCCCTTGCTCAAGCCACCGACCTTTGAGTCCAAGCCAGTGACCATGGGATCAGGTCTATGATTCCGCTCAAGCAAGTGACACCCACACTGATGCTGGTGAGCCCGTGCTAATGCCGGTGACCTCAGGGTTTCGAACCTGGGTCCTCAGCATTCCAGCCAATGCTCTATCCACTGTGCCACCACCAGTCAGGCCCAAATACATTTCTAAAACCTTTCCAAGAAGGGGAGAGGGAGAGAATAAAAAATAGATAAATAAGTAAAAAAGGGGCAGGGGAAAGAAAAAAAATTAAAAAAGAAAAAAAGAAGGGGAGAGGGGAGGACTTGTTAGAAAGAACTGAAGAATAACCTTAGTACAAAAAATAAAAAGAAAGTTATAGGAGTTTTAGAAAGAATGTGAGGTGACAAGCATCAAGGGTCCTCATTAAAATCTCATTATATCACCCCATTAAAATTAATTAAAAAAATAAAAAAGGAAAAAGAAAAAAAAATCTCATTATGTGCCTCATTATGGCAGTTTACATATCTAAAATGAAAAGCATTGCCCTGGCCGGTTGGCTCAGTGGTAGAGTGTCGGCCTGGCATGCAAGAGTCCCGGGTTCGATTCCCAGCTAGGGCACACAGGAGAAGTGCACATCTGCTTCTCCACCCCTCCCCCTCTCCTTCCTCTCTGTCTCTCTCTTCCCCTCCCGCAGCCAAGGCTCCATTGGAGCAAAGTTGGCCTGGGCGCTGAGGATGGCTCTGTGGCCTCTGCCTCAGGCGCTAGAATGGCTCTGGTCACAACAGAGCGACATTCCAGATGGGCAGAGCATCGCCCCCTGGTGGGCATGCCGGGTGGATCCCGGTGGGGCGCATGCGGGAGTCTGTCTGACTGCCTCCCTGTTTCCAACTTCAGAAAAATACAAAAAAAAAAAAAATTAAAAGCATTATGAGAATCCCAGTTTATTACGGTAGCTCCACCATTCTTTTAGCTTCCCAGATTAAAAAACTTGGAGATAGCCCTGGCTGGTTAGCTCAGTGGTAGAGCGTCGGCCTGGCGTGCAGGAGTACCAGGTTCGATTCCCGGCCAGGGCACACAGGAGAAGTGCACATCTGCTTTTCCACCGTTCCCCCTCTCCTTCCTCTCTGTCTCTCTCTTCCTCTCCCGCAGCCAAGGCTCCATTGGAGCAAAGATGGCCCAGGCGCTGGGGATGGCTCTGTGGCCTCTGCCTCAGGTGCTAGAATGGCTCTGGTCGCAACAGAGCGAGGCCCTGGATGGGCAGAGCATTGCCCCCTGGTGGGAGTACCAGGTGGGTCCCAGTCGGGCGCATGTGGGAGTCTGTCTGACTGCCTCCCCATTTCCAGCTTCAGAAAAATACAAAGAAAAAAGAAAAAAAAAAACAAACTTGGAGATACCGTAGATTTTTATCCTCCTTTTAATCAGTCATCATATTCTAATATTTCTTTCTTCAAAATCTCTCCTGTGAATACAAAGCAAAATTTCCAATTTTAAAAGAATACAGCCTGACCAGGTGGTGGCGCAGTGGATAGAGCATCGGACTGGGATGCCAAGGACCCAGGTTTGAGACCCTGAGGTCGCCAGCTTGAGCGCGGGCTCACCTGGTTTGAGCAAAAGCTCACCAGCTTGGACCCAAGGTCGCTGGCTTGAGCAAGGGGTTACTCAGTCTTCTGAAGGCCCGCGGTCAAGGCGCATATAAGAAAGCAATCAATGAATAACTAAGGTGTTGTAATGCGCAATGAAAAACTAATGATTGATGCTCCTCATCTCTTCATTCCTGTCTGTCTGTCCCTGTCTATCCCTCTCTCTGACTCTCTCTCTGTCTCTGTTAAAAAAAAAAAACCAAAAAAAAGAATACAAAAAAACAAAGACTGACCATTAAAAAGAACATTTTCCTTTTTTTTCTTTTTATTACATGAAAGGAGAGGAGGCAGAGATGGACTCCCACATGAGCCCTAACTGGGTTCCACCCAGCAATGCTCTGCCTATATGGGGTGTTGCTCTGTTACTCAGCAACCAAGCTATTCTTAGTGCTTGAGGCAGAGGCAATGGAGCCATCCTTAGCACCTGGGACCAATTCGTTCCAATTGAGCCATCACTGTGGGAAAAGGGGGAGAGAGAGAGGGAGGGGAGAAAGAGAGAGAGAGGTGAGAGGGGAAGCGTAGAGAAACAGATGGTTGTTTCTCCTGTGTGCCCTGACTGGAAATAGAATTTGGGACATCCACACGCTGGGCTGAGCCTCGACCACTGAGCCAACCAGACAGGGCCTAAGAACACTTTTCAAAGAATTAAAAATAAGAAGTACTCACGATATACTGAGTGAAAAAAAAAACAAAGAACACCCAACTGTCATAGGGAGAAAAATATATAATCCTAGTTTTATAATAGGGAAAGTAGTTATCAGTATAAAAAAAGATCTGAAAGGAACCACTCTACACAAAAACATTAACAGTTGTTCCTTCTGTTTGGGGTGGGGTTATAACTGATTCCCCCCCATACACACACACACTTTCTCTACATTTCCTACAATAAACATGCATTACTTTTAAACTTAGAAAAAAACGGTATTTAAATAATTATTTCATTTTACTATTACTTGTCCATTCTCATTACTCTCATCCTATCTCCTCCGGTCTCTCCCTTCCCTGGGATTCTAACAACAGCTTTCTCCTTGGGGTCTCTAAGCCAGCTTCTCCCCAACTTTAATATTTCTTGTACTCATGCTCTTACAATTCATCATTCACTTATTTATTTATAGCACATGGAAGCAGAGCTGGCCATATAAACAATACACTTAAAACAGTGTTTCTCAATTTCAGGACCACTGACGGTTGGGATAATTCTTTTGGAGGGGCTGTTCTATCGTAGGATGTTTAGTAGCATTCCTGGCCTCTATCCAGTGGGCCAGCAGCACTTCCCATCTCCGCCTCTTGTGATGTTGCCAAATGTCTCCGGGAGGAGCGGCAAAATTGCCCCCATTGAGAACCATCCAATTAAGTTTTAAAACTTCCCAAATTATATCTCTCTCTGTTCATATGTGTATATATCAAGTCTAAACTTCTTTGACATATGCCTCATACAACATTCCTCATGGTCTTGCCACATCTTATTTTTCTCAATAGGAACTTTCCAAATAGGCTTATTTACTGTTCTCTAGAAAAATAACTTTCATTCTCAATTCCAACAGTTTCCTCACTAAAATTCCACCTTCTATTCAATGGACTATATCTATCCTTTGTCAGTTTTTTGCAGAAGCTTTTTTTTTAAATTTTTTTTATTTTACTTTATTTATTCATTTTGGAGAGGAGAGAGAGAGGAACAGAGAGCGAGAGGAGAGAGAGACAGGGGGGAGGAGCTGGAAGCATCAACTCCCATATGTGCCTTGACCAGGCAAGCCCAGGGTTTTGAACCGGCGACCTCAGCATTTCCAGGTCGATGCTTTATCCACTGTGCCACCACAGGTCAGGCCTCTTTGCAGAAGCTTTACTGATTTGCTCAGGTCAGTTCAGCATACCCTCACTATACTAATACAGAGTATCATGTACACATATATACATATTCGTTCGTTCGTTTGTTTGTTAACCTCATGCCCCAAACTAGACTAACCTCCCTCAGGCTTGTTGCTCCAGCACATTTCTGTTGGACAACCACTAAGCTAACACTGTGCCAGCACAGAGGCAACCAAAAGGTTGATAACTGATCAATGAACTTAATGTTCTGCTACTAACAGTGTCAACTGTTGTTTTCTTATTAAATGATTTTTCTTTTGAACCATATTTCTTGTTAGAGAGCTGATAAGTATATATAATCACTCCAAGCTTACAGTAACTACTCAATAAGTTTTCAGAATAAAAACATTAACATATAATGGTATATTTTTCAGGAACATGTAGGTTTTGAACTGTTCTCTACACTTTCAGGAAATAATACAAAGGAATTCAAACTATAAACTACAACACAAACATGAACTTTATGAACTTCATTTATCTTAAAATACCAATGGATTTTTTACTCAGTGCACAATACTTCAGTATGGTCAACAAGAGCAGGCAACTCAATTTTATAGTGTGTGAATATATGCGTACACAAACACACCTTACACAGATATATATCTCAACTCAGAGGAGTAAATAAAATGAAAGTACTTGAACTGAAAAAAAAAAGCCACATACAAAGAAGGCAACAGAGTAGCATAGACAGTCACAACCTTGACGCCAGCTTGCTTGAGTCCCAACTATTATTAGCTGTGAAACTTTGTACATGTTACTTAACTTCTCTGTGTCCAGTTTCCTTCTTGTCAAATGGGGATAAGAGTATCTGTCCCAAAGCTAAGCTCTCGAAACAGTGCTTGCTATATGAACCATAAAATAAATAGTAGCCATCGTTATTATTACGATGTTAGTTATTAGCCAAGAAAAAGCCACAATATATAAAGTTCTGATTCAAGTCTGGAGCTGGTTTTACAAAACAGCAAGATAAACTATTTACAAGTTTAAGCTATTATGTGGACTAGCTTCTCAGAATGTTTTTTGATGCTAAACTGGTGATTATTACAGAATTTCCGTCACAGTTTTTCTCTTTTTAAAATCTGCAAAGAGACTGACATAGACAACTTCGATTCCAAGGAACTTTACAAGCCTCGAGAAAACAAACCAACTCTTTGTTATCTCCATATTGAAGCCAATTTAAGAACGCAGTAAACGTCGAGAGACGTAGTTACTAAACAAATTTTCAGAAAACACAAGAAGATTTTAAACGCTATAATCAGCAATTCTTCTGCAATTATGTCAAGTTTTTGTCCTGCTACACAAAAGCTTATCTGTTAGGAAACCAAGAAGCCGTCAGAAAATGAGGAAAGACCACGGCGGGGCCCCGGCGGCTCTCCGGAAAACCTGTCCTCAAACAGGTCGCCGCACGCGCCGTCCTCCCTCCCCTCCCGGGGGTGCAGATGTCGGCTCCACCCGAGAAGTGACAGCGGGTTCCGTCCACGCCTCTCCCGGCCCGGACCCCTCGCGCCGGCAGCCTGCACCCTCGCGTCGCGGCCGGGCCGGGGCTTCACCCCCGAGACCGAGGCCTCGCCGTCCCGCCCCGCCCCGAGCACCCCGCCGCCGGCCGGCCGGCCGGCCGAGGCCCCCACGGGGCCTGCAGGTGGGCCCAGGGCGAGGCCAGGCCCAGAAACCCTGCCCCGGCAGGGCAGCTGCGGGCGCGGGGCTCGCACAGGCCCGGCCGTCACTTACCGGCGCCTCATGGTACCGCGGTGCCTCTGCCCAGCCCTAGCGCTGACAAACAGCGCCCGGAAGGCTAGCGAGTCCCGCGGCTCCCAGCCGAACCCCTCTTAGGGCCATTCAAACGCGGCCGCGCGCGGCCCGCCGGGATTGCTCCCCGCTGGGCTCCTCGCAAGCTCCGCCCAACGTTGGCCCCGCCCCTCTCAGGCCGCGCCAGGAGGAAGGGGGAAGAGGGCGTATGGCCACAATGCCCCCTTGTGGCCAAAGGTACTCACAATAGTCTTGCTACTACTGGGCAAACTGCTTTAGGAACTAAGGGTGATAAAAGTCAAAGAATGATCTGTGCTAATTACAATTTAGTGTACGTTAACTGTTGCACCAGGAGCTTCTACAATCTGCTATGAAAATATGGCACAGGGAGAGATTTCTTCACTCCCATTTAAATTCACTGACCGTGTCATGACAGTGGCTCAGTGGATAGAGCCTCACCTGGCATATGCACCTCCTGGGTTTGGACGTTCTCTCAGGCCATACAGGAAAAGTGACCATCTGCTTCTCTCTCCTCCCCCCTTTCTCCCTCTTCCCCTCCTGCAGCCAGTGGCTCAATTGGTTCAAGTGTGGCCCCAGGCCCTGAGGATAACTCCTTTGGAGCACATCATACTCAGGCACTAAACATAGCTTGGTACTAGAGCATTGGCCCCAGATTTGGTTGCCAGGTGGAACCCAGTTAGGGTGCATGTAGGAGTCTGCCTCACTACTTCCCTTCCTCTTACCTAAAAAAATAAAAATAAAAAAAGTAAAAAATCTACTAAGCACATCAAAATTACAATTAAACTATAGAACAACCATTATTTCAGGACTGCCTGAAATCTGGCTGAATGAAAGTCGTACAACTAGGAAATTAAGGAAGAAGCCACATCAAGACTGATAGGCAGGGTGAATACTTGGAATGGGTTGTTCCTACAGTCACCTGTGGTGGATAAAAATGGGGGGAATCTCTCCATGCAGAAACCCCCCGCCCCCCGCCCCATGGAGCCTACACGCCAGGCCCCTCTAGCCCAGGAAGAGAAGTCCCCATAACTTCTGGCTGTAAAAACCAGTGGGGATTGAGGCTGAGTGAGATGGAGGGCTGTTGGAGTCCCAGGCCGTTCCTCTTAAAGGGCCCATGCACATGGATTTACTTGCACTCACTTCCTCTGAGCTACAGCGCTGGGACAGCAGCTTGAAAGGTACCACAGGCATATAGGAAGGAACTGAATTGTCCAGCATCAGAGCAAGAACTGAGGGGATGGCTTTTTTCTAAGCCAGGATAATAAGAAGCTAGGAAAATTCCAGCAAATAGAACGGGGAAACAGAGAGTTAGCTGAACAAATGGGTGGAGCAATTTACAACCAGACACAGAAGGTCATCTCCCTAGAGATAACATCCAGACCTCAGTTGTAGTTTAGATTCAGGCCCAGAAAAGTAGCAAAAACAGATGTGCAGCCTGACCTGTGGTGGCGCAGTGGATAAAGCGTCGACCTGGAATGCTAAGTCGCCGGTTCAAAACCCTGGGCTTGCCTGGTCAAGGCACATATGGGAGTTGATGCTTCCTGCTCCTCCCCCTGTTCTCTCTCTCTCTAATAAAAATGAATAAATAAAATCTAAAAAAGTAAATAAATAAAAATAATTAAAAAATTAAAAACAAAAAACAAAAGATGTGCAATGCCAGAACCAGCTGCCCTGGTGCTGATCAAACAATAGAGACCAGAACCCTGAAAGGGCACACCTGGAAAACTGGTTGTTGGTCAAATAAGTTTGTAAATATGATATATATGTTTGCTCGCTTATAGTTTGTATTGGGTGTGGGGGACAGGCTGTAAGCAGGTGGGGTCGTTATAGCCTGAGGCTTAGTTTTAAGACTAAGCTTTTCCCCACACCCTTGACTGATTACATGATATGGGTGGTGCACTCTCATGAGGAATCCCATTATGTCTCAGATAAGTGGCTTTGTATCAGAGACTTCCTTATTTGTATATTGGATTAAAGGTTTTGATTTCTACACTATAAAATGGGGCAGAGGAGCCCATGCTGGAGGAGAGCAGAGAAAGGCACTTGGAGGAGAGGAGAAGCAGCCAAGATGGCTTTACACTGGTGAATATTCTACTGAGTTCCTCCCACAAGACAATCCTTAAACTCCAGCCTTTAGAAACCCTCAAAACAAAAAAACCCAGTGAGTGCTCTCTCAGCAAGCACTCTCCCTTCCAGGAGCATTCCCTGCCTTTCCCTTTCCCCTCTTCTTTGCCTTCAGGCATGCATCTCCGAAACACTAAGGAACCCAACAAGACTTGCAACCAGGGGAGCAATGGCAGCAGTAGCTTGTCCCGGGCTAAACCCTGAACCTGTCACCAGGCCCCCTTTTCTCTGACTTCTCAGTGAGCCAAAACAAAGCAGCCTGTAAAGCCAGAATGGTAGGTCTGCGATTTTGGGGACATAGGATGGACGCTATCATGCTCTCCAGAGCCAAGATGGAAATGCTGACTGCCATTGCCACGTGCTCCTCTTTGGGACAGTGTAAGACCTGCCAGGACGGCAGGGATGAGGAGGGTGGCTGATGCCCCATATGCGTGGACTGATTTCCTGGACTACTACCGGAGTGGGCATTGTCATTGTTGGATGGACTTACGGATTACAGATTTTGGACAATGTGAAATACCCTGATGGGGGTGGGGGGTGGCTTTGCTGAAAGCACTCCCCCACCCCGGGAAACTTTTCTGATGGCTAGAAGGAAGGCCGAGGACATTTTGTGCTTTGGGCTAAGTGCTGAGAGACTGGTGAAATGTACCTTTGTAATTGTTGAAACTGTATGATTTGTGCTGTTGTAATCTGTGTAATGTTCTAATATCCTTGCACAGGAATGCTGGTGATGTAAATTGTGGGTAGTAAAGTGAGCATAGGGGTGGATTGTTGGGCGGATAAAATATATTATGCTCACTTTGTTAAAAATAGCGCTGCCCACGTGAGGCCGTGGCCCAGGTGATATTAATGTGTGTTGAGAATCCTTGTAGCCTGGGGCTTGGTTTTGGGATTAAGCCTTTCCTTTTTGATGTGGGGTAGTACAATCCAATCATGCCTCAGAGAAGTGACTTTGTATTAGAGACTTCCCTACTTTGTATATTGGATTAGAGGTTGTGAAGCTACACTATAAAATGGGGGCAAAACAAGAGCTTGGCTCTTGGTTCCTGAGATTATCATTAAAGGAGAGAGCAGAAAGGAGAGCAGAAAGAGGCCATGTGGCCAGGAGAAGCAGCCAAGATGGCGGAGTGCTGAGTGAGATGCCAGTTTGTGTAGAGTTTGTATCTGGGATAAGGAAGGAGATGGGGAACTAAGGAGAATAAGGCTGGTGAGCTAGAAACCTTTGATTCTAGGAAACTCGGATAAGTCAGTGGCTTTGTGAGCACTGAATGTGAGTGGCTTTTGGAGCCCAGTGTATGTTTTTACTTGCCCGCCGGGTGCAAGCTAGGATTAAAGACGATGGCCCACCAGTTTGTGGCTCCGTTGTTTCTTTACCGACTGTCCGAATCCAATGCGAACCTGCATGGGCCAGAAGACTGCTGTGATGGTGGTGGCCCTGGCTCTGGCTCCTGGCTTTACACAGCCCCATCTAGGCTCTCTTGTTGCTTCTTCTATCCTAAACCCTTTCTTGTTTTACTATTCCCAGCTTAATAAACATACTCTTAAAATCACCTGGACTCATGTTGTGAAATCTTTCCTGCACAAAATCAAGAACCCATTGGCCAGCCCTAGGCAGATCCTTTAAGGGCCAGGTATCCCATTCAGGTAATACTCCCCAAAGAGAAGTGCTGGCAGAGGCCATTGTTCCTTTGGTGAGCCCTCCCCCCATAAAGCAGGCAAGCAGTGCCATATCTGAGGCTTCATCAACTTGGCTCACTCTAGTTGCCCCACCCTAGTGATTCCCTGAGGCCCCACCCCACCCAATTTTCAGATCCACCCAAGCTGTTTCCTGTGGCTTTTCCAGACAAATGGATTGTTTTGGCTCAGGTTCAGATTTTCCTAAAATCTCTCAAACAAGCAACTTCTGGCCCCATTGTGACCCATACCTCTCCCTAAGTGGCCCCAGGCCCAGCCCTAGCAGCAACCAACCTTGTTTCACAGCTTGGCCTCCCTAGGGCACCTTCAAACCCAGCACAAGTCACAGTCATCTGCTGCATATTGCTTTGTAGCTCCTGCTAGATGGCCCTGAGCAGAACAGAGTCAGTGGCTGACCTAGTCCTGTACCACCCTGGGGGCCTTAGAGCCAGCTCACCCATTGGACTGCTTCAGACCACGAAGCATCACCATTCCAACACAAGCAACACACTCAAGGGGCAGACTGAGCAGTCAGTCACCAGAGACCTGCTTAAGTAAGTCAGGCTCTGTGGGGTGGGCCCTTGTGCAGCTGATCTTTCATGGTGGTCACGGGTCCATAGTTGGTGGTCAGTGGTCAATAGTTGCAGATAGTCCTTGCAGGTTATCAGCCTAGGGGTAAATCCCCCCACCCATTATGTGCCAACAGTAATCGAGGCTTAACTATAAGAGGCAGGTGTACACAGCCCACACAGGGCTGCTCCTTGAGTGCCCAGTTTGCTGATAGAGGAGGCCATGTCACTGGACCTTACAGAACACCTACGACATTAGGCCACTCTACCAAGCCTGGGAGATGTGGCAGCTCCACCTAATACATAGAAACTAACACAGGGAGGCTGCAAAAATGAAGAGCCCAAGAAACATGTCCCGAATGAAAGAACAGAAAAAAACTCCAGAAAAGGAACTAAAAAAGAAAAGGAGACAAGTACTAGCTGCGGCGTTCAAGACGCTGGTTATAAGGATGTTTGATGGACTTAGTGAGAACATCAGCAGCATAAAAAGGGACCAGACAGAAATGAATTTCACTAATTGAAATGAAAAATAATTTACAGAAAATCAACAGTAGAGTATATGAAGCCAAGAATCAAATCAGCCTGACCTGTGGTGGCACAGTGGATGGAGCATCGACCTGGAAATTCTGAGGTCGCTGGTTCGAGGCCCTGGGCTTGCCTGGTCAAGGCACATGTGGGAGTTGATGGTTCCTGCTCCTCCCCCCTTCTCTCTCTCTGTCTCTCTCTTCTCTCTCTCTCTCCCCCTCTCTCTCTCTCCTTTCTAAAATGAATAAATAAAATTAAAAAAAAATAAAAAAAGAATCAAATCAGTGATTTGGAATATAAGGAAGCAAAAAAACCCACAAAACACCCAATCAGAACAGCAAAAAGAAAAAAAATTCCCCCAAATGAGGACTGTATAAGAAGTTTCTGGGACAACTTCAAGCATACCAACATTTGCATTCTGGGGATGCTGGAAAGAGAAGAGAAAGTGAGTAATTGAAAACCTATTAGAAAAAATAATGACAGAAAACTTCCCTAACCTGGTAAAGGAAATAGAAATACAGTGAAGGAAGCACAGAGAGTCCCAAACAGAAATCTCACACCAAGACACATTAAAATTGAACTGCCAGCCTGACCAGGCAGTGGCGCAGTGGATAGAGCATCAGACTGGGATGCAGAAGACCTGGGTTCGAGACTCCGAGGTCACCAGCTTGAGTGCAGGCTCATCTGGTTTGAGGAAAAGCCCACCAGTTTGAACCCAAGGTCGCTGGCTCCAGCAAGGGGTTACTCGGTCTGCTGAAGGCCCGCGGTCAAGGCACATATGAGAGAGCAATCAATGAACAACTAAGGTGTTGCAATGCGCAATGAAAAACTAATGATTGATGCTTCTCATCTCTCTCCGTTCCTATCTGTCTGTCCCTGTCTATCCCTCTCTCTGACTCTCTCTCTGTCTCTGTAAAAAAATAAATAAATAAATAAAATAAATAAAAATTAAAAAAAAAATTGAACTGCCATTGGTTAAAGTCCAGGCTGGGTAGCTCTGTTAGTTAGAGCATTATCCCAATATGCCAAGGTTACAGATTTGATCCCTAGTCAGGGCACATTCCAGAATCAACTAATTAATTCATAAATAAGTGGAACAACAAATTGATATTTCTCTCTCTCTAAAAGAAAAATAAAAAATAAAGAATTTTAAAATAAAATAAAAATAGCCTGACCTGTGGTGGCATAGTGGATAAAGCGTCAACCTGGAAATGCTGAGGTCGCCGGTTCGAAACCCTGTGCTTGCCTGGTCAAGGCATATATGGGAGTTGATGCTTCCAGCTCCTTCCCCCTGTCTCTCTCTCTCTCCTCTCTAAAAAATGAATAAAAATAAATAAATAATAAAAATAAAATAAAAATAGATCAAATTAAAAAAAAAATTAAGGCCCTGGCCGGTTGGCTCAGTGGTAGAGCGTCAGCCTGGCGTGCAGAAGTCCTGGGTTCGATTCCCAGCCAGGGCACACAGGAGAGGCGCCCATTTGCCTCTCCACCCCTCCCCCTCTCCTTTCTCTCTGTCTCTCTCTTCTCCTCCCACAGTGAGGCTCCATTGGAGCAAAGATGGCCCGGGCGCTGGGGATGGCTCCTTGGCCTCTGCCCCAGGCGCTAGAGTAGCTCTAGTCGCAACAGAGCGAGGCCCCGGAGGGGCAGAGCATCGCCCCCTAGTGGGCAGAGCATCGCCCTCTGGTGGGCGTGCCGGGTCTCTTCCCGTCTCCAGCTTCAGAAAAATACAAAAAAAAAAAAAAAAAAAAAAAATTAATGCCAAAGGTTAAACACAAAACGCCTGATTGGTGGTGGTGTAATAAATTGAGTGTTGGCCCAGGACATGGACACTAAGGGCCCTGGTTTGAAACTCCAAGGTTGCCAGCTTCAGTGCAGGCTCATTAGCTTGAGTGTGGGCTTGCTAGCATGAGTGTGGGGTCACTGGCTTGATTATGAAACCTTTGACATGATCCCAAGGTTGTTGGCTTGAGCCTAAGGTTGCTGGCTTGAGCAAGAGGCCACTGGCTTGCTTGACCTCCCCCCACCTCATGTCAAGGAACCTATGAGAAACAGTCAATAGACAACTAAAGTGAAGCAACTATGAGTTGATGCTTTTCATCTCTCTTCCCCCCCCCTCTCAAAAAAAAAAAAAAAAAGACAAAGAGAGAGGCCCTGGAGGCCCTCGGCTCAGTGGTAGAGCACGGGCCCGGCATGTGGATGTCCCGGGTTCAATTCCTGGCCAGGACACATAGGAGAAGTACCCATCTGCTTCTCCACCCCACCCTCTCTTGCTTCTCTCTGTCTCTTCTCCTCCTTTTCCGCAGCCATGGCTTGATTGGAGCGAGTTGGCCCCTGGTACCGAGGATGGCTCCATGGCCTCCACCTAAGGTGCTAACCTTAGTTGCAAAGAAGCAAGGGCCCCAAATGGGCAGAGCGTTGCTCCCAATGGATTTGCCGGGTGGATCCTGGTCGGGGAGCATGTGGGAGTTTGTCTCTGCCACCCCTCCTCTCATTAAATTAAAAAAAAAAAAAAGAAAGAGAGAATCTAAAAAGCAGCAAGAGAAAAGCAGTCAGTTACCTACAAGGAGCTCCCATAAGACTTGCAGCTGATTTCTCAACAGAAATTTTGCAAGCCAGAAGGGATTAGCAAGAAATATTCAAAGTGATGAAAAGCAAGGACCTATAACCAAGATTATTCTACTTAGCAAAGCTATTATTTAGAATTAAAGAACAGATAAAGAGATTTCCAGAAAGCTAAGTTCTTCACTACTGGACCAGTATTATATGAAATGTTAAAGAGTTTTCTTTAAGAGGGAAAAAAAAAGATAAAAAATATAAACAATAAAATGGCAATAAATACATATGTATCAACTATGAATCTAAAAAAACAAAATAAATGAACAAGCAGAACAGGAACACTCACAGATACAGAGAACATTTTGATGATTGCCAGATGGGAGGGGGGGTTGGGAGGATGAGTGAAAAGGTGAAGGGATTAAGAAGTCCAACTTGGCCTGACCAAGCAGTGGTGCAGTGGATAGAGCATTGGACTGGGATGCGGAGGACCCAGGTTCGAGACACTGAGGTTACCAGCTTGAGCGCAGGTTCATATGTTTTTTTTATTTTTTAATTTTTTTATTTATTTATTCATTTTTTAGAGAGGAAAGGGAGAGACAGGGAGAAAGAGAAAGGAGAGACACAGAGAGAGAAGGGGGGGAGGAGCTGGAAGCATGAACTCCCATATGTGCCTTGACCAGGCAAGCCCAGGGTTTCGAACTGGTGATCTCAGCATTTCCAGGTCAACGCTTTATCCACTGCGCCACCACAGGTCAGGCACGGGCTCATATGTTTTGAGCAAAGCTCACCAGCTTGGACCAAAGGTCACTGGCTCGAGCAAGGGGTTACTCGGTCTGCTGAAGGTCCATGGTCAAGGCACATATGAGAAAGCAATCAATGAACAACTAAGGTGTTGCAACAAAAAACTAATGATTGATGCTTCTCATCTCTTTCTGATCCTGTCTTCTGTTTATCCCTCTCTCTGACTCTCCCTCTGTAAAAAATAATGAAACAAATCCCCCCACACACACACACACACAAAAAAAAAAACACAACACAAAAAAAGAAGTCCAACTTGGTTTTTACAGAATAGTCCTGGGGATGTAAAGTACAGCATAGGTATATAGTCAATAATATTCTAATAACTATGTATGGTGTCAGGTGGGTGTGAGATTTATTAGGATGATTACTTAGTAAGCTATGCAATGTCTAGTTACTGGAGTGTACACCTGAAATTAATGTAATAATGTATGTCGGGTATAATTGAAAAATAAAAAATGGCCTGGCCTGATCATTCAGTGGCTCAGTGGATAGAGCATTGGCCTGGGATGCAGAGGACCCAGATTTAAAACCCCGAGGTCGCTGGCTTGTGTATGGGCTCACCAGCTTGAGTACAGGGTCACCAGCTTGAGTGTGGGACCATATACATGACCCCATGGTTGCTGGCTTGAGCCCAACTTTCCTGGCTTGAGCACGGAGTCACTGTCTTGTCTGAAATCCCCTGGTCAAGGCACATATAAGAAAGCAATCAGGCCTGACCTGTGGTGGCGCAGTGGATAAAGCATCGACCTGGAAATGCTGAGGTCGCCGGTTTGAAACCCTGGGCTTGCCTGGTCAAGGCACATATGGGAGTTGATGCTTCCAGCTCCTCCCCCCTTCTCTCTCTCTGTCTCTCCCTCTCCTCTCTAAAAAAATGAATAAATAAAAAAATTAAAAAAAAAAAAAAAAGAAAGCAATCAATGAACAACCAAGATGTTGCAACAAAGAAAGATTCTTCTCGTCTCTCTGCCTTCTTGTCTGTCCCTGTCTGTCTCTGTCTCTGCTCTCTGTCTTTCTTGATATATATAAATGCACTTTGGCAAAGTATTTAAAACCATGGACTCTGGAGCTATGTGACCTTGGATAAATCATATAAATGGCTTTGTGGTTTGGTTTTTCTTTTCTTTTTTTCTTTTTTGTATTTTTCTGAAGTGAGAAGCAGGGGGCGGGGAGGGGGGCAGACAGACAGACTTCCGCATGTGCCTGACCGGGATACACCCAGCATGCCCACCAGGGGATGATGCTCAACCCCTCTGGGGCGTTGCTCTGCTGCAATCCGAGCCATTCTAGTGCCTGAAGCAGAGGCCATGGAGCCATCCTCAGCACCCAGGCCAACTTTGCTCCAATGGAGCCTTGGCTGTGGGAGAGAAAGAGAGACAGAGAGGAAGGAGGGGGGGAGGGGGGGAGAAGCAGATGGGTGCTTCTCCTGTGTGCCCTGGCTGGGAATCGAACCCGGGACTTCCACACACCAGGCCGATGCTCTACTGCTGAGCCAGCTGGCTAGGGCCTGGTTTTTCCATCTGTAAAATGGGACTGATAGTAATAGCTGCCTTATCATTGTGAGGATTAAATGAGTTAATACACATAAAATGCTTAGAGAAATATATCTGGTACATGATAAAGACTATATAATTGTTAGCTATAATTATTTAGTTCAAATATGTGCCAGACTCTGTGTCAGACTTGTAAGAACACAAGAAATATATGTGATACAGATCCTGTCCCTAGGAAGCAGGCTCAGTCACTTTGGAATGGGGTTCACTCAGTATGAGGTTTAATTTGGGTTTGCCCCTGACATGCTTTTAATTCCTGAGGATAATTCTCTTTATCTCAATGGAGGCAGAGTCTACCCATCCTTAAAAGTAAGCCACTGGTCAAATTTAACCAAAATGTGACAGGAGCAAGTTTGTCTTTGGTGGTACTCTAACCCCTCACAGAAGCTAATCAAGTATTGTATTTGGTGGAAACTTCCCTCATTACAAGACTACATCCTTTGATTCACCTTTTTAAGGCACTCCTTACAGAAGTCTGTAAGGGTTGCCTAAGAAATGGGTCGGTTAAGTTTGGTACAATATTTCTGAACATTTACTATGTGCCAGGCTGACATTGTACCAGCTTGAGATAGCCTGGAGGAGCTCACTGTGGCTTGGGCAAACCAGGAAAGAGATCATTCCAATACACCAGGGGTCCCCAAACTACGGCCCGCAGGCTGCATGCGGCCCCCTGAGGCCATTTATCCGGCCCCGCTGCACTTCCGGAATGGGCACCGCTTTCATTGGTGGTCAGTGAGAGGAGCATAGTTCCCATTGAAATACTGGTCAGTTTGTTGATTTAAATTTACTTGTTCTTTATTTTAAATATTGTATTTGTTCCCGTTTTGTGTTTTTTTTTTACTTTAAAATAAGATATGTGCAGTGTGCATAGGGATTAGTTCATAGTTTTTTTTATAGTCCAGCCCTCCAACGGTCTGAGGGACAGTGAATTGGCCCCCTGTGTAAAAAGTTTGGGGACCCCTGCAATACACTGTGGTGAGTGAAGTGATAAATGGGTATATTCTAAATGCTATGAGAGCCCCTGGCCGGTTGGCTCAGCGGTAGAGCGTCGGCCCCGCGTGTGGGAGTCCCGGGTTCGATTCCCAGCCAGGGCACACAGGAGAGGCGCCCATTTGCTTCTCCACCCCTCCTCCTCTCCTTCCTCTCTGACTCTCTCATCCCCTCCTGCAGCGAGGCTCCATTGGAGCGGAGATGGCCCGGCGCTGGGGATGGCTCCTTGGCCTCTGCCTCAGGCGATAGAATGGCTCTGGACAAGGCAGAGCGATGCCCCAGAGGGGCAGAGCATCACCCCCTGGTGGGCATGCCAGGTGGATCCCGGTGGGGCGCATGCGGGAGTCTGTCTGACTGCCTCCCCGTTTCCAGCTTCGGAAAAAAAAAAAAAAAAAAAAAATGCTATGAGAGTTCAGAGCAATCGGTGGCCAGGCAGATAAACTAATCAGAGCTAAGATATCATGAGGTAAAAATAACAGTATATTTTTCCTCCCTAGAAACAGGGTTCTGTCTGACCAGGCAAAGGCACAGTGGATAGAGCATTGGACTGGGATGCAGAGGACCCAGGTTTGAAACCCTGAGGTTACTGACTTGAGCATGGGATCACAGACATGAGCCCATGGTCTCTGGCTTGAGCCCAAAGGTCACTGGCTTGAGTGGGGGGGGGGGGTGTCACTCACTCTGCTGTATCAGTTAAGGCACATATGGGAAAGCAATTGATGAACAACTAAGGTGGTTCTCTCATCTCTCTCTTCCTGTCTGTTCCTATCTGTCCCTCTCTCTGTCTCTGTCACACACACACACACACACACACACACACACACATAAAAGAAAGAGGGTTCTTACTGTAAAAAAATAAGTAATGGTGAAAATTTCAGGCAGTACTTTAGGTATGTGGAAGAAATATTTTTAGGATATGTTTTGCATAAGCAATGATTTTGAGAGACTCTCGGATTATACCAAGCACAAGCGGACACATGCTTATGTGTGGGACCACACCTGTTAACAGGTGGGACTGTTGAAAGTCCAGCAGGGTGAGTGAAGGAAGCAGGAACCCTAGGCTCTAGATGTGTGCAACTTAGGACATTTCTGAGTATGACTTCCACTAAGTAGCTATGCTGTTTTAAAGAAAGTAAAATTCAATACACATGGGTGAAGTCACTTTCTCTTAAGCTATTTCTTCATCACCACCATCATAAACAGGAATTTCTTGATGGTCCACTATGCAAAAGGCATTATACTGGATCCTCATCAGAAGAAGGTAAGACAGTGTAAGAAAAAAAAGTGTAAGACAGTACTTACCCTCAAGGGATGCTAGATGATGAGGTAAGACAAATAACGGAGTCCTGAGACTCAGGAAGTCTGTGTTAACACAGAAGTATCTCCACTAAAATAAGACCTCTGGTGGTCTGAAGGTCAGAGGAGAATCCTGATGTTCTCATTCCTAGAGCTTCTTTGGGCACAGTGTCTCAGGCAGGTTCACCTCTAGGGTTTGAGTTTTACACCAATGGGTGAGCAGCCATGGCCCATAGAGCTCAGGTGATTGCCAAGTGTCCACATAATTTAAGGTGAAAAAATTAAAAATGGCTTTATAGTGATTCTTTTGAAATATATACCATTTTAGTGATCAAAATGGAGGTCAATTTTCTTTTTTAAAAAATGTATTGATTTTAGAGAAAGAAGAAGGGGCAGGGAGAGAGAGAGAAACATAGCTTTGTTGTTCCACTTATTTATGCATTCATTGGTTGCTCCCTGTATGTGCCCTGATCGGGTATCAAACCCACAATCTTGACCCTGGCTGGTTGGCTCAGTGGATAGAGTGTCAGCCTGTCATGCGGACATCCCAGGTTTGATCCCCGGTCAGGGCACACAGGAGAAGAGACCATCTGCTTGTCTTCCCCTCCCTCTCACTCTTTCTTATTTCTTCTCGTCTCACAGCCAGTGGCTTGGTTGTTTCGAGTGTCAGCCCCAGACAGTGGTTGCTGGGTGAGTCCAGGTCAAGGTGCATGTGGAAGTCTGTCTCTTTATCTCCCCTCCTCTCACTTAAAACAAAAACAAAAAACCTGCAAACTTGTTGTGTTGGGACAATGCTCTAACCAACTGAGCAACCTGGCCAGGGCCAGGTCTATTTTCTTTTTTCTTTTTTTCTTTTTATTCATTTTAGAGAGGATATATATATATATATATATATATATATATAGAGAGAGAGAGAGAGAGAGAGAGAGGGAGAGAGAGAGAAAGAGAGAGAAGGGGGGAGGAGCAGGAAGCATCAACTCCCATATGTGCCTTGACCAGGCAAGCCCAGGGTTTCGAACCGGCGACCTCAGCATTTCCAGGTCGACACTTTATCCACTGCGCCACCACAAGTCAGGCCAGGTCTATTTTCTTTATTGACACTTTTCAGTCAAGCAAGTTGAATTTTTTTTTCCTTGGAGCTCAGTCAAGTTATTTATTTTTTGATAGATGAAAAAGTGCATCCGAAACATATTTTTATTATCCCTGCACCAGTCCTTGTGGACAGAAAGGTGTTCACTGCTAGTCCTCAGAGTGGACAGTCTCTGAGGGAGCTTACCCCTGGGGCCAGTCCCTCATTCCTTCCTTCTCACTACCTTAAACATTCCTTCCATCTGACCAAAGGGCAGTTGAGTTAGTCCCACACCCCGTCTCGTAGGATTATGGACATCATTCAGGGATGGTGTATAAAGTAACTCTAACAATAAACACCCACATCAGAAAAGAACCCTTATGCAAAGTTATACATACATTTTGACGAGTCAGGGGAGGGATCGTGGAGGAAGGTTTGAGCATGACCTGTCAAGCTAGACAAGATTTGATAGGCAAGGTGTACCAGGGGTCCCCAAACTTTTTATACAGGGGGCCAGTTCACTGTCCCTCAGACCATTGGAGGGCCAGACTATAAAAAAGACTATGAACAAATCCCTATGTACACTGCACATATCTTATTTTAAAGTAAAAAAACAAAACGGGAACAAATACAATATTTAAAATAAAGAACAAGTAAATTTAAATCAACAAACTGACCAGTATTTCAATGGGAACTATGCTCCTCTCACTGACCACCAATGAAAGAGGTGCCCCTTCCAGAAGTGCAGCGGGGGCCAGATAAGTGGCCTTGGGGGGCCGCATGCGGCCCGTGGGCCGTAGTTTGGGGGCCCCTGGTATAGACAGTGGGAGAAGTGCAAAGTTAGTTCCAGTCCACTGTCGATCCTGATTTTACTGGAATGAAAAGAGCTCTGGAGTAGTAGCAGTGAAGATTGAAGAGGAATGTAGTCACCTGACAGGTTTTAAAGATCTGAAAGGATCAAGTAAAGGCATTTAGGAAGTAAAAAAAATCATTAGAGCCTGATCTGTGGTGGCGCAGTGGGTAGGGAGTAGACCTGGAAGGCTGAGGTCGCTGGTTCAAAGCTCTGGGCTTACCTGGTCAAGGCACATATGGGAGTTGATGCTTCCTGCTCCTCCTCTCTGAAAAGAGCAATAGCTCATTCATTCATAAGTAACTATATCCATTGCTCAGCATCAGAGCCTCAGGAAAATTCCAGGCAATTGAGTTTGCAAAGTGAAAACTTAATGCCTTTTTTCTGCTCCTCCCTTCCCTACCTTCCTGTGCTGACTGTGAAAGGAAGTAATGACAGTAGAGAGTATTACAGATAAGGCAATAAGCAAATCTCACTGCTAGTTTACAAGCATCACAATTAATTAATTAATTAATTAATTTTTAGTGAGAAAAAGACAGGAAGGGAGAGAGATAAGAAGCATCAACTCTTAGTTGTGTTACTTTAGTTGTTCTTTTTTATTAAGTCAGAAGAGGGGAGATAGTGAAACAGGCTCTGGAATGTGCCCCAAGATCCACCCAACAATCCCTGTCTGACACTGATAATCAACAGAGCTATTTTTAATGCCTGAGGCTGATGCTTGGACCAACAAGTAATCATCAGTGCCTGGTGGCTGAAGCTTGAATGAATTGAGCCACTGGCTGCAGGAGCGGAAGAGGAAAGGGGAATAGGAAGGGGGAGAGAAGCAGATGGTCTCTTTACCTGTGTGCCTTAAGTGGGAATTGAACTTGGGATGTCTGTACACCAGGCCCACACTATCCACTGAGCCAACTGGCCAGAGCTTCAGTTGCTCATTGATTGCTTCTCATACTGCCTTGATCAGGGAGCTCTGGCACAGCCAGTGACCCTTTGCTCAAGCCAGCAACCTTGGGCTTGAAGCCAGCAACCTTTGGCCTCAATCCAGTGATTATAGAATCTTGTCAACGATTCCATACTCAAGCTAGGGATCCTGTGCTCAATCTGATGAGCCTGCACGCAAGCCACGTGAGCTGGAGACCTCAGGGTTTTTAACTTGGAAACTCAGTGTCCCTGGTCAATGCTCTATCCACTGCACCACCACTGGTCAGCCAAGATTCATGATGTATTTTTTTTTTTTTTTTTTTTTTTTTTTTACAGAGACAGAGAGTGAGTCAGAGAGAGGGATAGACAGGGACAGACAGACAGGAACAGAGAGAGATGAGAAGCATCAATCATTAGTTTTTCATTGCGCGTTGCAACACTTTAGTTGTTCATTGATTGCTTTCACATATGTGCCTTGACCACGGGCCTTCAGCAGCCGCGTTCAAGCTGGTGAGCTCGGGGTCTCGAACCTGGGTCTTCCGCATCCCAGTCCGACGCTCTATCCACTGCGCCACCACCTGGTCAGGCTCATGATGTATTTTTTAAAACAACACCACAATACTGATGCCGTCCTTGGCAGCAGAGGCAGTTTTTTTTCCATCTAATATATAAATATTTTTTTAAATTATAAATATATATATGCTGGTTATAAAACAAAAATGAAGCGATACAGAAACATATGTAAATGCAAGGTAAAGTCATCCTTGTAATTAGTTTCTTCCCAACTGTCCCTCACATTGCACCAGAGATAATTCTTCACAAGTGGATATGTCTATGCATTTGTAAATGTATATATATATGTATATGTATATATACACATACATACATATAAATAAAAAGGGCTCACAGTGTACGTGTTATCATGTAACAGTTTTATTTGTTTCACAAATACTATATCATGGACAGATTCCATGCCAACTATCATTTTCAATAGAAGCAGCAGTTTTGCTTGGGGGGTATTGGGGGTGGAAAGTAGGAATGGTAGGGAGTCTGGGGTGGTAGGGGATCCATCTGTTAAGACAATTTGTTTCTGATGCTACTGTTAGATCTCAATAGCTGAGCAGGTGGCAATATTTGGTATTTATAGATCTTCAAATATGAATCCCAGAGAACATTTCTCGCCACCCCTAAGATTACCTGTAATTAGGGTGTACTCATCAAGTGGAAGATGGTACAGGGAAGCATATTAGAGTAGAAAGAACACTAGCCTAGGTCACTGTCTTTGGGCCCTTTCTGCACCATTTTTTCTTTTAATTATTATTAAAAAAAATTTTTTTTAACAGAGTCAGAGAGAGGGATAGACAGGGACAGACAGACAGGAATGGAGAGATGAGAAGCATTAATCGTTAGTTTTTCATTGCGCGTGCGACACCTTAGTTGTTCATTGATTGCTTTTTCATGTGCCCTGACTGCGGGCCTTCAGCAGACCGAGTAACCCCTTGCTCGAGTCAGCGACCTTAGCTCCAAGCTGGTGAGCTTTTGCTCAAACCAGATGAGCCCACGCTCACGCTGGTGACCTCGGGGTCTCGAACCTGAGTCCTCTGCATCCCAGTCCGACGCTCTATCCACTGTGCCACCGCCCGGTCAGGCTGCACCATTTTTTCTTAATTGCACAATGGGGCTAATAATCTCTTCTCTTGCAGGATGTTGGAAAATAAGATAACCTACGTAAAACACTGCACTAGTATCTAGCACAGTGATTGTGTCTCTCTCTGCAAAACATCCCCCAACCCTAACTTTACATGTTTATAAGGTGACCAACATTTTTACAATGCAAAGGAGGACAAAAATAAATAGAAGAAAACAATATCATAGGTAAAAGAAACATTTTATTTATTGCAACAATATTATAATATGATAAATGCATAATAAAAACATTTGTAATATTTTATATTATAATTATGCTTACATGCCTATTAATTTTTAATAATTGTAATAAAAAGTGCTCATTTAGATACAAATACATCACATCACACTCAATTAATCGACTCTGCACTGATCGAATACAGATATTTACAGATTAGTCTTCCAATATCAAAAAGGAGGACATGTAGGAGGACATTTTTCAAGGGAGGATGGAACTTAAAAGAACTGTCCTCCCTAAAGGAAGACGATTGTCACCTTACCTGTTTAGTGCTCTCCCTCCCTTCCCAAGAGAGAACACAATATGATTGGCTGTTGCCTTGGAAAAAATTATCCTCACCTGGAAAATTCAGAACTAGCTCTTGGAGGGGGGCCAATGGTGGGGAGATGGATACAGTGAGACACTGATGGCCTGTAAATCAGTACAGGGTATATTAAAGGTATGACCATACACAAAATAAGTCTAATGATGCAGTTGTTTAGGGGGTTCAATACAAATGGGGCCTCTTAAAAAATAGTTAGTGAAGAGGAATCCACTGGCAGGGGTCAGACAAGAAGGAAATGAAATGGGCAGGACAACAATTAGTAAGAGAGGATAATGTCCTTGGAAAGAGGACTTAAAGGTACACAGCAGGTCCCCAGCCTCAAGTGATGGGAGCAGTTAGAAGATTACCAACTAGATCCACTTCAAGGCAAAACGCCTCTTGCAATAACAAAATTGAGTCTGAACCTAAACTGGCTTGAGTTCTTCCCCAAATTAACTGTGTTTTTCAGAACACCAGTTCTGCAAGATGTCGATAGGTTGAATAAAAAGGAAAGGGAAAAAAAAAGGCTTCTTTGGCCAAAGTTTGGTAACTATTGGATTAACAAATATTTCTTTACTGTAGCATTTTACAAGAGCCTTTAAAATACTGGCATTATTATGAATGCCTAAAAGAAAGATTTATTTAGCGCTACTCAAACTTACCTGAACTCTGAACCTTTTAAAAGGGACAGCACAGCCTGACCAGGCGGCGCAGTGGACAGAGCGTTGGACTGGGATGCAGAGGACCCAGGTTGGAGACCCCGAGGTCGCCAGCTTGAGCACGGGCTCACTTGGTTTGAGCAAAGCTCACCAGTTTGAACCCAAGGTCGCTGGCTCCAGCAAGGGGTTACTCGGTCTGCTGAAGGCCCGCGGTCAAGGCACATATGAGAAAGCAATCAATGAACAACTAAGGTGTCGCAATGTGCAACGAAAAACTAATGATTAATGCTTCTCATCTTTCTCTGTTCCTGTATGTCTGTCCATGTCTATCCCTCTCTTTCTGTCTCTATAAAAAAGAAAAAAAAAAGGGACAGCACAAATATTCTAAACAGTTACTCTTATCTATAATAAAAAGGGTAGTGGGACTAGTCCGGGTCTTGGGGAAAGGGGCGTGGCTCCAGCTGCAGGTTGGGTGGGGAAGAGGGCGGGAGTTGGCTGGCTAAAAGCAGCAGAGCGTGAATATCTGGCAAAGTTGTAAGTGAGATTAAAAACAAACAAACAACAACTAAAAAAAAAAAACGAACAAAATTGGATTTGCCATGAAATACTGTGTTATAAAACAGTATGCTGACCAAGGCTTGTGGCCTGACTTGGGAGCTGGCTCCTCCCGCAGAGGTGGAGCCAAAAGCCCAGAACAAGCGGAGTCCTGCTACTAAGCATGGGCACGCAGTCCAGCCTGGCCTATGGAGCCAAGGCTTACAGCCTTCCCACGAGTGGGCTCCTCCTGCAGGGGCAGGGTGAAAGCCCAGAATCAGACCCGCAACTGAACAAAGGTGCTTGCCAATGCCCTCAGGGCCGAGCATAACGCCATCCATGGGGGCGAGACGAAGGCCAAGGCTGCCAAGGCTTGTACACCCAAGCACGTGATCACAGCCACCCCGTGAAGGGAAGATGGAAACCACAGAAACAGCCCCAGTGGGAAGGCACTGGCAGTGCCCACACCTAAATGCCCTAGGCAGCAACAGCAGAGAGGGTGGTGCAGACAGACCACACCTAGGGAACAGAGGACACACCCAGTGGACTTCAGTGGCCAAGACCTTCTTTTACACAGAGAAGACGAGAAGGCAGAGAAATGCAACACAAATGAGTCAAGAGAAATCCCCAGAAAAGAACCTGAATGAATCAGAAATAACCAAACTACCAGATGCAGAGTTTAAAATAACAATTGTTAGGATGCTCAAAGATATTAGAACAACAATAGATGGTCATTATGAACATTTAAATAAAGAGATAGCAGATATAAAAAAGGACATTGAAATAATAAAAAAGAATCAGTCAGAAATGACGAATATAATATCAGAAATGAAGAACATAATGGAAGGAATTAAAAGCAGGATGGATGAAACTGAGAATCAAATCAGCGAGTTAGAGGACATGATAAATAAAGGCACAGAAGCAGAGCAGAAAAAGAAAAGAGACTCAAAAAGTCTGAGGAAACTCTAAGAGAGCTCTGTGACGACATGAAGAGAAATAACATCCGCATCATAGGGGTTCCTGAAGAAGAAGAGAAAGAACAGGGGATAGAGAATTGTTCAAGCATATCATAGCTGAAAACTTCCCTCAATTAAGGCAGGAAAACATCTCACAAGTTCAGGAAGCACAGAGAATTCCATTAAAGAGAAACCCAAAGAAATCAACACGAAGACACATCATAATTAAAATACCAAAGCTAAGTGATAAAGAGAAAATATTAAAAGCTGCTAGAGAAAACAAGACTATCACCTACAAAGGAGCCCCCATAAAGATGACTTCTGACTTCTCAACAGAAACACTTGAGGCTAAAAAGGAATGGCAAGAAATATTCAAAGTAATGCAGAACAAAAGCCTACAACCAAGACTATTTTATGCAGCAAGGCTATCGTTTAAAATTGAAGGAGAAATAAAAAGCTTTCCAGACAAAAAAAAAAAAAAAAAAAAAAAAAAGACCTCAAGGAATTCACTACAACCAAACCAAGGCTGCAAGAAATGCTAAGGGGCCTGTTGTATACAGATCAAAGGAGAAAAAGAATATAGCAAAAGAGGAATACAATTTTAAAGAACAATTACATATCAATAATAACCTTAAATGTAAATGGATTAAATGATCCGATCAAAAGACATAGGGTAGCTGCATGGATAAGAAAAGAGGACCCGGCCTGACCAGGCGGTGGCGCAGTGGATAGAGCGTCGGACTGGGATGCGGAAGTACCCAGGTTCGAGACTCCGAGGTCGCGCGCGGGCTCATCTGGCTTGAGCAAAGAGCTCGCCAGCTTGGACCCAAGGTCGCTGGCTCCAGCAAGGGGTTACTCGGTCTGCTGAAGGCCCACGGTCAAGGCACATGTGAGAAAGCAATCAATGAACAACTAAGAAGTCGCAACGCGCAACGAGAAACTGATGATTGATGCTTCTCATCTCTCTCTGTTCCTGTCTGTCTGTCCCTGTCTATCTCTGCCTCTGTAAAAAAAAAAAAAAAAAAAAAAAAAAAGAAAAGAGGACCCGTACATATGCTGTCTATAAGAGATACACCTTAAAAGAAAAGATGCACATAGACTGAAGATAAATGGATGGAAAAAATATTTCACGCAAACGGAAATGAAAAAAAAAGCTGGGATAGTAATACTTATATCAGACAAAATGGACTTTAAAACAAAGACTATAGTAAGAGATAAAGAACGTCACTACATAATAATAAAGGGAGCAATCCAACAGGAACATATAACCATTATAAATATCTACACACCTAATATAGGAGCACCTAAATATATAAAGCAGACTTTGATGGATTTAAAGGGCGAGATCAACAGCAATACTATAATAGTAGGGGATTTCAATACCTCACTAACATCACTAGATAGATCCTCAAGAAAGAAAATTAACAAAGAAACAGCAGACTTAAAGGACATACTAGATCAACTCGATTTAATAGATACCTTCAGAACCTTTCACCCGAAAGCAGCAGAATATACATTCTTTTCAAGTGCTCATGGTACATTCTCTAGAATAGACCACATGTTAGGGCACAAAAGCGGTTTCAACAAATTTAAGAAGATTAAAATCATATCGAGCACTTTCTCTGATCACAATGGCATTCAACTAGAAATCAACCACTATAGAAAAGCTGAAAAATACTCAAACACTTGGAAACTAAATAGCACGTTATTAAATAATGAATGGGTAAACAATGTGATCAAAGAAGAAATTAAAAAATTCCTAGAAATGAATGATAATGAGCATACATCAACTCAAAATTTATGGGACACAGCAAAAGCAGTCTTGAGAGAGAAGTTTATAGCATTACAGGCATACCTCAAGAAGCTAGAAAAAGCTCAAATAAACAACTTGACCCTACATCTAAAAGAACTGAAAAAGAACAGCAAGTAAAGCTCAGAGCTAGTAGAAGAAAGGAAATTATAAAGATCAGAGCAGAAATAAATGACATAGAGGCTAAAGAAACAATACAGAGGATCAATGAAACCAGGAACTGGTTCTTTGAAAAGGTAAACAAGATAGATGAACCTTTAACCAGACTCACCAAGAAAAAAAGAGAGAGGACTCAAATAAATAAAATTAGAAACAAGAGTGGAGAATAACAACTGACACAACAGAAATACAAAATATGTAAGAAAATAGTATGAAGAACTGTACGCCAAAAAAACTAGACAACCTAGGCCCTGGCCGGTTGGCTCAGTGGTAGAGCGTCAGCCTGGTGTGCAGAAGTCCTGGATTCGATTCCCGGCCAGGGCACACAGGAGAAGCGCCCATCTGCTTCTCCACCCCTCCCCCTCTCCTTCCTCTCTGTCTCTCTCTTCCTCTCCCGCAGCTGAGGCTCCACTGGAGCAAAGATGGCCCAGGCGCTGGGGATGGCTCCTTGGCCTCTGCTCCAGGCGCTGGAGTGGCTCTGGTCACGGCAGAGTGACGCCCTGGAGGGGCAGAGTATCACCCCCTGGTGGGCAGAGCGTCGCCCCTGGTGGGCGTGCCGGGTGGATCCTGGTCAGGCGCATGCGGGAGTCTGTCTGACTGTCTCTCCCCATTTCCAGCTTCAGAAAAAAATAAAAAATAAAAAAAAATTAAAAATACAACAACAACAAAAACTAGACAACCTAGATGAAATGGACAAATTCCTTGAAACATATAATCTTCCAAAAATTAATCTGGAAGAATCAGAAAACCTAAACAGACCAGTTACAACAAATGAGATTGAAACAGTTATCAAAAAGCTCCCAAAAAAGAAAAGTCCTGGGCCTGATGGCTTCACAAGTTAGTTCTACCAAATATTCAAAGAAGAACTAATTCCTATCCTTCTCAAGCTATTTCAAAAAATTCAAGAGGAAGGAAGACTTCCAAGCTCCTTTTATGAGGCGAGCATAACTCTGATTCCAAAACCAGGCAAAGGCAACACAAAGAAAGAAAATTATACACCAATATCCCTGATGAATTTATATGCTAAAATCCTCAACAAAATATTAGCAAACCGGATCCAGCAATATATGAAAAAAATCATACACCACAATCAAGTGGGATTTATTCTTGGGAGGCAAGGCTGGTATAATATTCACAAATTAATCAATGTGATTCATCACATAAACAAAAGGAAGGAGAAAAACCACATGATAATTTCAATAGATGCAGAAAAAGCATTTGATAAAATCCAGCACCCATTTATGATCAAAACTTTCAGCAAAGTGGGAATACAGGGAACATACCATAACATGATAAAGGCCATCTATGACAAACCCACAGCCAACATCATACTCAATGGGCAAAAATTAAAAGCAATCCCCTTAAGATCAGGAACAAGGCAGGGGTGCCCCCTTTCACCACTCTTATTCAGCATAGTCCTGGAAGTCCTAGCCACAGCAATCAGACAAGAAAAAGAAATAAAAGGCATCCAAATTGGAAAAGAAGAAGTAAAACTATCATTATTTGCAGATGATATGATAGTGTATATAGACAACCCTAAAGTCGCAGTAAAAAAACTACTAGACCTGAGAAATGAATTCAGCAAGGTGGCAGGATATAAAATTAATACTCAGAAATCAGAGGCATTTTTATACACTAACAATGAACTGTCAGAAAGAGAAATTAAAGAATCAGTCCCCTTTACCATTGCAACCAAAAAAATAAAGTACCTAGGAATAAATTTAACCAGGGAGATTAAAGACTTGTACTCGGAAAATTATAAAACATTGATAAAAGAAATCAGGGAAGATACAAACAAGTGGAAGCCTATACCGTGCTCATGGTTAGGAAGAATAAACATCATTAAAATGTCTATATTACCCAAAGCAATTTATAAATTCAATGCAATACTGATTAAAATATCAATGACTTACTTCAAAGATATAGAACACATATTCCAAAAATTTATATGGAACCAAAAGAGAATATGAATAGCTTCAGCATCTTGAAAAGGAAGAATAACGTGGGAGGTATCACACTTCTGGATATCAAGTTATACTATAAGGCCATTGTACTCAAAACAGCCTGGTACTGGCATAAGAACAGGCATATAGATTAATGGAATAGGACAGAGAACCCAGAAATAAACCCACACCTTTATGGACAACTGATATTTGACAAAGGAGGTAAGAGCATACTTTGGAGTAAAGACAGCCTCTTCAACAAATGGTGTTGGGAAAATTGGAAAGCTACCTGCAAAAAAATGAAACTAGACCACCAACTTACAGCATTCACAAAAATAAACTCAAATGGATAAAAGACTTAAATATAAGCCATGAAACCATAAGCATCTTACAAGAAAACAGGCAGTAAGCTCTCTGACATTTCTCACAGCAATATATTTGCCAATTTGTCTCCACAGGCAAGTGAAATAAAAGACAGGATAAGCAAATGGGACTATATCAAACTAAAAAGCTTCTGCACAGCTAAAGACAATAAGAACAGAATAAAAAGACAAACTACACAATGGGAGAACATATTCGACAATACATCTGATAAGGGGTTAATAACCAAAATTTATAAAGAACTTGTAAAACAATACCAGGAAGACAAACAATCCAATCCAAAAATGGGCAAAAGAAATGAATAGACACTTCTCCAAAGAGGACATACAGATGGCCAATAGGCAGATGAAAAAATGCTCAACATCACTAATCATTAGAGAAATGCAAATTATAACCACAATGAGATATCATCTCACACCAGTCAGAATGACGCTCATCAACAAAACAACACAGAGTAAGTTCTGGCAAGGATGTGGACAAAAGGGAACCCTCCTGCACTGCTGGTGGGAATGCAGACTGGTGCAGGCACTGTGGATAACAGTATGGAGATTCCTCAAAAAATTAAAAATCGAACTGCCTTTTGACCCAACTATCCCACTGTTAGGAATATATCCCAAGAACACCATAGCACTGTATGAAAAGAAGAAATGCACCGTCATGTTTATGGCAGCATTGTTCACAATAGCGAAGATCTGGAAACAGCCCAAGTGTCCGTCAGAGGACGAGTGGATTAAAAAGCTTTGGTACATATATACTACGGAATACTACTCAGCCATAAGAAATGATGACATCGGATCATTTACAACAACATGGATTGGATGAACCTTGATAACATTATACTAAGCGAAAGAAGTAAATCAGAAAAAACTAAGAACTATATGATTCCATACATAGATGGGACATAAAAATGAGACTCAGAGGCCCTGGCCGGTTGGCTCAGCAGTAGAGCGTCGGCCTGGCGTGCGGGGGACCCGGGTTCGATTCCCGGCCAGGGCACATAGGAGAAGCACCCATTTGCTTCTCCACCCCCCCCTTCCTCTCTGTCTCTCTTCCCCTCCCGCAGCCAAGGCTCCATTGGAGCAAAGATGGCCCGGGCGCTGGGGATGGCTCCTTGGCCTCTGCCCCAGGCGCTAGAGTGGCTCTGGTCGTGGCAGAGCGACACCCCGGAGGGGCAGAGCATCGCCCCCTGGTGGGCAGAGCGTAGCCCCTGGTGGGCGTGCTGGGTGGATCCCGGTCGGGTGCATGCGGGAGTCTGTCTGACTGTCTCTCCCCGTTTCCAGCTTCAGAAAAATACAAAAAAAAAAAAAATGAGACTCAGAGACATGGACGAGAGTGTGGGGGTTACAGGGTGGGGGAGAGGAGAGGGAGGGGGATGGGGGAGGGAGGGACACAAAGAAAACCAATTAGAAGGTGACGAAAGACAATTGGACTTTGGGTGATGGGAATGCAGCATAATCTAATGTCAAAATAACCTAGAGCTGTTTTCTCTGAACATATGTACCCTGATTTATCAATGTCACCCCATTAAAATTAATAAGAAAACAACAACAAAAAACAAAAAGCCCAGTATGCTAAATAAGTCTAAAACATCTGCAAGAATTGAAACCAAAATGTCTATGGAGGCCCTGGCCGGTTGGCTCAGTGGTAAAGCGTCGGCCTGGCGTGCAAGTCTGGTTTGATTCCTGGCCAGGGCACACAGGAGAAGCGCCCATCTGCTTCTCCACCCCTCCCCCTCTCCTTCCTCTCTGTCTCTCTCTTCCCCTCCCACAGCCGAGGCTCCACTGGAGCAGGGTTGGCCCGGGGGCTGAGGATGGCTCTGTGGCCTCTGCCTCAGGTGCTAGAGTGGCTCTGGTCGTAACAGAGCGACGCCCCAGATGGGCAGAGCATCGCCCCTTGGTGGGCATGCTGGGTATCCCGGTCGGGCGCATGTGGGAGTCAGTCTGACTGCCTCCCCATTTCTGGCTTCGGAAAAATACACACACAAAAAAAGTCTATGGAATTTTTTGCATGGCAGGATTTGTTATATTTTTTACTTATATCTTCCATTTTATACAATTCATGTCCTTGTTTTGTAATTAAACTAATTTTTAAACAATCACTTTATTAGCCTGATCAGGAGGTGGTGCAGTGGCTAGAGCATTGGACTGGGATGCGGTGGACCCAGGTTCGAGACCCCCCAGGTCACCAGCTTGAGCGCGAGCTCATCTGGTTTGAGCAAGGCTCACCAGCTTGAGCCCAAGGTCACTGGCTCGAGTAAGGGGTCACTCGGTCTGCTGTAGCCCTTGGTCAAGGCACATATGAAAAATCAATCAATGAACAACTAAGGTGATGCAATGAAGAACTGATGCTTCTCATCTCTCTCCCTTCCTGTCTGTCCCTATCTGTCCCTCTCTTTGTCTGTCTGTGTCACACAAACACAAACAAATCACTTTACACAAAAAATCACTTTACTAAAGGAACCAATCATAGCAGTTAGAAAATAAACCTTCTTGTGCAAATTTCTGAAAGTTTAGGGTTTGATCTGGCAGCTTTTATTACTTATTTCCCATTTTAGCTAACCCTGGTTAGCTTAATTCATTTGTATGGAACCTCTTTAAGCAACTTGTATTATTATTATTATTATTATTATTTGTATTTTTCTGAAGCTGGAAACGGGGAGAGACAGTCAGACAGGCTCCCGCATGCGCCCGGCCGGGATCCACCCGGCACGCCCACCAGGGGCGATGCTCTGCTGCGACCAGAGCCACTCTTGCGCGCCTGGGGCAGAGGCCAAGGAGCCATCCCCAGCGCCCGGGCCATCTTTGCTCCAATGGAGCCTCGGCTGCGGGAGGGGAAGAGAGCGACAGAGAGGAAGGGGGGGGGGGTGGAGAAGCAAATGGGTGCTTCTCCTTATGTGCCCTGGCCAGGAATCGAACCCGGGACCCCGCACGCCAGGCCGACACTCTACCGCTGAGCCAACTTCTATTATTTTACTAGGGATGCTGTACCGAAGTACTGCACCTGAAACTGGGTGGCTCAAAACAACGGAATATAGTCTCTCTTACTACACGATGTTGGTGGGGCCATACTCTCTCTGTAGGCTCTAGGGACGAGTCCTTCCTTACCATTTCCTCCCTTCTGGTGGCTCTGGCACCACTGACCTATAGTTGCATCCCTCTGACTCTTATTGTCAAATGGACTTCTTCCCTGTGGTGTACAAATCCTTTCTTCTTCTTCTTCTTCTTCTTTTTTTTTTTTTTGTATTTTTCTTAAGCTGGAAACGGGGAGGCAGTCAGACTCCCGCATGCGCCCGACCGGGATCCACCCGGCACACCCACCAGGGGGTGTCGCTCTGTTGAGACCAGAGCCACTCTAGTGCCTGGGACAGAGGCCAAGGAGCCATCCCCAGCGCCCGGGCCATCTTTTGCTCCAATGGAGCCTCGGCTGCGGGAGGGGAAGAGAGAGACAGAGAAGAAGGAGAGGGGGAGGGGTGGAGAAGCAGATGGGCGTTTCTCCTGTGTGCCCTGGCCGGGAATCGAACCCAGGACTTCTGCACGCCAGGCCGACGCTCTACAACTGAGCCAACTGGCCAGGGCCCCCTTCTTCTTCTTAAGGGATACCAGTCATTGGATTTAGGATCCACTTCATCTTAACTAATTACATCTGCAAAGATCCTATTTCCAAATAAGGTCTCATGGTTCTGAGCAGATATGAATTTTTGGGAGATGCTATTTGACTTCCTACAAGAAATAATTTAGTCCACAAAACCTAAAAAATGTAAATGAGCACATTTTGGAGGGCCTGTTTGAACTTATCGATGTTGTAACTGTATAACCTCTGTGGTCAGCAATCCAAATTGCATAAATCTTCTAGAGAACTGTGCTGTTGACAAGCTACCAGGGATGTTTGCAGCAACATTTTTTTTAGTAGTGACAAATGGGAACAACCTAAATGTCCATCAATTGTGGACTAGTTAACTGAATTATCATACATCCATGCCACGTATACTTTGTAGCCTTTAGAAAGAATGACGTTGATCTGAGTGATGGGCATGGAAGATACCCAAGACAGACTAAATGAAAAGACAAGTCAATGGGCAGTGTTTAGTATGTTTCCATCTACAAAATAAGCTCCTACACATTGAACAACACTACATTTATGAATGTTTTAAGGTGTGACTTTGTCTTTCAGGTACCAAAAGGTACTAACTGCTCTCTTTCAATTCTTCTGAACCCAGTTTCATCCTTGTATTAGTCTGCTCAGGCTGCCATAACAAAATACCATAGACTCATTGGCTTAAACAACAGAAATTTTCACAGTTCTGGAGGCTGGGAAGTCCAAGATCAAGGTTCTGGCTGATTCAGTCCCTGGTGACTTCCTGGCTCTCTTCCTGCCACCTTCTCATAGTGTGTCCTCACTGTCCTAAGTGAGAAGGGAAGCTCCTCTTGTGTCTCTATTTTTTTTAAGTAACCTTTAAATTTTATTTTTCAATGACAGTATATATTCAATATTATTTTGTATTAGTTACAGGTGTACAGAACAGTGGTAAGACAATAATATGCCTTTTTGTGTCTTTTCTTATAAGAACACCAACCCTATTATGAGAACCCCACCTTCATGACCTCATGGAACCCTAAGTACCTCTCAGAGGTCCCATCTCTAAACGTGGGAGGACAGAAACATTAAGTCCATAAGAATCCTTCCAAAAAAACTCAGTCTGTAAAACAATGCTTTGTATCTGAACCAATCAAGGCTTTTTAAAATTAGCACAAAGGAAAACAGTGCCACAAAGAACCTGGATTGGTCATTCAGATACTTGATGTAGAGATGGTTAAGACAACTTCCAAAGTAGCTGACATTAATTACCAGAAAAAATCCAGAGTAACAAGCTAGAAGAAACATGTTAGGCCATCAGTAATATGTATATATCATCATGACTCATGCTATGGCTCATTTTATCCTTTAATGGGAACTGTGGGAATGGCAATCCTCCCAGTTTCCGAAGCAAGTGCCGGAGGGAAGTGCTATAATGGGGACTTTTCAAAATGTGAATTGCACAACAGTCCTCCTGAAATGAAAAACAATTTGCTAACGAAGAATGGTACTACTAACCCACATCTTCTCCCAGCACCATACTAGTTCATGTCACTGCTGATAGGGTGAGGTGACACTGCAGAGCCACGAACCAGACAGAGAAATGATTCAGAGACCCAACAAAAAATAGCGAGGTAGGATCTTATAGAAAAAAAAATTATTAAAGAGGTTTGAAATGCAGAGACAAAATTTTTCCTCGTTAAGACCCATTACTAACATAGAATAAATTGCACCATAAATAAAATAGTGTAAGGTGGTGGGTGGTCCTTTTCAGAAGGCAATAAACAGTAGAGTTAAATAACACAAATATCTGGGATTTTCAAAGAAAGCCCATTTTACTGAAGCTGTCAAAAGGTTTAAAAGCTTTTAGAGCAAACTGGGGAATTGGTTGGATCAGTAAGGATAAGCATATAGAATTATTATAGACGTTGTTAAATAACATAGACTTCAAAACTTAAAACATATCTATAAAAGCTTTTTATTTTTTTACTTTAGAGGGATCTAGTCTTGTAAATCTGGTTTTCTGAACAGAAAATTTTCTTGTTCAAGTTTCAATCCAAATGCAACTGCTCTGAAGAGAATGTCATACATATTAGAATTAGTCAGCTTTCTTAGATTTCCAAAAAGAGGTGGATGAGTGTGTGGGGGAGTGAAATACAAAAACCGTGTAGGTAGCACAAATTATAAAAGTCAAACAAGACAACTGGTATGACCTATGGAATCACGGTGTGCTTTCACAGTTTAATTAAGCATTTGCTCAAAGGCACAAAGTAAGCAAAGTTTAAAATTTATTTATTTTAGAGAGAGACAAAGAGAGAGAGGGACAGACAGGGATAGACAGACAGGAAGGGAGATGAGAAGCATCAATTTTTCGTTGCAGCACTTTAGTTGTTCATTGATCACTTTCTCATATGTGCCTTGACCAGGGGGCTCCAGCTGAGTGGGACACCTTCCTCAAGCCAATGACCTTAGGCTCAAGTCAGCAACCTTGGACTTCAAGCCAGCGACCATAGGGTCATGTCTATGATCACACGCTCAGGCTGGTAACTCCGCACTCAAGCTGGTGAGCCCGAGCTCGAGCTGGCGACCTCGGGTTTTGAACCTGGGCCTTCTACATCCCAGTCCAATGCTCTCTCTATTCACTGTGCCACCGCCTGGTCAGGCGCAATGTTTAACATTTATTTATTTATTTGTTTATTTATTTTGTATTTTTCTGAAGCTGGAAACGGGGAGAGACAGTCAGACAGACTCCCGAATGCGCCTGACCGGGATCCACCCGGCACGCCCACCAGGGGTGACGCTCTGCCCACCGCTCTGCCCACCAGGGGGCGATGCTCTGCCCCTCCGGGGCGTCACTCTGCAGCGACCAGAGCCACTCTAGCGCCTGGGGCAGAGGCCAAGGAGCCAACCCCAGTGCCCGGGCCATCTTTGCTCCAATGGAGCCTTGGTTGCGGGAGGGAAGAGAGAGACAGAGAGGAAGGGGGGGGGGGGTGGAGAAGCAAATGGGCGCTTCTCCTATGTGCCCTGGCCGGAAATCGAACCCGGGTCCCCCTGCACGCCAGGCCGATGCTCTACCGCTGAGCCAACCGGCCAGGGCCTTAACATTTATTTTTATAATTTCAGTATTCCTATTATTTTCTAATTCAAGTTTAGTCCAGTAGCAGGCATACAGGAGGCTATAAAAAACTATTGATTCTTTGCTTCTTTGTGAAAATTCAAACCATGTTATTCTAAAACAACCAAATGCTGTAGTCAGTGGTTTCAGTCCTTGTTCCTCAGTAGAATCACCTGGAGAGCTATAAATAAATCTTGATGCCCACCTTCCTCCTAAAGCAAATGAATTAAGAATCACTGGAGGTGTGGCCAGGGTATCAGTATTTCTTCAGAGCTCCCAAGGTGAGTCTCCTGCAAATTAAGAAAAGAGAACCATTAAGCTTCTACGTTTAGAATCATGTTATAACAGGGGTAAAGAGAGGGTGAAATTAGTAAAGGAGGTTCAACGTATGGTGACAGATGGAAACTAGACTTTAGGTGGTGAGCACACTATAGTGTACACAGATAATGAATTATGTTGTACACGTGAAACTTATGTTATTACCTAGTTACCTTACTAAAAATTATATATATATTTTAAAGTTTAATTGACATAACTGACATAACATTAAATTAATTTTAGGTGTACAGCTTAATGATTTGACATATACAGGATGGGGAAAAATTAGGCTTACAATTGTTTGTATGGAAACTATAATAAATAATAATTCATGTTCTGACAACTGTAAAACTTCTTTGGTCTCACCCTGTATATATATTCACAACAACAAATTTAGTTAACATCCATCACCACACAGTTACATTAAAAAAATTAAGTTTTTGAAATCCAAAATTGGTACCTGCACAATGCAGAGGAAAAGTATAGAAAAGTACAATTTTAAAAAGTTAATCTGGGCCTGACCAGGTGGTGGTGCAGTGGATAGAGTGTTGGAGTGGGATGCTGAGGACCCAGGTTTGAGATCTCGAGGTTGCCAGCTTGAGTGCAGGCTCATCTGGTTTGAGCAAAAGCTCACCATCTTGGACCCAAGGTCGCTGGCTCGAGCAAGGGGTTACTTGGTCTGCTGAAAGCTTGCGGTCGAGGCACATATGAGAAAGCCATCAATGAACAACTAAGGTGTCGCAATGCGCAATGAAAAATGAATGATTGATGCTTCTCATCTCTCCGTTCCTGTTTGTTCCTGTCTATCCCTCTCTCTGACTCTTTGTCTCTGTAAAAAAAAAAAAAAAAAGTTAATCTGAAATCCTATTACTCCTTTTGTTTATCGTTTTAGTTTTTTTTTCTATGAATATATATGAAATAATATGCAAAATGTAAAAAAAATATGTAAAATGTATAAAAACATACATTTTAAAATTAAAAGGTAGCATAGAAGTCATCTAGTATTAAGTCCCTCGTTTTACAGATGAAGAAATTAGGCTAAGACAGTTCCAGACTAAAAGTGACTCAGGTAGTTCATTTAGAATTAGATGCTAGGTTTCCCTTAATTTTTTTGCCAAACAAAATTTGTACCAAGACTGGAATCCTCAAAAGTTTAATTCCAAGTTAAAACTCCATTTCCATAACAAGTAGAGTTTTATAAAGTGCCTTCATCTCTCCTGAACTGTAGCATACAGCAAATTGCCCCAATGTGTTCTACGGAATATTGATTCCACAGACAGATGTGATAACAAAAGAGGGGGTAGATTGGGAAACAAAATTATAGGAGAGTCTTACTGAATCATTTCTTGTGATTTTAATGTTAAAGTAATAGCACTGACCACCTCTGGGGTGGGTATACTCGCAGAATATACTATGCAGTATTTGACCTTGGACCCCTTCCTTAGCTTAGTCCCAGTATCTTTACATTCTTTGGAATGTTTTAGCAAATAAGACTGTGAGGCCTTCCAGGATAAAGGAATAAAAGACCTGGAACACAGTGGTCCCTCGTCTATCGTGGGGGTTAGGTTCCAGAACTGCCCCCCACATAGGCGAAAATCCGTAAAGTAGCGATCTTGTATTTATTTTATTATTTATGTATAGTTTAGGCTTTATAAACCCTCCCCACACTCCTATAAACCTTTCCTACACTGTTATTAACCTTTCCCACACTTATTTTGCCTAAAAAATAATTAAAATAATATATAAAACTACCTATATACTGCAAAATCCCATGATATAGCGAAAAATCCACAATACCAAATTAGATATATACAATTTAAAAATCCGCAATAGAATGAGACTGTGAAAAGTGAACCGCGATATGGTGATGAGGAACGAGTGTACTCTACTGAAGTCAGAGCAACTTTGATTCAGGTTATAATTACATTTTTTTTTTTTAGATCTGGCCGGATAGCTCAGGTTGGTTGAGCATTGTCCCAAAGAACAGAGTTCGCCAGTTTGATTCCCAGTCAGGGTCCATAAGGAAAAGATTAATGTTCTTGTCTCTCTCCTTTCCTCACTCACTAAAATCAATAAATAAAAATAAAAATAAATCTTTTTAAAAAAGTAGGAGAGTACTTAAATTTTTTTTAGAAATGTTAATTTTTATAGAGAGGAAGGGGGGAGAGCGAGAGAGAGAGAGAGAGAGAGAGAGACTGGAAGATCAATCTGTTCCTGTATGTGCCTTGACTGGGGATTGAACCAGCAACCTCTGCACTTCAGGCCAGGGTAGGAAGTACTTTAAAATGGAAGGAATATATGAGTCAAGTGACTAACAATGTTTTAAAGTGTTCCTTTAAATTTTATTAAAGAAGCATAATAAAAATAGCTTGAAAATCAGACAAAATTGCACAAAAATAATTACCAGAAGACAATATATAACGTTTTTAATGTACTCCCTTCTAATTTTTGTTTTACTTTACGTTATTATAGTATACTCACAGTTTTTTTTTATTTATTTTATTCTATTTTTTTTAGAGACAGAGTCAGAGGGATAGACAGAGACAGACAGAAATGGAGACAGATGAGAAACATCAATCATCAGTTTTTCATTGCGCGTTGCGACTTCTTAGTTGTTCATTGATTGCTTTCTCATATGTGCCTTGACTGTGGGCCTTTAGCAGACCAAACAAGCCCTTGCTGGAGCCAGCGAACCTGGGTCCAAGCTGGTGAGCTTTTGCTCAAGCCAGATGAGCCCGTGCTCAAGCTGGCGACCTCGGGGTCTTGAACCTGGGTCCTTCCACATCCCAGTCCAATGCTCTATCCACTGCGCCACCGCCTGGTCAGGTGTATACTCACAGTTTTGTATTACTTTTACTTTCAATTAACTTCCTCATATTCACTAAACATTTATTCAGTGCTTTATAAATGTAAGGCAACCCAGGCTGTGGAATCAAAGATAATTAACATATAATTTCTACGCTTAAGGAATTTTTTTTTTAATTCACTGAAAGGAGTGGCAGAGACAGACTCCCGCATGCGGCCTGACTGGGATCCACCCAACAAACCCACTAGGGGGTGTTGCTCTGTTGCTCAGCAACCCAGATCTTCTCAGCACCCGAGGCTGAGGTCATGGAGCCACCCTCAGCACCCAGAGCCAACTCGCTCCAATTGAGCCATGGCTGCAGGAGAAGAAGAGAGAGAGAGAAGAGGGGAGGGGTGGAGAAGCAGATGGGCACTTCTCCTGTGTGCCCTGACTGGGAATTGAACCCAGTACATACACACGTTGGCTGAAGCTCTACCACTGAGCCAACTGGCCAGGGCCACCCTCAAAGAATTTGAAGGCCGAGGCCTTTGTGAAGTGTTAGATGAATCTCAAAGGTTCATCAGAGACCATAGGAATCAAGGCAGAAAAGTAGAGAGAAGGAAAATGATCTACAAGCTGGGTCTATTATCAGATAGGAATACATTATAGAATCGACTGGAAGGGGAAAAGTCCTTTTCATTCCTGCCTTGTTCATGCAGTCCTCTATAAACACATAATATCTCTAAAATCAGAAAACAAAGTGGGGGGAGTGGAAACCTTCAGCCTCTTCATATCACCATCATCTTTAAGGGTCTAAATTCTTTAGTTGGCCAGTGAAGCTCTTTTCAATCTTACCTTTCAACCATTGTCACAGTACTCCTCTTATCTGCCCCCAACTCCCAGCCATATCAACTATCGTGGAGTCAAAGTAATACAAATATAAAAATTATATGGTACCTTTTTTTTTTTTTTTTGTATTTTTCTGAAGCTGGAAACGGGGAGAGACAGTCAGACAGACTCCCGCATGCGCCCGACCGGGATCCACCCAGCACGCCCACCAGGGGCGAAGCTCTGCCCACCAGGGGGCGATGCTCTGCTCCTCCAGGGCCTAGCTCTGCCACGACCAGAGCCACTCTAGCGCCTGGGGCAGAGGCCAAGGAGTCATCCCCACCGCCCGGGCCATCTTTGCTCCAATGGAGCCTTGGCTGCGGGAGGGGAAGAGAGAGACAGAGAGGAAGGAGGGGGGGGGGAGGTGGAGAAGCAAATGGGCGCTTCTCCTATGTGCCCTGGCCGGGAATCGAACCCGGGTCCCCCACACGCCAGGCCGAAGCTCTACTGCTGAGCCAACCGGCCAGGGCCTATATGGTACCATTTTCAAATTTAGCAATTTAATTATTTTTATAATTTTATAGCTGGTGGAATGTAAATTGATGGAATTTTCCTAGTGGGCGTTTTAAATGAAAATTCCTTTAAAATGTGCATACTTTGATACAGCAATTGCTGTTCTGGTATTTTAACTTAAGAAAATAAGACATGCAAGAATGTTCACATTAATATGGATTATAAAAGAGAAAAATAAAACAGAAAACTTAAATATCCAATAATAGGTTAAATTATGATAAAGGTGTACAACTGAATACAAATCCCAATAATGTTGTAGATTACTTAATGAAATTAAAAAACACATTATGTGTCCTGGCCAGTTAGCTCAGTGGATAGAGCGTGGGCCTGGGGTATAAACGTCCCGCTTCAATTCCCTGTAAGGGCACAGAGCAGAAGCATCCATCTGCTTCTCTCCTTCTTCCCCTCTCGCAGCCAGTGGCTCAGCTGGTTCCAGTGTGTGCTCGAGGCGCTGAGGATAGCTCCTTTGCTTCTACGGTCAGCCTCAGGTGCTAAAAATAGCTGGGTTGATAGGAGCATGGGCCCCATACAAGGGTTGCCTGGTGGTACCCGGTTGAGACACTTGCAGGCGTCTGTCTCACTATCTCTCCTCCTCTCACTTAAAAATAAATAAATAAAAACAAACAAAACATAAAACACATTATGCATGTGTGACAAGCACACCATTTAACCTTACCAGAAACCTTGAAAGTAGGTAGATTATTCAACTTTTACGAATGAAGAGGTTTGAAACAAACAATTTAACTTGCCCAAGGTCATACAATTAAGCAATGAAGCCAGGATTCACATGAAGGACATCTGAATCTCAAGCCACGAGCCTTTCCTTTCCAAAACTGCCTCCTAGCTTTTGTGCAGAACCGGGGTACACCTATCAACCTCGCAGGGTTACTGTGAGAATTAAATGAAGTAATAAACACAAAGCTCCTGGAACACAGCGGACATTCAATACTTGGAAGCTGCTAAATAACTCAAAGTCGCATAATCCGCGCTGATACCAAGATTTCGCCCGGGTAGTCAACCTTTTTATACCTACCGCCCACTTTTGTATCTCTGTTAGTAGTAAAATTTACCGCCCACTGGTTCCACAGTAATGATAATTTATGAAGTAGGGAAGTAACTTTACTTTATAAAATTTATAAAGCAGAGTTACAGCAAGTTAAAGCATATAATAATAATTACTTACCAAGTACTTTATGTCAGATTTTCACTAAATTTGGCAGAATAAATCTTTATAAAACAACTTACTATAGTTAAATCTTTTTATTTATACTTTGGTTGCTCTGCTACCGCCCACCATGAAAGCTGGACCGCCCACTAGTGGGCAGTAGGGACCAGGTTGACTACTACCACTGGTTTAAGGGGAGATTTGAACTTTTTAATTCCCGGGAGAGCGCAGAACTCAAGCACCTTTCTCGGCTTCAACTCTTAAAGCAGCGTGGAGGATGGACCTTCCCTCTGCCGCGTTAAGTGCACCTCAGCGGTCAGGGAACACACACCAGACCTCTTCAGAAAGGAGGGGACGCGGGAAAGTCGCTTTAGGGAGAATTAAGCTCTGTCAGCTGCCCTACTTGCCAGCCTCAGAACCTCCACACACGACCGGTTCCGCCGCCTGGCCGTGTCCGGAAGAGACGTATTACTCACGCGCCGGAAGTGGCTTCGCGGACTGAGACGTAGAAGTCGCGGTCGCCGGCGAACCTGACGTTCCTTCTACTCCTTAGGATAAGGAAGTTCGCCGTTTTGGAAGGCGTCCTTTGCCATGACGGCTCAGGGGAGCCTGGTGGCCAACCGAGGCCGGCGCTTCAAGTGGGCTATTGAACTGAGCGGGCCTGGAGGAGGCAGCAGGTGAGGAGCCTGGGCGAAACGCGGCATCAGAGCCTTCCGCCCAGAACTGCTGCGGAGGCATGGAACCTGGACAGGCTAGGTGGCCTAAAGACGACTCCCGGGGAGCTAGTAGCTAGTATCTCGTGGAGGATTTTGTGCCCAAAGGATGCTTATTTAAGTCTTTCGAATGGGCAGGTGTCTGACGAACCCACGGGAGTGCTTGATCTAAGCTGCGTAGGTGCATCCAAAGATCTTCTATGAGCAGTAGAAAATGTGGCATATGAAGTGTGGGAGTCTGCAGCCTTAATTTCTTGGTTTGGTTCTTTAGGGGCCGAAGTGACCGGGGTGGTGGCCAGGGAGACTCGCTGTACCCAGTCGGTTACTTGGACAAACAAGTACCTGATACCAGCGTTCAAGAGACAGACCGGATCCTGGTGGAGAAGGTATAGAGGTATAGATGTCACTGCAGTCATGGGGCTAGTCCTAACCACACACCCACTTGTCTCTCCCAGACAGCATACGAATATCTTGCTGTCCATGGTCCTTATACTGAATCTTTGGTAGCTCGGCTGCTTGAGATTAATGTTATGGTAGTTTACATATCAACTCCAAAAATGCTTAATAATTGGAAAAAGTAAAGACATTTGAAACATAAGGCATAATAAAGTAGGTTCAATATTACTTGTTGTTGGCGATGCCTTCCAGTTGCCATCGTTTTCTACTCTAATTTCCTTACACCACATAATCAGTCTGTCAGGATATTCTGTTGACTTTACCTTCAAAATAGATTTAAAAATCTTACTTTTTTTTGGTGACAGTGACAGAGACAGACAGACAGGAAGGGAGAGAGATGAGAAGCATCAATTCTTCCTTGCACATCTTAGTTGTTCAATGATTGTTTTCTCATAACGTGCCTTGACAGGGGTGGGGTGGGGAGGGCTCTACAGCAGAGCGAATGACCCCTTGCTCATGCCAGTGACCTTGGGCTACAAGCTAGCGACCTTTGGGCTCAAGCCAGCAACCATGAGGTCATGTCTATGATCCCACACTCAAGCCAGGGTCGCTCAAGCTGGTGAGCCCGTGCTCAAGCTGGATGAGCCGGCGCTCAAACCGGTGACCTCGGGGTTTGGAACCTGGGTCCTCTGTGTCCCTCTCAGATGCTCTATCCACTGTGCCACCACCTGGTCAAGCCAAAATCTTACTTTCTTACTACCTTCACCTATCATCCTGGTCTAAGCCAATACTATTTTTCACCCAGGTGCCTGCAACAGACTAAAAAAAGAAATGAATTCTTTTGAGTTGTGGTTTATTTACAATTAACTGTATTCATTTAAATTGTGATTCCCTGGCCCTGGCTGGTTGGCTCAGCAGTAGAGCTTCGGGCCTGCGTGTGGAAGTCCTGGGTTCGATTCCGGTCAGGGCACACAGGAGAAGTGACCATCTACTTCTTCACTCCCTCCTCCTTCTTTCTCTTTCTCTCTCTAGCCCCTCCTGCAGCCATGGCTCCAATAGTTTGAGCAAGTTAGCCCGGGCTGCTGAGGATGCTTCCATAGCCTCGCCTCAGGCGCTAAAATAGCTCATTTGCCAAGCAACAGAGCAGTGGCCCTAGATGGGCAGAGCATGGTCTGGTAGGGGGCTTGTGGGTGGATCCCAGTCCAGGGCCATGCTGTAGTCTGTCTCTCTGACTCCCACCTCTCAATTAAAAAAAAAAAAAGTGGTTTCTCAACCTCAGTCCTGTTTGAGTTGAATAATTAATTCTTCATTGTAGGGGCTGTACTGTGCACTGTGGAATGTTTAGCAGCAACCCTGGCCTTAACCATTAGGTGCCAAAGTTCCCTTCCCCAGTTGTAATAACCAAAAACGTCTCCAACATTACCATTCTCCAGGGAGACAAGTTGCTCTCCATTGAGAAACACTGATGATGATGATGATGATTTTGATTCTCAGAGTACATTCATTAAAGCTGGGACAGTGTAACAAGGAAGGTCCTAGGATAGAAGAAGCAACAGGAGAGAGACCAGTTGGGCTGCTTTGGCTCTCTAGAAAAGTTACAGGAAAGCAGTGAGCCAAGGCAAGGCTGCTGTCAGCTCACTGGGAAGTCAGAGAAAAGGGAGACTTGGAGACAGGTTGAGGGGGTTGGCTGGGGGTGAGCTCTCACTCCATCCCTTGGTTGCAAGTCTGGTGAGGTCCCCCAGTCAGGAGATGCACGCCTGTGGGTGAAGAACATGAAGAAGGGAAGGGTGCTACTAGGAGGGAGAGTATATTGAGAAGCAATGATTATTATTAGTTATTTTCTTTTTAACTTTCTTTTTTTTATTTTTTCTGAAGTTGGAAACAGGGAGGCAGTCAGACTCCCGCATGCGCCTGACCGGGATCCACCCGGCACGCCCACCAGGGGGCGATGCTCTGCCCATCTGGGCCGTTGCTCTGTTGCATTCAGAGCCATTTTAGTACCTGAGGCAGAGGCCATAGAGACATCCTCAGCGCCCGGGCCAACTTTGCTCCAATGGAGCCTTGGCTGCAGGAGGGGAAGGGAGAGACAGAGAGGAAGGAGAGGGGGAGGAGTGGAAAAGCAGATGGGCGCTTCTCCTGTGTGCCCTGGCCGGGAATCGAACCCAGGACTCCTGCACGCCAGGCCGATGCTCTACCACTTAGCCAACTGGCCAGGGCCTATTTCTTTTCTTTTTTTTTTTTTTTGAGAGAGAAAGGGACAGACAGAAGGGAGAGAGATGAAAAACATCACCTCAGTTTTCATATGTGCCTTGACTGGGGGGCTCCAGCTGAGCCAATGACCCCTTGCTCAAGCCACGACCATGGGGTCATGTCTGTAATCCCAAACTCAAGCCGACGACCCCATGCTCTAGCTGGTGACCTCGGGGTATCAAACCTGGGTTTCAGTGTCCCAGGCTGATGCTCTATCTACTACTCCAGCACCTGGTCAGGTCCATCTCAAGCTTTTTGTACTTATTCTTCCCTTTTCCTGGAATACTTTTCCCCAGCTACCTTTGACTTCTCTCTCATCTCAAATGTTACCTCCTTAATGAAGCCTACCCTCGCAGCACTCCCTATCCTGTTTTCCCACTTTATATTTCTCCATGTCATTCATAAGTATGGTAGAATTTACTGTCTACCGTTTCATTCTTGTAAGCTCCATGGAGCAGGATTTCGTTTCTCAAGTGCTTAGAACAGTGCCTGCTTTTTCTTTCCTCTCAGCCTTGCTAATGTTCAATACTATATGATCTTGGTTTTTTGAAATTCAAGTGATTTTCACAACATGAAAATGACAGATATTATCATTTCTTTCTTGGTAAGATCATTTTTCATCTTGGTATCAAATTGTAACAATACATGATAGTAAAAGTATTAAAATGGCCTGATATTAAAGGTAGATTATCATAAAATATATACTTTCTTTAGAACAGTTCTGTTGTATGGATGATTTAAGTATGGCCATTTATTCTTTTAATAGAGTAAACCCAAGTGTATAGTGGCATATTATTTTTATATAGCCTGATTAACTTTGTTAATGGTTTGTTTAGAATTTTTACATTTAGGTTCATGACTGATAGTGAACTTGAACTTTTCTCATAATGTTCTTGTCAGGTTTTGGTGCTTATGAGGCCCCATATAATGAGTTGTAGAATGTTCATTTTTATTCTCTGAGTTTAAGATTAGCTTTATATTCTTCGTAAATGTTTAGAATTTGCCAAGAAAGACCATCTGGGCTTGATCACAGATTTAGTTTCTTAAACAGTTACAGGATTATATTTCCAATTTCTTATGCCATTTAGGTAGGTTGTATTTTTTCTAGGAATTGAACCATTTCCTAATATTCATAATATCACTTTAGTATTTGCAAGATTTACAGAGATGTCTTTTTTTATACTGATGTTGAATATTTATTTCCCATCCTTTTTTTCATCAGACTTACCAGTGTTGACCTTATTAATCTTAAAAAAACAAACAAACCCAAACACCTTCCGCTTTCTTGATTTAAAGATCGTTTCATTAATTACTGTTCTCATTTTTATTTTCTTCCTTTTCCTTTCCTTGGGTTTGTTCTTTTTCTAACTTATTAAAATAGATGCTTGCCTGACCTGTGGTAGCGCAGTGGATAAAGCGTAGACCTGGAAATGCTGAGGTCGCCAGTTCGAAACCCTGGGCTTGCCTGGTCAAGGCACATATGGGAGTTGATGCTTCCAGTTCCTCCCCACCTTCTCTTTCTGTCTCTCTCTCCTCTCTCTCCCTCTCTGTCTCTCTCTCTCCCTTTCTCTCTCCTCTCTAAAATGAATAAATAAAACAAAAAAAACCCCTCACTTAAAAAAAAATAGATGCTTAGTTTGTTTTTAGTCCTTTGAATATGTATTTGTTATATATTTTTTAAAGTTTTTGCTGTCACACAAATGCTAATAATTATTTTGATCAGTTAAAAATATATTTTTCATTATTTAATTCATGAATTATTAAGAATATATTTGTTAATTCCAACTCAAGGGATTTTTTGGTTACCTTTTTGTTATTGATTTCTAGCTTAATTGCATAGTAATCAAAGAACATGCTTTGTTTAATGTGAGTTGTTATTTATACTTTATGGTTCAGCCTGACCTATGGTTGCGCAGTGGATGATGCTTCCAGCTCCTCCCCCCTTCTCTCTCTCTCTCTCTGTCTCTCTCTCCTCTCTAAAATGAATAATAAAATTAAAAAAAAATTAAAAAAAAAACCCTCTCGATATACTTTATGGTTCAGCAGGTGGTCAGTTTTGTGAATGTCCCATTTGTGTTTGAGAAGAATGTAAATTCTGCTGTTGGTGCAATGTTCTATGTCAGTTGGGTTAAGTTTATTAATAATGTCTTTCAATTCTTCTATATCTTGATTTCTTTGTTCTATTAGTTACTGATTGAGCTTTGCTAATTTCCTGCTATGTGGGTTTATCTATTTCTTCAGTTGTAAGTAGAACAATGATAGATGCAGAAATACAGGACAGAAGCAGGGAAACCTTTGTTTAGTTAGGGGGAAGTGACACCTGAAGAATCTATAGGGAAAAATTTTAGGTGACATGGAGGCCAGAGGTGGTAGAATTGGTATCAGGTCAGTCAGAAGCACAAAATTGAGACTTGTGTTCATCTGACTTTAACATCAGTGATACAATTAATGTGAGACTGAGGGTAGTAATGAGAAGTTACCGTCGTGTCTTTTGTTTTAGCGCTGCTGGGACATTGCTTTGGGTCCCCTCAAACAGATTCCCATGAACCTCTTCATCATGTACATGGCAGGCAATACTATCTCCATCTTTCCTACTATGATGGTGTGTATGATGGCTTGGCGACCCATTCAGGCACTTATGGCCATTTCAGCCAGTAAGTATTCTTGAAGTAATAATCCTTCCCAACGTTTTAAGAGTTAAAGGCAAATTCTTAGGTAGAACCCATATTGGAAATCTCTGGCATGGATCTTGGCTAGTAGCAGGGGGTGGAGGGTACCCAGGGTGGGTGATGGTAATGGTGGTGAAATGGAGGAAAAAACAGTGCTTATCATGGTTATTTGTTCACTTTTAATAGTACTATTTGCTATTTTACTGTGGGCCTGTTTATATTATTTATACTGTTTTAATATGTGGCCTGATTCATACTTTTTTTAAAAGTTGTTTTGGTTTTGACACTTTGTTATCCCAACAGCTTTCAAGATGCTAGAAAGTTCAAGCCAGAAGTTCCTTCAGGGTTTGGTGTATCTCATTGGGAACCTCATGGGTTTGGCATTGGCTGTTTATAAATGCCAGTCCATGGGACTGTTGCCTACGCATGCATCAGATTGGTTAGCCTTCATTGAACCCCCTGAGGTAAGGCAAAAGGAAAATTAGCTTTGGGGCCGCTTGTAATGAACAGTAAATAGCTGATCCATTTGATGATGGGGGATTAGGGTTGGTATTAGCACTCATTTCTTAAGAAATAAAATCCATTAGGAGTTTGGAAGTTATTTCTTAAGGATAAAATAACTTGTGATTAAAATATTAAGTACTTTAAGTTCTTGATTCAGGAAGTTATTTCAGTGCTCATTCCCACTCATCAGTTTACTCTTTCTTGTTTCAGAGGATGGAGTTCAGTGGTGGAGGACTGCTTTTGTGATCCTGAGAAAGAAGCATCTGGTGCCTGTGTATTTGGATCTCATTTACAACCTTCTTTCGCCCTGTGGCTCCTCCTCAGCATAGTCACCCCTAACATTATCACTCGTGCTGAAAAGAACCGAGGCACTCTTTTCTCCATGTGAGGAGGCCCACAGCCTAGAAAGATAACGTACACATAATTATAAACACAAAGAAACTGCATTACAACCTTTGACCGAAAATAATGTAGAAAACTTTATTTATGTTTCCAGTATAGAGCAAACAGCAAATAAAATCATAACTCTATGTAAACAAAAGAATGGTTGCTGCAAAATCAAGAACCACAGCAGCATCTTCTTTCAATAAATTAAATGGTCAAGAACAGTGCTTTAAAAAATATTGTACACATTTCCCTTAAATCTGTTTTTCTTAATCTTTCACTTCCATTTAACACAAGCTGGGACATAAAAATTCTGTTGGAGACACTTGCGGAGGATGTGAGAGGCTAATGCTGGATTCTGATTATACATGATGAAAAGAAAAATAAACCAGACAAAAAGAGCACATAAATATGCTCCTAGTGTAATTGCTACTTGAATATCCACAATAATGGATTTTTAACGTTTAGGGGGAATGAGGATTGGAGGAATGGTTGAGGCCACAGGATCTGAGGCAATGGAAGATACAAGTAGTCATCTTCCCCTGCCAAGAGGAAACCAGTACCTGTCAAGTAGATGCTAGAATTCAAACTTCAGCTCTTAAGATAGCTACAGAAGGCAGAGGGGCAGCAATGGAAAATGTATTATAACCTGCCCTGGCAAAGTCATAGCTAAGACTTAAAAGCTGGATCTTACTCTAAAGGTAGGAGGAGAACTTCTGTCTCTCTTTCCTTCTTAAAACACAGAACCCCTTCCCCTAAGGTGCATTCTTATCTAGTTTTCAGTATTGCTTTATTTGCAGTGATTAAAAGAGACAAGACGCTTTGCAGACAAACAACATAAGCAACACATGGACATGAAATGCTCTAGACAGAGACAAGTTTAAATCTGGCCTCATAACCATTTTCCCATGTAACAGTGATTTTGTTATAGGGGCTGAAGCAGTGGCTGTATTAGTAGCCACTAGTTCCCTTATCCCTTTAAAAGATTCTTATAGAGCTCCAACCACAGAAAGCTTTTAAAACTAACCTTAACTTCTGCCCACATTTTATTATATATGGAAAAAAAATATATATGTAAATATAATTTTGGCCAGAGGGTGTGTAGAGGAATTCCTGGGCAGGCTGACCTTTAGAGCATGGACCTTTAATATCTTGGGTCTTGTGGAACCTGTTCTATTGCTGGACTCAACAATGGAGAGTTGCAGTGGAAATTGTAAACAATGCTTCTACCCTCTGCCAGATTAGCAGAATAAAAGATAAAGATTCTGTTGAAAGAAAAAACACAAGGAACAAACTGAAATGACCCAGTTTCTTAAGCCATATTGAAGGGTTTTCTTCTCTTTCTGTAAGGGTCAAATGAACAATCTGCTAGCACCTACGTCAGCTTGTTCCATACCCTCTAGGGTAGTCAAAAGCTCCATATTTTACTGGGTAATCAAAAAAGTGGCACTATCAGTCAATAAAGTGAAATTCAAAAGCAGCCATAAATATAGGCAAATAGTTCCTTGAAATAACCTATCCTGTAAAAAATGATTTCACATATTTGAAATAACCACTTAGTCACACAGGGTAATTTCCCTATGCTTGAAAGCCAGGTGTTTTCTGGTCAGTAAGTTAGCAAATAAAAAGTTAAGCTCGCATAAGTATTTCTGTAACACAACGCTTCTAAAACAAAATAAATAGCAGAAGACAGCTTGGATAATCTCTTGGTTTAGAGCCACATTTCTACAGTCAGAATGAAGAATAAAATTGAAAGGAAAATGCATATACTAACATTTAAGTGATGGCCTCAAGTCTTCACTATGGCTTTAGAAATGAATCCACAGGTTTCTTAGTGAAATAAATTTCTTGAATCAGGACAGTGTCAATTGTATCCAATTTTTAGTGAAGTAGGAAAGCAGAATAACAGCATCTCAGTAACTTTGGCACTATGGAAGGAATATGGCTCTGGAACTTCGAATTCCATTGCTGGGTTTCCCCTTTCAAAGACAGAAATCTTTTAGGGAAGGTTTTAGCCAGTCTTCCTTGTGTTTGTTCCTGTGATTTTTGACCTGTGCCTACTCACCCAGAGGGCATAAAAGGGAGAAAGAAAGGTGAACCTATTGGTTGGTCAATGTACATTATCATCTCTATTTCTTTTCTTTCCTGTATTTTTTAGATAACAGCTTGTATGTTTTGATCATGTCACAGGTAACCAGATTATATTTCAGTAAATCTTAATAGCTATCTTTAGAATTTCCTTAGTTTGGCCATTTGAAAAGAACCTGAAAGAAATAAGTTTTACTCCACTGTTTAAAAACAATTTCCACAGTAACACTGCCTGTATTACAATCTTAACTACAGAGTGGGTTTTGAGAAACAAACAGCTGAAATATACAACAACCCAGTATGTGTACCTAAACTTGGTATTTTGGGGAAAATCTTGTTTTTGAGGAAGAAGCAGAAGTTGCAGCCCATATTTAAATTTTTGTAAATTAGTACCCTAATATAACTTTAGAGTCCTGGAGAACAGTGGATACACTCAAGAAAATTAGCTAAAAAAGGTTTTCATCTTGGCTGGCCACAATGACCTTCACCAGGATGTTATATGCCCCTATTCTTGGCCATGAATTCCTTAGTATGATAGTGTTTCTGTTACCCTCATGGTGCCATCAAAGAACCATGACTTCTGAGACTCATCTTTAATATTTCATATGTACTTGCTTTTTGTCTTCAGTTGAATTTCTAGTGCCCCTTCTGCCAATTCATTTTATTGGTTCAGCTTGTTAAGTCTAACTTGCCTTCAACTGGTACAGACATGGCTTTAGGACTTGACCATTTTTCTAACGTTGAGGGAATATTTGCTTCTGCAAGGACAGCAGATCATCTGGGAGCAAAGAGCAGAACTATTGTTACTTTTCTGCACAAGTACTTGAGGCTCAGCTCATCAAGAGTTCATTCAGGTGATGCGTACAGAACACAGGCCTCTGTGAGAGTGGTAGGAAAGAGCTGGTGCTTCCATGAAGGATGGAAGCCTTTTAGGAAACATGAAGCCAAGCAGAGTCATTCAGGAGTAGATTACGAATAAATGGTGATCACTTCACTGCCACCACCTCGAACAAGGAGAACTCGCTCTAGTCCCTCGGTGAGCACTTCTAGGAACTCCATGTCTTCAGTATTTGTCAAGGAGACAAGCAGAAGAAGAGCACACTTTACAACCTGGTATCATGATCAGAGTTTATCTGATTACAAAGGTGTAAAATCAACATGCTTGTTTTAATTATTTAATACTCAGAAATGGGACTACTTTGTGATTCAATTTCACTTTGTGAATCAATCCAGGGATCTAATCCTTTTGCACATATAATACAGGGCTCTTTTCCCACTTGTTAGATTTTTTTTCTAAATGTTTTTTTAAATAAGCAGAAACCCATAAGTAATGTGTTATTTGTAGCAAAATAAGCAAGAAACCCAAACAAACCAAACAAAAAAACACAACAGGGCAGGTCATTAAGATTCCTAGAAAGAACCCAAGCAATTTCTAAATAAGTTGCTCAAGTTGAATTTTTCTGCCAGCTTTTTCCTTTTCAAAAAATCTCTTCCTGGCCCTGGCCATTTGGCTCAATGGTAATGTGTCGACCCAGTGTGTGGATGTCTCAGGTTGGATTCCTGGTCAGAGCACACAAGAGAAGCGACCATCTGCTTCTCTGCCCCTCCCCCTCTCACATCTCTTTCTCTCCTGCACTCCTGCAGCCATGGCTTGATTGGCAGGAGTTGGCTCCATGGCCTCTGCCTCAGGCGCTAAAAAAGAGCTTAGTAGCTGAGCAAGGGAGCAAGGGCCCCAGATGGGCAGAGCATCGCCCCTTAGTGGGCTTGCCAGTCAGGGCGCACGCAGAAGTCTGTCTTTCTATATCTCCTCCTCTCACTTGGAAAAGAAGAAGGGAAAAAAAATCTCTACCTGCCCTTGCTGGTTAGCACAGTTGGTTAGAGCATCATCTAGAAGTGCAGAGGTTGCCGGTTTGACCCCGGGTCGGCACATACAGGAACAGATTGATGTGTGTGTGTGTGTGTGTGTGTGTCTCCTCCCCCCCTTCCACTCTCAGTAATATCAATCAATAAAAATTTTTAAGCCTTGACCAGGTGGTGGCACACTGGATAGAGCATCAGACTGGGATGCAGAGGACCCAGGTTCGAAACCCTGAAGTTGCTGGCTTGAGTGTGGGCTCACCCGGCTTGAGTGTGGGCTCACCAGCTTGAGCACGGGTTCACTGGCTTGAGCGTGAGATCATAGACATGACCCCATGGTACCTGGCTTGAGCCCAAAGGTCGCTGGCTTGAAGCCCAAGGTTGCTAGCTTGAGCAAGGGGTCAACTTGCTCTGCTGGAGCCTACTGTTCAAGGCACATATGAGAAAGCAATCAATGAACAACTAAGGTGCTGCAACAAAGAATTGATGCTTCTCATCTCTCTCCCTTCCTGCTTGTCTGTCTCTATCTGTTCCTCTCTCTGTCTCTGTCTCACAAAAATAAATAAATAGAAATAAATTTAAAAATCTCTGCTACTGGTGGGAAAAGGCCCGTTGATACCACTGAAGTGCTAAAGCAGTGCCATAAAAAAATCCTGGGATCAGAGTATAATAAAAACCTTCATCTCTTTTTCCCCTCAGAGAAGGGTCTACTTCATCTGCTTCTTTCTAACACCATGCAAAAGAAGGAGGCTTTGCAAGTGGGTACAACCTGAAAAGGAGAAAGGATGTGGGTATTCTGTCTCTAAGATTGTCAGAAAGGGTCTTATACAATGTTAGAAGTAATGTTGCAAATATGCCACCTAAAAAGTCACTTTAGGGTTCAGAGAGAACATACGCCCCAACTCTGTAAAAGAAGATTAATTTCACTACTTTGTAAGATCCTTGTCTAAGACACTTTTTTTTTTAAGTGAGAGGAGGGGAGATAGTAAGACAGACTCCTGCATGCACCAAGACCAGGATTCACCCGGCAACCCTCTGTCTGATGCTGGAATCAACCAGCTATACTCAGTATGTAGGGCTGATGCTTGAACCAAGTGTGCCACTAGCTGCAAGAGGTGAAGAGACAGAGAAGGAAAGGGAGGGGATGAGAAGCAGGTGGTTACTTCTCCTGTGTGCTCTGACTGGGGATTGAATCTGGGATGTCTGCATGCTGGGCTGATGTTCTATCCACTGAGCAAACTGGCCAGGGCTGCCTAAGACTTTTAAAAATCTTCCCTCTTTAAGAGGGGAATTCTGGCACAGACAGTGACTTTACAGGTACCTAGCCGTCTCATCTAAAAAACAAGCTAATATTTTCCCTACTGGTAGCTCCATTTTAAAAGGATACAGTTTTCATCACCCTCAGGGTTTCGGGGTGGCCCTGGCATATTCAACAAAACCAGCTTTGCTTCATGGGACTTGTTGACTATAACCTCATTGAGCTTCACAGCTGTATGCATTCGTCTCACATTTGACTTGTCCCTGGGGAAGGAAAGGAGAGGGAGGGGGAGAAAGAGAGGTGGTTAAGACAAAGAGAAAACTAGGCACATAGTCAACAACCTTAAAAACCTTGGGGTATAGGCCCTGGCTGGTTTGCTCAGTGGTAGAGCGTTGGCCTGGCGTGCAGGAGTCCCGGGTTCGATTTCCGGCCAGGGCACACAGGAGAAGCGCCCATCTGCTTCTCCACCCCTCCCCCTCTCTGTCTCTCTCTTCCCCTCCCGTAGCCAAGGCTCCATTGGAGCAAAGTTGGCCCGGGTGCTGAGGATGGCTCTGTGGCCTCTGCCTCAGGCGCTAGAGTGGCTCTGGTCGCAACAGAGCGACGCCCCGGATGGGCAGATCATCGCTCCCTGGTGGGTGTGCCGGGTGGATCCTGGTCGGGCGCATGTGGGAGTCTGACTGCCTCCCCGTTTCTGGCTTTGGAAAAATACAAAAAAAAAACAAACCTTGGGATATAGAGATTTTTTGCTTTGAGTATGAACAATGTAATGAAGAAAATGACTTCCTTATAATATTAGTATCTTGGGTCTACTTCATTCTTTGCTTGTTTTATACCAGGGACACAGTATAGAGAAGAAGGATAGTTAGCTGTGTACAATGTTAACTGGTAGCTGATATAAATAGTCAAACAACAGAGAGATGGCTGGATTTGGGGTGAAACGAACAGATTCCATCCTTTGTGACACTGACTAGGATGCTATGTTCTGTGATAAGCTTGTGAGTTGGAAAACTTACGGACGCATGTTGAGCAGGTCCTGGAACCCTTCCATTGACTTGGCCTTTTGCCCCCGGGATGCCATGTACTTGTCTTTTGTCCAAGTCATGTGCACCTTCTCCTGATAGGTTTCTGTCTCTTCATCCTCATCAGAGCCGATGCTGGTCAAGCGTAGCATTGAATTCCGGTCTTTCACCAACTGTGCCTGAGGAAGGCCCAACACAGCTCTGATTCTATACCCAATTTTCTTTCATGCTCCATCTTTCAATTATTTTCAAACAATAATGTGATTATAGTGGGATAACTGACAAAGCAAGCAGGAAAGAATCTGTCATCTTATAAAAACAATATAGACCATCCCTGTCAGTGACAGACTTCATAGGGCCAGGATCAGATCAATGCAGCAGGGTCTCACCTCTCTGTCCCGCTCTGTTTTGGAGAGTCGCATGTGCCGGAGCATCTGGGACCTTTGCTCCATCATCAGAGTGCGCTCATAAGTATAAGCTGATATGTCACTGTCATGCTGCCACATTCATCAGAGGGGGGCAACAAGCAAAAAGGAGAAAGAAGGGTGAACATCACATTTCCATTTCCGCTCACTAAATTAAACCAGGGAGAGTATCACAATATCCACCTAAGTTTCACTCCTATTTTGTTTTGTCATTGAGCTACAGAAACACAATACTGTGGACTGCAGATCAAATCCAGGAGCTCTGATAATCTTTCTCATAATCGAACCATTACTTGTGTTTCCTTAAACCACAAAACACAAACTCGAGCCTTTTTTTAAAAAAAAAAATACTGGTAGGTTATAAAAAAAAAAACAACCTCTCTGTGATTTTAGCTTAAATATATGAATGAAAATGTAATAAAATTATATTAAGCAGACAAAAACCTGACAAAAATATACTGCTCACAAAAATTATAGGGGATATTTTTCAAATGAATATGAAGCAATAAAATATCCCAATTTTTGTGAGCAGAATATAAGGGCTATGTAACAAATAAAGAAGAAAACAAAAATTAAGAAAACCATGGCTTTGGCCAGTTGGCTTAAACAGTGGAGCATCTACCTGGCATGTGGAAGTCCTGGGTTCGATTCCCAGCCAGGGCACACAGGAGAAGTGCCCATCTGCTTCTCCACCCTTCCCCCTCTCTTTTCTCTCTTCCCCTCCCGCAGCCAAGGCTCCATGGGAACAAAGTTGGCCCAGGTGCTGAGGATGGCTGCATGGCCTCCACCTCAGGTGCTAGAATGGCTCCGGTTGCAACGAAGCAACGTCTGCTGGTGGGCTTGCTGGATGGATCCCAGTCAGGCACATGCGGGAGTCAGACTCTCTGCCTCCTCACTTCTCACTTCAGAAAAATATATATTAAAAAAAACACCCAACACATATCAAATACTATATACATATTCTACTTGTCTATATCAACATGTTAGGGTTGTGTTGAACTAAGGGATTAATCCACATTTGCAGTTAAAGAATTTACCAAACCAGAAGAGGTACTAGGAAGACAGGATTGGGGGTGACGGGAACAGAGGGTGGTTTCTTTGCAGCTATCTCACCATCTCCACCACTTCCACCTCAGCCTCAATGCGCAGGTGATACAGGAAGGTGGCCAGGTCCTTCTTCATCTGGATACTGTTATCCTCTAGTTGGGCTACTGTGAAGATCCGTATGCTGCATTTTCGCCACACCTGAGAAAGTGCCATACATACATGGAGAATTTGATGTAGGAAGGCAAAGTGAGTTATTTCTCAAAACACAAGGCATTTTCACCTGGAACACCTTGCTACAGTATCAGAGTATTGGTTCCTAGCTTCCTGCTTGCAACATTATTGTAGTACTAGGGCAAAAGCTTGACTAAGAAACACATTAAGTACTATTTTAAAGAGTTCTTAAATTCATTAGGAAAGCATCTGGCAAAAAAGGCATGTGATACATTAAGAGAGTGCTTTGTTCAGCTAGCATATTGATGGCACCATACATTCAGACTATATTTATTATTTAAAATTACAGTTTAATTGTCACACATGCATGCACACACACATCCTTGGGTTTCCAAAATTTGAGACCTTGGCCTTTTTTTCTTTTTTTTTAAAGAATGTGTTTACTTGTTAAGTGTTTTTTCCCAGGCCTCACAGAAAACTTTATCAATTTATGGAATTTCATTAGGAGATAGGTAAATATCAACTACAAAGAAAATATTTCTCATAAGGTTGAAGTTGGTATGAGGGGACAGCCAAGAATAATCCCAGACTCTTCAATTCTAAGCCCTAACACTATATAAACAAGGAGGAAGAATTTCTCTAATAAATAAGACAAAAGTTAAGAGAGAAAGACTTCTTCCAAAGATGTCTCACACACCTTGTGCTGTTTGAGCAGGAATGGTAAGAGCATGAGCATCCCCCCGTCGTGCACGATCCACCACACGTCAATGTTGCCCTCAGAAAACTGCTCCACGTTGCTGGGAAAGAACGAGATGTTTTTAGCCACTAGCAGGGCCAGATGGGCAGCAGTCGTCACTCGAACTGTTCCTACGGAGAAAAAAGAGAATCAGGATGAGCAGAGAGGCCTTAGGATTGTCCTGCCTCCCACCGTGACAGGAAAGCAAGGATAAGGTCCCTTTACATTTGTTTGAGCAAGGTGTACTATTTATATAGTAGGTTGTTCCCATCAAGTAACAAAAATCACTGAGAAAAAAAAGAAAAGCTAACAGAATTAGATTAAATACCATGATGTACATCACTAGATATATTCTGTTGACTACATCTCTAAGGGGGGATATGTGAATTTGGGAGATTCTGGAGCTGAAGGACAACGCTTCCAGTTCTTGTGAGAATGCCCATGTGGGAGCTCGCAAATGAAAACTTCCATTTCTGCAATACTTCCTAACATAAGACTTGACAGAGATCAACACTCACAAACATAATGTAAAGCTGGGGGGGTGCGTAGAATAAGGTGATTACTACTAGTAGCTACTTAGGTGCCCTTATAAGACCATGCTTAAGCAATGGCATGGTCTCTACTCAGGGGGCTAGGGGATGGGGCTGGGTAACAGGGATTTAACTATACCCCCTATTGGGACCCTTGTGATAGTATGAGAAATGTTTGTACCAATAAAAGTCTTCCAAGCTCGAGCATCTTCACTTTGGCGCCAGCCATTAGGCCATCCCATCACCACTGTGTTGTGCTTCATGCCTCCAAGGCCGCATGACTGGATGAGGTGGGAAATGCCCTCTTTCAGCTTGGCGGCCACCACCAGCTGGCTGAATCCTTTCACCTTCTCTGCCTCCATGAGGTGCTTTATGGTCTGAAAGAGAAACAGAACTTCAGCACTGAATTGCTTCATCCTGGACCTTTCAACTTCTTACTCCTTCTCTAATTCCCTCCCTCTTTCCAGTCTGCCTGCAACTGTATCTCCCATAGAAAAGTCCAAAGAGTTCAATTTATCCCAAAGAAATTTCATGATCCTTTGTCTTTTGCACTTTCCAAGTGCTTAATATATCTAGGTGGTTGTCTACATGTAGTTCCTCTGCCTTTTTCTCTATTCTACTTTATTTTTCTTTGTAACATACCCTCAAAATTGAGAAATAGGGATCTTCACAAAATGAATAGTCAATATTCTTTTTTGTTACTGCTTCTCCTTGCTGGTTGGCTCCTTGCTTCTACTCTTTTATTTTTATTTTTGAATTTTTATTTATTCATTTTTTTTTTTAGAGAGAGGAGAGGGAGAGACAGAGAGAGAGATGCTGGAAGCATCAACTCCCATATGTGCCTTGACCAGGCAAGCCCAGGGTTTCGAACCGGCGACTTCAGCATTTCCAGGTCAATGCTTTATTCACTGCGCCACCACAGGTCATTCTTTTTTGATTGACCAAGATAAATATGATCTTCCTTCCTCAGTCAGGCATGCCCTGACTCATATTACTAGAAACTTAATCTGATAATTCAGTTTTGCTTAAGAATTTTCTCAGGTATGTTTTCTTTTTTGTCTCTCCTATTTCCATATTCTTTTTTATATTTTAATGATTATTGATGACATTTATATTTGCTTTATTATTCTTTTATTTATTCAAACCAATTTGGACATGTTTTTCATTTAATCTTACTCTACCCTCTTGGTGGAAAGGTGAAGGGAATAATGATGTGGAAAATGGAAATGATTTTCCCAAGATTAAGTTAGTGGTATAGCTAGGATATTATAGTTTTTATATAGTTTTTAGGGTTTCAAAGAATTCTAAAACAAAATCCAATAAAAATTTTGAAATATATATATATAATTGGAAATGTGTCCAAACATAGGCTTAGTTCTATCACTTATAAGAAGTATTAGAGTGAAAACTATTTTCTTCTTCAGGGAGAACTTCAATATTTAGTTAATCAGAAGTAGCAGAGAAATCTTGCTTATGATACAATGAAGACTGGCAAAGAAGAAAAGTTGTTGCTCTTTGCTTCTTGTAGTCATAAGATTGAGAAAAATCATCCCCATACTTGGAAGGGTAGATTTATTTACGACTGCTCTCAGGGCTGAGACAATGTGTGGAGTCCTCTGGAAATAGTGCTTAGCCTTGATACCCTTATAGTTCAGTGATGCTTTAAATAGGAAGGAAGGCGCCCTGGCCGGTTGGCTCAGTGGTAGAGCGTCGGCCTGGCGTGCAGAAGTCCCGGGTTCGATTCCCAGCCAGGGCACACAGGAGAGGCACCCATCTGCTTCTCCACCCCTCCCCGTCTCCTTCCTCTCTGTCTCTCTCTTCCCCTCCCACAGCGAGGCTCCATTGGAGCAAAAGATGGCCGGGGCGCTGGGGATGGCTCCTTGGCCTCTGCCCCAGGCACTGGAGTGGCTCTGGTCGCAACAGAGCGACGCCCCGGAGGGGCAGAGCATCGCCCCCTGGTGGGCAGAGCGTCGCCCCCTGGTGGGCGTGCCGGGTGGATCCCGGTCCGGCGCATGCGGGAGTCCGTCTGACTGTCTCTCCCTGTTTCCAGCTTCAGAAAAATACAAAAAAAAAAAATAACAAAATAAATAGGAAGGAAGGCTACATTACTATCTTTTGGCTTATCTTATTATTTGGGAGAATAGGATTGTTCAAAGCCATCCTGCAAAGGGAAATCTAGATTACTCAGGAAAGGGAGTAACTTGGATCTATGAGGTCTTACTACTTAACATCACAAAACCATAAGCTAAATTCCACTGAGCTAATAAGCCTTGACTCTTACCTGTTCAGCAGCTAAAGCTTCACCATAGTTCTCCAGGAAGTTCCCCACAATGACAGAGCCCACAATTGTGAGACCCTTTCCTGCTTTAAGCTGTGAAGCAAAGGTGAGGAGGCGAGGATGCTTGACATGTAAGTCTTCATCCAGTTTCAGCAATACAAGCAACTGAGGCCTGTAAAGAAATTGTTGGGGAAGTGAGGGACGCGGGTGTGGGTGAAAACAGAATGGCAGTTCTACCCCTTAATTCTTGAGATCTGTATCAAGTATGTACTTTGACAGAAGGAAGAGATTAGCAGAAATGATAAGAGTATAGAATTATTTTTAATCCTTCCAGTATTATCTCAAATTGATCAATCTTTAAGGAAGAATAAAAATGGTAGAAACTTAGATCAGAAAAAACATAAAGAAAAGTAATAAAAAAATCAAGGATTTGAAACATGAAGAAAAAAGAATAAAGAAATACAAGATTTGGGACAGTTCAAAACAGGTCCATTATACCAATTCCTTGAGCCATGTGATTTCCTTATCCTGTAATCAATGATACACACATTTCTGTGTGTAGCTATGTGCCAAACACTACTAAAACTGTTAATTTTCTTTCTTTTTTTTTAAAGTCTTGTTTATATCTATCTATCTATCTATCTTTTTTTTACTGAGGTAACTGGTTAATAACATTATAATTCAATATCTGTATATGCTATTACATGCTCACCACCAAAGTCTAGTTTCTATCCATTACCATATATTTGGCCCCTTTTACCCACTTTGCCCTGCCCCACCCCTTCGTCACCTCCAGTTTTTAGTGTGCGGAGGGCCTTCCTCCAGCCGAAGCAAAGCAAACCGGGCTGCACTGAGGGATAACCCCCGGATACCATCACCCCATTCTTTCTCAGCTCTGGGAAGGAGAAATGAGAAAAGAACAGGAACAGATTTAAACTAGAGCAAGTACAATTTCAAAAAATAACATTTATTTTTTCTGAATCTAAAGGTAACATACACAAGGCAGAAGATTAAAACTCCTATTAATGAGTTCTGTAGTGCTCTTTACCAACACCATGAACTCACTGTAAGCAGATCACCACTACTGTTCATCAACACACAGCACTAAAATCAGTTCAGAATAATGGCTGGACGGGTCACTTACTTGTCCATCTATGTACTACTCAAAATAAATTATGTAAAGTAGCAATTTGAATTATGAAATTAACATAGACCCAAAGTTTATTTTGAAAATAATGGAAAAAAGTAAAATTCAATGTAAATTTGTGAATCACTTATTTACACACATTTCTGTGTGTAGCTTCCTGAATTGCCAATTGTTGGAAGTTATTGGTCAAGTCTTAGTTGTTACGAAGTTATTTAGGACTAACTTCTTTTTCAATTCAGAGAACTCCCTTGACAGAGGTCTTTATATCTATGTTATACTTTGTTTAATACTCATTACTATTTGGATATGTGCTTTTAGTTATTTTTTCCATCACTCCATTCATACTTTCTCAACAGGTTTCCCTTGTAATTAAAAGCTGTGTCTATAGGATGGTTAAGAGAATCAGCAGGGGTTGATTCCTAATGCAATTTTCTTTGGGTTGACTTGAACTAGTTAGTTTTGATACTTTTAGCAGTGATCAAGGTCAAATCCACACTCACCCTTGGTACTCAATGTACTTGTAGATCATACCAGCTATTATCATAGCTACGATGGCATAATACCAGGAAGAAATGAACATCAGCGCTAGACAGACACTCATTCCCATGAAAGAGAGGGCCCTAGAAAATTAAAAACAAAAACACAAACACAAAAGTGTTCTAAGTAGCTCAAAAGGAAGCCTGTGCTAGAGGTGCTTTTTATTTATTCATTTTTTTTCATTTACTTATTGATTTTAGAGAGAGAGGAAAGGAGAGAGAGAGAGAACAGCGATTTGTTATGCTATTTATTTATGCACTCATTGGTTGATTCTTGTATGTGCCTTGACCAGGAATGGAACCTGCAACCTTGGTGTTTCCAGATAATGCTCTAACCAACTGAGCTACCTGGCCAGGGCCTGGAGGTGCTTTTTAACCCTTTGAGCGTGAGTTTTTTTCATGCTCGCTGACTCCTAGGGATGAGTTTCTTTTCAAAAAATGAAATTAGTTCCAGTTACAGTTTTATTAACTTAAAATCATGTTTGATAACCAATTTATGGAAACAAGAAGAACATACATTTGCCTTTTTTTTAATGTTGCCTTACACATTTTTAAAATAAAAATTTTTGTACGATCGTACTCTGGATGGTCAGGAGGCACGAGGACATACACGAACGTTCATACTACTCAAAGGGTTAAACTGTGGCAAGATATTATTTTTTAAACAAACCAAAAAACCACACAAAAACAAAACAAAACCTTAACTTGTGTAAAATGCAATAACAATGAATTAGACAACTATATTTACTGAAGTTCTTCTGTGTAATTTCTTAGCTCTATAATTGGTTTCAAAGAATAAAAAGGAGAACTGTTAATCTGGAGACGATTAAGATCTAATGAAAATATAGGGTGGTTAGAGAAAGAGAAAACACAAAAGCAAAATAGTAACAAAAAAGTTCATAATGAACTTTTAACTAAAGTTAAAGCTAGAAGGAGGATTGGAGGTGTTAAGATTGTTGAAGATCTAAGTTTTTGTCAGATAAAGGTCACATCAATGCCTACTGGTAATTGAAGCAGAGAGGGGTCAAGGAGAAAGAGGAATGTAGCAACAGGTACATATAGGATATATTAAAGAACTTTTAGCTATGAAAAAAAAGAAATGGGAAAGAAATGGGGTGGTGGCTAAAAACATGATGGCTCCCTTAGCACTGAGGAGTCTTGAACATGATAGCAGCAGACGTAGCAACATTTCACTGCGAGCTTTACTGTGCGATAAGCACTTGAGAGTAACTCAAAGCAACCCTATGAAAAACATCCCTAGGAGACAGGTAACACTAGTTTATAAATAAGTAAAATAAAATTTTTGTGGTTATGTTCTTTGTTGAAGGTTACAAAGCTAGGAAATAGTAAAGCTGACATTTCAAGTTAGCCAATAAGGATCAAGTTAGTACAGTTAGAAGTGTGAACTAAATGAAATTGTCATAAGGAAGAGAGTTTGAGGATAGTAATGATTAGAACACTAGAGCACAGACAGAAAACAATGAAGTCCACTGCTTAGCCAAGAGTGAAATGGGAAAAGAAACATACAAAGGGAGAGTGGTTTTAACCTGAAGAATGTAGCAGGATGAACATATTTATTTCATAGTTTTGATCTTTATTCTTAAGTGGGTGTTATCAATTATTATAAAGCAATATATAAAAAACATGGTAGTAGGTTGGGAATTTAGGTGAGCATTAAAAGTTGAACTAGCTGGCCAAGAAAAAAATTACATCAAGGTCCCAAACTTCCTAGTTTCCTAAATTCAATGATAGGCTCTCTCCAAATGTGAGGGTGTGGGGGGAAGAAGAAGGACAGAAGACTCACCAGTGGTAATAGCGGAACCGGGGTCTCCAGTTGGGTGTTCGAAGTAATGTTTGCAAGGCACATGCCAAGTTCACAAAGAGGTAACACATGAGAAAAAACCTGGCAGAGTGAAAAAGTAAAAGGAATGATTCTTCAAGGGCTATTTTAAATAACCCGGATCTTTGCTGAATTGAAACCTTTGTTCTAACCCACTAGCCTTTGATTAAGATAGGAAGTAGAGAAATGTAAACTTTTTTCCTACAAAGCTGCTCACTCACCTGTGTTCTCTCTTGGCGATGATATAAATATTCCCCACCCAGATATTATTCGCTACTCATCCTGGTCTCAAATTCACTTTTCAAGTCCTATGGATTGTACATATTTAAAAATCTCTAACACTATCACCTTAGTTTAGGACCTAATTGCTTCTTTGCTAGATTAGTTAAATAAGCTTCCAACTGGCATTCCTAGCTTAATTTTAGCTTCCTTCTGTCTTTTGTATCAAATTGATGATTCTAAAACATAAATAATCATTTTGTTCTCAAAGTATTACCGTTCTTCCAGGTAAAAGTTCTAGGTACTTTGTGATCTGGCTCTACCTGCTTCTCTGGTCTGCTGCTTCCCAACACGCACCCTCCACTAACTGCTTTCAGTTCCCCGGATGTTCTGCATTATTTTATCCCTCAATTTCTTTTTTTTTTTTTTTTTTTTAATTTTATTTATTCATTTTAGAGGGGGGGGGGAGAAGGGGAGGGGGAGGAGCAGAAAGCATCAACTCCCATATGTGCCTTGACCGGGCAAGCCCAGGGTTTCGAACCGGCAACCTCAGGGTTCCAGGTTGACGTTTTATCCACTGCGCCATCGCAGGTCAGGCTATACATGTGGGGTTTTTTTTTTTTAATTTTTTTTTTTTTTAAATTCATTTTAGAGAGGAGAGGGGGAGAGAGAGAATGAGAGAGAGAAGGGGGAGGAGCAGGAAGCATCAACTCCCATATGTGCTTTGACCAGGCAAGCCAGGGTTTTGAACCGGCAACCTCAGTGTTTCCAGGTTGACGCTTTATCCACTGCGCCACCACAGGTCAGGCATCCCTCAATTTCTTAACACACATGTTCTGCCTGGAATATCTTTCACCCCTTTGTTGCTTAGCAAATAGCTTATCCTCCTTCAGGATACAAATGTCACTTCCTCTAGAACACCTTTCTCGATTCTCAGTCCGTTTAGATGCCTCACTTAAGAGCCCTTCTAGCACTCAGTGTGCACCTTTACCTCAGTCTTCACCACACTGTACAGGAATCATTGCTTCCTTCACCTACGCATTCCAAGTATAGTGCCCAGTGCTATGTAGGTAGTAAGTCATGAATAAGTCCCAGCTGAATGAATACAAGCTAACAGTGAGAGTAAATGCCCAACTGATAACAATCAGACATGAAAGCAAAGAGCCTCTGAAGTTACATAGGAAGAAACCATGACAATTAGCTATACTTTCATGTAAATATTTATCGCGAAAATACTTATTATTTAGGTGAAGTTACACCTGTAGTTTGCTCAATCTGTTATCACTACTGTTATATGCCTGATGGAAATCAACATATATTTTACATTACATAAGCAAGAGTAGTGAAGCCAATAAATGGCTCTTACATGGAAAGAATTGGGGCCACAAGATCCAGAGAGGCGATCAGGATTCCCAGCTCTGCAATGGCAGCAGTCAGAAGTAAAGCCCAGGTAGGCTCGCCATTGGCTTTGCTGTGACCAAAAACCTGTACAGAGAAGGGAAACATCAGACAATGGAGTGTGGGGAGTGTTTGAGTCAATGCTACAGTTTTAGATATCCAAAAAATAATAGTCTTACAACTGTACTATCTTTTTATTTCTATTTTTTCTTTTTTTATTTATTGATATTTTGAGAGAGGAGACAGAGAGATAGGAAAGAGAAAGAGGGGAAGAAGCAGGAAGCAGTACTAGTTGTTTCCCACATGTGCCTTGACTGGGCAAGGCCGGGGTTTCAAACTGGTGACCTCAGTGTTCCAGCTTGACGCTTTGTCCACTGCGCCACCACTGGTCAGGCAATTGTACCACCATTACTCAACTTACATATAAACTTATGCTATAGATTTACAGCCTTATACTAAAAACTCACATATCTTTTTTTTTTTATTCATTTTAGAGAGGAGAGGGAGAGACAGAGGAGAGACAGAAGGGGGGAGGAGCTGGAAGCATCAACTCCCATATGTGCCTTGACCAGGTAAGCCCAGGGTTTCAAACCGGTGACCTCAGCATTTCCAGGTCAACGCTTTATCCACTGCGCCACCACAGGTCAGGCCACATATCTTCATATTATATGATCTAGTAATTTCTAAGCCTAAAAGACCACACTGCTTCTCATAAGACCCGAGGAAAAAGGCAAGAGGAGACAAGAAAGGGTGCCTCACCCTCAGGAAGGGTATGATGTTATCCTTTGCAATAGCCTGCAGCAGCCGTGGCGCACCTGTGAGACTCTGAAGTCCAGCCCCACATGTTGAGAAGAAGGAGCCAATAAGGATCACCCATGGGGATGGCCAAGATAAGGTGCCTACCACCAGATTACCCTTCACAGCATCCCCAAACCTAAGGGAGAAATAAGAGTGAGGAAGTTTAATGTGGAAATAACTTTAGACTGTTTGGTGCAAGAGGCCTAGCTTTTGGTCTGTCTTGGCGTTCGGCATGCCTTCATCACTAAGCCTAATGATTTCTAGCTTTTTGATTTAAAATGAGAACGTGCGACACTTTCTTTCACTTAAAAACATAGAGGTCATTGTAGGGTACTGTCTGGCCCAATTTCAATATTGTGTCTCAGGGAATGGGGAAGCCTGAGGAGGGGAGGGAGAGAGATGGGGGATCTGCCAGTCAGAGGAGCAGTGAGAACAGACAGAACATTTAGTTTACAGTCTTACGTGGGCACGGTTTGTAGTGCCCCAAAACAATTACAATAGTAACATCAAAAATCACTAATCACAGATCACCATAACATATATAATAATTAAAAAGTTGGAAATACTATGAGAATTACAGAAATGTAAGAGACACAAAGTAAGCAAATGCTATTGGAAAAATGGCACTGATAGACTTGCTAGATATATTGTTGCCATAAACCTTTAATTTGTAAAAAAAAACTCAGTCTCTGTGAAGTGCAATAAAATTAGGCATGCCTGTATTAGTGTTCCTGTTCTCAAAGAACTCAATCTAGTAGGGGAGAGAGATATGGAAAAAAGCTGCAATATAGTATGGTGACTACAATAATACAGCATGTTCAATACAGTGGTTGAACAAAGGGAGGGGTGGTTATCCCAGTTTGGATGAGTCTGGAATGCTTCACAGGATAGGAGATTCTTAGTTTATTTACTTTTAAAGAAATGATGTCAGAGTAATGGCGGCATGAGAGATACTCCTGATATCTTCACTTGAAATTTCAACAAACTGAACAACTATAATGCAGTGAAGGAATCCCAGCTGGGCTTGCAGGCATGCCTGAAAGATCTGTGTAACACATGGACTAAAGGTGGGATGGGGTGAAAAGGGGGGTGGGAGATAAAACACAATCATCAATGGCTTTGGAGAGGAGACAAACCCGGGTTTTTTTGTCTGTTTTAAATTTTTTTTTAATTTATTCATTTTAGAGAGGAGAGAGACAGAGAGACAGAGAGAGAGAAGAGGGAGGAGCAGGAAGCATCAACTCCCATATGTGCCTTGACCAGACAAGTGCAGGGTTTCGAACAGGCAACCTCAGCGTTCCAGGTCAACGCTTTATCCACTGCGCCAGCCCAGGTCAGGCCGTTTTTTTATTCTCTGCCACACTGGGGAGGAGGGGTGCTCAGGCTGTTTGGAATTTGTCTGAAGGGTATGGAGAAGGGAACCCAGAATGACTGGGTCTCCTTCTGCCAGGAAGAGTGGTAAGATAGAGGGGCAGAGAAACCAAAGTGGCCAGAGCACAGGGTCATGGTCAGTGCTCCTGCAGTCTGCCTGCAGTCTACACTCAGCAGACACAGAGAAAGCTAAGGTGTGGCTCCCAGCCTTCCAGATACTGCCTCTCTCACCTCACAGTATGAAGAGTGGCAGAGACAAACCCCACAGCTAGCTCTCCAAACCCACTCTCCCCGAAAGAACAGAGGTGGTCCCTGTTTGGTCTCCAGGTCTGTGGAAACAAGGGGAGGAGCACCCGGAAGCCTGAGATTGCCATTGCTAGAGCCATAAAGCTGAAGTCGTAAAGCCCCCATAACACGCCCTACCCACCAACATGACTGGCCCTGCCTATATCATTGCCACAGCAACATCTCAGTGGCGGACAGCCAGGAGTTTCACAGAGCTAAAACTTATAATAATACAGCAACACCTACTGGAAGAAACCTCTCAAAACCGAAATTTATTTTCCATGTATTTTCTTCATTTTTTTCCTTTTTCTTTCTTATTTTTTTTCTCTTCTCTCTTTTGGATTTTGTTTTCTTTAATTTTTATATATTTTATTCTTATTTTTTTCTGGGTGTTTTTTATTTTTATTTTTTTTGGTTTTCAATCTTTTTTTTCTGAGGTTTTTCTTCTTGGCATAATTTTTAAATTTTTTATTACATTGTTTTAATTTTTCTTTTTTTCAAGTTTTTTTATGCTAGGGTTCTTAACACCACCACTTTCAAATGATATCAAGGAAGAAGAAATCGAATACCATGGCTACATAAGACAAAGATGTAGTTCAGAAAGAAAATAAAAAGTCCCTAGGAAAAAAAATCTCAACCACATGGAAACCTTGGAGTTAAATGATAAAGAATTCACAATTGAAGTTCTGAAAATACTCAACAAGGGGCAAGAAGACACCAAGAGGCAACTTAATGAGCTCAGAACACAAAATGAACACCTTAGCAAGGAGATTGAAACTTTAAAAACAGAGATGAAGAATTCGATACATAAAATGAAAACTGAGGGAGCAAGTTTGGCTAATAGAACAAGACAGATAGAGGAAAGGATCAGTGACATTGAAGGCAGGCAACTAGAGATGCTACAGAGAGAAGAGGAGAGAGACTTGTGAATTTAAAAAAAACTGAGAGCTCTACAAGAATTGTCTGACTTCATCAGAAAGAGCAATATAAGAATGGGTATATCAGAAGAAGAGAGGGAGAAGGGAATGGAGAGCCTATTCAAACAAATAATGGATGTGAATTTACCAACCCTATGGAAAGAGTTAGAGCCTCGAATCCAAGAAGCAAACAGAACACTGAGTTACATCAATCCAAACAGACCTACTCCAAGGCACACCATAATAAAATTGTCAAAAAACTATGACAGAGAAAGAATCCTCAAGGCAGCTAGGGAAAAGAAGAACATAACATATAAAGGAAAGCCCACTAGGTTATCATCAGACTTCTCAGCAGACACTCTACAAGCCAGAAGAGAGTGAACCCAAATATTCAAAGTACTGAAAGAGAGGAGTTCCCATCAAAGTTATCCTTCAAATATGAAGGGGAAATAAAAACTTTTACAGACATAGAGAAGCTGAGGGAATTTATCACCAGAAAACCCCCACTACAGGAAATACTAAAGGAGGTTATATGACCAGACACAAAAAACAAAACAAATCAAAACTACAAGTAAAAGTTCTAACAAGGTCACAAAAAATAATCTGTGATAACAATAAACATAAAAGGGGAGAGGATAAAGATCTGCAGTAGCAAAGGAGGATGAACTGTAGGAGCACTCATAAGACAAAGTTTACTCTTAGAGGATAAATGTAAATTTGGGGTGGGGGGTGGGGAATAACCCATCCTAAGAAAGGAAACCACAGAAATGTGTGAATAAGTGGAGATCTGAAACAAGGTACATTTAAGCTATGGAGCACAGGGAGTTTATGATGAATGACAGTAGGTGAAATTAGAAAAAGGTAGACAGGGCTTGATCAAAGTAATAATAGGTCTTAAATGGGCATTGACAGGTCCTGAAGCAGGAAGGTTAGTATGATCAAATTTCATGTTGTAGGAAAATCATTCTGGTGGCAGCATGGAAGGAAGATTGTTAGAAGCTGGTAAAACTGAAAAGGTAATTAAGATCCTGAAGCCCTGTACAAAGTGATGGGGATAAAGAACAGTGGAATGAACGAGTTCTATTAAGGTGAAAGGTGGAATTTATAGAGCTTAGAAACCAATTGAATGAGGGAATTAATGGAAAAAGTCTAGGATGACACTGAGGTTTCTGTGAAAGTGGTGAAGGGTGAGGCTATTAATCCCCCAAGATGGGGAAAATGAGAACAGATACAGCAGATTCCAGGGAAAAGTTTTTCTAGAATTTTTTTGCAAAAACATATTTTATACTCATAAGTGAGAAGAAAGGAAAAAATTTTTATGAAGGATACAAAGAGAGTAAGTTTCAGCTTTTATTTAGAATGGCAAATACACACTTATGTCCTAGAGGAGATGCTAGAGACAATTGAATGCTTTTTTTTTTTAAATTCTTGTTTGTTTTTGTATTTTCCAAAATTAGAAGCGGGGGAGAGGCAAACAGACAGACTTCCTCCCACATGTGCTCGATTGGGATCCACCCAGCATGCCCACCTGGGGGTGATGCTCTGCCCATCTGGGGCGTTGTTCCATTGCTACTAGAGCTGCTCTAGCACCTGAGACCGAGGCTATGGAGCCATCCTCAGCGCCCGGGTCAACTTTGCTCCAGTGGAGCCTTGGCTGCGGGAGGGGAAGAGAGAGACAGAGAGGAAGGAGAGGGGGAGGGGTGGAGAAACAGATGGGCGCTTCTCCTGTGTGCCCTGACCAGTGAATGCTTTTTTTTTTTGGTTTGTTTTTACTTGCCTTACTTTACTTTTGGCCTTGTTTTCCAAAAGCTCTTAATGTACAGGAAAGTCATTATTATTCAGACAAATTCACTACTTCATTGAGAGCTATATTCATTGTATGTCACATATTTAGAACATAATGACCCTTATAATTCACTAATCTTTTGGGGAACTATATACTGTACATATATTTCCTAATTGTTAGTTATAATAGGTACCTCAGATTGAGTTTTCAGTCTTGGAACTATGTGGAATGATCAGATATTAATAGAAGATAGACACATAATTATTACAAAGAAATCAACTACTCACTTGTCTCTGAGAACAACGCCTTCAATACATGCACCAAAAAGGACAACATTGCTTAAATCTACCATATTGAGAGTCAAGGAAACTGAAGTTCACTCTCTAAGATGAGACAAAGTAGACATTTAAGATATATACAAATACATATGTGTGTGTGTGTGTGTATTTTCTTTTTTTTTTTAGGTGACTGAAGGGGAGATAGTGAGGCAGACTCTCACATGCACCCTGACTGGAATCTACCCAGCAACCCTTTTAGGTCCAATGCTCAATAGAGAGCTATTTTTAGCACCTGAGGCTGACGCTTGGACCACCTGAACTATCCTTAGTGCCAAGGGCCATGCTCGAACCAATCGAGTCACTGGCTGTGGGAGGGTAAAATGGAGAGAAGGGGGAAAGTGAGGGGAAGAGAAGATGGTTGCTTCTCCTGTGTGCCCTGACTGGGAATTGAACCTGGGATGTCCATACACAGGGTTGATGCTCTATCCACTGAGCCACTGGCCAGGACCAAGATATTTCTCCTATCAGTAAAATGAGTTGTTACATTTACTATTCTTATAAATCCTTTCTTGAATTTTAAAGATGAGTTGGGCAGACTATCTGGTGAAAAGTGATGTTGTAGAAAGCAACTATATTATGAGGATAAAAACACTGATCACCCTAGTTCCTCTAGATCAGGGGTCTCAAACTCAACTCAGCATGTGGGCCGCAGAGCAAGATCACAGCCGTTCGGTGGGCCGCACTAGGTCTACAAAAGGCAACTGTTACGCAACACTTTTCTCACTACAGTTGAAAACAACAAAAAAAATCAGTGCAACAAGCACAATCATACATGCAGTTTACTCAGTGTCACAAAACGACCAGAAACTGTAGTTCGCATCACAACTGCTGTTAACTAAGCTAATATCTAGCTAGGATGCTAGAGAAATGAAAAATATAAGTAGGCCCCTAGGCTTACTTAATTTTATCCAAAATATTTTGAACTTCGTGGATTAGTCTGCGGGCCGCACAAAATTGTTCGGTGGGCCGCGAGTTTGAGACCCCTGCTCTAGATGTTCCTATGACTAAGACTCAGGCTGGATCCATGAAAAGGATACACACAAAGGAGGTGGTCAGGATGGCGAGGATAGTGCCAATAGGAATGGATTTTTGAGCATCTTTCAGATCTCCAGATCTGTTTGATCCAGCCATAATACCTTTAGAGAAGGAAAAGAACAAGTTAACTTATTGAGTTCCTGGACACTTCTATAGTCACACTAATACAGACACAAATCAAGAAACCCTCAGAATATAATTCTGTCACCTGAGAAAAATCACTCCTGTGTCAGATAGCTTCTAAAATAGACAACAAACCAAATGCTTACCTGTGACAGAGGGAAAGAAGATCCCCACCAGAAGAGTAAAGGAGGTGGTAATGTCAACAAAGACGTATTCATGGTCGTAGCTGCCTAGAACGTCAGAAGATTTGGCTGAGGGCTTTTCAATGATCTCTCCTTTTGGTAGATAATTACTCCAAAGATTCTCTGCAGTGGGGAAAAAGGAATATAAACAGCAGTAAGAAAAGATGATCATTAGATAATTTTTCTATCTAAATGTCCTTCTAAATCAGATTCCTCATTTATATAGTTTTTAAAGGTATGTTTGTTTCTACATGAGCACAGAAATATGCACATGTATATTGTACCATAAAGCACACATAAGTGAAAAACCCTTTTCATCTGGTTCAAAAATAATTTGACAAAATGCTTTGCTAAACACAAGTCAAGTTTACTAATGCAAATTAGGAAAATTTAAACATACTAAAGCTAAATGCTTTGCAAAGCCTGTTATTTTTTTTAGTAGTCATCAGTGCTGTTTCTTAGGGTAAACTTGTTTATGTGCAAAGAAATTTGTGGAACAAACCAGTAAGTCACTTAAGGGAAAAATTGCAGAAGTCAGGAAAACACACAATGTGGATGTAGTGACATTAAAATAGTTATATTCCGTCATTGCAGGAGGAACATTAACAATTTTACAATAATATAAATAATATTTTATTAACTTATTCTAGGTTAAAAAGTGATTTGCTCAGCTCTGCTCTCAAAAGGAGGTCGTAATTTTTAGCAGACAAAACTGTTAAGTGAGTCCCGCAAAAGAATATTTTCACTTATAGAAAAGCAGAAAGACGTTGAATTAAGAACTGTGTGCTGAACTTCAGGGAGAAGTGATAACTGGCAGTGAGTCTTCATGGACTAGAGAACAGTCTAAGACAGTGGTTCTCAACCTGTGGGTCGCGACCCCGGCGGGAGTCGAAGGACCAAACCACAGGGGTCGCCTAAAGCCATATGTATTTTCCATGGCTTTAGGCGACCCCTGTGTTTTGGTCGTTCAACCCCTGCCGGGGTCGCGACCCACAGGTTGAGAACCACTGGTCTAAGATGACAAAGCCCATTTTCCTCAGAGAAAAAGGAAAAACCTGTCCAAAAACCTCCCAACTTACCTTTAATGACACCACTAGCCAATCCAGGAATGCCCTGGATCAAAGTGACATTATTGTGAACAAAGTATTCATCACAGGTGGCATTGAAAAAGTGACTTGAGTTACAGAAGAGGCCCCATAACTTTGATGGGACTGTTGTGTTGTTCATTTCGTTGGTCTTAGAGCATTCGCTGACATTGTCAATGTGTCTTGATGAGAGTGTACGGTTACCCAGCATGCAGACCCTAAGTAAAAACAAACAGGGAAACAAAATTTTAAAAGAAAATAGGTTAGCTTGGCCTGTAGTGGCACAGTGGATGGAGTGTCAACCTGAAATGCTGAGGTCACCAGTTTGAAACCTGGCCTTGCCTGGTCAAGGCACATATAATGAGCAACCAATGAACAGCTGAGGTAAGGCAATTATGAGTTGATACTTCTTGCCCTCCACCTCTCTGTAAAATCAATAAATAAAATCTTTAAAAGAAAAAAAAGTTTATAAATGGGTTATTAAATAATAAATAGGTTAATAAAGGAAAATAATCCATTTATAAGAGCTTCACTGTCATGGATGGGCAAGAAACTATTGACTAGCTCTGTAAACAGTGACTTACATTTTCTGCCAATTTAATTCTGATAGCAGTCTTACAAAATAGGTATTATTTTGATTTTGTGGATGGAGGAACTGAAGTTAGACAAAGTAGCCTTCATGAAGTCACACTGATGGGAGGTGGCAGTGATAGAATTCAAATAGAAGTGTCTGAATACACTGCTGACTCATCTTCCAAAACTTCTAGGTTATTAACCAATTGTTAGGTCTAAAAGAATCTTGGGTCCTTTTGTTCTTACAAAAAAAAAATATTTCCTCTAATTTTATTTTCAGCTTAAAAAAGCCTTATGTTCATAACAAACCCCTTGAAAATGTTTTGCTAAAGGTCAAACCTCTGGCTACTGCTTGGCTAGAATTAAAAAGCACATCTCTCTGTAGCCTAATAGACAACTGTATTTAAAGATATACAAATATTCATTGCTTATTTTATTTTTTCTTTAACCTGGAGATACAAATATGAACAAAGGAATAATATACTCCCAGTTAAAATAACTTTCAAGAGGAATAAAGCAACTTTTAAAATATGCAAAATGATAGCATGCACACACATTGTACCATGAACCATGTACCCACTGCTCAACTTCAACAACTTTCAACATTTCCCAACTTTGTTTCATGCATTCCTCTAGGTTTCTGTCTTGTTTTGTTGGATAGTTTAAAGAAAATACCACATATTTTGACCTTTTATGCACCAAAAAAGAGAAGTATCAAACGAGAACTAGAGGCAAAATGAAATTTCCCAAGTCAAGGTATCTTCAGAATGTAGCCATTAGTATTTTTATGACTAACATGGATCTAAGGCTGCTCTGTAGTCTCTTGATGATCAGACTAAAAGAGTATGGTGGAACCTATTGCTGACATCATTCAGCACAGAAGAAGTACTGGACTGGGAGTCAGAAAATCACAGCGTTCATGTTCTTGCTGTGCTATTAACCCTTTAAGAAGTGATTTTTTTTCAGGCTTGCTGAAGCCCGGGAGTGAGTTTTTTTTTTTTTTTCAAAAAATAAAATTAGTTCTAGTTTTATTAACTTAGAATCATTTTTGTTTGATAACCAATTTATGGAAACAAGAAGAACATACGTTTACCTTTTTTAAATGTTGCCCTGTACATTTTTAAAATAAAAATTTTTGTATGATCCCACTCTGGATGGTCAGGAGGTGCAAGGACATACATGAACATTCATAGTACTCAAAGGGTTAACTAACTTTGGGGCAACTAATTTAATTTAATCTCTATGAACCTAACTTTTCATCTTGAAAAATCTATTTTCTGCAGTCAGGTTAACTCAACATAGGACAGTTGAATTAAATTCCTGGATAATTCAGATGACTTTTCCAAGACAATCTCTGTAACAAGATTACAAATAACACTCAATGCTGGCTAGTGCCTATGCCACTAGTCAAATGGAAAACAGGTGGGCCTGTGAATCATATAGCCACACAAATCCACTACTGCTTAAAAAAATATATAATACTTTAGGGTACCTGAACTACTTATGATGTATAACTTATATACAGAGAAATCATAAATGTAAATGACATGTATTTCTCTTTATTTTATGACTAGGAATTCCATTATGGTATTAAGAGAATTAAAAAATGTGGCCCTAGCTGGGTTGCTCAGTGGATAGTGTCATCCTGGCATTCTGAGGTCACAGTTTCATCCTTGGTCAGGGCACATATGAAAAGCAACCAATGAGTATACAACTAAAATGGGAAATTTTTTTTTTTTGAGAGAGAGAGAGGCAGGGAGCGAGAGAGGCAGGAACATTGAGCTGTTCCTGTATGTGCCCTGACTGGGGAACTGAACCAGCCATCTTCACACTCTGGAAAAACCAATGGAGTTATCCAGCCAGGGCTTAATTTTCATTGATTTTTAGAGAGACAGAGAGGGGAGGGAGAAGCGAAGCATTTATTTGTTGTTCCACTCAGTCGTACATTCTTCGGTTGCTTCCTATATGTGCCCTGACCGAGGATAAAACCCACCACCTTGTTGTTTGGGATGATGCTGTTAACTTATAGAGCTGACTGGCCAGGGCCATTTTCTCTTCCTTTCTTTTTTTTTTTTTATTTATTTTTTTTACAGGGACAAAGAGTCAGAGAGAGGGATAGATAGGGCCAGACAGGAATGGAGAGAGATGAGAAGCATCAATCATCAGTTTTTTGTGAGACCTTACTTATTGATTGCTTTCTCATATGTTCCTTGACGCGGGCCTTCAGCAGACCGAGTAACCCCTTGCTTAAGCCAGCGACCTTGCGCTCAAGCTGGTGAACTTTGCTCAAACTAGATGAGCCCGCACTCAAGCTGGTGACCTCAGGGTCTTGAACCTGGGTCCTACGCATCTCAGTCCGACGCTCTATCCACTGTGCCACTGCCTGGTCTGGCTGTCTCTTCTTTTCTTTCTCCCACTTCCCCCTTCTCTTTCTCTCTTAAATCAATGGGAAACTTTATTTATAAATTTAATGAATTATAAATATTTAGTATGAGTTTAGGTTTCCTTTGACTTGACTTTTTATTAATAAAAGAAATCCAATATTTATATACTTCATAAAGGTTGCTGGCAATAACTATACTATTTGAAAAGCCCTTTGTGAATAGTTTAACTACATGCAATCATTATCAGATGGTTTTGAAAAACCTACTATTTGTAACCCAATGACGGTTACAGCTACCAGTTCTATGCCTGGGACAAAGAAAGAAGACCAACAGCAACCACAACAAACTAGGCAGTTTGCCGGGAGGCTTCCTGCCCAGATGCTGACTTCTAAGAGTGAAGTTTCAGAGATATTGTAAAATTCTTTTTATTTATTGATTTTAGAGAGAAAGGAAGGGAAAGGGAAGGGAGGAGGGGAGGGAGAAAAAGCGGGATGAAAAAGAGAAAGATTTGGTGTTCCACTTATCTATGCATTCATTGGTTGATTCTTCTACGTGATCTGATTGGGGATTGAACCCACAACTTTGGTGTATTGGAAATGATACTCTAACCAACTGAGCTACATGTCCAGAGCTGAGACTGTAAAATTCTAACTTGAAATGATCACATCATCAGATAATGTCAATGACTACCCAACAATAATGATTAGTCAGAGAGACAGACACGTACGAGAATTGCGGAGGGGCAAAAGATGACTTGATGGCTCCAGCATAGATGGCCAAGATGGACACGATGACACAAGCCAGAAAAAGTGAAGCAAACTTGTTCACATAGCGTACGCCGATGAATACCACCAATACCATGAGGACCAAGAAGGCTGTGCCATAGACACGCATGTTATTTAGCATGGCTGATTCCTTGGCATCATCGCTGCGAAAGATGGCAGCCTGGGGGACCATATATACCTGTTAAGCAAATAAAGTAGAAAATTAGGTAATTTCAAAGTAATCAAGTAAAAGGATCTAGTTTGATATGCTTTCACAAAGGAAAGCAAAGCTGAGGCAGAAAATGGCTGGAGACTTAGCCTAATTCCTATTTGGATCTAGAAATGGGTTGAGGTGGTTGAGTAGTGCTGGTTGGGTGGAGGGGAAGGAGGAGGCAGTCAAGGATACCGTCAACCTTTCTCCTCCATATTCTCACTAGGAGGCCATATGTATCTGTGGAGGGCAATAGAGCAAGGCACAACAGAGTGAAGTGCAATATAATGAGGTATGCCTGTAACAGCTGATTACAATCACTCACTCATAGCTGATCTCTCAGAAGCTTTGACATCAAAGAACAAAATAAAACCAAATCTATATTATTATCTACACTATACAGCAGTGGTTTCCAACCTTTTTACACTTCAGGACTGGTGAAAATAGAATTATTTCAGGGACCGCTAAGGCAGAAATCACTCTGAGCATGAGTGAATTCAACTAAGATCATTGGGTCTATAATCTTCATACAACATCAGGGTGGTTAACTCTTTTGAGGACTGACATGAAATTTGTGGTGGACTGGTTGGCAGATTGGCAGTTGAAAAATGCTGCTGTAGAACACAATTAAATCATTACTCACCAGAAAAATTTCAATGGCACCAAGAATATACATGGCTGCTGCAAATGTGGTACCAAGATAAAAGCAGAGGCCAACAGCTCCACCAAACTCTGGGCCCAGAGCCCGGGAAATCATAAAGTATGAGCCTCCAGCTAAAACACAATGTAGAAAGTGATCAGGATAAAGAAAGTACATTAGTGCCCTGGCTGGTTGGCTCAGTGGTAGAGCATTGGCCTGGCGTGTAGGAGTCCCGGGTTCGATTCCCGGCCAGGGCACACAGGAGAAGCGCCCATATGCTTCTCCACCCCTCCCCCTCTCCTTCCTCTCTGTCTCTCTCTTCCCCTCCCACAGCTGAGGCTCCATTGGAGCAAAGATGGCCCGGGCGCTGAGGATGGCTCTATGGCCTCTGCTTCAGGCACTAAAATGGCTCTGGATGCAACAGAGCGATGCCCCAGAGGAGCAGAGCATCGCCCCCTGGTGGGCATCCTGGATGGATCCCAGTCGGGTGCATGCAGGAGTCTGTCTGACTGCCTCCCCATTTCCCGCTTCAGAAAAATGAAAAAAAAAAAAAAAAGTACATTAGTAAGAGGTATGTAAACAAATCATAAGAATAAAAATATGCATAAAGAATAAATATTTGAGGCTTCTAAGAAGGTAAAACGTGATAAAAAGATTTGCTAGTGGGAAGTAAAAGATGAAATCTTTATGGTAGTATATACTGCACATCTGTGCTCTATAGGAAGCACAATTTGTCAGCATTAGAAAACTATCAGGCTCTGGCCAGTGGCTCAGTAGATGGAGCGTTGGCCCAGTGTATGGATGTCCAGGGTTTGATTCCTGGTCAAATCACACAGGAGAAGCAACCATCTGCTTTTCTCTATCTCCCTCTCTACTTTCCCTCCTCTCCCTCTTCCCCTTTCACAGCCAGTGGATCGATTGGTTCGATATTGGCCCCAACTACTGAGGATAGCTTGGCTGGTCCAAGTGCATTAGCTTCAGGCACCAAAAATAGCTTGGTACTCGAGTATCGGCCCAGACAGGGTTGCTGGGGAATTCCAGTCAGGGCACATGCAGGGCAATTCCAGTCAGGGCTCATCATCTCCCCTCCTCTCACCAAGAAAAAGAGAGAATATTTACTGTAGGCACGAGACAGCCTAATAAAATATATCCTAACTAAAAGAAGCAAAAAATGCAATAAAAATTAATGATTTTAGCCTAGAACATAAAGAAATTTTTAGCTTTTTTTTCTTTTCTTGTTCTTAAATTTACTTATTGATTTTACAGAGAGAGGAAGGGGGAAGAAAGAGAGAAAGACAGGACCATAGATCTGTTTCTGTATGTGTCGTGACTGGGGATTGAACTAGCAACCTCTGTGCTTTGGGATGATGCTCTAACCAACCAAAATATATGGCCAGAGTAACTTTTTTTTTTTTCATGAAGAAATTCTAGGTAGCCTGACCTTTGGTGGCACAGTGGATAAAGCATCAACCTGGAATGTTGAGGTCACAGATTCAAAACCCTGGACTTGCCTGGTCAAGGCACATACGAGAAGCAACTACTATAAGATGATGTTTCCTACTCCTTCCCAACTCCCTTTCTCTCTCTCTCTCTCAAATCAATAAATTAATTAAAATTCTTTAAAAAAAATAAAAAATAAAAAAAGAAATTTTTAAAGAAGATATCCTGAAGTCAAATAGCATTAGTGTCTATGGCCAACAGATTAAAATAGTATTCTAGTCCTGATCAGGTGGTTCAGCCGGATGGAATATTGCTCTGATGAGCTGGTGTTGTGGGTTCAATCCCCAGTCGAGGCATATGTAGGAGTCAACCAAAGAGTATGTAAATGGGTAGAACAGTGGATTGATGTGTCTCTCAGTTTCCCTTCCCCTCTCTAAAAGTAATCAATAAAAAATATTTTGTTGGCCCTGGCCAGTTGGCTCAGTGGTAAAGCATCGGCCTGGCGTGCAGGAGTCCCGGGTTCGATTCCCAGCCAGGGCACACAGGAGAAGTGCCCATCTGCTTCTCCACCCCTCCTCCTTTCCTTCCTCTCTGTCTCTCTCTTCCCCTCCCGCAGCTGAGGCTCCATTGGAGCAGAGATGGCCCGGGCACTGAGGATGGCTCTGTGGCCTCTGCCTCAGGCGCTAGAATGGCTCTGGTCGCAACAGAGCGACGCCCTGGATGGAGGGAGCGTTGCCCCCTGGTGGGCGTGCCGGATGGATCCCAGTCGGGCGCATGCGGGAGTCTGTCTGACTGCCTCCCCCCTTTCTGGCTTCAGAAAAATACAAAAAAAAAAAAAATTTTGTTAAATAAAAATTTAAAAAATATTCTATTTCTAAAAAATGTATACTTGTGGCCTTTATATCATAAACACACAGTAGTCACCGACAACCCCTGAAGCCCACACAGCCTACTGACCTGGCACCACTCCGTTAGTTGCAATAGCACTCATGGAGATAGCAGTCAACAGTGTCTGTGAAGAGAAAGAAGGGAGAAGGTTCTTACTGTATAAAGAGAGCCTTTCTGTACTCTTCTCCTTCTGTGGTCCTAGGAGAACTTATGGAAACTTTACCTCTACCTACCTTTATGGAGGGAGTTACCTGTCATATCTAATGGCATGAAAATGAGATGATGTGGTTCAACTCATCACACAAGTTACACTATTATTATCTGCAGTATTCTGCTAAAATGCCCCTACATCATAATCAGTAGGTGTGGTACTATATTGATATGCAAGCTCAGATGGTTTGTATTCTGAATTCTGACTATTGCTACAATAACCAATATTCAGTAAGGAAGGAAACTACTGAAGATTTCTGAGCTTGTAAGAACTGTCTTTTAAAAACATGGCCTGGTGGCAGAGTATAGCATGGATGGCAGACAGGGAGTAGATGGGAGCAGAGTGACCTGTCAGTAGATTATTATCATGTTCAGTGAGAGCTATGGATTGCAGTGGCAGGAGTGGAAACATGAAGGAAGGATTGATTGTAAGAGATTTCAAGGGGAGACATGACTGGCCTGGGTAGCTGACTGGGTGTGAAAGGCAATCAGGGAGCCAAACATGGCACTGAAGTTTCAAGACTACAAAACTGGGGAAAAAAATGATGGCACCATTAATTTTAACTTGCTAGTGATATGAACTATGACTGCTTACCCTATTCTGTATAGTACTCTGCTGAGCAAAGTACACATGAAGGGTGTAGTGGTGATAGTAATAAAAGAGGTCAGTTGTTAGTTAAATAACTTACTGGCTTGAGCAAGTACCTTGCTGGCTCGAGCAAGGGGTTATTCCGTCTCCATTCCTGTCTATTATAAAATAATAGTTAGAAATTATCTATCGGCCTGACCAGGCGGTGGCGCAGTGGATAGAACATCAAACTGGGACATGGAGGAACCAACCAGGTTCGAAACCTCGAGGTTGCAGGCTTGAGTGCAAGCTTAACAGATTGAGCATGGGGTCGCTGGCTTGAGCGTGGGATCATAGACATGACCTCATGATCGCTGGCTTGGGCCTAAAGGTCACTGACTTGAACCCAAGGTCACTGGCTTGAGCAAGGGATCACTTGCTCTGCTGTAGCCTCCCAATCAAGACACATATATGAGAAAGCAATCCGTGAACAACTAAGGTGCCACAACGAAGAACTGATGCTTCTCATCTCTCTCCCTTCCTGTCTGTCCCTACCTGTCCCTCTCTCTGTCACAAAAAAATAATCAATAAACAACTTATAATAAAATTTACAGATATGGTTTGGAAACATAGATAAAAAGATTTTAAATTGAAGAATAAAATGTTCTCAGTGTGGTGAAGAGAAGACCTGGAAAAAACATCTGAGTATCTGGGTAAGATAAAATAAATGAGACCTGCCTGACCAGGCGGTGGCGCAGTGGATAGAGCGTCGGACTGGGATGCAGAGGACCCAGGTTCCGAGACCCTGAGGTCGCCAGCTTGAGCACGGGCTCATCTGGTTTGAGCAAAAGATCACCAGCTTGAACCCAAGGTTGTTGGCTTGAGCAAGGAGTTACTCTGTCTGCTGAAGACCCACAGTCAAGGCACATATGAGAAAGCAATCAATGAACAACTAAGGTGTTGCAATGTGCAATGAAAAACTAATGATTGATGTTTCTCATCTCTCCGTTCCTGTCTATCCCTGTCTATCTCTCTCTTTGACTCTCTCTCTCTGTCTCTGTAAAAAAATAATAAATGAGACCCCAAAACAAAACAAATAATCCTCATCCCCAAACAGCAATCAGTTTTGTTTCTAACACACTCTAAGAGAATGGTACACCCCATTTCCTAACACATTTTTTTTTGTCACAACATTGGTGCTATCAAGCTCAGATGGTTTGTATTCTGAATCCTTTATAGGCTATATTTGCTGCTTCCTATAAAATTCTTACATTATAATTTTTTTTTTTTTTTTGACAGAGACAGTCAGAGAGAGGGACAGATAGGAACAGGCAGATAGGAAGGGAGAGAAATGAGAAGCATCAATTCTTCGTTGTGGCACCTTAGTTGTTCATTGATTGCCTTCTCATATGTGCCTTGACCGGGGCGCTACAGCAGACTGAGTGACCCCTTGCTCAAGCCAGTGACCTTGGGCTCAAGCTGGTGAGCCTTGCTCAAACCGGATGAGCCCGTGCTCAAGCTGGCAACCTCAGGGTCTCAAACCTGGATCCACCGCATCCCAGTCTGACCATCCACTGTGCCACTGCCTGGTCAGGCCCATTATAATTTTAAATACATATTATTATAGATATAAGCAGTGAGTAACTACACTAAATAACTGAAAATCCTTTTGATTTTAATATCAAAATAACCTCTTCTGTTGAGAGTATTACTACTCCCTAGTATTTTGTTTTTTTCCCAAAGAGGTCAAGTGTATATACTCTCAAGCATGGGCAAGGCTCCAGGTGATCTCCAGGAGCCACCTCTGGACTTACGCAGCAACAGCAGATAAGGACAATTGCTAAGGCCTGAAGAACTCCAGCTGTGCCTACTACCCATGTAAGGCGTAGAAACAGGATCACTCCAAAAATATTCTGTAGACATGGGAGGTAGACACCCATGAAGGTACCCATTTGGGGGATCTGGAAAGGAAGATGTTGACAAAAGAAAAAATTATATAGTCATCTAGAAAAGATTATTTTATCTCTTTACTTTTATATGAAAACTTGCTCTCTAACTACCACATTAATCTCAAAGCAGAGATGATAAGTTTAACAAATACCTTAAAAGAGGCACATACATAAAATCTTCATCTTAACAGTATTGATCACTATACCTTTTACTTTTATTATTCCTAAAGCTATAGATTTTTTACCTTTCATAGGTCTCCAGATGTGTTTACATAGGCATCTGACCACATAAACTTTTAAGTGTACCCCAACAACTTAAAAAATTTTGGTTGTTTAAAGCTGTTAGCTTTTTTTCTCTTTTCATTTAAAAATGAACTACTGGCTTGATCTTCGGAATTTGATATAAACCCTTCACAGTAGTTGGTAAAATAAAGATCTGAGGGTTGTTTTACCCCTGAACCACCAAAAAACTAGCTTGTAATATTGTTCCATATTTTCATTTTGATAAAAAAGACTGATGTTTGGTCTTTGAAAAACCCAGTGTGAACACTCATCTTTTGAAGTGCTGTCTGGAATGCTTTTCTCCCGTTATCACATGGCTCACTCCTCACATCAGTTAGGGCTCTGCTCAAATATCACCCTTCAAAGGGCTTCCCCTGACCAAACTCTCAAAAATTAATAAGCATTCTCAGTCTCTTTATCCTGCTTTTATTTTTCTTAGAGCATTTATCAACATAGTTAAAAATTCTTAAGGACTGTGTCCACACTAAAATTGAGATTGAATGACAATGAGATATTGTATGGTCTTTTTGTGCTATGAATCCAGCGCCCAGGACAGTGATGGCATGTTATCAAGCATTCAATAAATAGCTATCACAGAGCACAGAGTAATGTCCTGGATAGTCTTCCTTTCTTATATATGGGGCTCGTTTTATTTATCATGTTTTCTAAGCCTTCACCTTGGTGGGCTTCTTTTTTCCTTCAGGGATGTTCTCTGCCTCTTCATGTTCCTTTGCTCCTTGAGTCAGATTAGTGTAATTAGCCATGCGGTTGAGGAGAGAAGACACTTTTGGTCTGGTGTCCATTTCTTCCTATAAAACCAGAAGTAGGATGAATGAGTGATGAAGAACACACTGGAAATAAGCATCAAAATGACCACTCAACCAGAAAATTGCATAGTAAATGAGAAAATATTTCACAGATAAATATTGTAAGACTATCAATGGGACTTTATTTCCCTCATTAAAATATCACAATCAGGCCTACATGAATCCTTATAAAAATCTTAAATGAAAAGCTTTATGATTCTATCTAATAGCTTAGCTTTATAGTAAAAAAAAATATTGGCCCCTACAGACAGCTGTAACCTTGTAAAAAATATTTACAATATGATCTTTAACCAGAAAACCCTTTCTTTAGGCTACTAACATTCTAGTAACATTTATGGTATTAGTTATAGCACCAAGGATAGACAGGTCAATGAAAAACTTGTTATTGAGCTAAATATTAACCTCAGACTTTTTCTTGAAGGAAGCTGAGAGGAAATATCATTTAAAAAATAGGCACCCTGAAAGAAGTGGCACCCACATCATTATACAAAGCCAAACAAAGGCAGTGGACATAAATGCTGGGAAAAAATGGGTTCCTTTCAACAACTTGACTGCAGAGTTGTCCTCTGACTCTAGAAACCTGCTTCCTACACTGAGTTTTTGATTGGTAGTTTGAAGGTAAATACTCTTCCCAAGCACAGAGTTGAAAAATACACTATTTTATACTTAGAAGAAAATTCCAATGTAAATATTTAAATCCGCTGAATTTGATAGCAAGATCTCCATGTGCCTGTGATGTTGACATTTGATTTAATGGCCACTCATTCATTAGTAGTAATTAGAGTACGTAGATTAAATCAACCTCAATGACAAGTTCTAAGTACTGTATTTTAACAATTTATTAAATTATCCCACTTGTACTGTTTTAAAACTAAATGGGGTAGAAAACACCTATCTTGAAATCTCTGTTCCTGAAATCTGTCCTAGTTTTCTCCCAAATATTACCTCAAAGAGTGCCAAGTTTTTATCAAAATATTCATCTCCTTCTTCATAATTGGTATTATTGAGATAAGCATTTCGAGCTTTCTTATGGCCATCATCTGGGAAAAAAATTAAACCAAATTAGTTTCTCTTCGGTTTTGAAGAAGCACAGTACCAAATAACTGTATGTTGCCTTTGTACTAATATAGAACCCATTTTCATATTCAAATTTAAACCTGAGTGTGGTAGAATGCAATCAGCATTGCTTACACAATGTGGCTCCCTCTCCGACAAGAGCAAAAACAAATCCCTAAGAAGTAAGCATGGGTCATTCCTTTCTTAACAATATTAAGACCTCTAGAAACACTATTCTTTTAGGATTCTAGCAGAGTAGGGTCTCACAAAGTCATCCAATCCTATAATGAAAAAAGAAACTGAATTCTTTTTTTCTTTTTTTAGAAACTGAATTCTTATTGAGTACCTGCTCTGTGAATAAGCCCTGTACTGGACATGGGCTAATTTCCACACTGCTGCTGCTGCTGATGGCAGTAAAAGCTCTCTGCCTCCAGTGCTGTCTGACATTAGGTCATTCAACCAAGTATTATTTTTGTACAAACACTTGCCACATATTTTATGTTCAAAGGGGCAACCCACAATAATTTGGTGAACCAGCCATGAAGATAAACAGAGAAAGAGATATGTTTCCCTAAAACAGTAGTGTTTGTGTTGTTTGAGCACTTCCTTAACTTTGATTCTTTATTGTGCAAGTTATATAATGATAATTGTCTGGTAGAAGAGAAAAAAAATTAAAAACTGTAAATGTGATTAGAAACTAAGATTTTAAATACTGAGGCAATAGATACCAATATAACTTAAATACTGAGGCAATAGATACCAATATAAAACTTAAATAATTAAAGTTCTATAACCTTAAATATATATAGGATAAGCTTGGGAAATAGGCAACAAACTATCAAAATAACTGGGTCACACCAAAGGACAGGAGAGCCAACTTAGAGGGATTTCCACTGGCAAAAATGGAATAAAATGACAAAAAAAAATGCAATGGATTGCCTGACCAGTAGCGCAGTGGATAGAGCATTGACCTGGGACACTGAAGACCCAGATTTGAAACTTTGAGGTTACGCCTGACCTGTGGTGGCGCAGTGGATAAAGCATCAACCTGGAAACACTGAGGTTGGCGGTTCAAAACCCTGGCTTGCCTGGTCAAGGCACATATGGGAGTTGATGGTTCCTGCTCCTCCCCCTTCTCTCTCTCTCTCTCTAAAATGAATAAATAAATAAAAAATTAAAAAAAAAGAAACTTTGAGGTTACTAGTTTGAGTGTGGAATCATAGATATGACCCCCATGGTTGCTAACTTGAAGCCCAAGGTCGCTGGCTTGAGCAAGGGGTCACTGGCTCAGCTGGAGCTCCCATCAAGGCACATATGAGAAGCAGTCAGGCCCTGACTGGTTGGTTTAGTGCACAGAGCATTGACCCAGCGTGTGGACACAGTGAGTTTGATCCCTGGTCAGGGCACACATGAGAAGTAATCATCTGCTTCTCTTCTTCTCCCTCTCCCCATTCTTGCTCTCTTCTCCTCTCACAGCCAGTGGCACGATTGGTTTGAGTGTCAGCTCCGGGCCCTGAGGATAGCTTGGTTGGTCCAAGCATCAACCCCAGACCGAATGGATCCCGGTTGGGGTGCATGTGGGAGTCTGTCTCTGTCTCTCCTTCTCTAACTTAAAAAAAAAAGCAAGCAATGCACAACAAAAGTGCTGCAACTATGAGTTGATGCTTCTCATCTGTCTCCATTCCTATCTGTCCCTCTCTCTTCCTTGTAAAAATAAATAAATAAAGTGCAATGGATTGAAATGCAAATATGTAAAATAGCCAACATATTTTTAATACCTAATCACTTTTACAAATACCATATGATTCTACTTATACAGCATGTGGAATCTAAAGAACAAATTAAATGAACAAAACTGAAACAGACTCAAAGACACAGAGAACAGACTGATAGTTGCCAGAGTGAAATGGAGTTGGAAGAGTGGGTGAAAAAGGTGAAGGGATTAAGAAGTACAAATTGAAAAAAAAAAGAAGTGTAAATTGGCAGTTACAAAACAGTCATAGGGATGTAAAGTATAGCATAAAAAATATAGTCAAGGCCCTGGCCGGTTGGCTCAGTGGTAGAGCGTCAGCCTGGCATGCGGAAGTCCCAGGTTCAATTCCCGGCCAGGGCACACAGGAGAAGCGCCCATCTGCTTCTCCACCCCTCCTCCTATCCTTCCTCTCTGTCTCTCTTTTCCCCTCCCTCAGCCAAGGCTCCACTGGAGCAAAGTTTGCCCGGGCACTGAGGATGGCTCCGTGGCCTCTGCCTCAGGTGCTAGAATGGCTCTGGTCGCAGCTAGAATGGCTCTGGTCACAACAGAGTGACGCCCCGGATGGGCAGAGCATCGCCCCCTGGTGGGTGTGCCGGGTGGATCCCGGTCGGGCGCATGCAGGAGTCTGTCTGACTGCCTTCCCGTTTCCAGCTTCAGGGGGAAAAAAACCAAAACATATATATAGGTATATATATCTATATACCTATATATATATCTATATCTATATAGATATAGTCAAGCCTGACCAGGCAGTGGTGCAATGGATAGAGCGTTGAACTGGAACGCAGAGGACCCAGGTTCAAAACCTCCAGGTCGCCGGCTTGAGCATGGGCTCATCTTGTTTAAGCAAGGCTCACCAGCTTGAGCCCAAGATTTCTGGCTTGAGCAAGGGGTTACTTGGTCTGCTATAGCCTCATGGTCAAGGCACATATGAGGAAGCAATCAATGAACTAAGGTGTCGCAATGAAAAACTAAAAACTAATGATTGATGCTTCTCATCTCTCTCCATTCCTGTCTGTCTGTCCCTATCTATCCTTCTCTCTGACTCTCTCTCTGTCTCTGTAAAAAAAAAAGAAAAAAAAGAATACAGTCAATAATATTGTAACAACTATGTATAATACCAGGTGGATACTATACTTATCAGAAGAATCACTTCATAATTATATAAATATTTAACCAGTAGGCTGTATACCTAAAACTAATAGAAAATAATATTGAATGTATACTGTGATTGAAAAATAAAGTTAAGATCTAATAACTTTTACAGAGTTGCTTTAAAAAGCAATATGTAATTTCTAAAAATAAATAAATGGAAAGAATCAAGCAATTATCCTGCCTTTCCTAAACCAACTATATTTCAGGGTGGCTAAATAAAGAAAACTTTTTCAGCCTGGCCTGTGGTGGCGCAGTGGATAGAGTATAGACCTGGGATACGGAAGGTGCTGGTTCGAAACCCTGGGCTTGCCCAATCAAAGCACACACGACGAAGAAGCAATAAACAACCAAAGTGAAGCAACTCTGAGTCAATACTTCTTACCCTCCCCCCTTTCACCTCTCTCTGTAAAATTAATAAAATATTTTAAAAACAAAGAAAGTTTCTTCATTATAAAAACATTCTAGCTAATAAATACAGAAAAATATAATTAGAAAATAAAACCAATTTTCAACTTCTAGTGAAATAGTGGATCTAGGCAATGACCATCAATAGTTGCTAAAACCATTAAGTGAAAGGCTGAGGCAGAACTTATAATGGGTGGATCAGGGTGACCTGGAACTCACTAGTCAATCTTAACACATCATTAAAAATGAACAACACAATCTCTTAATGCAGGGGTCCCCAAATTTTTTACACAGGGGGCCAGTTCACTGTCCCTCAGACCATTGGAGGGCCAGACTATAAAAAAAAACTATGAACAAATCCCTATGCACACTGCACATATCTTATTTTAAAGCAAAAAAACAAAACGGGAACAAATATAATATATAAAATAAAGAACAAGTAAATTTAAATCAACAAACTGACCAGTATTTCAATGGGAACTATGGGCCTGCTTTTGGCTAATGAGATGGTCAATGTGCTCCTCTCACTGACCACCAATGAAAGAGGTGCCCCTTCTGGAAGTGTGGCGGGGGCTGGATAAATGGCCTCAGGGGGCCGCATGCGGCCCGCGGGCCGTAGATTGGGGACCCCTGTCTTAATGTAATATAATAAAAAGTACACTGTACAACCTGTGATGTATCCTCACTAAAAGAATGGAAGTTAAATCGAAACAAGGCTTTAAATCTAACTAACAGTTCACAGAAGACATAGGCAGTACATGTTTAATAAAACCCCAAAGATGCAAACATCAAATTCAGAATGTAGCAAATTCTACATGATAAATAACCTAATTTCTTTAATAAATGGTATAAACTAAGAAAAGATGAATTCATACATTAAAAGTGACTTAAGAGATATAATCAACCAAATGCAAACTGTGAAACTTGTTAGAATTCCGATTCAAATCATATGTAAAAAGACAATCTGACTATGGGCGAGGGGTATGCAACATAATTTAATGACAAGATAACCTAGACATGTTTTCTTTGAATATATGTACCCTGATTTATTAATGTCATCCCATTAACATTAATAAAAATTTATTTAAAAAAAAAATAAAATAAAAAAAAAAGACATTTTGAAACAATCAAAGAAATTTGAATATGACTGGTTATTTTTTTTAAAGGGTAACTAAAAAACTAAAATCATGATATCTGGAATTTTCTTTAAAATATTCCAGGAAATGCACTGACTGGATAGCTTGGTTGAGTGCAGCATCATCCCAAATTGCAGAGGTTGCTGGTTCGATTCCCATTTGGGACATACAAGAACAGTTCCTGTCTCTCTCTCCCTTTTTCTCTCTCTCAAATAAATAAATAAATAAATAAATAAAAGAAAGAGAGAAATGGAAAAAGTTATTTAAAAAAATATTCCAGGATAAAGTTAGGTGGAGGCTTAAAAGCATTATTGAAGCTAGGTTATGAGTTCATGAAGGTTCATTATGATAGTTTACTTTTCTGTACCTTTGGAAAGTTCCATAATAAAAACTTATTAAAAAAACAAAAATGTAATTCTTTTCCTCTAATAGTTCTACAAAGTTGAGTTATTCACTTATGCAATGAATTCAAAAAGTACTTATTCAGTTCTGATGATGTGCTGGGCACTATTCTCAGCCCTTGGGATATGGCAGTGGACAGGCATTTAGAGATGCTGCTTTCACTGTGAGTACACAGAAGTAATGGAGAACAAAATAAAGCAAAACCAAAACCAAAAAAAGACATTTCCACAAGAAATAAGTTCAATGATGTAGGTACTGAGATAGATTATGACTGGAGGGAGAAGAACAACTTCAGGTAAGATAATCGGCGTGCTGGTAAGCAGGCTCTCCAGTATTGAAAAATAAAAATTACTTATTTCTAATATTTGCCAGTTTCTGTGGTATAAATACTCACATGCCAATTTTCAACTACTAATGTGAAGTCACTGACCATGGTTTTGGGAGAAGATGCAGTTGGTTCCCATGAGCTGGGATGAGCTGACTGGAGCATAACCTAGGTATAAAATGGTCAGGAAAAGCCTGCATTTCTAGCACAGGGAATTTAAAAGATTTTAAAAGATCCCAAGGTAGAAACAATCTTAATGGATTCATAAAACAGAACAAGTAACATGGTTGAAATAGAATGAGCAAAAGAGAGAACAGTTAGAAAGACGGGAAGAAGCCAGACTATGTAGCTAGCAAAAAGACAGTCCTTCCAAAGCTATTTATTCAACAGTCCCTCTTTTTCCCATTGACCTACTATAGATAATAACAACATGATGGGTTGGAGTTAGGGCCAGGGAGAGAGTATGATACGAGAGTGTGATGATGTTAGTTCTTTTATTTGTGGGATGGGTCAAAAAAATATATATATATATTTGTAAGTAAGAAGAGACTTAAAAAGCAGCAGAAAAAGTGGGAAAAACAAATAATAATTTAAGATGACAGAATGGTTCAAATATGTCAATAGTACCGATAAGTATAATAATGCAAGTAGACTAAATTCACTAGTTAAAATAAAGATTGACAGATTGGATAAAACACCAAAAATCCAGGCATATACTGTTTATAAGAGCCACAATACAAGTACATGCAAGGGCTGAAAGTAAAGGAAAAAGATATTCAGGCAAATCCTAACCAAAAGAAACTTGATACAGTTTTATTATTATCAGACAAATAATTTTTTAAGAGAAAAAAATTTATTAGGGAATGAGAAGGGAATACCAAAAGGCCATTCACCAAAAAAGTATAACAATTTTAAACATACATCTATTGTTTATAGTTGTCTTTTTGTGTAAGAAATTAATTCCAAATTTAGTGGCTTAAACAACATACACTATTCTCAAAGTTCTTATGTGAGCTAAGAATATGGGCATGGCTTAGCTGGGCCCTCTGCTTCAGTCTCCCATGAGGCACCAATCAAGGTTCTGCCAGGACTGTGGTCTCAATGTGAAGGCATTGGGAAGATTCACTTCCAACCTCACTCACATTGTTGTTGGCAGAACTCAGTTCTTTTCAGGCTTTCTGGCCAAAAGCCTCTTTCAGTTCCTTGCCACATGGGTTTTTCCATAGGATAGCTTATAGTATGGCAGCTGGATTCCCTCAAAACAAGCTATCAAAGAGAACCAAAGAGCTAGTGCAAGAAACATATCATAGTCTTTTTGTAATCTCATTTTGCAAGTGACATTGCTTTTGCTATATTCTATTAATTAGAAGGAGTCATTAAGTCTAGCCTTCACTCAAAAGAGAAAGGATTACACAAGGGCTTGAATACAGGAAGAAATGAACATTGGGAGCCAACTGACAAGCTGCCTACAGCATCCATCCATCCAGCAGTCCATCCATCCATCAGTCCATTCATCCATCAGTCCGTCCGTCCATCCACCCACCCACCCATCCATCCACCCACCCACCCACCCATGCCTCAAATATTTGAGGCAAAAATGGACTGAACAATAGTGAGAAATTGATAAATCTGCTATCACACATGGAGATTTTTAATATATTTCTTTCAATAACAGATAAAGAAAACAAAATAAGCAAGGGTAAAAAGATGTTAAATATACAGGGAAAACTTACTAGAAGTTATGTACTAGGTCTTAGACTGAATAAATTTCAAACAGGTATGATATAGTCCATGATCGTGATCAGTAAAAACAATTCAGTAAGAATTTATTTATAAAAAGATAAATTAAAAAATCCTTACAAATTTGGAAATAAAAAAAGCATACTGCTAAACAATTCAAGGATCAAAGATTACAATACTTAAAAATTGAGTTTCAATGAAAACATTACCTATTGAAACCTGTATGATCCAGCAAATGTAGTAAAAAAAAAAATTATATGAGTTAAGTAGCTATTTCAGGAAACTAGAAAGACAGCAGAATAAATCCTAAGAAAATAGAAGGAGCCTGACCTGTGGTGGCGCAGTGGATAAAACGTCGACCTGGAAATGCTGAGGTTGCCAGTTCAAAACCCTGGGCTTGCCTGGTCAAGGCACATATGGGAGTTGATGCTTTCTGCTCCTCCCTCCCCTGTCTCTCTCTCTTCTCTCTCTCTCTCTCTCTCTCTCTCTCTCCCTCTCTCTCTCCTTTCTAAAAAAAAAAAAATGAATAAGAAAATAGAAGGAAAAAGGTAATGATTACTCTACTAGTTGTCTTTTGGTTAAATGGCCTATTCTGCTTTAGGTAGATCTTGTGTAAACAGCAAATAGATAAATTTTTCAAAATCCGACAATCTGTCTTTTTGTCAAGTTTAGTCCATCAACTTTAGAGACTGATATACTTGGACTGGATTCTATCGTCTTTTTCTATTTGTCCTTCTTTCTCTATGATACATTTTCATTTTCCCTTATTCCATTTTTTCTCTATCCTCTCTTGAAGTTTCTACACTCCATTTCTATTCTTTTAATAATTACTCTTGAAATTTTACCACATATTTTACTTTAAAAAAGTTAAGTAAATTAAACAATAGCTTGTTATACTCCCAAATAAGAAAAACTTTCAAACACATCAGAACCAACTCTCTCCTCCGGACTTATATATTTATATTATTTTCCAATAATTCGAGTAGTCTATTTTTTTTCTACTCCACAAATAAAACACTAAAATTATTCCATAGAGAAAATATTGACTTGGGTCAAGGGCTATGCTTACTATTTCATTTGTTCAACAATCTTGGTTGCATTTCAGAGTACTAATCTGCTGGGACCATTTTCCTTTTACTTGAGATACATTCTTTAGAATTCCTTTTGAGGAGGGTTTTTCAAACTCAGCACTATGAAATTTCAAACCAAAACATTATCTGTTGTGGGGGAACTGTCCAGCAGAGGTTAGAATGTTTAAGAGCATTTCCTGGCCTCTACTCACTAGAGGCTACCAGCATCTTCAGTAGCAACAATAAAATATGTCTCCAAATATTCATAAATATCCCCCAGGGAGCAAAACGGCCCCTAGTTGAAAACCACTAGTTTACAGCAAGACTTATGAAAAATGTCCTCAACTTTTATATACCTATAAATTGCCTGTACTCTGCCTTATTCCTGTGTGTCTTGTTAAGCATAATTCTAGGATAATTTGCAAACATTTAAAAACATTATTTGTTATCTGTTCTGCTGTTGAGAATATTTCTGTCATTCTGTTCTTTGATAATCTGCCTTTTCTCTGTGGCTGCTTTCAAGATCTTTAAAAAATGCTGTGCAGCTTTCATTAAGATATATCTAGGTGTAGTCTTTTTTTTTTTTTGTCCATACTCTTCATGTTTCTAATTTACTGTTAACCCTCTTCATTTTTATATCAATAATTACATATTTTTTCTCTTTAGAAGTTCCATTTATTTCCTTTTTCTCTAAACAGCCTTTCATTCCTAAGTATGCTCATTTTCCTAACTGCACCCTTTACTGACTTGCCATTTAGTAATACCGTATCCCAGGCTCAAGACCACTTCATCCCTCTTGAGGGTTAAAGGAGTAGGAGTCCCAGCTTCAGCACATTATTTCCCTGCTGTTCAACAGCCTTACAATACTGTTGCTATAAAAATCTCGACTCAGAACATTCCTGCCCCATCCTGCTGCCTGCTGGTCTAAGCCACCTCCCAGCAGCTCTGGCTCCCTTGCTGCAGTCCTGGCACATCTATGTTTGGGGTTATTCAAGTCTCAAGTTTCAAGTGCAACCACCTTAACTTTCAGACATTCTGGTCCTAACTGTTTCTGGCCTAACTCCCATTTGCTTGCTTGCTGATTATTTTAGGAGTGAAAGAATATCTCTGGAGTCTTCATCTACATTTATGAGACCAAGGATACCTTTAAGATTGTCCAATCAGCCTGACCAGGCGGTGGTGCAGTGGATAGAGCATTGGACTGGGATGCGGAGGATCCAGGTTCGAGACCCTGAGGTCACCAGCTTGAGCATGGGCTCATCTGGTTTGAGCAAAGCTCACTAGCTTGAGCCCAAGGTCGCTGGCTTGAGCAAGGGGTTACTCGGTCTGCTGTAGCCCCCCAGTCAAGGCACATATGAGAAAGCAATCAATGAACTAAAAGTGTCGCAACAAAGAATTGATGCTTCTCATCTCTCTCTGTTCCTGTCTGTCTCTATCTCTCTCTCTCTCTCTGACTCTCTGTCTCTGTCAAAAAAAAAATTGTCCAACCAAAGGCCTACTTGTAGTGGTGGTATAGAATGGGAGGGTCCCATAGAGCTCCTGGTCAATCAGGCAAGGAACAAAGCTCCTGTTGAAAGTGGTTTTTTGAAGGCATGGATCAATCAGGCATGAAATCAGAAGTGGTTATATGGAAAGGCATCCATCAGTACTTCGTGGGAAATCATGTTGCTTTAGAGAGGTGTACAGCCTTCAGAAGGTTGCATCACCACTGTGGCCCCAGGAGATCCCAAATGGAATAGGAGTTCTGAAGTTTGAATAGCAAATAACCTTACTCTGCAAAAACCAAGAACTTAACCCACATACTAGGGCTATTTAGTTTTACTCAGAATTCTAAGATTCCTTTGGAGGTTACCTAGTGAGATGGGCCTCAGTAATGCTTTGAATTAAACAGCCCACAGAATAACTATTATGTTTCTTTTTTCTCATTCTACTATCCAAATTATGCTGATATTATGAAACTCACTGCTGGGTGTTTAATTGTACAATTCAAATGAAAACTGATAGGTGTGCCATTGCTTCTATTGAAGACTTCAGATTTCCATTTTTTTAAAAAAATTTTATTTATTGATTTTAGTGAGAGGAAGGGAGAGAGAAAGAGATAGGGACATCAATCTGTTCCTCTGTGTGCCCTGACTGGGAACTGAACTGGCAACCTCTGCGCTTTGGAACGATGCTCCTACCAACTGATCTATCTGACCAGAGCCAGATTCCATTTCTTATGACATAGGGTTTTTTTTGCAAATAGAATGTCTTACTCTTTATAAAAATAAAAACTTAATTTTGTGGTGCTATACTTCTATAATATTGCTTTTGTCAACTTACACTTACACTACAGTTTGGGCTTACAGTGAATCTCAGATTCTTCCCTATCCTCCTGACCTTGTTAAACAGCCTTTTGCTGGTCTGAACTAGGCAGGAAAACAGTAAAGTCCTTAATTTCCCTTGACATAGGTTTGGGTTTCAATTGTGGGACTATGTGAACATGAACGGTCTTAAATGTTAAAAATTATGTTTCTGATTTTTTAAACATTCTTTTCTTTTTCTTTCTTTCTTCCTTTCCTTTCTCCTTCCTTCCCTCCTTGCCTCCCTCCCTCCATCCATCCATCCCTCCCTCCCTTTTCTTTTCTCTCTCTCTCTCCCTTCCTTCCTTCCTTCCTTCCTTCCTTCCTTCCTTCCTTCCTTCCTTCCTTCCTTCCTTTTCTCTCTCTCTCTCTCTCTCTCTCTCTCTCTCTCTCTGTCTGAGACAGATTAACAGACAGGGAGAGAGATGAGAAGCATCAACTTATACTTGCGGCACCTTAGTTGTTCATTGATTGCTTCTCAAACATGCCTTGATCGGGCGGCTCCAGCTGAGTCAATGACCCCTTGCTCAAGCCAGCAACCTTGGGCTTCAAGCCAGCAACCTTGGGCTTCAAGCCAGCAACCTTTGGGCTCAACCAGTGACCATGGGATCATGTGCTCAAGCTGGCAACCCCGCACTCAAGTTGGTGAGCTTACACTCAAGTTTGAGGTTTCAAACTTGGGACCTCCGTGTCCCAGTTCGATCCTCTATCCATGGTATCACCACTGGTCAGGCTTAACTTTATTTTTCAATTACAATTTCCATTCAATAGAATTTTGTATTAGTTTCAGGTGTATAGCATAGTGGTTAGATAATCGCACACTTTACAAAGTGTTCCCCTGATATTTCCAATACACACCTGGTACCATAGTCACTTCCCTATTACTGACTATATCCTAATATTGTACTTTACATCCCCATGATTATTTTGCAACTACCATTTTGTACCTCTTAATCCCTTCACCTTTTTCATCCAGACTCCACAACCACCCTCCCATCAGGCAATCCCCAGTTATTCCTTGTATCTACCTATGTCTGTTTCTATTGTTTGTTCATTTGTTTTGTTCCTTAGATTCCATATGTAAGTGAAATCATATGATATTTGTCAGCATAATACCCTCTAGGTCCATCCATGTTGCAAATGGTTAGATTTCATTCTTTTCTATGGCCAAGTAATATTCATTTGTGTTTGTGTGTGTGTGTGTGCGTACACGTTTGTGTGTCTCCCAGATTTTTTATCCACTTGTTGAAGAAACTATGTCACTTGTTTAGTAGTTTCTGATGGTTTGAATTTTGATGATGGTATGCATGTGATGTTTAACATTTTTTTTAATATTTCCTATAAATTGGTAGTTGGGTCTAGAGGCTTAATTAAATTGGTAGTTGGGTCTAGAGGAAGGAGAAGGAAAACTCCTTCATTGTGGTATTTTGGTCTTCTTTTAGGAAGAACAACATCACCTGGTTGTCTTTCTTTTTGAGATACCTATAACTATTGATGATTGATGCTTAGATCCACTAATTTATGAGGGGTTAAAAATGGTGATATTCTGAATGTATTCGTCTTTCTTTTGTTAGTTGAAATACATTTACAAAAAGACATTCTTCTAATATCCTATTTAGTTATCCATTGGTATAGTTAAAGGAAAGAGAAATATCATATTTCCCTATGTATAAGATGCACCTTTCCCTGAAAAATTTGGGGTCTGAAAACTGGGTGAGTCTGATACAGTGGTTGTAGATTTTTAAACTTGCATTTCCCTCTTTTTTTGTGCTTGTTTTTGCACTCATTGTTGAAGGCAGTGATTCGTCATCAGATACAGATGAGGACAAGCTAATGGATGGGAGTTTGAGGAGTTGTATGAATTTTATGATGAATAAAACGAGTTCAATAACTTTATGTAATACTTTTTTTTCCTCAATTTTGGGCCCCAAAATTAAGGTGTGTCTTATACATGGGGAAATATGCTTCATTTTTATACCTTATTAACCAATTCTCAGAATTATAAATTGGTTCACTAAAATACTTCATTGGTGATCAATAAGTTTTTTAAACTTATTCATTATAAACTCCAATATTATGAATTGAAATATTGGATATGTTTCAAATCACATGTTTCTCCTATATCTATTAAGATGATTATATATTTTGATTATAAATAGATTTTTTTAAACTTCTTTATTTAAAAAAATTTTTTTTATTTATTCATTTTAGAAAGGAGAGAGAGAGGGAGAGAGAGAGAAACAGAGAGAGAGAGAAGGGGAGGAGCAGGAAGCATCAACTCCCATATGTGCCTTGACCAGGCAAGCCCAGAGTTTCGAACCGGCGACCTCAGCATTTCCAGGTCGACACTTTATCCACTGCGCCACCACAGGTCAGGCTAAATTGATTTTTAATGGTAAACCAACCATGTCTTTCTAATAGAAACCCAACCTGGTCACAGGGACAATTTAAAAATATATTGCTTGATTCTGGTTGCAAATATTTTTATTAGGATATTTATATCTGTGTTCATGAGTAAAACTGACCTATACTCTTCCTGTATTGTCACTGTTAAGTTTTGGTATTCAGGTTATGCAAGCCTCAAAATGAGTTGGGAGTGTTTACTTTTGTTTCTATTTCTTAAGAGCAGTTGTTCAAGAGTAGTATTATTTTTCCTTGAATGTTTGGTAAAAATTATAAAAATGCTAAGGCCCACTTACTCATTTGCTTTCTAAAATTTTTTACATTGAAAATCACACACACACACACACACACACACACACACACACACACGCAGAGTGAGAGAGACAGAGAGATCATAAATCATAAGTGCAGAGCTAGATTCTTTATCACATCAGCTGTGTCACCCTTTCATACGTCTCCTCAGCCTGACCCTGAGTTTTGCAAGATATCTGATGAGTCAGTGAGAACAGCAGGTACATTAAAATAGCTGTACCCTGTTGACAGGAAAAACACTTAGAAGGCCTGGAAAAGGCTATTGTAAATTCCATTCAGCAGGCAAGCAAGGCAAACGAACCAGTTTTTCACCTACTAGGCCAAATTATCCTAAATGTGGTGTTTTTTTTATTTTTATTTATTTTTATTTTTTATTTATTCATTTTGTTTTAGAGAGGAGAGAGAGAGAGAGAGAGAGAGAGAGAGAGAGAGAGAGAGGAGAGACAGAAAGAGAGAAGGAAGGGAGGAGCTGGAAGCATCAACTCCCATATGTGCCTTGACCAGGCAAGCCCAGGTTTTGAACCGGCGACCTCAGCATTTCCAGGTCGACGCTTTATCCACTGCGCCACCACAGGTCAGGCCCTAAATGTGGTTTTTATAAAGAGCTGGCAAGATTAAAATTTTTTTTTGCTTGTGATGAGAAGAAGTTTTTTTACAAATTTTATTTATTGATTGATTTTAGAGAGTTGGAGGAGGGAGAGAAAGGAAAGGAGAAAAACGAAGAGAGGGAGAGAGTGGGAAGGAAGAAGAGGGAAAAGAAAAGGGAGAGGGAAATAGAAGGGGCAGAAAGGGAGAGAAGGGGAAGGAGGGAGAGAGAGAAACACTGATTTGTTGTTCCACCTATGTATGCACTCATTGGTTGATTGTTAAATGTGCCGGACCAGAGATCAAACCCTCAACCTTGATGCTCTAATCAACTAAGCTACCCGGCCAGGAAAAAGTGGCAAGATTTCTTTTTTTATATTAACTGAGAGGTGGGGAGGCAGAGAGACAGACTTCTGCATGCACCCAACTGGGATCCACCCGGCAAGCCCCCTATGGGGCAATGCCCTGCTCATCTGGGGCAGTTGCTCTATTGCTCAATAACCAAGCTATTTTAGCGCCTGAGGTGAGGCCATGGTGCCATCCTCAGTGCCCAGGGCCTACTTGCTCTGAATGAGCCCTGGCTGTGGGAGGGGAGGGGAAGAGAGTGAGATTGAGTGAGGAAGAGACAGAGACAGAGAGAAAGGGGAGTGGGAAGGGTGGAGAAGCACATGGTTGCTTCTCCTGTGTACCCTGACTGGGGATTGAATCCAGGACATCCATACGCCAGGCCAATGCTCTACCACTGAGCCAACCTGCCAGGGCCAAGAGGTAGCAAGATTTTAATTCAAACTACCAATGCCTTTTCTGAGAACTATAAGGTAATTATAAAATATAACAAAATATCATCTTTTACTTTTTTGCAAACACACAAATATTTTTTTAATAAACCAGTCTTTTTAAGGATTTTAAAGCTGTAGTTAAGACAAAGATATTTAAGATGGGAGACAGAAGATGGTGGTTAGTAAAAGCATGAGAAAAAAATAAAATACAATCTGACCTAATGAGCCCAGGAGAGAGAGGCCAGGATAGCAAGCAGGATGAACTTACTTGAGAATTTAGCCAGAAGACTCTGAATAAATTCCCAGGTTTAAAATTGAATGCAATTGTAGGTAACCAAATGTCTAGAGAAGTCTCTCTGAAAATACTATTTTTTTAGCTAATACTAAGAAAACCTTTCCTTCACAATCCCATACTATTTCTTTTTCCCAACAATTCATCTGCAGTCTTTTATTAAAAGTGCTTAACTGGAAACAAAATCCAGCTTAGTGACACTGGAACAGTGCCAACACTCCCAACATACATTTCATTAGCCAAGTCCTTCCCTATCTTCATTATACACCTGTTCCTGGTCAGATGATGAACTAATTACTTTCAAATGTCTCTACCAGTCAGCCATGAATCAGACAGGAGCAATTTAATGGTTTAGGGGAAAATATACTTTTCATGGTATAACAAAAATTTTTAATGAAATCTTAACTATCCCTGTTCCAAATATGACATTTTTAAACAGAGAAGACTCATTTTGAACATTTTTTTTCTTTTTTTATATTTAGAAATTAAATTTAACAGGGTGACTGATCAATAAGAGTACACAGGTTTCAGGTAAACATTTCTATAGCATTTGAACTGTTGATTGTGTTATTTGCCTATCACTCAAAGTCCAATCATTTTCCATCACCGTATATATGTCCCTCTTTACAGTTTGAACATTATAAATAAACTATCTAATATAAAAGTATAAAAAGGAATGGTGACAGCCCCAATACCAACAGGCTAGGACCCTGTTGATAAATTTCTAGCTATATGTTTATGTCAAGTCATTTACTTAACAAATATCTATTTAATACCCAGGGTGTCAGGTACTGTTCCAGCACATAAACTCACTCAAAGGAATGAGAAGACTAGAAATTTATGCCCTTAACCTTGAAAGAAAAGAAACGAGGTATCACAGTTTCTTCAGCTAATACTCTGAACCTTTAATAAGCACACAAGTCAAGTACTTCCCCTACTTCAAACATTTTGATACCTTATATTTTTCACAGCTGCTTTGCACATATTCAAACAGCTAAAAAAACCACAAAAACTAAAAGTTCAACAATATACAAATCAAAATAGGCCTCAAACCAAAAGATACGCACACAAAATGGCTGTTAATGTATTTAAAATACTTACTTGTAATTAATGAAGTACAAATACAGACAGATGCCATTTTCACTGATTAGATAAAGAAAAAATTTTATGATTGAAAACACCTACTTTTGATGATAGGGAGCCGAGTATGCCTCCATACTCTTTATTGGTGGGAGTTTAAGTTGATGTATCATTTACAAAATGTACATACCCTCTGAGCAAGGAATTCATCCCTTAAGAAATTTATTCTACAAATATACCAGCAAAGGGAGTACAAGGATGTATGTACAAGATGTTCATGGCAACGTTATTTGTAACAGTTAAACAGTTGGAAATAACTTAAATGCTCCTGAATAAGGAACTGGCTGAGAAAAAAACATAGCATAGAAATACAATGGAAACTATTCTACCACAAAGAAACGAGGCAGGTCTTTACATACTGATATGAGATGTCCAACACAAAATGTTAAGTGAACAAAAGGAAGTCAACAGAACAATCTCTATAATTTCACTGATAGAAAAAGTAAAAAAAGATAGTCACCTATAATATGAAAATTAAAACTTTTAGAATAATTCAGTACCTATGGGGCATAGAGGTGAGGTGGGGGGAGACAGTAGTCTAGAGGGCTTTTACTAGAGTATAGATTTTTGTAGTCTAAATTCCTTATCTGAGTATTTTATTATTTTAAAAATCTATCAGTTCTGAGATGTTGTGGAATTTTCATCAAATTATAAGCTTACTACAATTTAAATAAGTGATACCTAAAGGAAATCAACTCATTTTCATAACATATTTCACAGATAAGGAACCAAAATATTAATTACTATAGCTTACTTAAGGTCATGCCATTTATGAAGTACTTTCAGTATTTAAAATGAAGGTCAAAAGACCATGAAAAATAACAGAAAGGGAAAAGTAGCTGCAAAGCCCAAGATATTACATAGTATTGTATCTTTTTCTTCAAAATTTTGGAAAAAAAGAAGTTCCAATTCTTACAGATTCTTTTAAAATGACAGACCATGTAAAATTATCTTTTTTATTGAAGTACAATTGACATAAAACATTACATTAGTTCTAGATGTACAAAATAATTTGGTATTTGCATTAAAATTATTTTTTGTATAACTAAATTGAGTCTTAGCAATCAATTGCAAAAATAATTACCTAAAACTTACCAAGTTGGGACTAGAAACAGCAGGCAAAAGAGTTGAGGAGTAAAAAGTGGAAAAGGAGATAGAAAATAGAATTAGAGAAGGGCGTAATGTCTGTTAGAATAAACAGGAAAAGGGTGATGTTAGAAAGAGTCAATCCCCACAGTAATACTATACCTAACAGCTGGCTGTGTTCCCCTGTGATGGAGTTCTGACTCGGGTCTGAAAAACAAACAATTGAAAAAAAGAAAAAAAAATGAATGACAAAAACAAATAATTTCTTAAAAATCAGCAACAAAAGTTAACCAAAGAAATAAGCAAAAAAATATTTTAAGTGCTTAAGAAACATTAATGAAAGAATAATAAAAATATAGTGAAGTATAAAAAATTACACTGCTTTCTTGAAAAGTTAAACAATAGAATTACCACATGACCCAGCAATTCCACTCCTATGTATATATCCAAAAGAAAAACAGATACTTGTATGACAATGTTTATAGCAGCATTATTCATAATAGCCATAATGTAGAAACAATCCACGTGTCCTTCAAAAGATGAATAGATAAAACAAAATGTGGTATGTGCATACAATAGAATATTTTCAGCATTAGAAATGATGTTCTGATACATACTACAACATGGATGAACCTGAAAATATTATGTTAAGGGAAATAAGCTGGATGCAGAAGGACAGATATTGTATTATTCTATTTACATGATATAAAAGGCAAATAAATATATATAGAGAAAGTAGATTAGAGGTTATCAGGGGCGGGGGTAGTGGGAAGGGGATGCTATTGCTTAATGAGTACAGAATTTCTATGGGGGGGATGGGGAATTTTGGAAATGGTGGGTAGCAGTTCTACAACATTGTAAATTGCAATGAGTGTCAATGAATTGTGCACTTAAAAATGGTTAAAAGGGTAGATTTTGTTTTATATATAATAAACAGTCCATTAAAAAATACAAATTTGATGAAGCAGTACTAGTTCCATAAAGCAGAAAGATGATTCAGGGCCTACAGCATGAATTATATTTTCTCTTTAATGACAAAGGAACATATGACATACAACCATAGCAACTCAAAATCAAGATATAAGTAAAGCACTCATAACTACAATGTGTCTGTAAAGTCATGGTGCACTTTTGACCGGTCACAGGAAAAGCAACAAAAGACGATAGCAATGTGAAATCTGCACCAAATAAAAGGAAAACTCTCCCAGTTTCGTACCTGTTCAGTGCAGTTTCGATGTGGGCCCATGCACAGATTTTTTAGGGCTCCTTAGGTAGCTATCCCGTATAGCCTCTACAGACTCGTCACTGACTGATGGCCTACCAGAATGGGGTTTCTCCACCAAACTGCCTGTTTCCTTCAACTGCTTATCCTACAGAGTAATGTTATTCCTCTGTGGTGGCACTTTGTTATAAACGCACCGATATTAACGTTGCACTTTGGTCATGGAGTTGAATTTAGCGAGCTACAGAACACACTGAACTTTCCTCTGTACCATCCACATCTCGACTGGCATGGCCATGGGCTGCTCCACTATATACATGGCATACGTTGTCATTTGTGCATGCGCACATGCTGCCCCATCATCCTACAGAAACTGGGAGGGTTTTCCTTTTATTTGGTGCAGATTTCACATTTCTATCGTCTTTTGTTGCTTTCCTGTGATCGGTCAAAAGTGCACCATGACTTTACGGACACACTGTATTAGCAGATATGGTCTCCTTTGACTTTAAGATGATGACAAAACTGGGTTTTATAATTATCTATTTCTTCAGTGATATATTATAAAATTAGTGGCTATAAGCCAAATTCCTAATGCAAGAGATATTGACAATTCACCATTTAACCAACCACTTGCTTATTTTAAAGGCTTGAAAAGCATTAAGAGAGGAAAAGACTGAGCTCCACTTTCCTCAAAGATTAAGTCTCTTGTGATACAGAGGATTACATCTGGCTTCCTTAAATGTGTCTGGGCAATACAAATTTTAGAGGGGGTGGGGGAATAATCTGTAAACAACAATGTGAAAAAAATTACACCTTTATTTTTACTAACCTCTAATTATTTATTTATTTTTGCGACAGAGATAGAGAGAGGGACAGATAGGGACAGACAGGCAGGGAGAGAGATGAGAAGTATCAAATTTTCATTGTGGCACCTTAGTTGTTTATTGATTGCTTTCTCATATGTGCCTTGACTGGGGGGGCTACAGCAGAGCAAATGACCCCTTCCTCAAGCCAGCAACCTTGGGCTCAAGCCAGCGACCATGGAGTCATGTCTGTGATCCACACTCAACCTAGTAATCCCATGCTCAAGCTGGATGAGCCCACACTCAAGATGGCGACCTAGGGGTTTTCAACGTGGGTCCTCTGCATCCCAGTATGATGCTCTACCCACTCTGCCTCCGCCTGGTCAGGTTAATCTCTAATTAAAGTTTAGTATTTTCTCCAAATATAATGTAGGCAACAAGTTACATAAAAGTACCTGCCATTTTTGCAACAACAGATATCAGATATTTTCACATCACATTTACAGTTTCTGCATATATTGCAGTATCTTTTAGGTTCAATACTACTTTGAAATTATGGTAATTATTAGAATGGATGTTAGGTCTTATTCAATGAATCAATAAAGAAGTACTTATTAGATGACAAGTTTAATATTTTGATTACCATACTTTAAAAGGGTTATTTTTAATCCTATACATCTTTATCAATGTGAGCATTATTTTATACATTTAAAAGCATTATTCTGAAAAGGAATTTGTAGGCTTTGGGCCTGCAAAGAAATCTAAAATACAAAAAAGATTAACAATTACTCTTTTAGACAAAATTCAAGTAATATTTTCCATGGTACTTTAAATGTTTTATATATAATTTTAATTAAATCTAACACTTTAAGCATCCCAGACAGAAAGAATCAATTGGCATACCTAATAAATTCTGGTTTCCACAGAATACCCTACACACTCTAGAGGAAATAAAGCAGAAACCTGGCCTGACCAGGCGGTGGCGCAGTGGATAGAGCGTCGGACTGGGATGCGGAAGGACCCAGGTTCGAGACCCCGAGGTCGCCAGCTTGAGTGCGGGCTCATCTGGCTTGAGCAAAGAGCTCACCAGCTTAGACCCAAGGTCCCTGGCTCCAGCAGGGGGTTACTCGGTCTGCTGAAGGCCCGCGGTCAAGGCACATGTGAGAAAGCAATCAATGAACAACTAAGAAGTCGCAATGCGCAACGAGAAACTGATGCTTCTCATCTCTCTCCATTCCTGTCTGTCTGTCCCTGTCTATCTCTGCCTCTGTAAAGCAGAAACCTGGTTCAGACAACTAAATGCTACAGGTACATTTTAAGATATATTTTTAGAAGACCTTCACTTTTAATTTAGTTTTGAAAAAGAGAAGTTCCAAATTTTTCTATTCTAACATATTTTCTGCAACACTCTAGCAGGTGAATTCTCAGTTTTAACTTAAACTTACCTTACTTCCTATCTAAGTAAATAATTCAGTTATATTAATGAATTCTACTAACGATTCAAAAATTTAATACCAATCTTCTTCAAACTCTTCAAAAATAAAAAGGCAGTGGAGAGACTACTTCCAAATTCATTTTACAGGGTTAGCATTGCCCCGAAACCAAAATCAGACAAGGATACCACAAAAAATAAAAGAAATACAGGCTAATATCCCTAATGGACACAGATTAATAATCTTAAACAAAATATTAGCAAAATAAATTCAACAATACATTTAAAGGATCATACACCATGATAAAATGGAATTTATCTCATCACAAGAAAAAAAATTCTGCACTATGTATGGTGACAAATGTTAACTAGACTTAGGTGATGATCATTCTGCAGTAGTACCATATATACAAAAATCAAATCATTATGTTATGTTCCTGAAACTAATATAATGTTGTATGTCAATCAGATCTCAATAAAAAATAAAGATAAAAACAGTCTGGGGCCTGACCAGGCAGTGGCGCACTGGATAGAGTGTCAGACTGGAATGTGGAGGACCCAGGTTTGAGACCCCAAGGTCGCCAGCTTGAGCACGGGCTCCTCTGGTTTGAGCAAAGCTCACCAGCTTGGACCCAAGGTTGCTGGCTTAAGCAAGGGGTTACTCGGTCTGCTGCAGCCCCACGGTCAAGACACATATGAGAAAGCAATCAATGAACAACTAAGGTGTCGCAATGAAAAACTAATGATTGCCCTGGCTGGTTGGCTCAGCGGTAGAGCGTCAGCCTAGTGTGCGGAGGACCTGGGTTCGATTCCCGGCCAGGGCACACAGGAGAAGCGCCCATTTGCTTCTCCACCCCTCCACCGCGCTTTCCTCTCTGTCTCTCTCTTCCCCTCCCGCAGCCAAGGCTCCATTGGAGCAGAGATGGCCCGGGCGCTGGGGATGGCTCTGTGGCCTCTGCCTCAGGCGCTGGAGTGGCTCTGGTCGCAACATGGCGACGCCCAGGATGGGCAGAGCATCGCCCCCTGGTGGGCAGAGCGTCGCCCCTGGTGGGCGTGCCGGGTGGATCCCGGTCGGGTGCATGCGGGAGTCTGTCTGACTGTCTCTCCCCGTTTCCAGCTTCAGAAAAATGAAAAACTAATAATTGATGCTTCTCATCTTTCACCGTTCCTGTCTGTCTGTCCCCATCTGTCCCTCTCTCTGACTCTCTGTCTCTGTAAAAAAAAGAATATGGGCTGTTCTTGCACATAAGACACAGTAGTAATAATAAGCCCATAGTAAGTTAATATATACGAGACCTTTTCCTTCTTCCTTTCCCCCGTTCACCCCTTTCTCTCTCTCAGGTAGGGAAAAATTTGGGTACCATTATTATAGAAAAGAAACAGTATGGAAGGAAGAGTAGAGAAAGAAAAACAGAATTTTAGAATCAGGATAATTTTGGTCATCATCTAGACCAGGGGTAGTCAACCTTTTTATACCTACTGCCTACTTTTGTATCTCTGTTACTAGTAAAATTTTCTAACCGTCCACCGGTTCCACAGTAATGGTGATTTATAAAGTAGGGAAGTAACTTTACTTTAGAAAATTTATAAAGCAGAGTTACAGCAAGTTAAAGCATATAATAATTACTTACCAAGTACTTTATGTCGAATTTTCGGTTTGGCAGTATAAATCTTTATAAAACAACCTACTATAGTTAAATCTATCTTTTTATTTCCACTTTGGTTGCTCCGCTACCACCCACCATGAAAGCTGTAACGCCCACTAGTAGGCAGTAGGGACCAGGTTGACTACCACTGATCTAGACCTACTCTACTGATTCTAAAGGATAAGCTGGAGAGGGGTTATCAGCACCTTCTATTTCTCTCCCTAAAACTATACCAAGACCTCTTCTCAGGATTCTGATTCCCACCTACTGTAATTAACGGGAATGCCTTTCTTTTTCAGGTGTGCTAGGACAGAACAAATTGAGAATCTCAGTGCCTGGGTTAATAAGTGACTAAAGGCACATCTCACTACTGCCAAAAAAGAAAGGTTAGAGATGTAGTCTTGTCTTCAGAACCTATATTCTTGCTTCTCAATATTCTCATTCTAAAACAAACTACAATAGGCCCTGGCTTATTGGCTCAGCGGTAGAGCATCGGTTGGCATGTGAAAGTCCCAGGTTCATTTCCAGTTAGGGCACACAGGAGAAGCAACCACCTGCTTCTCTACTCCTCCCTCTACTCCTTCTCTCTCTCTCTCTCTCTCTCTCTTCCCCTCCTGCAGCCATGGCTCAAAGTTGGCCCCAGGTGCTGAGGATGGCTCCATGGCCTCATCTCAGGCACTAAAATAGCTTAGTTGCTGAGCAACAGAGCAGTGGCCCCAGATGGACAGAGCATCACCCGGCAGGGGGCTTACAGGGTGGATCCAGGTTGGGACACATGCAGGAGTCTGTCACTCTGCCTCCCAACCTCTCATTTAATAAAAATAAAAAAATAAAAAAATAAGAAAGTACAATAGCCTAAAACGAATTATCTGGAATCGCCAGGGAATGTATTCATGAGCAAAAAGAAACAGAACACTTAGGCAGAGTAGGCATGATTTTAAAGGTGGGAGTATAGATGACTTTTCTTAAAAAGAATTATGTCCTTCTGTACTATATAATATACTTCCTTGCCTTCTGAGCCAGGCATGTGATGCATTTGCATCCTCTAGTCCAGTGGTTCTCAACCTGTGGGTCGTGACCCCGGCGGGGGTCGAACGACTAAAACACAGGGGTCGCCTAGGCTGCTCTAGTCAGACCAGTACTCTTCCTTTTAAGTTCTCTACAAATTCACAGACACACACAAAGTAAAGAGAATTAGAGGAGGCCCAGTAAGTCAATCAGGGATTGAGGTTGCAGGGGTTGGGAGGGTGCTATGTACTCATTATAAAGTGTCAACTTTAATGTTGCTGTGACAATAACAATTTTTTGTAACACAGAGCTTTGTACACACTATAAAATGTTCAATACATGTTTGTTAAATACTTGAGTGATTCAATCTCAAAAGAAAAAGACCCAGAGATAGAAAACCAGGACTAGTTTTAATAAAAGATTAATGATATAAATAGTAATTTTAAAGTCATCATCAAAACGTAAGAGTTGAAGATAAAAGGATAAACTTTCCTGTGAGTCAATGTAAAAAGAGAGGAGCTGAGATCAAGCTCTGGAAATGCAAGCAAACAAGAAAGCACAACCATAGAAGGAAACAGAAAACAAATCACTGAAAGAACTATGATGGCAATGCTGTCACGCCAATTTCCCTGAACAAATCTACACACTAAAAGAAAGTTCATTAAGGTAGGAAGTAGTGAAAATGCAGAGCCAAACATACCTATGGGAGCAGAGAACACTATACGCATATCCTGAAGAAATTTAAGATAATTCATTCAGCAATATACCCTCTGATTCATGTGACTTGGTTTATTGAAAAGGTGGTGAGACAACACTAGCCAGTAGGTATGTATGTAGCTGAAGCGTGAGTAAGTCAAGAAGCAGGACCAGTTATATTAAGTCTTATACAGGCCACTCAAGATCATCTCTTGCAGCAGGGGCAAACTATAGTGCAGGGAGGGGGACAGTTCGATGTTGGAGGAGGTAGAACTGATGGCACTGGGGAACAATGTTGGGAACCAGACATCCAGACAGAAAGAAGTGGTAGGAGACACTAGGAAGTACAGGCAGATCTGCCACTAATACTGGGTACTGGTCAACAGTATCCTTCAAATTCTGGAGCATAGGCTAAGTATTAGATTAACAGAGGCCCTTGAAGAAACCAATGCTGTTCAGTAGGGTGTCCCAAGCATGAAAAATGTTCTTTGAAGGCCACATTCTTTTTTGGTTTGGGCTTCAGATTTGCATAAAACAATAACCATAATGTAAGTTATGTTCTAAACTCATTTGAATAATTAAGTTTTGTTAAAAATTTCCTAGATATGTGGGAACATCCACTAGAAGCTGAAACTCATCTGTGATGAAGACAGTTGTGATTTTAATGTGCAGTCTATATAACACTTGGAAGATAGCAAGCATAATATTAAATCAGAAAGCAGATTTAATATAGCCTGCAGCATAATGTAAAGACAGTTTCTTGGGCCAAATCCATAAACTGATTAGCCAAGAAAAGTACAAATGCCAGGAGAGGGCAGTACTTACATAGTTAGGAGAAAAGATAGAAAACTCTCTCCAAGTAGTAACAGAAGAAAGGATTTGGGGATTGTTTCAAACATTCAAGAATATTATTGACACCTTATATACTTCTTTGGCTTTGTAGATATTCAAATTATTCTTCATACACTGTAGAAAAATGTGTGTCATGCTTCCTTCACTTTAAGATGGTTTTGAAAGGCCCTGATCAGTTGGCTCAGTGGTAGAGCTTTGGTCAGGCATGTGGAACTCCCAGGTTCGATTCCTGGTCAGGGCACAGAGAAGCAACCATCTCCTTTTCCACCCTCCCCCTCCCATCTCTCTCTTGCTCTTCTCCTCCCGCAGCCACGGCCCGATGGTTAGAGCAAAGTTGGCCTTGGGCAGTGAGGATGGCTCCATGGCTTCGCCTCAGGGGCTAAAATAGCTCAGTTGCTGAGCAGCCCAGACCCTGGTAGGAGGCTTGCCGGGTGGATCCCAGTCAGGGTGCATGTGGGACTCTGTCTTTGTCTCCCTGCCATTCAAGTGGAAAAAAACAAACAAAAAAATCCCAAGATGGTTTTGGAAGAATAAGGCCTGACCATATAGATCACAACGTTAACAAGGATGAGGGGAAAATGACCCAACAACCCAAATTCAATGAAGCTAAACAGCTAAAGAACTAAGGAGCTAAGAAAGCTTTGCATTATGGATGCTAAAAGGAAATGATAAATATTTCTGATATTTTAAGAGCCTGTTTTGATTTCATGTCATGGTGAAACGTTAACTGCTTAATGCAAGCTGAATTTAATATTTTTCTAAATTTTCAAACATACAAAAAAAAGTAAATACTATTGCACATGCATGTTGGAATTTTTAAAAACAGTTTTGAGTGTGTATGTGTACACACTGATATATAGTAAATGTGTCATGATCTACCATAATTAAAAAAATAAAGTGACTCTTAAAGAATTTTGAGACTGGCTTCTTTCATTCAGCTTAAGCCTTGAAGATTCATGCAAGTCGTTGCGTGTTATTTAAAAAGTTTTACTGATATAATTTACATACCATATAATTCACCCATTTAGTGTTCAATTCAAAGCTTCTTAATATATTCACATTGTTGTGCAACTCTCACCACAATCTAATTTTAGGATTCAGTCCCCCTCTGAACGAATCCTTATAACCACTAGCACTCAATCTCTATCTCACTCCACCTTGCTCAATCCAAAGCAACCACTTATCTACTTTCTGTAGATTATATTATCAAGGTTCATCCATATTGTAGTGTGTATTAAGTACCTCATTTGTTTTCATTGCCAAATACCCCATTATATGAACATACCACATTATAATGATTTATTCATCAGTCAGTGGACACTTGGGTTGTTTCTCTTTATTTCTGGCTATTATGAACAAATACTGCTATGAACATTCCTATACAAGTTTTTGTATGAACAATTATTCTCATTTCATTTGGGTATATACCTAGGAGACTTGCTAGGTGATATGGTAGCTCTATTTTTAACTTTTTGAGGAGCTGCAAAACTATATTCCAAAGTGGTTATACTATTTTGTTCCCACCAAGTGTATAAGGGTTTCAGTTTTCCAACATCCTCATCAACACTTGTAATTAGCCATCTTTTTTTCTTTTTTTTTTTTTTTTTTACAGAGAGAGAGTCAGAGAGAGGGATAGATAGGGACAGACAGACAGGAACAGAGGGAGATGAGAAGCATCAATCATCAGTTTTTCATTGTGACACCTTAGTTGTTCATTGATTGCTTTCTCATATGTGCCTTGACCGGGGGGCTACAGCAGACCGAGTAACCCCTTGCTCGAGCCAGAGACCTTGCATCCAAACTGGTGAGCTTTTTGCTTGAACCAGATTAGCCTGCACTCAAACTGGTGACCCGAGGTCTCAAACCTGGGTCCTCGGCATCCCAGTCTGACGCTCTATCCACTGCGACACCGCCTGGTCAAGCTGGCCATCTTTTTGATTAAAGATTTCCATGTGGATAGAAGTAATGATTTTAAATAATAAAAATATGATAGTAATGATAGAAATAATAATTTTAAAGTCATCATCAAAACATAAAAGTTGAAGATAAAAGGATAAACTTTCCTACAAGTCAATGTGCAAAGAGGACCTGAGATCAAGCCCTAGAAATGAGAGTGAACAGAAGAAAGCACAACCATAAGGAAACAGAGAAAACAAATCACTGAAAGAACTATGGCAATGCTGTCACGCCAATTTCCCCGAACAAATCAACACTAAAAGGAAGTTCATTAAGGTAGGAAGTAGTGAAAATGCAGAGCCAAACATGCCTATGGGAGCAGAGAACACTATATGCAAGTCCTGAAGAAATTTAAAAGAATTCATCTGGCAATCTTCCCTCTGACTCATACGACTTGGTTTAACAAGAAGGTGGTGAGACACCAGCCAGCAGGCATGTAGCTGTGGTATCTCATTGTAGCTCTGATGTGCATTTCCCTGATGACCAATGATTTTGAGCAGCTTTGTATGTGCTTGTTGGCACCTTTTCCTCTCCTCACCTCCAGCTGGAAAGCTTTTACCTCTTCTTCTTCCCACAATTCTGAGATTTCCCACAGACCCTTGGTCGGCAAACTGCGGCTCATGAGCCACATGCGGCTTTTTGGCCCCTTGAGTGTGGCCCTTCCACAAAATACCACATGCAGGCGCTACATTGATAAGAAATGTACCTACCTATATAGTTTAAGTTTAAAAAATTTGGCTCTCAAAAGAAATTTCAATCGTTGTACTATTATTTGGCTCTGTTGACCAATGAGTTTGCCGACCACTGCCATAGACTTATTACTTTTACATGATAAATATCATTGACTTGCTCCCTGCAGTATGCTCCTTTTGGTTAGAGTCCTAACTTACCATTTTATAACACCTACCCAGAGAGTTTTGTCATTTTCCACTATTTCTCTTTCATCTTGTGATCTCTGTTATGGCTCAAATATTCCCAGGGGGGTAATACACTCTCCAATATTTGTATATTTGTAACATATTTCCTCTTTGTAAGGGGAATAATATCTTCACTGGGAATAGGGATTCGGGATTATTTTTTCTCTTGGTAATCTGTGATACTCTTCTACTGTCTCCTAATTCTCAGAGTTATGAATTATAATAAATTCTTTTTCATTTTTATTGATTTTATTATTTTATTTTTTATTTAAAATTTTTTTTAAATTAAGGGAGAGCAGGGGAGGCAGAGAGACAGACTCCCAAATGTGCCCTGATAAGGATTCAGCCAGTAAGCTCTCTCTGGGGTGATACTCTGCCCATCAGGAGTGTTGCTTTGTTGCTCTACAACTGACCTATTTTTAGAGCCTGAGGTGGAGGCCACAAAGCCATCCTCAGTGCCAGGGGCCATCTCACTGGAATTAATCAAGCCATGGCTGTGGGAGGGGGAGACAGGGAGAGAGAGAGAGAGAGAAAGATGAGGGAGGGAGAGGGATGGAGAAGCAGATGGTCACTTCTCCTGTGTGCCCTGACTGGGAAAAGAACCTGGGTCTTCCACACACTGGGCCGACACTCTATCACTGAGCCAACCAGCCAGTGCCTGTTTTTATCGATTTTAAAGGGAGAGAGACAAACAGAAACATCAATCTGTTCCTATATGTGCATGAGATTTAGCCCACAACATTTGCATACTGGGACAACATTCTAACCAACTAAGCTATCTGCCAGGGCAATAATTAAAAAAAAATTAATTTATTGGGGTCACATTGGTTAATAGAATCACTTAGGTTTCAAGTGTACAATTCTATGATACATGATTTTATAGTGCACTGTATGCCCATCACCCAGAGTCAAATCATCTTCCATCATCCTATATCTGGTCCCCATCTCTACCCTCTTCCCCTCACTTCCTCTGACTGTTGTATGTGTCTATGAGTCTCAGTTTTATATGCCACATGAGTGAAATTGTATGGGTTCTTAGCTTTTTCTGACTGACTTATTTCTCTTAGCATAATATACTCAGGGTCCTTTCTGGAAGCCTCCAAGATGAATCCTTGGAGTTAAAATTTTTATAAGGATAACTCTAGGTGTATGTACGTTATCTATCACTGATCTTTCCTGAAACTTCATTCTGCACAATGAAGTCTTTAACTCAGGAAACTTATTTATATTTTCCTCCATTTATTCCTTTTTCTCAAACTTATGTTAGCCATGTTAAGTGTCTGGAATTTATCCTTCAAGTCTCTTATTATTTTTTTCAATCTCATTATATTTTTGGCTCTGTGCTTTGAAATATTTCTTCCACTTGATCTTTCAGGTCAATACATAATCATACTCATGCATTACTTTTTATGTGCAAGACAGGGTTGTAGGTCATTGGATATTGACAACAGATCAGCAGTGTATACAACAAAAAGTTCCTGCTCTTAGGGTGCTTACATTTCAGTGGAGATAGTTTTTTTCTTTTTTTAAAAAAGTATATACATGGATTGAGTCATCTAGTAAAAAGTATTTAGCTGGGAAACCATACTTTTGCTCAATAATGGCTTTTCTTATACTACACTTGAACCTCCTTAAAAGTTCCTATTCTTTATTATTTTCATATTCGAGCTATTGTCTTTGCCAGCATTTCTATTTAGCCGGTCTATTACATTGTTTATTCTTAGTTACTTTTCTCTTTCTGGTTGCCTGGCTTCCCCAGATGGGTTGTTTTCTTTGTTACTTTACAGGGGCTTAGGTTTCGCTGTTGAAGCACCACAAGTGGTAGCCGTCTGGAGAGAACAGAAAGGCACAGGAGTCTCTGCCCCAGTAGGTGGTGGGCAGTGCAGCTGCCAGGCCTGTGGAGACCCAGGAGAAGCCTCCAGGCGCTCAGGTCTCCTTACATCTCAGCCTCAGGGATGGGGAGACATGAGTCCCTTTGCTCTTTCCCTTTCTCCTTCCTGCAGCGTTCCATGGATCTCTACCAAGCCAAGCTAGACCTGCCATTTTTAGCCTTACCCCCAAGTTTTTGTTCAGCCCCTAAAGGAATAAAGCCTGGGCCAGCTCTCCCTGACAGTCTCACATAGCCCAGGCTTCACGGGCACCCAATTTGTTCTTTAGATCGAGATATCATTTGGCTCAAAGGGAGGCAAACAGGAATTGGAATCAGAAACAAAGAATAGTGAGATTTACCTTCCTAGAACCCTCTCTGAAAAGTAAATATAGTTTACAGACTAATCCTAAAAACATCCAAATGTTGGTAAATAAGTCAATAATTTTTTTTCTTTATCTTTTTTTCAAGTGAGAGGAAGGGAGATAGACAGACTACCACATGCGCCCTGACCAAGATCCACCTGGAACCCTTACCTGGGGTCAGTGCTATTCCCATCTGGGGCCATGCTTATAATGGAGCTATTATTTATTTATTTATTGTATTTTTCTGATGTTGGAAACGGGGAGGCAGTCAGACTCCGGCATGCGCCCGACCGGCATGCCCACCAGGGGGCGATGCTCTGCCCATCTGGGGCGTCGCTCTGCTGCGACCAGAGCCATTCTAGCACCTGAGGCAGAGGGCATGGAGCCATCCTCAGCGCCCGGGCCAACTTTGCTCCAATGGAGCCTCGGCTGCGGGAGGGGAAGAGAGAGACAGAGAGGAAGGAGAAGGGAAGGGGTGAAGCAGATGGGCGCTTCTCCTGTGTGCCCTGGCAAGGAATTGAACCCGGGACTCCTGCATGCCAGGCCGATGCTCTACCACTGAGCCAACCAGCCAGGGCCGTAACTGAGCTATTTTTAGTGCTTGAAGCAGAGGCTCCACCGAGACAACCTCAGCACCCAGGGTGATGTGCGTGAACCAATCAAACCATGGCTGCAGGAGAAGAGCGAGCGAGAGAGAGAGAGAGAGAGAGAGAGAGAAGGGGAAAGGATAGGAGTGACGAAGAAGATGTTCACTCTGCCTCCCCCTCCCATGTACCCTGACTGGTGACTGGGAATCAAACCTGGGACATCTACAGGCCAGGCTGATGCTCTATTTCTGAGCCAACCAGCCACAGCCACTAAGTCAAAAATTTTTTTTTTAATTTTTTTTTTTTTGTATTTTTCTGAAGTTGGAAACGGGGAGGCAGTCAGACAGACTCCCGCATGCGCCCGACCGGGATCCACCCGGCATGCCCACAAGGGGGCGATGCTCTGCCCATATGGGGTATGGCTCTGTTGCAACCAGAGCCATTCTAGCGCCTGAGGCAGAGGCCACAGAGCCATCCTCAGTGCCCGGGCCACTTTGCTCCAATGGAGCCTTGGCTGCGGGAGGGGAAGAGAGACAGAGAGGAAGGAGAGGGGGAGGGGTGGAGAAGCAGATGGGCGCTTCTCCTGTGTGCCCTGGCCGGGAATCGAACCCGGAACTCCTGCACGCCAGGCCAATGCTCTACCACTGAGCCAATCGGCCAGGGCCCTAAGTCAAAATTTAAAAAAGCCTCTGTGAGGTGCAAGTATCTGTGGTTTGTATCATTATCAACTACTGCCCTAAATATTAAGCTTTGAGAAATGAAGATCTTAATGTAAGCTGAGTTTAAAAGAGTACAGATTAAAGCCCGGGCCAGCTGGCTCAGTGGTAAAACGTCGGCCTGGCATGCAGGAGTCCCGGGTTCGATTCCCAGCCAGGGCACACAGGAGAAGCGCCCATCTGCTTCTCCACCCCTCCCCCTCTCCTTTCTCTCTCTCTCTCTCCCCCTCCTGCAGCTGAGGCTCCAATGGAGCAAAGTTGGCCTGGGCGCTGAGGATGGCTCCATGCCCTCTGCCTCAGGCGCTAGAATGGCTCTGGTCGCAACAGAGCGACGCCCCAGATGGGCAGAGCATCGCCCCCTGGTAGGCATGCCGGTCGGGCGCATGCCGGAGTCTGTCTGACTGCCTCCCTGTTTCCAACTTCAGAAAAAAAAATTCAAAAAAAAAAAGAGTCTAGATTAGATGAATAAACTTGAAAATAATTATGTTGTATAAAAGCAGTCAGACAAAAGAGACTAGGATTTCGTTTACATAAAATTCTAGGGAATGCAAACTAATGTGTATCATTTTCAAAAAACTACTAAAACACTCTCCCTCACCTTCAGATACAAATATAATTAAAGGCTATTGCAAGTTCAGAGCATACTGCAAAGTATGTTTTTGTGCTGATGGATACTTACTGATGGAGTAATCAAAAACGGGGTAGAAAGTTAGGCAAGTAAGTCATCTTGGAGGAAAAGAGTAAGAACCTGGTCTTGATGTCATGTGGGTTTGTGTAATTTTCTATGGCAGATAGGATGCAGAAAGCAGAAGAGAAGAGTTCAAATGAAGAAAAATACATGATCAAAGGCAATGTGGTGGGGGCAAAATGAAGAGAGCTTTTGAAAAGCACTCTTACTATAGGTTCACCATTTCTAATCCAATCATTGAAATCTCTTATAACAAAAATGTTTTATGTTATAGTGGAAAGAGCACACAGGAAAGGAAATTAGGTCTAATTCACTATATAAGGGTTTGGAATTGATCAAAATCATTTATGTTATTTATGTACCAAATTTAATTTTTACCATGCCTATGTTCTACATTTATTAGTATTTTTCTCTAATAGACTTGTGCCATTACCCAGTTTCATTCTAAGTAATAAAACACTTGAAATATTACATTTTTCTAGAGCACTAAAATATACATATTAGACCTTCAGACATATATTTATTCTTTTTATATTAAAATTCAGTATTTACATTTGAAAGTATTCTACATCAAATAAAAAATCCAACACATGAAAAGATAGGAACAGCAAGAACTTAAGATTAATTTTGAGAAATCTACAAAGATAGAATAGAACCTAAAAAGAATTAGTAATTACTGAGAAAATAGAGCAGCCTAGTTCAGAAAACAAAACTAACTATGTATGTTTAAAGTAAAGGGACAATGTGGAGTGACAAAAAGAAACCAGGCTTTAGAGCCACAGAGACCTTAGTTTGAATTCCATACCCACCATTTAACCTAATTTCTTGGCATCTGACTGTCCTCAACTTTAAAATGGTGATAATGGTTACCTGTCCTGGATCTCATACAGATTAAATAAGCCAATATTGATAAAATGCCTGGTATTATAGTAGGTGCTCAACAATTATTACTTTAATATTGATGACATTTTTAGTAAAGTTGTTTCCTCTTTTAACTTGGCAAAACCAAGAAATGCTAGATTTTTTTTTTTTATTCATTTTAGAGAGGAGAGGGAGAGACAGAGAGAGAGAGAGAGAGAGAGAGGAGAGACAGAGAGAGAGAAGGAGAGGAGGAGCTGGAAGCATCAACTCCCATATGTGCCTTGACCAGGCAAGCCCAGGGTTTCGAACTGGCGACCTCAGTATTTCCAGGTCGACGCTTTATCCACTGCGCCACCACAGGTCAGGCAAGAAATGCTAGATTTTTTAAAGCTCACCAAGTTATAGTCAATTTTGTAATCTATGCCATTTCTAAATTCAATCTAAAACTTTTTGAATATTTTAAAACATGCTAAAATTACATTTAATATGTTTTTATAATGCTAAACTAAATGTTGCTTTGAATTGAAAATGTTAAGCAATATGCATGTGTATACATTTTGGAGAAATTTTGTCTTCATAGAAAAAAATCAGTTCTAATCTGGTATATCTCCTGTGAGCAAAAGTAGCAGATAGTACACAGAGGATTGGTACCCTAAGCAAGGAAAATCTAGGGAGCAAGAGGTTCTAAAAACTGTGATAACAATACTGAGAGAATGAAAGTGTTCAAGATTGTCAGAGCATAATATGACAAAGAAGGGTTAACAAACTAAACAAACATTTAAGATGTAAAGAACTGAAAGGAATCAGACTCAAATTTGTATTCCTCTATTAAGGTCTTTGATACAGGGAAGAATTGGGAAGATATATATTTCCAGGTGGTGTTAGGCTTTCTGAAAATGGCAGAACACTGAGGATGAGGAGGGATGCAGAAAAATGTTCCTCATGGATACAACTTTAAAGATAAACTCTGACGCTGAGATTTTAAAACATGCAGATCTGAATTTCTGTTAGTTGGGTTGGTAAAAGCCCTAGGTGAGTAGTTAAAAGGATCCCCCCCCAAAAAAAAGGCTTTTAAATCTTCAGTACAGAAAAAGACTTTTTAAAAAGCAATACACAGAAGCTCTATAGCTATCTATTTTAATGTTAGTCAATAAAAGACAGTAGTCACATTACATTCCTTAGAAGACAGGCTCTCATGAGTAACAAGCAGAACTAGTATGTTTAGTTAACAGTCCAGCATTTGTGAATTCTTAATAAAATTTAAACTCTATTTGGGACAAAATCTTTCTCATACCATTTGGATTATTTGATAGTTAGTGCTTGGAGATGCTTTTCAATACCAATATAAATGCCTTTTTTTCTATTGTTTTTCTGAAAATTTCCTTAGAACCCTATTTCAAAAGAAAGGGAAATATTCCAATCTGCCATCTATATCAAATGAATACAGGTCCAGCAGACAAAATATGCCTAAAATCATAAATATTATAAGAAGATCTGAGGAGTGAAGGAGCTTTAGAAAAATCATTTCACACTTAGTAAATATTTAAATAAATGAATGAACATAACATTTATATGTGATTAAATGTAATAAACAATAAACCTCTATTGTACTCTTCCTATTTTTAAAAAAATCACAGATTTGATAAAGCTCACATCAAAGTCCCATGTCTCATGCACATTAAGATACTAAGTGCCTAACCAGGCGATGGTGCAGTGGATAGAGCGTCGGACTGGGATGTGGAAGGATCCAGGTTCGAGACCCCGAGGTCGCCAGCTTGAGTGCGGGCTCATCTGGCTTGAGCAAAAAAAAAAAAAAATCTCACCAGCTTGGACCCAAGGTCGCTGGCTCGAGCAAGGGGTTACTCGGTCTGCTGAAGGCCCGTTGTCAAGGCACATATGAGAGAGCAATCAATGAACAACTAAGGAGTCCCAATGAAAAACTGATGATTGATGCTTCTCATCTCTCTCTTTCCTGTCTGTCCCTATCTATCCCTCTCTCTGTAACAAATAAATAAATTAAAAAAAGATACTAAGTAACTTTCTTTTATCCTTAAAAAGCTAGGACTCAGCATCATGGTGTAATGGGAAGCACATAAATAAAACTTAGAGAAGTTTGAGTGAAATAAGCCAATTAGAGAAAGAAAAGTACTGTAGATTTCACTTATATGCAGAATCTAATGAACAAAATAAACTAACGACAAAATAAAAACAGATTCATAGATACAGAGAACAGACTGACAGCTGTCAGAGAGGAGAAGGGCTAGTGGGCTGGGTGAAAAAGGTGAAGGGATTAAGCAAACAAACTCATAAACAATAACAGTTTGGTGACTACTAGAGAGAAGGGGTGTAGGGAGAGATAAAAGAAGGGAAAGGGGGATAAGTGGTGATGGAAGGAGACTTGACTTGGAATGGTGATCACACAATACAGTATATAGATGAGGTATTATAGATGTGTACACCTGAAACCTATATAACTTTATTAACCAATGTCACCCCAATATATTCAATAAAATTAAAAGGAAAAAGAAGAGCCTGACCAGGGGGTGGTACAGTAAATACAGTGTTAGCCTGGAACACTGAGGACCCAGGTGTGAAACCCCGAGGTCGCCAGCTTGAGTGTGGGCTCAACAGCTTGAGCGTGGCATCGCCGGCTTGAGCATGGGATCATAGAAATGACCCCAAGGTCACTGGCTTGAGCAAGGGGATACTGGCTCAAGCAAGGGGTTACTGGCTCGGCTAGAGCCTCCCAGTCAAGGCACATAAGAGAAAGCAATCAATGAACAACTAAGATGCCGCAACTACAAGTTTATGCTTTTCATCTATCTCCCTTCCTGTTTCTCTCTCTAAAATTAAAAAAAAAGAAAAAAGAAGAAAACTTAAAAAAAAAGCATTATGACCAACTAACTTCAATTTTCGGGACGTAAAAGTGGTTCAACATCAGGAAGTCTATTAATATAATAAATTATATCAATAGATAAATTAAATTTTTTTCAATTGATTTTTAAATCAATTAAAAGAGTAAGGGGGAGAAAGTGAGACAGGAACACCGATCTGTTCCTGAAGGTGCTCTGACTAGGGATTGAACCAGCAACTTCTGTGCTTTGAGACAAAGCTCTAACCAACTGAGCCATCTAGCCAGGGCATAACATGTTAATAGATTAAAGGAAGAAAGCCATTTGAGAATCTCAGTAGATGTTAAAAAGCTTTTGATCAAATTCAATGCCCATTACTATTAAAACTCCTTGTAAGTGTAATAGATGGAAATGTAGCTACTTGAACACAGAGCAGACACGATACTTAAATGGTGTAACGCAAAACAAAAACTTAAGTTTGAATGCTGGCTCTGCCACTACTCACCATGTATCCTGAGACAAATTACTGTTAACAACCTCAGTTTATCTCTGAAAAGGAAGTAACACCTAATATTCCTAGAGTAGGAAGAGGATGAAGTTGGTAACATTTCATTAAGTAGCCCCATTTTCTAGCTCTCTTTATCACATGCCCAATATGCTAACTATCTTAAGCTTTTTTTCCCACATGCTCTACACTTTCCTCTCATACCTTCTTTTTTTTTTTTTTTACAGAGACAGAGAGAGTCAGAGAGAGGGATAGACAGACAGGAACAGAGAGAGATGAAAAGCATCAGTCATCAGTTTTTTGTTGCGACACCTTAGTTGTTCATTGATTGCTTTCTCATATGTTCCTTGACCGCGGGCCTTCAGCAGAAGGAGTAACCCCTTGCTGGAGCCAGCAACCTTGGGTCCAAGCTGGTGAGCTTTTGCTCAAACCAGTTGAGTCCGCGCTCAAGCTGGCGACCTTGAGGTCTCGAACCTGGGTCCTTCTGCACCCCAGTCCGACGCTCTATCCACTGCTCCACCGCCTGGTCAGGCTCCTCTCATACCTTCTTAATTGCTCCAATTGCTTGTATCTCCTCTAGACCTCCCTTCAAGAATCAGTTGTGTTCTATCCTTTGAGATAACTGTCTAGGGTCCTCTCCAAGCAGTATTATTATTCTCTTCATCATCTGTTATCCAAAGCAGTTTCCTTTTGTTCTAATTAAACCACTAACCACAATGTAGTAAGTAAGAGACTGCTCTTATTTTTCAGTACTGTGTCTCATACGTGATAAGTGCTTTATATACATTTTCCATGTAATTCTCAACCATCCTGTGAAGTAGGTTATTTTCTTTATCAGTGAGTAAAGTAAGGCTTAGGGAAGTTAAATAACTTGCCCAAAGTCATTCATGTAATAATACAAGTTACCACTACTATTCCTAGTAGTACCATTTCCCTGAAAATAAGACATCCCCCCAAAATAAGACCTAGTGCAATTTTTTTCAAGCTTGGAAATATAAGGCCTACCCTGAAAATAAGACCTAGCGTGTCTTTAGGAACAAAAGTTATTATAAGACACTATCTTATTTTTGGGGAAACACAGTAATAATTAGTAAGACTGGGATTCAAAGCCAAGTGCCTGGCTCTAAAGTCATTTTGCTGCCTCTGGTGCAGAACTTACTCTTCTCATGCCTTTGTAGACTTAGGAAAAAGTACAACACTTAGCATGACATTTGCACTAAACATCTGTATGGTGAATAAAAAATAAAGAGAACAAATCCATTCACTGCATTTCCTATTATGTCCAATTCACCTGGACCCAGAGATACAAAAATTATCCCACAAAGTCTCTACTCTCAAAAAGTCTAGCCTGACCAGGCGGTGGCGCAGTGGATAGAACGTCGAACTGGGATGCAGAGGACCCAGGTTCGAGACCCTGAGGTCACCAGCTTGAGCACGGGCTCATCTGGTTTGAGCAAGGCTCATCAGTTTGAGCCCAAGGTCGCTGGCTCGAGCAAGGGGTTACTCAATCTGCTGTGGCCCCCTATCAAGGCACATAGGAGAAATCAATCAGTGAGCAACTAAGAAACTGCAACAAAGAACTGATGTTTCTCATCTCTCTCCCTTCCTGTCTGTCTGTCCCTATCTGTCCCTCTCTCTGCCTCTGCCACCAAAAAAAAAAAAAAGTCTATATATAGTCAGTCTATTGTGAGAGAGAAGTAAATAAGTGATTACCATACAGTGTGATACACGCAATTTCTGTAGACAAGTTGCTAAGAAAAGGATTGCGCACAGAAACTGAACTGAGAAGGAAAACAGTTAAGAAAATTTGAGTTTCTGTCTTCTCCTTTAAAATAAAAATTAACCAGGGTTCTAATAAATTAGCGTTCTAGCAGCTAGCATGGTGGGGATTAACATATTTTTAATTAGTTTATATTATATCTATATTCATATTTCTATTTTATCTCAAATTACCTGTCTAAATCAAATAAATCTTATCTTTCAAAAAACACATGGTAAAATTTATTTAAAGAATGATCTAGCCCTGGACAGGTAGCTCAGTTCGTTAGTGTTGTCCTGATATGCTAAGGTTGTGGGTTTGATCCCTGGTCAGGGCACATACAAGAATCAAGTAGTAAATGCATAAGTAAGTGGAATGACAAATTGATGTTTCTCTCTCTCTCTTTTCCTTTCCTCTGTCTCTAAAAATCATTTTTAAAAAATGATTTTTTTTTTTTTTAAAGATTCATTGGCCTGACCTGTGGTGGTGCAGTGGATAAAGCGTCGACCTGGAAACGCTGAGGTCGCCGGTTCAAAACCCTAGGCTTGCCTGGTCAAGGCACATATGGGAGTTGATGCTTCCTGCTCCTCCCTCCCCCTTCTCTCTCTCTCTCTTTCTCTCTCTCTCTCCTCTCTAAAAAAAAAATTAATAAAAAAAATTTTTTTTAAAGTTAAAAAAAAAAAGATTTTATTTATTCATTTTAGGGAGGGGGAGAGAGAGAGAGAGAAGGGAGGGGAGGAACAGGAAGCATCAACTCCCATGTGTGCCTTGACCACACCAAACCAGCGTTTCAAACTGGCAACCTCAGAGTTCCAGGTCAACGCTTTATCTATGGCACCACCACAAGTCAGGCAGAATGATCTGCTTTTTAAATATATTCAATTTATATGACAGTATATATATTTCTCTCTATATTTGTCATTATAGAAAGAAAACCACTCAATGGAAAAAACCAACAACTGGTTATATAACTGGCTAGTATTAGAAGTGCTTGTAAAAAAAAAAAACCCATAATCGGCCCTGGCCGGTTGGCTCAGTGGTAGAGCATTGGCCTGGCATGCAGGAGTCCCGGGTTCGATTCCCGGCCAGGGCACACAGGAGAAGCACCCATCTGCTTCTCCACCCCTCCTCCTCTCCTTCCTCTCTGTCTCTCCCTTGCCCTCCAGCAGCCAAGGCTCCATTGGAGCAAAGTTGGCCCGGGCACTAAGGATGGCTCTATGGCCTCTGCCTAAGGCACTAGAATGGCTCTGGATGCAACAGAGCAAAGGCCACGATGGGTGGAGCATCGCCCCCTTGTGTGCATGCATGCCGGGAGGATCCCGGTTGGGCGCATCCTGGAGTCTGTCTGACTGCCTCCCGGTTTCCAACTTCAGAAAGATACAAAACAAACAAACAAAAACAACAACAACAAAAACAAACCCATAATCAATTTTGGATTTTAAAACTCAGAACAGTTGCATTTCAAGCAACCATCCAAAAAAAAAAAAAAAAAAGAAACAACGAAACCTCCAAAAGCATCATCTATCCTCAAGAACATTCTACTCCTAAGTAAAAAACAACAAAACTTAGATTTTTACCATACATCTCCCCCCTTCTTTCCCTCTAATTTAACTCTACAATAAAGATAAATACAACTCAGGTAATAGATTCCCATCAGTTGTTCACTTACCAAACACAATAGTTCATTCAAGCAGACAGTTTCTGGGCTGTCATGGAAAATGCCAATAAAAAGCCTATTAAATTCAAGTTTGGTTACATCTGTCACTTCTTCCTGGTCCAAAACAATTACTATGGAGGAAAACAAATTAAGCCTAGCAATGTCATTTATTACAAAGTTGGCTGCTATAAACTTTTTTTTTATGGCTTTCCTAGGTGACTGCTAATAGATTAAATGATTTCAACACTGTTCCTATCTGAATACAGCAAATTTCCTTCAACATCATAGAACCGGTAAAGTTGAAATAATAAAATAGCAATGGTGAATAAAGAAAATAAAAAACAATGGGAAGTAAAATGAGGTAAAGACAGACATTACTTGTTTGCATTTGTGAAATTAATGAAGACAATAGCAAAGACAAAAGCCTAAAAGGATTAAAATCTAACAACGACAAACATAAGAAAGTGCAGCTTCAAATACACACAATTCAGAAAGAGAACCTAACTTCTTTGCGCTAAACTTGTGGAAGATCAGGTTTCAGTTCCAAGTAGGTTAAACTTAAATTTGACTTATTGTCCTGACTATTCAGCAGAATGAAAATAACCTGGCAAAGAGTTTCCATAAAAATTTATCTTCACTAGTTAAGTTCTCTCACCTACAAGGAAAAAAATAAAAGGAACTTTGTTTTTAATAGTTCTTATCTTTAGTTCAATTCTTAAAAAATTATGAAGGCTTGATAAGACAGGAGAGAGTAAAACAGCTGTTTACAGCAAGGAATTGTGAGGTGTTACTGGCTATAGGAAAAAGTTAAAATCAAAATAAATTTTGAGAAATTATTTATTTCCTTAGCCTCTTTCATTAACATACAGGGGAAATTCTTGACAATATATAGTATTTACAGACTTAAAAAACAGGGCTTCAAACTACAACTATATTTAATACCATAGTATTAACCAAGCTTTTAATTGCATATTTAAAATTCAGAACCACAATTCCTCCAGGAAGTGTAACTGCTACAATTAAAAGAAAGTAATAGGGATAATCACATTCATCAAGTTTATTAAATCAAGTCCTATGCCAGCCATCATAATGATCTACTGTACTTCTGTTCTTTCATTAAAGAATTCCTAGGCCATTTGCGGTTAAACTACTGTTTAACTGGTAAACTGAGGCAAAATACTAAATAACTTGAGAAGTCACAAGTGCAAAGTCCATTGTACAAAACTACTGAACCATGCTCCCTTTTATGCGCGTTTCCAGGTATTATTTAAACTGTCTGAGCAAAAGGTGAATTCCAAATTCCGCATAAATTGACTTTTACTGTGCCTTTCTTTTTGTTTGAAAACTCCTTTCATACATTGCCACCGATTCAATTTCACCTGTAGGTAATGAACACAGAACTCATTGTGGGGAAAAACAAACCACAATGTGAAAAATGAGACGTTATCAGATACACAAAGGAGTGAAACAGTTGACTGAAAAACACTTTAACCACAATACTTTTTCTCCACCCTAAAAGAGGTATTTTGAATATTTGTTACCATTTCTTTCACAAAAAACCCTCTAAGTTTCAAAAGTTCCCAAGTTGAGTACTTACCTGTTTCATCTGAATGCTGAATCCGGGTTTTTATTTCTGCTAAGCTGGTCTCTCCCTCTTGGGAGACAGAAGCTGCTGCCCCCTCCTCTAAGTCCTCTACCTTAGTCACGGTAAAGTGTGGCATTGTTATAGAAGTCCTGCGCTTTTTCTGTAAACTTTCTTCCAGTCTACTCTGCCTACCCCTTCGCTGCTGTCCCCCTAAGACTCCGATCCTCTCTGATCACTGCCTAAGGGAGACCAAGAGAACAACGCTGGGAATCGGGAAGTACTTTCAGCTCACGTGACCCTAGGGAGTGGATACCAGAAGACACGCCTTCCTTGGCGTTTATCTTCCACTTAGAAGATTTAGCACTCTACCCTTCACTTATCAAGATCAAGAATCCCAAGAGCTGTTTAGGCTGCTTTCTGAGAGCAGTCAAAAGCTGGAAAGTGGACAGAATTCATGAAATGCAGCCCACTGTGTGCTCTTCCACTTGTTTCCTTCACTTAAGTTAGTTTCACCCCTAAACCCAGTCATGATCTCAACCTTTGCCCTCATATTTCACACCAGAAAGACTAGGGACCAGTTCATTTTACACACTTTCCTCTTTAAAGAAAGACTGGCACTACATCAATTTAAAAATGAAACATGAACGATTTGTAAGCTTCTGTTGTTGCTTTATTTCAAAGCATATGGATAGTAGTCATATAAATCAATAAAAGTGTTTTATCTTTCAAATGAGAATGTTCATTCATCATATGTTTAATGAACACCTACATATTTTATACAAGGCATAGTTTAGACACTGTAGTGTATACAAATAGTGTATACAAGAACATCCAAGGAGAGACATGAATTTTCCCAAAAGTCTGAAAGAGCAAAATATTTAAAGAAAAAATATCCAAGGAAATCCACCTGATTAAGAGGTGCACAGTTCCTTCAGCACACACTTCATGTACTTAACATACATTTTTTCAACTGTTTATATCAAATTCTCAGATGATGATGTAAACTACAGAGTATAAGGCCCTATCTAATCTCTGCACTGAGAGGAAGGAGTTTAGTAATTGAGCCCTGTATTAATTTCCAAGTTGATAATATAAGGGCTTTGTTGTTAGTTAACACCTGACAAGTAAGACTTCCCTCAATTTAAGAAAAGAAATGGTGATTTATAGTCCTCATTTATTCAAATATGTACCACATCTAAAAATGAAGAAAATCAATAGTTGTTAAAGACCTACTTTGTGCTCTTCATTGAATTAGAAACTTTTCATTATGATCTCATAATTTAATCATCAGGATAAAGAACTTGCCCAAAGTCACAGAGCTTGTAAATGGTGAAACCCAACTTAAAAACTTCTAAACTGACTGGTGGTGATACAGTGGCCAGTGTCAACCTGGGATGCTGAGGAACCCAGGTTTGAAACCCCAAGGTCGCAGGCTTGAGCGTGGGATCATTAACATGATACCGTGGTCATTGGCTTAAGCTCAAAGTTGCTGGCTTGAGCTCAAGGTCACTGGCTTGAGCTCAGTGTTGCTGGCTTGAGCAAGGGATCACTGGCTCAGCTGGAGCCCCCTGGTCAAAGCATGTATGAGAAGCAATAAATGAACAAAAAAAAGTTTCACAGAGTAAGAAAAGTCCTATGCTCATCTAAACTTTTCTTTGGGGAGGGGGGGTGAGAGACAGACAGGAAGCGAGAGAAATGAGAAGCATCAATTCCTTGTTGCGGCACTTCAGTTGTTCACTGATTGCTTTCTTGTATGTGCCTTGACTGGGGCTTTAGCCAAGCCAGTGACCCCTGGCTCAAGCAAGCAATCTTGGGCTCAAGCCAGTGACTTTGAGCTTCAAACCAGTGACCCTGCACTCAAGCCGGCTACCTCGGGTTTTCGAACCTGGGTCCTCAGTATCCCAGGTCGATGCTCTATCCACTGCACCACCGTATGGTCAGGGTCATCTAAGTTTTCTTTTCTTTTTTTTTTTTTTTTTGGTATTTTTCTGAAGCTGGAAACGGGGAGAGACAGTCAGACAGACTCCCGCATGCACCCAACCGGGATCCACCCGGTACGCCCACCAGGGGCGATGCTCTGCCCCTCCGGGGCGTTGCTCTGCCGCGACCAGAGCCACTCCAGCGCCCGGGGCAGAGGCCAAGGAGCCATCCCCAGAGCCCGGGCCATCTTTGCTCCAATGGAGCCTTGGCTGCGGGAGGGGAAGAGAGAGACAGAGAGGAAGGGGGGGGGTGGAGAAGCAAATGGGCGCTTCTCCTATGTGCCCTGTCCGGGAATCAAACCTGGGTCCCCCGCACACCAGGCCGACGCTCTACCGCTGAGCCAACCGGCCAGGGCTGTTTTCTTTTATCCCTGGCCAGCTGGCTCAGTGGTAGAGCATTGGCCTGGTGTGTAGAAGTCCCAGGTTCATTCCTGGTCAGGGCACACAGGAGAAGCAACCATTTGCTTCTCCACCCCTCCCTCACCCCTTCTCTGTGTCTCTCTTCTGCTCCCACAGCCATAGCTTGATTGGTTCAAGGGCATTGGCCCTGGGCACTGAAAATGGCTTCATGGAGCCTCTGCCTCAGGCACTAAACATAGCTTGGTTGTGGTCATGGTTCAAGATGGGCAGAGCATAAACCCCAGATATGGGTTCCTGAGTGGATCCTGGTAGGGGCACATGTGGGAGTCTGTCTCTCTATTGCCCTTTCTCTCACTTGGAAAAAAAGAAAAAAATAAGTTTTATATTATGAGTTCCTGTATAGCACTGGCTTGTAATTTTGGCTACACAGTAGAATCACCTGGGAGATTTTAAAAATACTGATGCTGGGCTTCATCCTATTCTGATTTCATTGATTTGCAGTAGAGTCTGGGCAACAAACTTTTTTTTTTTTTTTAAAGCTTAGTGGGTTTTTTTGTTTGTTTTTTATTTATTCATTTTAGAGAGGAGAGGAAGAGACAGAGAGAGAGAGAGGAGAGACAGAGAGAGAGAAGGGAAGGAGGAGCTGGAAGCATCAACTCCCATTATGTGCCTTGACCAGGCAAGCCCAGGGTTTTGAACTGGCGACCTCAGCATTTCCAGGTCGACACTTTATCCACTGTGCCACCACAGGTCAGGCCTGGGCAACAAACTTTTAAAAACACCCCCTACCCATAGTACTAAGATGCAGCCAAAGTTGAGAATTATTACCATATGGGAAAGAGAAAAGTTTAACCTATTATATCTTTGTTAAGTATTAAATTTTTTTTTTTTTTTTTTTTATTTTAGTGAGAGGAAGGAAGGCAGAGACAGACTCCTGCATGTGCCCAGACTGGGATCCACCCAGCAAGCCCCACTAGGGGGCGATGCTTTGCCCATCTGGGGCATTGCTCCATTGCTCAGCAACCAAGCTCTTCTTAGCACCTGAGGCCCAGGCCATGAGCCATCCTCAGCACCAACTTGCTCTAATTGAGCATTTGTTGCAGGAGGAAAGAAGGTGGGGGAGTGAGAAGGGGAGGGGTGAAGAAGCAGATGGGTGCTTCTTCTCTGTGCCTTAACCGGGAATCCAACCCAGGACATTCACATGCTGGGCTGATGCCCTACCATGAAGCCAACTGGCCAGGGCTCTTTTTAACTATTACAAAAATAATAATAATAAAAATAAATAAATATATATATTATATATAAAATATATATATATATAAAAATTTCAGAGAGAAGGGAGAGACAGAAACACCAATCTGTTTTTATTGAATATATGTGCCTTGACTGGTGATTGAACCAGCAACCTTTGCATATGAGGACGATGCTCTAACTAATTAGCTACTTGGCCAGGGCTATAACTATTTTTATTTTATTTATTTATTTTTGTATTTTTCTGAAGCTGGAAACAGGGAGGCAGTCAAACAGACTCCGGTGCCCGACCGGGATCCACCCGGCACGCCCACCAGGGGGCGATGCTCTGCCCATCCAGGGCATCACTCTGTTGCAACCAGAGCCACTCTAGCACCTGAGGCAGAGGCCATGGAGCCATCCCCAGCGCCCGGGCCATCTTTGCTCCAATGGAGCCTTGGCTGCGGGAGGGGAAGCAAGAGACAGAGAGGAAGGAGAGGGGGAGGGGTGGTGAAGCAGATGGACGCTTCTCCTGTGTGCCCTGGCCGGGAATCGAACCCGGGACTTCCGCACACCAGGCCGACGCTCTACCACTGAGCCAACCGGCCAGGGCCTATTTTTGATCTTGAAAGAAATCAAGTCGCGTGTGGTAGTACCCTGGGTGACTGTAGCTAGTCTACTAATTTATTCAAAGGAACTTAAAACACTACCAAATTGTCAAAGATTTCAATATTATATTCTGAGTTTTAAGTTCTTGAATATGTTAATGTGATTGGATATTTCCAATAGGACCTTGCCTTTCATATATATATTTATATTATAAAAAATTGGATTATGAATAATCTATAGTTGATGGACAGAAATAATGACTTGTGTTTATGATTCTGTGTACAGCTTGTGTGTATAAGCCTACAAACAATATTATCCTGTCACCTCTCTCCTCTAAAAGGTCCCCCAAACTAAACAAGTAGGAAGGTAACAAATTCCCATTAATCTATTACAGGAGTGATTTATTTATCAACTTGATGCTTTGGTACCATAGTGGTCAGCAATTTTAAAATTGTTCTCTCCTAGAGTGGACTATAGGTAAAAGTTCAGGAACACAAAATAATTAAAGGCAAAGTTAAAATAGTACAGAAAACTTGGGGGAAGATAGTAAAGCTGAGGTATGTGAGTGCTATGCACGAGGAATGGTTAGGTAGAGAAGGTGCAACGTAAGAAATAGCTATTTTAAGTACAATAAATTACTACAGTGAGGTACCATTACACATCCCCCACAATGGCTAAAATTGGTAAGACTAACACCAAATTTGGTGAGAGTATGGAACTTAAGGAACTTTCGTTCATTGTTACTGGGGTGTAAACTGGTTCACCCACTTTGGAAAAGGGTCTGGTACCTCCCATATAGTTTATTACTAATAGCCCCAAACTCGAAACCAGGTGTACATCCACAGGAGAATGTATAAACTATGATATATTCATACAAAGAATTACTATGCAGCTCTAAAAAAGAATGACTCAGTGGTACATGCAAAAATATGGACGAAACTCAAAAACATTATGCTCCATGAAAGAAGCCTTAAACAAAAGTGTTGTGGACCGGTAATGGCAAAAAGCCATTATAGATTCAAGGCTTGGCAGGGGGCTTAAGTTCTACCCCCTCCATCTCCATATTTGGCTTTGATGCTCTGTGTTTGCACCCACTCCCCTTCCTTCCTTGGCTTGTTCTGTCCTTTATCAAAATTTTGTCCTGGAAATCTTGCCTTATTACCTGTGGTAAAGGCAAGACCTTGCATGTATGAAGGCCCAACATCAGCGCAAATTCTAATATAATCCTCTATATCTCCCTTCTTGCGGTGAGGCCGAAGTGCAGCCTGACAAGCAGAATTAGCATTTTCATAGGCTAGTTGTTTTATTAAAACCTTTCCCACATTTTTATCCCCTACTATTCTTTCAACTGCTTGAATTAGCCGTGAGACAAAGTCTTGAAATCGCTCGTCTGCACCCTGCCTAATTTTACCAAATTCTTCTGGTTTGGTCCCTGGAATTGGCAGGCATTTCCATGCCTGTGTGGCTAGCTGATTAATTATATCATAAATAGCTGGTCGATATTCTAATTGAGTTGCCATATGGGCATACTGTCCTTCTCCAGTTAACATATCTACAGTAACAGCAACCTCCTCTTGCTGATTTTTCTCATTCAGCTCTATAGCCTTTTCATGAAAGTTTGACTTCCACAACAAATAATCACCCCCAGAGAGACAAGCACGAGCAACCGCCTTCCAGTCATTTGGGGGAAGAGCCTTTGCACTAATGGTATCTAATAAACCAAGTGTAAAAGGGGCAGTAGGCCCATACTGAGCACAAGCAAGTTTAAGCTCTTTCAGAGTTTTAAAAGGTACAGGTTCATGTTCTTGCACTAGTCTCCCTGTATCATCCTGTCTTTCCACAATAGGAAAACAGGCAAAGCCATCTATTGTTTCCCCTATATTTCGAGCCTGGTCTATAGATTGTTGGAGAGGAGATTTCCCAGATTTTGAGCTATAGACTATGGAATCAGCCCGATAAGGGAACGAAGGAGCAGAGGGTTGAATGTAGGAAGGAGCTGAGGGCAGCGGAGGCCCCGCGGCTAAGGCAGCCATAGCCACGGATTTTTCATCCCCCCTGTCATCCTCAGACTTCAAGTTATCCTCATATTCACATCCCTCTGTTTCCGGCTTACCCTGATACTCTTCAGACAATGATTTGTCTTCATATGGAAACATTTTTACAAAAAGGTCCCTTACTTTTGACCCTATCTGTCCCATATTCTTTTACTCCCAACTACACTTTCCCCAAAAACTTTCTTTACTCACTGTGCGCACTTCACTTTGGGGAGTTCCGTCACCTTCCTTCAGTTTTAGTTTCCTCGTACTCAAGTCGTCTGTTCGGGCGCCACTTGCCGCGGACCAGCGCAGCTTCCAAATAACGGTGTGGAATTAAGGAAACACACTTTGTCAGAACAAAACCGATGGGACCGGAAGGACTCCTCAAACTGCCTGGCAGCATCTGAGTGCCTCACAGCCTCAGTTCGCTTTATTATATGGACCTATGCAAATCAAGGACCCTGATACAAAGTTGCACATCAAAGGCTAAGACAGGAACTCTCCCAAGGCAAAAACAGTATACATTAGTGAATTTTACAAACATCTGAAAACAAAGAGTCAGAGGAAGGGTATGTATATTGCTTCCTGCAACCCAAGGAAGGAAGGGGAGTGGGTGCAAACACAGAGCATCAAAGCCAAATATGGAGATGGAGGGGTAGAACTTAAGCCCCCTGCCAAGCCTTGAATCTATAATGGCTTTTTGCCATTACCGGTCCACAACACAAAAGAGTACATAATATTAGAGTCTCCTGATAGGAGGTTCTAAACAGGCAAAACTAATCTATGATAAACAAAAACCCAGGATTATGGTTGCCTCTGAGGAGATGGGGCATGAAAGACTTCCTGAGTGATGGTAATATTCTACAGCGTAATAAAGTTTAGAGTTTCACAGGTGTATGAATTTGTCAAAACTCAGCCAATGTTCACTTAAAATGTGTGTATTTCATTGTATAGAAAAATTATCTTCAAAGAAAAAAATTTGCAAATACTGAATTCTAATTAATAACATGAATTTTAAAGTGTTTGGGAGACGTGAACTGATGCTTGCAATTTACCTTGAAATGTACACACACGAAAAAAACAGATATGTGATAGGACAAGTATAATAAAATGTTAATGACAGATGCTAGGTCGTGGGTATTTCAGTATTTACTATTTTTCCCCATGTATAAGACTCACCCTTTTTTGAAAATTTGGGGTCTAAAAACTGGGTGTGTCTTGTACAGTGATTGTCAAGTCATTTAAGAAGTGTGGCATTTCAAATGCCAGAGAGAACTGAGGATGAGGCAATGTTTGAAGACAGAGATTTGTCATCAGACACAGATGAGAACAAGCTAACGGATGGCAGTTTTGACACTGAGGAGTTGTATGAATTTTATGTAACATTTCAGGCCCCAAAATTAAGGTGTGTCTTATACATGGGAGCATCTTATACATCGGGAAATATGGTAGTATAAAGGACTTTAAACTTTCTGTATATTTGAAAGTTTTCATAATATTATAAAATGTTGGAAAAGATACAATGAACTGACACCATTATGAAAATGAATAGGCAAGTGACAAACTGGGAGAAAAATATACAAAGGACTTGTATTTAGAACACAGAAATACTTTACAACTCAATAATAAAAAGACAATACAAAATGGGAAATGATTTAAACAAAGGAAGTTATACAAATGGCTAATAAACACTTGAATAAGTAACCAACATTATTGGCCATTAGGGAAATGCACATTAAAATCAAAAGTAAGACTGACTGGTGGTGGCACAGTGGACAGTGTCAACCTGGGGATGCTGAGGTCACTGGCTTGGCCGCGGGCTCACCAACTTGAGCACAGGGTCGCCAGCTTGAGTGTGGAATCATAGACATGATTCCATGGTTGCTGGCCTGAGCCCAAAGGTCACTGGCTTGAAGCCCAAGGTTGCTGGCTTGAGTAAGGGGGTCACTGGCTCGGCTGGAGCCCCCACTCAAGGTATGTGTGAGAAGCAATCAATGAACAAGTAAAGTGATGCAACTATGAGTTGATGCTTCTCATCTCTCTCCCTTCCTGTCTCTTTCTTGCTAAAAAAATAAAATAAATAAAATGAAAATAAAATCATAATGAAAACTGTTGGCAAGTATGTAGAACTAATTTTGGTGGCAATGTAAAATGATACAAACACTCTGGGAAAAGATCTGGCAGTTTTTTTTGTTTTTGTATTTTTCTGAAGTTGGAAACAGGGAGGCAGTCAGACAGACTCCCGCATGCGCCTGACAGGGATCCACCTGGCACACCCACCAGGGGGTGATGCTCTGCTCATCTGGGGCATTACTCTGTTGCAAACAGACCCATTCTAGTGCCTGAGGCAGAGACCATAGAGCCCTCCTCAGTGGCCGGGCCAACTTTGCTCCAATGGAGCCTTGGCTGCGGGAGGGGAAGGGAGAGACAGAGAGGAAGGAGAGGGGGAGGGGTGGAGAAGCAGATGGGCGCTTCTCCTGTGTGCCCTGGCCGGGAATTGAACCCGGGACTCCTGCACGCCAAACGGATGCTCTACCACTGAGCCAACCGGCCAGGGCCAAGGTCTGGCAGTTTTTAATAAATTTAGGTATACATATAACCTATGACCCAGTAATTCCTCTTCTAGGTATTTACCCAAGAGAAATAAAAGCATACGTTCATTTAAAAAATTGAAAAAGTATGTTTATAGCAGCTTTATTCATACAGCCCAACAGGAAACAACCCAGGTATCTGTCAACAGGATAAAGAAATTGTAGTATATTCATTCATACAGTAGGCTTTTACTCAACAATAAAGACAAATGAACTATTACTAACATTCAACGACATAGATCTCAAAAACTATGTATTATAAATTATTCATTACACATTAATTATATACAAACTGAGTTGTTTTGTATATAACTGATGTCTGCAATTTACTTCAAAATGTTTCAAAAGTGGATGAGTCAATAGAAGGAATAAATATGTGATAAAACAAATGTAGGAAATGTTAACTATAGCATCTGGAGGATACAAATATGGGTGTTCACCAAACTCTCATTCATCAAATTCTTTCAACTTTTCTGTATGTTTGAAAATTTTCATAATAATATGTTGGAAAGAAACACAATGAACTAAAATCTAAAGACCTTAGGATCTAAGTATAAAGCACATCACTTATGGGTCAAATTCTGTTTCACATAAAATTTAGGAAGTTGCAAAAAAAAATTAGGCAGTTGCACAAATGCTTTCCCAGTACTTTGATTTTACAGTGTTGAATGTTTGAAATTTGAGTCATAAACAAGTTTTAAATATTTACATTTTTAGATTATAAAAATCTATGATATTTTTCAGTATTGAGATATAAGCCATGCTAAGGTAAAAGGATCTCTATAATGGCATTACTCCATTGTACAAGAGGCCAAATATTATACATTATACTTAAAAAAATGTTTTCAATTTATTTGAAGATGGAGGAGAGAAGCATCAACTTGCTGTTCCACTTAGTGTTCCATTTAGTTGTGCACTCATTGGTCGCTCCTCATATGTGCCCTGACCGAGATCGAACCCATGACCTAGGCGTGCTAGGACGATGCTCCATCTACTGAACCACACGGTCAGGGCTATACATGTTATACTTATTTTACTAATTACTTTCAGTAAAACACTTTTTTATGTTGGTCTGTCCTGTGGTGGTGCAGTGGATAAAATGTCAACCTGAAATGCTGAGCTTGCTGGTTCAAAACCCTGGGCTTACCCAGTCAAGGCACATACAAGAAGCAACTACTACAAGTTGATGATTCCTGCTCTTCCCCGCCCCCTTCTCTCTATATGTATCAATAAATAAAATCTTTTCAAAAACCCACTTTTCTTGTGACTATGTCTGCTTTAAAAAAAGAAAAGTCTATTCTTTAAAAGAATGGGTCTACTTTAGGTAATATTTTCAAAGTACAATTTCCTCTGCTACACTACCCAATTATATATTTGTAATCACAGCTAACAACTCATGATAACCAGCATTTTGTTTTATTCAACCCATCTATTAAACAAAAACAAATTAGATTTAGTGAAAAGACTGAAATAATTAAAGAAAAGTCAATGGAAAATTATTTTCAACCTAAGGATTCTATATTAGATTATAATATATTGTTATACTATATTATGAAAAATCAATCAATTTTAGAGCAAATCATGTATTTCTTCTGAGAATCATGTATTGTCCAAAAGCTATGTAGACAATCTAGAATCACAAAATCTCACTGCTGAAATGATTCTGAAAAATAATCTAGTAATGCATGCTAAAAATTGATCTGTGATGCAGTAAGCAAAATCCCTGAAATTAAAAAAGTCACAGGCCTGACCTGGGTGGCTCAGTGGAAAAGCATTGACCTGGAACACTGAGGTCGCTGGTTCAAAGTCCTGGACTTAGCTGGTTGAGACACATGCGGGAATTGATGCTTCCTGCTCCCCCCGCCCTTCTCTCTCTCTCCCCCCTCTCTAAAATGAATAATGTATTTAAAAAAAATTTTTTAATCACATACATTGTGAATACATGAATTTTACCAAATGTCATTTTGTTCATTTTTGACAGCATCTTGCAGATAAAATGTTGAGATTTTAATAATATGTTCACTGATACTCTTTTTTAAATAAAAACACACAAAGCTTGATCAAAGGTATCACCATGCTATTAGAAAGCTGGAAATGTGTAAAACAGAACAGACTAGATTTCACAAGCACATAGTGTAGACTTAATTCACCTTATCTGTCCAGACCTTTTCACAGAATTCTCTCAATCTCGCACGCACATCCTAAGAAAACATTTTATGCTAGTACCTTTGTGTACCTGTATATACATGCACACACTGCACATACACAAGTTCAGTGGGAGTACTAAGCAAAGAACAATAGATTTGATTTGGAAACAGATTCAAATCTATGAACATCTCCTAAACCCTTATAGTTTGAAGACATCCTTCAGAGAGCTTTACTCGCTATTAAGATCTAGCCACCCTTAACCTTTAAAATTGTAACCAATATTAATAGTATTTGGTTTATTAGAAATGGGTTTTTTACAATAAATAGTAAAGAAAGTGGAATCTACTTCTAAGCAGTTGCTACTAATGTTGTTATTGTTTCAAGATACTTAGGATGGACATTCTTATTAAATCATTGCAACCACTAACCAGCAACTAAATACAAGTAGAAGCTAACTACATTATACTTTACAGTGGTACCTTGAGATACAAATTTAATTCGTTCTGTAACCGAGCTCATAAGTCAGTCAACTCGTATATCAAACCACTGATACTGGACCCGTGCGCCAATGTGCCAACTAGCAGCAGTTTCCCAAGTCACTACTCGTATCTTGGAATTTCGCTAGGATCTTGACCAAAAATAGACCGAGTCACAGCTCGTATCTTAAAAATTCATATGTTGGTCTGTTCGTATCTCAAGGTACCACTGTATGTATGTATGTATGTCTTTATTTATTTATTTTGCATTTTTCTGAAGTGAGAAGTAGGGGCGCAGGGAGACAGACCTCCACATGCGCCCGACCAGAATCCACCTGACATTTCCACTAGGGGTAGATGCTCTGCCCATCTGGGTTATTGTTCTGTTGCAACTGGAGCCATTCTAACGACTGAGGCAGAGGCCATGGAGTCATCCTCAGTGCCAGGGGCCAACTTTGCTCCAATGGAGCTCTGGCTGCAGGAGAGGGAGAGAGAGACAGAGATGAAGGAGAGGGGAAGGAGTGGAGGAGCAGATGGGCGCTTCTCCTGTGTGCCCTGGCCGGGAATCGAACCCAGGACTTCCACACACCGGGCCAATGCTCTACCGCTGAGCCAACTGGCCAGGGCTATATTTTAATTTTCTTGATTAAAATATGTTCTTGGGCCCTGGTCGGTTGGCTCAGTGGATGACATCGGCTCGCCATGGGGATATCCCAGGTTTGATTCCCAGTCAGGCCACATAGGAGAAGTGACCATCTGCTTCTCTCTCCCCCTTCTCTCTGTTCCTCAGCCAGTGGCTTGATTGGTTCAGGAGCTGAGGATAGCTTGGCTGGTCTGAGTGTCAACCTTAGGTACTAAAAATAGCTCAGCTGATTTGAGCATCTTCCCCAGACAGGGGTTGCTGGGTAGATCCTGGTCAGGGCATGTATGAGAGTCTGTCTCACATCTCTTCTCCTATCACTTAAAAAAAAAAAAAAAAAAAGTTCTTGATCAAGGTAAGTTTATGAAGGACTTTAAGCTACAAAGGTTAATCATGCTTTATCCTCAGTTGTAATCTCTTCATACTCTTTATTCTATAAATCTTTATCATAATCAATCTGTAATGATTTGTACTATTGAGAGAGATGTGTTTCAGAGGTAAAAGATCTGAATTTCTTTAAAATATCTAACTTCAGGTACAGAGCTCTACAGAGAACAAAGAGATCATATGTGTTAAAGCAGAGATTGTGTGTGTGTGTGTGTGTGTGTGTGAGAGAGAGAGAGAGAGAGAGAGAAAGAGACAGGGAGAGAGATGAGAAGCATCAACTGGTGATTGCGACTCTTAAGTTGTCATTGGTTGCTTCTCATAGGTGCCTTGACCAGAGGGCTCATGCAGAGCCTGTGACTCCTTGCTCAAGTCAGCGACCTTGGGCTCACACCAGTGCCCTTGGGCTTCAAACCAGTAACCTTTGGGCTCAGGCCAGCAACCATGGGATCATGAACTCACGTAGAACAGATTCTTTTCTTTTTGTAAGTACTTTATTTTTTTGAGAGAGGTGAGACAGAGAAAGTGGGGGGTGTGGTGGGGTGGAGCAGGAAGCATCAACTCTAGTAGTTTCTCGAATGTGCCTTGACCCGGCAAGCCTAGGGTTTTGAACCGGCAAGCTCACATTCTAGGTTGACATTTTATCCACTGCACCACCACAGGTCAGGCAGATCAGAGATTCTTAAGAAAAATATCAGACTTACAAGAAAGACTAACCTACTCCCCCACCCCCATTCAAAGAGTCATACTTCAAAGGGCCACTGGTAGAGAAACACAACTTCACGCTCCCTCGAATGTGGTATCATTCAGGTTAGGCAAACATATAAAAGGCTGTGAACCATTATTTTAGAACAGTGGTCCCCAACCTTTTTTGGGCCACGGATCGGTTTAATGTCAGAAAATATTTTCATGGACCGGCCTTTAGGGTGGGACAGATAAATTTATCACGTGACCGAGACAAGCGTCAAGAGTGAGTCTTAGACGGATGTAAAAGAGGGAATCTGGTCATTTTTTAAAAATAAAACATTGTTCAGACTTAAATATAAATAAAACGGAAATAATGTAAGTTATTTATTCTTTCTCTGCGGACCGGTACCAAATGGCCCACGGAGCGGTACCGGTCCGTGGCCCGGGGGTTGGGGACCACTGTTTTAGAACACTGACTTACAAATTACCTCTGGGGTAAAGGACTATTTTTCCTTAAATTTCTAATTCATTGTGGGCTAAACATTTTGTAAAAAAGAAGTGAATTACTATAAAATAAAAAATATACAAAATATAAGTTTCAATTAAACTTTTTTTTTAATTAAGAGGAGAGGAGATAGAGAAATAGACTCCCATATTCACCCCAACCGGGATCCACCCGGCAGCCCCCATCTGGGGCCAATGCTGGGACCAACCCAGCTATCCTCAGCACACAGAGCTGATGCTCAAACCAACTAAGCACAAGCTATGAAAGGGGAAGAGAGAAAGGGGAGAGGGAGGGGGAGAAGCAGATGGTCGCTTCTTCTGTGTGCCCTGACTGAGGATCAAACTCTGGACATCTGCATGCCAGGCCAATGTTCTATCTAACCAGTCAGGGCCCAGAAGGAAGTATTACCTTTTACAACAGCATGGATGGACCTGGATATTATTATACTAAGTGAAATAAGCCAGGCAGCCTGACCAGGCAGTGGCACAGTGGATAAGGTGTCAGACTGGGAGGTGAAGGACCCAGGTTCGAAAGCCCGAGGTTGCCAGCTTGAGCGCAGGCTCATCTGGTTTGAGCAAGGCTCGCCAGCTTGAGCTCAAGGTCACTGGCTTAAGCAAGAGGTCACTTAGTCTGCTGTAGCCCCCCAGTCAAGGCACAAGTAAGAAAGCAATCAATGAACAACTAAGGTGCCACAACAAAGAATTGATGCTTCTCATGTCTCTCCGTGTCTGTCTGTCCCTATCTATGCCTCTCTCTGTCCTGTCTCTCTCTCACACACACAAACACACACAAAAGAAATAAGCCAGGCAGAGAAAGACAAATGCCATATGATCTCACTTTTATGTCAAATCTAATAAACACAGAGTGTCGAACTGGGACACAGAGGAACCAGGTTTGAAACCCCAAGGTTGCCGGCTTGAGCACCGGCTCATCTGGCTTGAGTGTGGGCTCACCACCTTGAGCACAGGGTTGCTAGCTTGAGTGTGGGATCATAGACATGACCCCATGGTTGCTAGCTTGAGCCCAAAGGTAGCTGGCTTGAGCCCCTCTACCCCGTCTAGACACATATGAGAAAGTAATCAATGAACAACTAAGATGTCGCAACAAATTGATGCTTCTCATCTCTCTCCCTTCCTGTCTGTCTGTTCCTGTCTCTCTCTGTTGCTGTCATAAATAAATAAATACTTCCTAGATAGGCTTCTAGTCAACATTATAAACAGTGTATAGAAAATAAAACTGGTATTAAGCAACATGTTGTCAACACTTAGGTTATATTTCCAAAAAAGGAAAAAACATAATGCCTTTTTTAAATTTTCACCTCATTGCAAAAGTGTCTTTACCAGTGGTGGCACAGTGGATAGCGCATCAACCTGGGGCACTCAGGTTAGAAACCCTGAGGTCGCTGGCTTAAGCATGTACTCATCCGGCTTGAGCGCGGGCTCACCCAGCTTGAGCACAGGGTCGCAGGCCTGAGCATGGGATCATCAACATGATCCCATGGTAGCTGGCTTGAGCCCACAGTCACTGGTTCAGCCTATGCTCCCCTCTATCAAGGCACGAATGAGAAGCAATCAGTGAACCACTAAAGTGTCCCAACTATGAGTTGATACTTCTTATCTCTCTCCATTCCTGCCTGTCCCCCCCACCCCGCTTGCTAAAAAAAAAAAAAGAAAAAAAAAAAAGACTTTATAAGTTATGACTTCCTACCCTGCAGCAAAACTCCATTTCAAAATAGATCTACTGAGCCTGACCAGGCGGTGGCACAGTAGATAGTCAGAATGGGATGCGGAAGACCCAGGTTCGAGACCCCAAGGTCACCAGCTTGAGCGTGGACTCATCTGGTTTGAGCAAAGCTCACTAGCAAGGTCACTGGCTTGAGCAAGGGGTTACTTGGTCTGCTGTAGCCTCACGGTCAAGGCACATATGAGAAAGCAATCAATGAACAAGTAAGGTGTCGCAACAAAAAACTGATGATTGATGCTTTTCATCTCTCTCCATTCCTGTCTGTCTCTATCTATCCTTCTCTCTGACTCTCTGTCTCTGTAAAAAACTAAAAAATAAAAAAAAAATAGATCTACTGAGACTTGGTCAAAATACAAATATTCATTAATTATAAGATGACTAATGTAACTAACTAAATCAGTAACTCTTTAAATAATTCAGTGCTACTACATTGCCCTAGATATTTTGCACATCATTTGTTGTAAAAAAAACAAAAACAAACAAAAAACAAAAACAAAACAGTCTGACCTGTGGTAGTATAGTGAATAAAGCATCCACCTGGAATGCTGAGGTTACCAGTTCAAAACCCTGGGCTTGCCCAGTCAAGGCACATACAAGAAGCAACTACTATGAGTTGATGCTTCTTGCTACTCCCTCCACCTTTCTCTCCCTCTCTCTCTCTCTCTCTGAAACCAATAAAAATAAAATATTAAAACAAACAAACAAAAAAACCAAAAGAGTAAAATACACATTGCTAGGATAGATTCCCTTTTAGGGATTTAGAATCTTTAAAATTTTTTTATTTGGGAAATACCATTTTATGAACTGCCCCCACCCCAATATTTCCTTTCATGCCCCCAAATGCCACATAATATAATTTCAAAAATGTACATAGAACATAAAAATTACATTTCTTTGCCTGACCAGGCAGTGGCGCAGTGAATAGAGCATCGGACTGGAGATGCGGAAGACCCAGGTTCAAGACCCCAAGGTCGCCAGCTTAAGTGCAGGCTCATCTGGTTTGAGCAGAGCTCACCAGCTTGGACCCAAGGTCACTGGCTCGAGCAAGGGGTTACTCGGTCTGCTGAATGCCCACGGTCAAGGCACATATGAGAAAGTAATCAATGAACAACTAAGGTGTCGCAATGAAAAACTGATGATTGATGCTTCTCATTTCTCTCCGTTCCCATCTGTCTCTATCTATCCCTCTGACTCTCTCTCTGTCCCTGTAAAAAAAAAAAAAAATTACATTTCTTTTATGCTTCCTCTACTGTACTATACAGCTGAAGCTTAATAAATGTTTCAACAGAGCCAACTACAGTTAGTAGAGAAAGTGCAATGACAAGACAATGGTACTTAGAATCACATACCTGGTTTCAAATCACTATTATTCAATGTATTACGTGTATGACCTTGGGCAGCTTATTTACTCATATTAGCTTCAGTTTTCTCCTGAATAAAAAGTCCCATCTTAGCTCAGAAGAAAATGACTTATTTTATTTTTTAAAAGATTTTATTTATTAATTTTAAAGAGAGGGGAGAGAGGGAGGGAGAGAAGGAGAAAAGAGGGGAGAAGTGAGAAGCATCAACTCATAGTAGTTGTTTCTTGTATGTGTCTTGACCACACAAGCCCAGGGTTTTGAACCTGGGACCTCAGCATTCCAGGTCGACGTTCTATCCGTTGCACCACCACAGGTCAGGCTACAAATGATTTTTTTTTAAGTGAAAAAATATCAAAACTGATAATTTTTCAGGAAAAGAATCGATTTTATCTAATAGGAAAGAATGTTTTCCTATTTCCTATTTATTATTAAAATTTTATTTGGAAATTAGCACAAACTGCCAAACTAGAAAAAAATAAGTTAACATGCAATTTAGGATGTAAATTAGCCAGCTGTGAAAATAAATTTTATTTCTAGATATTTTTTAAAAAGCTAGACGTTAATACTCTCAAAATAGAATAAAGATAAATATCTGTTGGATTCAATTTCTCACAGCTCCTCACATTAAAAATCTACACATGTATGCAATAATTTTAAACTATTACTGTTTTCTTTTTTAAAACTAGCAATATGAAAAATGAATAGCCTATGTCTAAAGTAACAGTAGACTCAGCTGGTAAAATGGAGAAAATTCAGATACCACCATGCCAAAAATTAAAGTATCTTCCAACTGTAAACAGATGAATGCTATAAGGTGAGTATCTTACATGAGTTTCTCAAGGCCATTAGAAATGTAATAAGGTGATAAGGCTTAATAATGGAGTGATAAAAATGCAAAGCAGAAGTTGCCACTGACTAATTTCGCACAGAAACCAGAGACTGAAACCCAGACCTTAGCTAAAATAACAAGAAATTTTATATTAAAAAAAGCGAGAAAAGAACAAAGTTAGGATTAAGATCTAAACATACTTGTCATTTCCTTTAACTTAATAAAGCACTTATTTTCTAATATTGTACTTTTCAACTACAAAAAACTCAATTTTAGAGGAAAAAACGAAAACTTCAGCCCTTACATTTTTTTTTTCAATTAAGACATCCAAAGATTTTTGCAGAGCCTCTCAGGTTGCTTTATATACAATGCTGACTTGATTCTGAAATTTTGTTAACTCTAAATTCCATCAATGAGTTTAAAGTAGCTTAAAATTCTTCAAAAGTAAAATGCACCTGAATATCAGAAAATATGACAAATGAACACCTTAGAACTGAGCAAATTTGGTAGTGTTTCCTATTAATCAACTATTGCACTTAAGCAGTTAAAGCAAGGGTGCTGTGTGTGTGTATTTATATTCTGAAATTTTGTGCTCACATCTTCATATTTAATTGCTGGGACTACACAAAATACAACAAAGCACTAAATCACAATATTTTAATGGGAATATCTTGTTTTCCCATTTACTTACAACACTTCATTAAAATAATTGTTCTATATATTCACAAAATAAAATGATTTCATAATTCCTACAATATAGTTTCCCAAATTTTCATACCTACTGTTAAGAATCACGTCACCAAGACCTTAACACCCATGTAATTTTCAATGCTCTGCGTCAACAAGCCCACCAGATGCAGCTGTGCAGACTGTCAGGACAAAAGAGCAAGGACTGCAAGCTGTGTGCTGGAATGCAGCGGGCCCTTCTCCAGTGACGTTTGGAAGGGGTGCCTTTTTAGAATTTGCATAAAGGTCTTGCTAGTCAAGTACTTATTAGGCAGAGGGGACAAAAAAAGAGTTCACTATCCAAAAGTTCATAGCATAATATCATCCTCATAGGTCATCACAAATTGCCTTAAAAGTCAGCATTAGAAACATTCATTTTATAACAGCCTTAAATGACAAAGCATGGCTTTTATGAGGTTCGCAGGTCCCCAAGAGTGTCTTCTTCCTTCTTTTCTATTCCAGTACAGGTAATATCAAAGCAAAACTTATGAGAATCTGGAATTAAGAAACATGCCAGTGAGAGAAAAAGAATGAAGTCCCCAGTAGGAAGAATCAGTGATGACACAGAAGAGACTAAAGATAAAAGACAAGAAGTTGAAGCAATCGCTTTACCAATCACTGATATTTAATACAATTATCTAAGGCAGAGTTTTTCAGCTACCACTCCGTGAACTGCTGCTCATCTGCCAGAAATTTTGTGTGGGTCTGTGAAAGAATTAGCCACCCCGATGTTTCATGAAGATTATAGACCCACTGATCTTAGTCAAATTCACTTATGCTCACGGTAACTGACACTTAATCAGCCTAGATTGATGAAAACTCTATTGAGGTAGTCTTAGATATCTTTGGAACTTGTAGGCTTGTTCAAACCACCTTTTGCACCTTGCAGAGCATTTATCAATCACAAGCAACAGAGAAGAAACACTTGGACCTACTTATGTAGTATTCAGTGCGTTGTACATGTGGAATTCGGAAATCAAGAACCAACTTGTACCGTGTTGAACTGTTAGGTGTGGGTAAAATAAAACTTTATGTGATGAGTGAGTGTTTCCCTTTCTGGCCGGTTAGGTCACCGGTCCCTGAGTGTAAAAGGGTTGAAAACCACTGACCTAAATAAAGAATTCTATGACAGACTTCTATGAAACAAAGTCGTTTCTATTAAAGCACCTTAACTGCAGTTCAATCTTTTAAAAGTTTTTCACTATAGATATTTTCAAATATACACAAAAGCAGAGAGAACAGTAAAATGCATCCTCACGTACCTTTGACTCCAATTCAATAAATTAGATATGGTTGTCAATCTTGTTTTGTATATCTCTCCTCAAATTTTGTTTCGGGGTGGGGTGGACGTTTCATTTCATCTATAAATACTTCAATATGAAACTCCAAAGATAAGGCCTTTACATTACCAAGTCATAAATATATATGAAAATTCAAAATTCCTTTATATCATTTAATACCAAGTACATGGTCACATTTCCCTGATTATCTCAGTGTCTTTTAACAGTTGTTTCGTTCACATGTGGATCCAAACAAAGTTCATACACTGCATTTGGTTGATACACTTTTTATCTGAAAAGCTTTCCCTCCCTTGTCAAAATTCTATCTCCACTCTAGGACTTTTATTTCTTGAAGAATCTATTCAATAAAATCTCCCATATTCTGGATTTGGCTGATTGCTTCTTGTGGTACAAAATAGCATCTTATAAAGTCTAATCATTGGATATGGAGTATGGAGGAGAAAACAGCTGTGGTTTATAACCAAAATATTTCAGACAAGTGATACTAAAAACCCATAAAAAATCTATTAGAGGATGTTATTAAGTAGGCGAAGAAGGTAGCAAATCCATGTATTCTTATAAAACTATCCATTTTATAAAACTATCCATTATAAAAATATCATACATACATTTTTCTGGCTCACTAATAGAGTGTCAAAGTGAAATGGATAAGTATTCAACACTCATACAATATTAAAAGTATATTTAAAAGAAGGGTAATTAAGCCTGACCTATTGTGGCACAGTGGATGAAGCATCAACCTGGAATGCTGAGGTTGCCAGTCAAAACCCCGGGTTTGCCAGGTAAAGCACATACAACAAGCAATAAATGAACAACAAAAGTGAAGCAACTCGTCGGCCTGGCATGCAGGAGTCCTGGGTTCGATTCCCAGCAAGGGCACACAGGAGAAGCGCCCATCTGCTTCTCCACCCCTCCCCCTCTCCTTCCTCTCTGTATCTCTCTTCCCCTCCCGCAGCCAAGGCTCCATTGGAGCAAAGTTGGCCTAGGCGCCGAGGATGGCTCTGTGGCCTTTGCCTCAGGCGCTAGAATGGCTCTGGATGCAACAGAGCGATGCCCCAGATGGGCAGAGCATTGCCCCCTGGTGGGCATGCCGGGTGGATCCCAGTCGGGCGTATGCGGGAGTCTGTCTGACTGCCTCCCCGTTTTCAACTTCAGAAAAATACCAAAAAAAAAAAAAAAAAGCAACTATTAGTTGATATGTCTCGCTCCCCCTTCTCTCTCTCTCCTCATTCTAAAATCAATCAATAAAAAATAAATAAATAAAAGAAGAGTAATTATCACTTGTGATTGGCAATGCAATATAATTCACTTGCAGGGGGTCCTTGGGTTACGACAGTCTCAACATGTGGTGCTTCGAGTTTATGACACTCCCATAAAAACTTTAAAAAATTGAGACGTGTTTTGGCTTATGCTGTTAGCGTCATACTTACAGACTATGTGGGTGAACTAGTTTCAGACTAGTCTGGAACAATTCTTGAAGGCAGAGAGGCCTGGAGCAGATCCTGTACCCTCCACATCAGCTGCTTCTCAAGGTGAAACACCTGTAGTACAGCGTGTTCCTAGGCAATCCTGATTCACCTGACCCAGTATCTCCAGCACCTTCTGCAGGTTCCCCTGCCTCTCCAGCTTCCTCCTCCCAATAGGTCACTCTCTCCCACCTTGCAATACCCCTTCTACTGTGCAAACCAACCAAAGGAATAAAGGTAAAAAAAATTTTTTACACTCATTTTTAGTCATTCTTTCTGTTACTACAGTACAGTGTACACAGTACATTTATATCCTTTTCCTTTTTCTGTGGCTTAGTTGTGTTTTTATGTTCTAGATTATGATTTTACAACTATGTTAGGATAGGTAAGTGACTTAGGCTAGGGCGTGTTTCGACTTACACCAAAATTCAGGTCACATCACTTTTGTAGAAACTGAACTGTGTTCTAACCTGAGGACCCCTATATTTTGGTTTGGAGCAAAAAACCAGAAGTTTTTTTGAAAAGTATAAAAAGAGTGCTTGGTATTTTGAAACATGTTCTTGTGGGGAAAAAAAAGTGTGTTTTGTTTTTTTTTTTAAAGTGAGAGGAGGAGAGATAGACAGATTCCTACATGTGCCCCAACTGGGATCCACCCAGCAACCCCTTTCTAGGGCCGATGCTTAAATCAGCCAATCTATCCTTAGCGCTGACACTCGGGTCAATCAAGCCACTGGCTATGAGAAGGGAAAAGAGGGGAAGAAAAGCAGGTGGTCACTTCTACCATGTGCCCTGACCAGGGATCGAACCTGGGACATCCACATGGTGGTCTGACACTCTATCCACTCAGCTGACTGGCCAGGGCCAAAAGAATTGCTTTTAAGTTACTTAGTCAAACATTACTCTGATTTAACCCTACCATGAGTCACTAATGAGACCCACTGTTAACAAAGAATTGGTAGACCAGCCCAGTAGGCTAAATGTCCATATGTCAGTGTAAGACATTCTGACAGTTAAGGAAAAGCCTGCTGTGCTTAATCCACCCTTCAAAGCCCACCTCAGGTGGAAAAGTTCATCCCATGGTGGTAGCATTAATCACTTTCCCCTTTTGAGCTATGGTTTTCAACTCTGGTCTTTTATGAGAACATGCTGAAGAACTTTTTTGGGGGGTGACAGAGACAGAGAGAGACAGAGAGGGACAGCTAGGACAGATAGACAGGAAGGGAGAGAGATGAGAAGCATCAACTCATAGTTGTGGCACCTTAGTTGCTCATTGATTTTTCATATGTGCCTTGACTGGGGGGCTACAGCAGATCGAGTGACCCCTTACTCAAGACAGCAACCTTGGGTTCAAGCTGGTGAGCTTTGCTCAAAACAGATGAGCCTGCAACCTCGGGGTTTCGAACCTGGGTCCTCTGTGTCCCAGTCGGATGCTCCTGGTCAGGCCAAGGTGAAGAACTTTTAAAAACTACTCATGCAATTACATCAGAATGCCTGAGAATGGGGCAGAGGTTTTTTTTTTTCTTTTACAGAGACAGAGAGAGAGAGAGAGAGTCAGAGAGAGGGATAGACAGGGACAGACAGACAGGAACGAAGAGATGAGAAGCATCAATCATTAGTTTTTTGTTGCGCGTTGCAACACCTTAGTTGTTCATTGATTGCTTTCTCATATGTGCCTTGACCACGAGCCTTCAGCAGACCGAGTAACCCCTTGCTTGAGCCAGCGACCTTGGGCTCAAGCTGGTAAGCTTTTGCTCAAACCAGATGAGCCCGCGCTCAAGTTGGCAACCTCGGGGTTTCGAACCTGGGTCCAGTCCCACGCTTTACCCACTGCGCCACCGCCTGGTCAGGCTATTTTTTTAGAATGATTGCTAGGCCCTGGCTGGTTGCGTAGTGGATAGAGCATCACCCCGGAGTGCTGAAGTCGCCCGATGGAACCTGGGGTCACTGGCTCTATCCCAAGGTCGCAGGTTGGAGCCCCAATCAGGGCACATAGGAGAAGCAATCAATGGCACAACTAAGTGGAACGAGTTGATGCTTCTTTCTCTCCCTTGCTCTCAAAAAAATTTTTTTATCCTGACCAGTAGTCGCACAGTGAATACAGCATCAACCTGGGACACAGAGATTTGAAACCCCAAGGTCGGTAGCTTGATGAGTGTAGGCTCATCTGGCTTGAGCACAGGCTCACCAGCTTGAGAACCGGGTTGCTGGCTTGAGTGTGGCATCATCTACATGACCCTATGGTTGCTGGCTTGAGCCCAATGGTTGCTGGCTTGAAGCCGAAAAGTCACTGGCTTGAGCCCAAAGGTTGTTGGCTTAAAGCTGAAGGTTGCTGGCTTGAGCCCAAGGTCACTGGCTTGAGCAAGGGGTCACTGGCTGGGTTGGAGCCCCCAGTCAAGGCAAGAAGCAATCGATGAACTAAAGTGCGCAACTACCTGATACTTCTCATCTCTCTCCCTTCCTGTGTGTGTGTCTCTCTCGTGCACTAAAAAAATTTTTAATTAAAAAAATAAAAAAGATTGCTAGATACTGCCAATATGTAGCCAAAGGAAGCTTCACTGCTTTAGTAGGTAGATGTCATTTGCCTTTATCACAGTATGCTTTTAATTTTTGTTTGTATTTCTCTTTTTATCACTCTAGATCTTTAACTCAATATATATTTATGGACTACAAGTTATGTGACATCACCATTATTCTAGGTGCTCAAGATACAAAAACTTTGTGTCCCTGTCCTCAAGAGAACTTTACAACCTAATTAAGAAAAATATAAATATGTAAATAAAACAAAATTAAGTGAAATAGGTACTGCTGCAGTAATAATCCGTGTAAGAGGTATGGGGACATAAAGAACTAATCTCTCCTATCTGGATATGGAGTTGAATCAGGAAAGATTTCAGAGAAGGTGACTCCTTGTAGGAGGAACTTACCTTAATTACTTCTGTATCTCTAGCACCTAACACTGCTCCATAAAAACTTGGTAACAGCTAGTCTCAAAGTTGTATACACAGAGTTCCTTGACTCAATTGGCTTTTACTTTTACTCCACTTCAGAAACCCACTCCCAAGGCTGCACAACATATCATGTTAACACTGGAATTGCCTCTCCTCTGAAACCATTAACTCCAACATTAAACATTCTGACCACAGTGTTTATTTAATCTTTCTACATATTTCACAACCACTTTACCTCATTAATTCCTCCAGTCTGTAAGCGTTTCCATTTTACCTCAGTTCATCATTTTCATTTACTGTTTTTATTCTTCTACTGCATTATTCTAAAATTTGCTGTATTTTTCTTTTTTGTATTTTGTAGTATATTTCTATTGTTATATTATACAGCACTATAACTTATATGAAAATTTGTTTCCTTTTTCTATTAGATCATAATTTTCCTTAGAACAGTTACGGGACTCTTTTTATCAGTCCTGCATCCTTAATACCCAGAATAGGGCCTGACCCATAAATGCTCACTCAGATGTTTGGTGAAGGAATAGATAATGTTCTCATCATGTTCACCACTGTGGATGAGCTCTTTAAAGGTAGAAACTATCTTACCTGTATATTTCCTATAATTCATACCTTAGTCCCTCACCCATATTGGAGCCATAGTGAACTGTAAAAGTTGAAATGTATTACGGCCTGTATAAGACATGTAAAAATACGTTCCCTGATCTGTTTTGATATTCTTGTTTTAATAATCATCGAGATAACCAAATGGTTATGAGGCAAATGTAATAAATGTTCATCCTAGCAGAGGCAAATGATATAAATGGAATGTACTGGATAGAAGCCAGGAGGCCTGCACTTCAGTCCTGGCTTTGTCACACTGTGATCTGCCAAATAACCATCTCTATAAGCCTTAATTTCCTCATTCACTAAAATGAGATTTGACCAGAATTCGATTCTTGATTATGTGAGGTTCCCTAGCATGCTATACCTCTTTAAAAATTTTGTTATCAAAATGATACACTTAATATAAAAAACAGTACCTGTCCTTCTGAATTGTTTAAAGGAAGAGTCTCACTCTCCATTCTATTTTCAAAACTCTCCAGAGATACCCATTCTTAATAGTTCCCCCTGTGTTTTTAAGGCATTCTTCATGCATAAGCAAATACAATGGTAAGAGATTTCATTTTATTTACTAACTGGACATCCCCACAAATTCTAATGGGATCCTGATGCAATGAAGGGAGGACAATAAATACTTTGATAGCAGAAAGATAATTACCTACTTTTAAAAGGCCAACAGCAGAAAAAAATTAAAACCTAGAAATAAGTATTTAAAACTTCATGTGTCACCCTGACCTTGGTTATGCAATATAATATAAGTAAAAGATATATAATAAGAAAATAAACTTTGGTGGTAAGCTTCTCTACAGGAAGAAACACGGAGGGCATGAGGATTGTGAGGAAAGGATTGAAAATCATGCCAAAATCATAACCACATAAGGATGTATAGAAAGGCCCCTCCCAAAAAATCACGTAATTCTAAATATTAAAATAGCAAACACAATTCTGAAATGCAATTCTATGAGCTTAAAGATAGAGTCAACTGTAGAAAAGGAAATACCAGTTTTCCTATAGTAACTACAGCCCAGAGACAAATGTAGATTGCATGTCCTTAATCTTCTTGACAACAGTATCCTTTGAAGATCTATGTCTAATAAGAGTATCATGAAGCCAAAGGTGAAATAATTATATTTCTAACCAATTATCTCTAATGGTGGGGAAGATATATTGTAGGATGATAATCATCATAAGAATAAAATATATTATATATATATATATATATGAAGAAAGAGAAAAAGTAGGTCATTGGGAAAGTAGGAAGAATGTAGGATATTAGTTTCCCAAGAATATGGGGGAAAATGTGATCCAATGCTGGATAATTTCCCTTTCATCTGGTACCAGAGAGTATTCAAACATTAAGGAACGTGTTAGATACAGAGCCAACCTTTAACTTATGTACTCACAAACAACATAGATTTCACCTAGACTTGTACCCAGTTTTACCCTTATAGTATAAAATGACACCACTCTGGACTATAAGGAATGCTTACAGGTAAGAGATCCTGAACAAGGATCCTGTTCTGCAAAGCTAACACATTACAGAAACAAGCCCACTTTTTAAGACAAAATACAAATACAATTCCATAACATATTGTCCAGAAGTCTAATAACATTTAACTATAAATCACCTAATGAAATAATTAACTGTTACAGTCTTTACCTGGCATTTTTACAACTTAAAATACAGTAGGATAAATAACTAAAACTATACTTCAGAGTTAATGTGGAGAAAAAGAAATTATTTTTAGTTCATAAGTTATTTGATAAATTATTTTTTATTTCACCATGTAATTTTATATAAAATTTTACGTGGTATACAGTGCAAAATTTGTTAAGTTGAAAACAGTTAAGTCCAGGAACCAACTTGCAATATCTCCTACTAAATAAATGATTAGTTGAGTTTAAGTGAATTCTGGGACTATAAACTTCTACCAAATCTACCTTGTTTCCAAACATTTAAAAATACAAACAGAAATAAGGAACTGAAATCATTCTGTTTTCCTGCACCCTTTAGGTTAGAAGGAACAACATTTCCTGACACTAGAAAATGGCAAGTCAGCCTCACTTTCACAAGTCAGTGGTTGAAGCTATGGTTTTCAAATCTGGGTAGAACATCATTTTCAGACTCTAAGATTCTTACAAGAAATTTTCACTACCAGACATACCTACATAAACTAGAATACAGAACTAAATATATAAAGAATATTAAACTAAATATATAAAGTAGTACAGCAGTTCTCAAACTTTAGAGTCCTAAAAATGTTACGATCTCTTCATTCACCTCTCTCTTCATTGCCTCTTCCCACTATTTCCAATGAAAATTTCCAAGTTAGCCAACACAAATTGGTTCAGAAATCTAAAAGTCTGTCGTGGTCAATCTAAGTCATAAGTGGCTCATGTGCTACTTTCTGGCTGCAAAGGCTCAATACTCAATACATTCCACTTAAAGTTCAAAGTGAAATGATCATGTAGCAATTAGGCCCTAAAAGACTCTTTAGAATTTCTCTATTAGATAGGATAGCACAATAGATCTATTTGGCCCCACCTGGAGTGAGCTTAGATACTTGATCCACTGTCACTTAAAATATACTTTTTGTGTGTGTGTGACAGAGAGAGGGACAGACAGGTAGGAAGGGAGAGAGATGAGAAACATCAATTCTTTGTTGTGGCCCCTTAGTTGTTCATTGATTGCTTTCCCATATGTGCCCTGACAGGGGGCTACAGCAGACTTAATGCCCCCTTGCTCAATCCAGCGACCTTGGGCTCAAGCTGGGGAGCCTTGCTCAAACCAGATGAGCCCATGCTCCAGCTGGCAACCTCGGGATTTCGAACCTGGGTCCTCCACGTCCCAGTCCGATGCTCTATTCACTGAGCCACTGCCTGGTCAGGCTAAAATATACTTTTTTTTTTTTTTTTTTTTTTTTACCTAGGCAGGGTCACTTTTTTTTTCCTTTTTTTTGAGACAGAGCAAGAGTCAGAGAGAGGGACAGATAGATAGGGACAGACAGACAGGAACCGAGAGAGATGAGAAGCATCAATCATCAGTATTTTTTTTGTTGCAACACCTTAGTTGTTCATTGATTGCTTTCTCATATGTGCCTTGACCGTGGGCCTTCAGCAGACTGAGTAACCCCTTGCTCAAGCCAGCGACCTTGGGTCCAAGCTGGTGAGCTTTGCTCACACCAGATGAGCCCGCGCTTAAGCTGGTGACCTCGAGGTCTCGAACCTGGGTCCTCCGCATCCCAGTCCGACACTCTATCCACTGCGCCACTGCCTGGTCAGGCTAAAATATACATTTTTAAAAAGAATTTTGTGATACAATACCTGAAGTCTTTGTAGGAAAGCCAATAACTAATATGGTCAATAACTACTCCTTGTAAGAGGCCTTAAAAGTAGACTGTTAAGTTAGAGCCCCAAAGCTAGCTCTCCACTAAATTTTACAATCTTGGATTCTCTGTGATGAAAAACTATTAAATTCTTTGCCATTCATCCTTAACCAAAATACCCATTTCAATTCTAAGGAGACAAAAATGAGGCAGTCAAAATATACACCTACTTTCCTTCTTGCCATATACCTTACTGCATGTCACATTACTACTACCAAGAGTCACTATGCTAATAATTATTTCAAAGGGTTCCTAAGCATCTGAAAAAGAGGTGTCTTGGTTCCTGATTACTGTGTAACAGAAAAATGATCTTCCCAGAAGACAGTCATCCTTGGAAAATAAGCAATGAAAGAATCCTGTCATCTGTGTTTTACTTACCCTCAGTAACATCCTGGGGGTTAGAAGTCCGGTCACTGGCCGGATCCAGTGCCACAGTTGCCAGTGAAGTGGTGGCTCCAGACATCTCACTCATAGGCTCACTACGGCTTGTTTCTGGCACACTCTCCCGGGAACTAAATCTTACTCGGGAACTGGATCGGGAACTGAGGTCTGGGCTGGTGTCTGACAAACCTGGAATATCATCAATCTTTGTTGGTGTCACCATGAACCGAACTGAAGCCATCTTGGTGGTTTCTGGAGGATGCATTTTTTCTTTTTCTTTTCCTTTATAAGGGCAAAGAAAAAAAGGGAAAAAACTGCAAAATCCTTCCTCCTACGCTAGCTGATTTTGATCACAAAAATAGAAAAGATAACTTAAAAACCCCCTCAGTTATCTTGATTCACACCACAAAGAGCCCCAAATAAGAACCTTTATACTCAGAATTCAAGCGGACTGTCTTAGAAAGTACACTACTAGCAGATGAAAAATAAGGGGAAAAAAAGACAAAACGATGCCAATTTTGTGTAACTTTGTTCCTTCAGAATGACGAGCTATCTAGCTATGCCTCCTGGTCCAGGGCTGCGGGTTCAGTGCCATGGTCTTAGAGAAAGAAGCAGGTGAAGACTTTCTCCCTTTGACCCTCAGGTTTCAGCCGAGGTAGTTAGTCCTTTATCTGGTAAACGTCCCACGGTTTTAGTTGAGCGAGTGCGCACAGGGCCACCCTTATCATGCAAATATAGCGGAGAGATTGTAAAACCAGTGTACACCAGCCACCTGTTGTATATCAGGTGAATACCCCACAGGTCTGGCTGGGAGGAGGTGTGTGTAGAGCCACCCGAGGTTTCTGAGGCCGATAATCCACTTGGGTCTGGTGGGAGAGGTGCGCATGCATAACGGGAAAAATATCCCACACTAGGACAGGAGAAGGAGGAGAGAAGGGTGAACAGAGAAGGATGCAGGGGCAGAGCAGATTCCTGCCTCCAAGAGGTCCGCGGGGGTGGCCCGCCCGCTCTTCTGGCAGAAAGGTCCCTGGGATTTGGGAAGAGCGGCTAGCGGATCGAGACACCTCAGACTGTAGCTCAGGGTCGTGGCAGGTCGTTGCTAGTCCATCGAGTCCACGGTCCGCTTGTCGGTTTCCCCTGCGTGTAACAGGACGCGCGACTCCTTCCAGGAGACGCTTCCTCCCCTACCAGGTCCCTGGCGCAGGTCAGCCCCTCGCCGTTTTTCCTTCGAGTCCTAGCAGAAGAGGAGACGACTTCTTAGGCTGGCTCTTGCTGTAAGGAGGGAGGCGATGAAGGGAGGAGGAGGTCGCAGGTGCGGGATCCCGGCGCCAGCTGATGCAGGGTGCGCGCGCAGCTGTTGTTTACGAGCGGGTAACTGTTTCAGAGCCGCAGCACACCCGGGAGCGCTCGGGCTGGCGGGGAGGGCGCCCCCTCCCCGACCAGACGCCGGAACAGCAGTTACGTGACCTCGCCGCTCCCGGCCCTGGGCCCGGCGGGCTGAGCCGGCGCCGCCGTAGCCCCTCCCTTCCCTCCTGGCTTGTTCCTCATTCGAGGTTAACGGTCCCAAGAGAAGCGAGGGTAGCGGTCGTAGGGTGGAACCGCGGGGAGCTCCGCCCAGCCTCTGCCACCGGCAGTAAGACGGACAGACTTGCGCGCATGCGCTCGCTGGAATTGCAGCGGGATTGGCGGGTGAGGGCGGGGCCGAACGTGGGAGGTCCGGGGCACTCCGGATGTTCGGACCTGAGCTAAGTGCACTATCCTTCTCCTTCTTGGTCCTGCTTTGTTGGCCCTTTTCACTCTGGAGGCATCTCAGGGAGCAGGCGCTGAGCCTTACCTTCAGAACCTCAAAAATCCCCTTTAATAAAAGTGTTTTTGAAAAGTCTTGACTGACTTTTAAAGAAAACACAAACTTCCTAATACCATATATCTAGGTATGACCCTTAATGGAATTTTTATGTAGAGGACTATCCTAAAGCATTGTAGCAGCAATTTTCAGCTAGTGTGCAGAAAGAATTTTTAAAGCATTCAATACCTTACTATTTAGTCAGGGGCACAAACTTCTTTTCTCAGAGGTTGTCAAATAAAAAAATGACAACAGCCAGCCAGACTGTGGTGGTGCAGTGGCTAGAGCATCCACTTGGGAATGCTGAGGTCCTAGGTTCAAAATCCTGAGGTCACAGGCTTGGGTGGAGCTCATTGGGCTTGAGCTCAGGGGTTGCTGCCTTGAAGACCAAGGTCGCTGGCTTGAGCAAGGGATTACTGGCTTGGCTGGAGTCCCCCTGGTCAAGGCACATATGAGAAGCAATCTTCAAACTGAAGTGCTGCAATTACGATTTGATGCTTCTCATCTCCCTTCCTGTCTCTTTTTAAAATTAATAATAGTAATAGTAATAATAGTGCCCTAGCTTACAGAGTCATAAAGAAGACTAACCACCCCAAATCAGGTGATATTAGCCATTATAAAAGTATCCACTTTTCTCCATGCAAGTCTCTCATGTGAAATAGGAAAACGAAACAAAACAAAAAGCCACTGCAGCTATAGCCATCTGATGTGAATGAATCAAAATTATACCTATTTTTCTGTCAGATCAGCAAAAAAATATTTTGGTGTGCCAGAATTTTAGTAATTAGTTTATGTGTATCATGAGATGAAAAAGGTTGAAAATTGTTGCATTGTATCCTCAAATTTATGCACTTTTTGTTATATTTCCCCCCTTTTCCTTTCCTTTATTTTTTTATTATTATTATTTTTTGCATTTTTCTGAAGCTGGAAACAGGGAGACAGTCAGACTCCCGCATGCGACCGACCGGGATCCACCCGGCACGCCCACCATGGGGCAACGCTCTGCCCACCAGGGGGCGATGCTCTGCCCATCCTGGGTGTCGCCATGTTGCGACCAGAGCCACTCTAGCGCCTGAGGCAGAGGCCAAGGAGCCATCCCCAGCGCCAGGGCCATCTTTGCTCCATTGGAGCCTTGGCTGCGGGAGGGGAAGAGACAGAGAGGAAGGCTCGGTGGAGGGGTGGAGAAGCAAATGGGCGCTTCTCCTATGTGCCCTGGCCGGGAATCGAACCTAGGTCCTCCGCACGCTAGGCCGACGCTCTACCGCTGAGCCAACCGGCCAGGGCTCCTTTCCTTTAAATAGTGGTCCCCAACCTTTTTTGGGCCATGGACCAGTTGAATGTCAGAAAATATTTTCACGGGCCCTGGCCGGTTGGCTCAGTGGTAGAGCGTTGGCCTGGCGTGCAGAAGTCCTGGGTTCGATTCCTGGCCAGGGCACACAGGAGAAGCGCCCATCTGCTTCTCCACCCCTCCCCCTCTCCTTCCTCTCTGTCTCTCTCTTCCCCTCCCGCAGCCAAGGCTCCACTGGAGCAAAGATAGCCCGGCGCTGGGGATGGCTCCTTGGCCTCTGCCTCAGGTGCTAGAGTGGCTCTGGTTGCAACAGAGCGACGCCCCGGATGGGCAGAGCATCGCCCCCTTGTGGGCATGCTGGGTGGATCCCGGTAAGGCACATGCAGGAGTCTGTCTGACTGCCTCCCCGTTTCCAGCTTCAGAAAAATACAAAAGAAAAAAGAAAAAAAAGAAAATATTTTCACGGACCGGCCTTTAGGATGGGATGGATAAATGCACAAAATAAAATTATGTGACCGGCATAAAAACTGTGGTATTTTAAAATGTAATTGTCGAACTTATGAGACAAGCGTCAAGAGTGAGTCTTAGATGAATGTAACAGAGGGAATCTGGTCATTTTTAAAAAATAAAACATTCAGACTTAAATATAAATAAAATGGAAATACTGTACGTTATTTATTCTTTCTCTGCGGACCGGTACCAAATGGCCCATGGACTGGTACTGGTCCACAGCCCGGGGGTTGGGGACCACTGCTTTAAACAAAATGCTGTCTTTCACCATGTATACCATATTGTGCACCTTAATTATGTAGTTTGTTAACTATACTTCAATAAAGCTGAAAAAAAGTGCTATGTTGGTCCTGGCTGGGTAGTCAGGGCAAGTAGAGAAGCAATCAATTAGTAAACAACTAAAAATGGAACAAAAAGTTGATGCTTCTCTCTTTCGCTCTACCCCCCTTCTGTCTCTGTCTCTGAAATCAATGGAAAAATATTTTAAGATGCTATGTTCACTTTCTATTCAGACTAACATTCCATTAATAAAAATGTCTTTAATATTAAACCTGAAGATATTTTCTCTTGACTGTTTTCCCTACTATTGCCACCAGAATATTTTTCTTAGTATGCTTATTTAACGCATGAATAGAGGTGGTCAATATATTTTGGCTTATCAATGTTTTAATCAAAAGTTGTTTCCTTCCCTGGCTAGGTGGTTCTGTTGGTTAAGCTTCGTCCTGAGCTAAGGTTGTGGATTTGATCGCTGGTCAGGGCACATACAAGACTCAGCCAATGAATGCATAAATAAGTAAAACAACATACAATGTTTCTCTCAGCCTCCTTTTTAAAATCAATAAATTAAAAAAAGAAGTTACTTCCTATAGCTTTGATCAAGACATGTAAATTTAGCAATATGGGCCTTGGCTTTGCCTGTGTCCTTGCTCTACACAAGTGGAAATGTTTAAGCATCATTCTTAGCAGGAGTTCAGAACTGTATTTAAGACTTGAGCCAGGAAATTCTCCTTTATCAAATGACAAAGTCCAACTAAAAAGATCCAGGTAACAAAATGAGAAATAATTCCCACTTAATATGTAAACCTCTCCAAAGCTAGATGCTTTATAAAACTTGGTGTTACTGATTCTAACTTGAAGAAACAAGACATTTACCTCCCTAAAGGATGTTTACTTCTCAGGCAGGCCTATTGTTTATTCAAATCTCACAGAATTTCCCTTTATAAATAAATGCTGGAGTTCTTCAACAGCCAATTTTGTTTTATACAAGTATTTCCATTCATATATTTTTATTACCTAATACCAATATATTAATTAACCCTCTTAAGACTTCTGTCTCTGAGCACATCTCAGATGTTAATACGGTGTGTCTGTAAAGTCATGGTGCACTTTTGACCAGTCACAGGAAAGCAACAAGACGATAGAAATGTGAAATCTGCACCAAATAAAAGGAAAACCCTCCCAGTTTCTGTAGGATGATGTGGCAGCATGTGCGCATGCGCAGATGATGACTTAACACCGTGTATACAGCGGAGCAGCCCATGGCCATGCCAGTCGAGATGTGGATGGTACAGAGGAAAGTTCAGTGTGTTCTGTGGCTCACTAAATTCAAATCCGTGACCAAAGTGCAATGTGAATATCGGCGCATTTATAACAAGGTGCCACCACATAGGAATAACATTACTCGGTAGGATAAGCAGTTGCAGGAAACCGGCAGTTTGGTGGAGAAACCCCATTCTGGTAGGCCATCAGTCAGTGATGAGTCTGTAGAGGCTATATGGGATAGCTACCTAAGGAGCCCTAAAAAATCTGTGTGTGAGCCCACATCGAACTGCAATGAATAGGTATGAAACTGGGAGAGTTTTCCTTTTATTTGGTGCAGATTTCACATTTCTATCATCTTTTGTTGCTTTCCTGTGACCAGTCAAAAGTGCACCATGACTTTATGGACACACTGTATGTAGTGGATATCTTAAGGAAAAAGTCCTAGTATATTCAAACCAGTTTACCTTTCTTCTCTACTTCAATTCCGAATATTTCCAGGTCAAAGTCTTTTCAGTTCAGTCTACACAAAACATGGGATGGAACAAAACTAATCGCTTTTTTGGGGGATTATATTTGGGGAGATAAATTATGAAGACAGAATTACAGTCAACATTTATAAAAACTGAGAGATTTCATTAACTGACTTTGGTACTTAAGAAACTTCCATACCAGCCTGACCAGGCGGTGCCGCAGTGGATAGAGTGTTGGACTGGGACGCAGAGGACTCGGGTTCAAGACCCTGAGGTCCCCAGCTTGAGCGCGGGCTCATTGGGTTTGAGCAAGGCTCACCAGCTTGAGCCCAAGGTCGCTGGCTCGAGCAAGGGGTTACTCGGTTTGCTGTAGCCCCCTGGTCAAGGCACATATGAGAAATCAATCAATGGACAACTAAGGAACCGAAACGAAGAACTGATGTTTCTCATCTCTCTCCCTTCTTGTCTGTCCATCCCTATCTGTCCCTCTCTCTGACTCTGTCTCTGCCACAAAAATAAAAATAAACTTCCACACCAGATCTTTTTTTTCTAGCCATTTGCAGAATATTTAACATTTCCTCAATCATTATTCCCTTACTAGGACAGGATAACTTTTTAAAAATTTGTCAGATCCATCTGACTAGGCAGTGGCGCAGTGGATAGAGCGTCGGACTGGGATACCAAGGACTCAGGTTCGAGACCCTGAGGTCGCCAGCTTGAGCGCGGGGTCATCTGGCTTGAGCAAAAGCTCACCAGCCTGGACCCAAGATCACTGGCTCAAGCAAGGGGTTACTCGGTCTGCTGAAGGCCCACAGTCAAGGCACATATGAGAGGCAATCAATGAACAACTAAGGTGTCACAACGAAAAACTAATGATTGATGCCTCTCATCTCTCCGTTCCTGTCTGTCTGTCCCTGTCTATCCCTCTCTGTCTCTGTAAAAAAAAAAAAAAAAAAAAAAAAAAGTCAGATCCATTGCTATGAACCCTTTAAGTGAATAGGCTAATATATAAAAAATAGCTCAACAGGAAAGAAGTATTTCATTTCATTATTCCTATAAGTTAAATAATTGATTTGAAAATCATGTCTTCTATTATCTATGACCAAGTTTAGATTTTTTTCCCCCTCTCAGTAGTCATCAACTATCCTGAATTTTTCTACTGGGATGATCTGATTCCAAGAGAAACATATCTACCCCTTTTCAGGGCCAGTCTTTTAATTTTTATTTACTGATTTTAGCAAGAGAGAAATAGGTAGAGATATAAATAGATAGATAGAGGATAGATAGATAGGAGACAAAAACATCAAGCTGTTCCTGTATGTTCCCTGACCAGGGTCAAACCTGCAACCTCTGTGCTTCGGTATGATGCTTAACCAACTGAGCTATCTGGCCAGGGCCAATCTTAATAAATCAAATTTACGCTGATTTAAATTACATCTGCTTTTTGAGTCTAGAATTGTGATGCAATAAGAAAATATTGTATAGCCTGACCTGTGGTGGCGCAGTGGATAAAGAGTCGACCTGGAAATGCTGAGGTCGCCGGTTCGAAACCCTGGGCTTGCCTGGTCAAGGCATACATGGGAGTTGATGCTTCCAGCTCCTCCCCCCTTCTCTCTCTCTCTGTCTCTCTCTCTCTGTCCCTCTCTCTCTCCTCTCTAAAAATGAATAAAGAAAAAAAAAAAAAGAAAGAAAATATTGTATAATTAGAAGACAATCTACAAAACAATTTTTTTTTCAGAGACAGAGAGAGAGGGATAGACAGGGACAGAGAGATGAGAAGCATCAATCATTAGTTTTTCGTTGCACATTGCAACACCTTAGTTGTTCATTCATTGCTTTTTCTTTTTTTTTTTTTTTCATTTTTCTGAAGCTGGAAACAGGGAGAGACAGACAGACTCCCGCATGGGCCCGACCGGGATCCACCCGGCACGCCCACCAGGGGTGATGCTCTGCCCACCAGGGGGCGATGCTCTGCCCATCCTGGGCGTCGCCATGTTGCGACCAGAGCCACTCTAGCGCCTGAGGCAGAGGCCACAGAGCCATCCCCAGCGCCCGGGCCATCTTTGCTCCAATGGAGCCTTGGCTGCGGGAGGGGAAGAGAGAGACAGAGAGGAAGGCACGGTGGAGGGGTGGAGAAGCAAATGGGCGCTTCTCCTGTGTGCCCTGGCCGGGAATCGAAACCGGGTCCTCCGCACGCTAGGCCGACGCTCTACCGCTGAGCCAACCGGCCAGGGCTGCTTTTTCATATGTGCCTTGACCGCGGGCCTTCAGCAGACGGAGCCAGTCAGCTTGCTCGAGCCAGTAAGCTTTTGCTCAAACCAGATGAGCCCGCACTCAAGCTGGCGACCTCGGGGTCTCAAACCTGGAACCTCTGCATCCCAGTCCAATGCTCTATCCCAGGGGTCCCCAAACTTTTTACACAGGGTGCCAGTTCAGTGTCCCTCAGACCACTGGAGGGCTGGACTATAGAAAAAACTATGAACAAATCCCTATGCACATTGCACATATCTTATTTTAAAGTAAAAAAACAAAACGGGAACAAATACAATATTTAAAATAAAGAATAAGTAAATTTAAATCAACAAACTGACCAGTATTTCAATGGGAACTATGGGCCTGCCTTTGGCTAATGAGATGGTCAATGTCTGGTTCCATATTTGTCACTGCTAGCCGTAACAAGTGATATGACACGCTTCTGGGCCATGATGCGTGCATTCTGCGTCACCAGAAGTAGTATACTGTACGTGAGCGATGCCACGCTTTGCGGCGCCGCCACATACAGTACTCCAGGAGCACAGGATGCAGCTCTCTCCTCCTCTCACTGACCATTAATGAAAGAGGTGCCTCTTCCAGAAGTGCAGCGGGGGCCAGATAAATGGCCTCAGGGGGCCGTAGTTTGGGGACCCCTGCCCACTGCACCACCGCCTGGTCAGGCTCTACAAAACAATTGTTAAATCTGTGGCATTAAGTAAATATTCAAATCCCATGTCAAAAGCCCAATAAGACTGGGAAATGAGTGGATTAACTTGACAAGGAGAGGTAGAAAAAAAAAGTCAGCTAGCCTTTTTTGAAACAATATTTTGCCTCATGTTCCCTCTAATATAAAGTAATTGGGGTCCTGGCCGGTTGACTCCGTGGTAGAGCACTGGTCCCACATATAGATGTGCCAGGGTTGGATTCCCAGTCAGGGAACACAGAAGCAACCATCTGCTTTTCCACCCCTCCCACTCTGCCCCCACCCCATGGCTCCATTGGTTAGAGCGTATCAGTAGGGCTCAAGGATGGCTCCTGGAGCCTACATATCAAGGGAAATAGCTCGGTGGCAAGCATGGCCCCAGATGGGGGTTGCCGGGTCAAGGTGCACGCAGGAGCCTGTTTTTTTTTTTTTATCTCTATCTCCCCTCCTCTCACTTGGAAAAGAAGAAAAAATAAATCAAGTAATTGGATTAAAAATTTATGGTTGCCCCATGACAGCTACTCCAATCTTCAGACATCTCCCCATTACTTTGTCATTAACCCTCAAAAGTAGCACAAAAACAACAAAGTCCCCGCTTGAATCTCTCATATCTCATCTCTTAAACTAAGATTCTTGTAGAGTTCCATATAGCAGCTAGCTGCCAGAGAGAAATATAAAGTTAGGTGTATGTAAGAGGGCAATTCCTTAAAGGAGAGAAAAAAATGCCTGGGAATATTACAACAGGGGCAGTAAATATGCATACAGACATTTCCTATTCACAATGGTTGGATGACACTTTAGATCAGGGGTCTCAAACTCGCGGCCCGCCGCACAATTTTGTGCGGCCCGCAGACTAATCCACGAAGTTCAAAATATTTTGGATAAAATTAAGTAAGCCCGTGGATTAGTCTGCGGGCTGCACAACATTGAGTTGAAAAGGAAGTAGAAATTATGAGAAAGTGGGATTAAATAAATTAAGTGACTTTCTTAAGTTATACAAAGAGGAGAGAATCCTGATCTCCTTTCAATTCACTGCCTTCCTTTTACAATATGGCTATTATTTGTCAAGCAACTCTTCTGTTTTGAGTCAAGATGTCATTATAAGGGGCAAGAAATTACTTACCTGACTACTTGGATGTTTTTCAGCGAAAGCCAACAATTTTGTACGAGCCTTCTCTTCCCTTCCCCAACACCCTCCCATCACAGCACTGCTCCTGCTACAGCAGCTACTTAAGATTTTCTTTCAAGTGTACTCCTTGTACCCCTGGGTTACTCTTCCCTCCCACTTCTATCGTTTTTGGGGTTTTTTTAAACTACTCATTTCTTCCCACAATATATACAAAAGAGCTCTTTCAAGTCATTTTAATAACCTGGCAGTGAGTCAAAATATGAAAAGAAGATTCAGACTTGTCCTTAAGGGGAATGCTATCATGATTGCCTTGCACAAGCATGACCAAAGGTAATGACGACACCGGATTCCAAAGAGCAAGGGTGGTAAAAAGGCTTCAAGGCTCACGGATTGAAGAGCTTGGATTTGGAAAGTCTCAGAGGGGAAGCGGGCGGCAGGAGAGACATGAAATTTAAGGGTCCCTCAGAGTACAGGGCGCGGTTGCTGGGTCATCAGCACCTTGAAACGTTTCTTGATGGTAATTCGGTGTCGAGAGTACTTGTCGTCTGGGGAGAACCGAGCAGGATGAGCCGAGCAGGTCTGGTGTCCCATAGGGTCAACCTTCTGCTCGGAGAAGAAAGAGAGGACAAGAAAACTCCATCATTGGTTTCGTAAGGGTCATGGAGGTTGGGATGGGGAGGCGAACAGGTGAAAAAAGGTAAACAGGAAGACTGGAGGCGCGACGGTCAGAACGAGCAGTCACACACTCCAGCTTCTACCCCGTCCGACAGCTGCGCTTTCTAGCACCCCTTACCCAGCTCCGCACCTCCGTGGCTGATTTCAACCTCTCCTCCCACCTACTTTTCTTCCCACGCTCATTTACAATCTGTTCCCTTTTCTCACCTTCAGGGTATAAACCCGGTCCCCTTGTTCGTTGAGATAATACTGGAGAAACATTGCTACGCTGAAGCCGAAGGATCCAAGTGCTAACTGATCGCCTCACGTGTTTGTCAACTTCCTTCCCCTGTAGCCGGAAGTTTCTCTCAAGGCATGCCGGTAAATGTAGTCCATTGTAGGCTTTTCTCCAGCGGGGCAGAAGGCGGCGCACTATTGCAGGATTTGGCCCAGTAGCAACCATGTTGCAGCCTTGCAAACATTGGCGCCAGTTGCTACATTGCTGGCTTTTAAAGACACGTGGAATGTGCCCATTGTGTGCCAGACACTGCTAGGCGTTACGGGGGGATAGGAATGGATATGGGTTGAATATTAGTGAGTAGAATCCTGTCTTTATTGTAAGACGCACACCCATTTCAGGGGCAGTGGGCTTCTATTGCCTGGAAAAACATAAGGCTCCAATATTCAGAGTCCCTTTACCCTAGGAAAGAAACAAAGTTTTCTTTCCTCCCCTCTTTTATATCCAGTTTCTCCTGCCCTATTTCAAAGCATTGGCGGTAAAGAGGGCATGATGGGTATTTAATATTCTGTACAGCAGAGAGAGCGTGAAGTTAGTTCATGAAACGGGTGAAGTGTGTTTTAGTGATTGAATCAAGATTCAAACTCAGAACTCTACCACAAATTTATCGCATTTTCTTATAGTGGTGAGTACCTATTAAAAGCATAATAAGAGCTACCTCTTAGGGTATTTCTAATATTTTAAAGAACTTAGAAATTCTCCTTATAGGGTTCTAAAGATATGAAAATTGGAACTCAGGTAATATAAAGATGATTGTTGTAGTATTATTTATAATCGAAAAAACATTGGAACATAATTAATTTTAGTTTTAGTTTTGTTTTGTTTGTATTTTTCTGAAGTGAGAGAAGCAGGGAGGCAGAGAGACAGACTCCCTCATGCTCCCACTGGGATCCACCTGGCAAGCCCACTAGGGGGCAATGCTCTGCCCATCTGGACCCTTGCTTCGTTGCAATCGGAGCCATTCTAGTGCCTGAGGCAGAGGCCATGGAGCTGTCCTCAGCGCCCAGGCTGACTTTGCTCCAATGGAGCCTTGGCTGCGGGAGGGGAAGAGAGAACTAGAAAGAAGGGAGAGGGGGAGGGGTGGAGAAGCGGATGGGTACTTCTCCTGTGTGCCCTGACCCGGAATGAAACCCTGGACATCCATATGCCTGGCCTACGCTCCACCAGAGCCAACCAGCAGGGCCATATATTAATTTTAAACCCAAAAAAATCTGAAAGCTCTTTAAGAAAAATAATATAACTTAATGATATAGACATATTTACTTGCAGTGCATAAAATTCTGCAAGGATTCACGAGAAACATAATATTGGGACAAATAACTTGGGTTCCAGAGGAAAGGAGTGGGAGGGAGATTGCTGAATACTATTTTGCATACTCTTACTTTAGGACCATGCTAATGTAGTACATATTAAAAAATTTAAAATTATTTAACAAAGTTTTTAAATTACAAAAATAATTAAACAGACAAAAGGACTTTTTGGCCTTGAATGCCAGTTGTTGATAGTGAAGGGCTTTTCAGCCAAGGATTAAGGCTGAGCCTTCTATGGACTGCTGAGCTGATGGTAGTGGACAGTTTGGGAACTGCAGGACAGCTTTCCAAGTAAATAATATGCATACTGCTGCCAAACACTCTGGATCTTTCCAGAAAATCCTAATTTCAGATATTCCATTCCCTGGGTCCTTAAGTATAAGTACTATGTGTTCCGAGTTTGATTCAGAAAATATAGCCAAAATTGAACTGAATCAAGTGTCTGCCACAACCTGCTATTAATAGGAAGTCAGTTACAGAACTGGGTGGGACTGAAGGGCACAAAACTAAATACATTAATGAAGAATTGTATAGGGAATGGAGATGTAAAATATAATGTTGGGAATCTGAGAAAGAATTTACAAATTGCCCTAAAGAGGTGCACAACAATTGTGTTGCCATATTCTGGTTTGGAGGGAGCTCCTGGTTACTACCCCTGTGGGCTATCTCCCTACCCCCATCCCGGTTTCCCCTCTCCCCTCCCCCACTGCAGAATGCCTTGAGTCCTAGATTCTAGTTCTGTTTTGATCTGATCTTTACCCTTCCCTCCTTGGATCCCTGTGTGTCTGCTGGAGCCAGGTTACTCTCTGTGTCCTGGACCTGACTTTCTCATTCTGGAGGCTTCCAGACAGCCATGGTTAGTGCCCGAACCTGAGAGAATGACTTCAGATGGAGGTAAGGCTGCAGGTGGCAGCGGGGAAGGTTCTTGGAGATTCAAATTTGACACTTTACCTGAGGATGATTTGAACTGACCTAGAGGGGTGGGAGAGCAGTAGACCTCACCAAAGGCATCACACTTGGGGAGGCTGAGGAAGGAGATTTAGCCATTAAGACTGGGGGTTGGGAAGGAAGAGGGCCTTCTGGCCGGCAGATCAAAGCACCTGAGAAGTGAGTGCTGAGGTATAAAGGAGGGAGGCAATTAGCAACTGGCTAGTCTGGAAGAAGGACCCCTTCGACATTTGTGTGTGGCAGGGACAGGAGTGTGTGTAGTATGTGTGACATGAAGACAGTTCAAGGGGAAGGCCCAAGTTCCTGTGTCTTCTTTAAGTAACTGGGGTTTGCTCTGGAATTTTGGCCATGAGAGAATTGAGCTGGGACCACTCTCAATGGGGGGTAGAGTGGGGTTGGGTAGAAGCCTTCTTTAGAAAAGCTGTTCAGTGGGATTATCTGTTGCTAAATCTGTAGAGAAATGTCCTCTGAAAGCTAGACTGGAAGGTACTCTAAGTACCTCTGCTCAGAGTCTCATGGCTCCTTCTAGCCTCAGAGAGGGCTTTATTTTCAGTCTAGGGAGCAGTTTACTTGATTCCCCGAGGGCCAGAGCAGGTGGGTCACTCCAGACAGGATGGGAGCTGGGGCTGCCCTGATAAGCTCTTAATTTTTCTACCTTTTGTGGAACTCGGGCCTTCAGCCCCATTTTGTTGTGTCCAAATTCCTGGCCCTCTGCTCTATACTCGAGTTGACAAGTTTGCTCATATTCTCTGTCTCCACGGTCAGGAAGTGGAAGCTGAGTGTTATTAGTTTGCCAGAGGAATATTCTTTATAAGGGGGATGAAAGTAGCATGAAATTGGACAGATGAGCTATTATTATTATAAAAAGTCCCAGGAGACAGGTGTCCTGATTAATAAGGTGACCAACTTTTTTACAATGAAAAGGAGAACAAAAATAAATTGAAGAAAACAACATCATAAATAATAGAAACAGCCTGACCTGTGGTGGCGCAGTGGATAAAGCGTCAACCTAGAAACACTGAGGTTGCCGGTTCAAAACCCTGGGCTTGCCTGGTCAAGGCACATATGGGAGTTGATGCTTCCTGCTCCTCCCCCTTCTCTCTCTCTCTCTCTCTCTCTCTCAATCTCTCTCTCTCTCTATCTATCTCCCCTCTCCTCTCTAAAATGAATAAATAAATAAAAATTTAAAAACAAACAAACAAACAAACAAAATAATAGAAACATTTTATTCATTGCAACAATAATACACTATAATATGATAAATGCATACTAAAAACATTTGTAATATTTTATATTGTAATTATGCTTATATGCCTATTAATTTTTAATAATAATTGTAAGGAAAAAAACTACTCATTTAGTAAAACTAAATATCAAACAAAAGCACTAATTTGGAGTGATATTCGGGTATATTTATTGTTTTATAATTTAAAAAAATCTGTTTTATGCAACTATTTAATCAAAATGCATTATTAATATATGGTTTTAGGTTAGATTTCCACTTTAAAACTCGAATTTTGAGAAAATACTTGTAAATAAAATTATACATATTTAGAAATTATTAAATAGATAATGAATTAATAAAACATGAGTTGTGCTTCCTGTCTATGATTGAATATTCACTGGGAAAGAAATAATCGTGAGTCTACAATGTCATATGTGCCTTGTCATGTTTCAGTAAGAAGTACACCAAGCCATTTGTGCACTCGGTATATCACGCGCTCTCTCACGATCTCTCGTGCAGAGTGCGTGCGTCTCATAATTGGTCTCACCGCACTGTACTGATTCTTTTTTTTTTTTTTTACAGGGACAGAGAGAGAGTCAGATAGAGGGATAGATAGGGACAAACAGGAACGGAGAGAGATGAGAAGCATCAATCATCAGTTTTCGTTGTGACACCGTAGTTGTTCATTGATTGCTTTCTCATATGTGCCATGACCGCGGGCCTTCAGCAGACTGAGTAACCCCCCGCTAGAGCCAGTGACCTTGGGTCCATGCTAGCGAGCTTTTTGCTCAAGCCAGATGAGCCCGTGCTCAAGCTGGCAACCCCAGGGTCTCGAACCTGGGTCCTTCCGCATCCCAGTCGGACGCTCTATCCACTGCGCCACCGCCTGGTCAGGCTTTTTTTTTTTTTTTTTTTTTTTTTTTTTTACTGTACTGATTCTTGACGAATCATTATGTCAAATACAGATACGTCACATCACACGCAATGGATCAACTCTGCATCAATCGAATACGGACTTTTACAGATTAGTCTTCCAATATCAAAAAGAAGGACAAGTAGGAGGACACTTTTCAAGGGAGGATGGAACTTACAAAAGAAGGACTGTCCTCCTTAAGGGAGGACGATTGGTCACCTTATGATTAAGTTATGTTTTATGTGTTTATCCTTGGTCTCTTTGACTAGAGCCCATATAGCTCCTCCTTAGCAAATACTGTTTCAGACTTTATTGTCAGTGCCTTGTCCTTGGTGGATCCTAAATTTCTGATAGCAGCTCCAAGCCGAAGGATCACAGATACTCTATCTGCTTCTCCAAATTTTTAACATGAGCAGCAGCTACTTACAGCTCTGGAAAACTCTTCTTCCCACTCTGCCCCACCCTCGGCCATTTCCTGGCCTTTATCCCTAGTCATTCCTGGCTATTATATAACAAAGTTTCTGAGAGCCAAACATTTAATCCACACCCCCTTCTCATGGGAACAGCACTTCTGTGAGTGGCAGGGACCACAGAGCTGCTGAAAGGAGGAGGGTTCAGGTGGTTTGAGTGAATTTGGAATATGTTGGAGTAAGAGGCGTACCACCTGTATGCTGGGTTGGATGTGTTTTGGAGTCTGAGCTCTTGGGGCCAAGAGTCATTGCAACTTCTCTAGCGCAATAATTTTCAATTGGGAGTAAGGGACATCAAAATCACTTGGGGGGGGTAATTTGCAAACTATACAAGTTCCTCCTTCACATCCTTTTCTTTACCTGTAGAGCTCTGATTCCTTAAGGACTAAAGTGGAATTCTGATAACCCAGTTTCTAGTCTGCTTTCTCCTATTCCATTCCCTCTTTTTCTTTTGTCTCAACAGCATCTCGATTGTCTGGACCAGATATGACCATGAAACCTGGCACTGCCCTGTCTCCTTTCAGTGCGCTTGGCATTCCCCCACCTGCTCCTGGCCCAGCAGACCAACCATCCTGGGAGCTGCCTCCACAGCCCCCCATGCCTTCAGCTTTCTCTCCAGGCAACCCTCTGATGCTCTCTGCTTTCCCCAATCCATTGCTGGTGACAGGGGATGGGGGCCCTGGACACAGTAGGGCTGAAGCTGGCAAGATCATTGTCAAAGTCAAAACAGAAGGGGGTGCAGTGGACCCTTCTCAAACTCAGAACTTTATCCTTACTCAGAGTGCTTACAATTGGATCGCCTCAGGTGCTCCCTCTGGTGGCCCTGAAGGTCCGCCCCCTCAATTTGTGACAGCCTCTAACATGCTGACCCTTCTGCCCACTGAGGCTGTTGGGGTGAGCCAGGAAAGCCTCCCAGACCTTGCTGCTCAGGTTCTACCACCAGCTGCCCAACTGGCCCCCATTTTGTCCCTGGAAAAGGCTTGGCCAGGGCCACATGGGGCAACCAGAGAAGAAGATCTGGCAGTGGCCCAATCTAAGCCAGCACTAGGTGGCCTCTCCTGTACCTCCAAGGGTGTTTATGAGAACTTCCGACGCTGGCAGAGCTACAAAGCCTTGGCCCGGAGACACTTATCCCAAAGTCCTGATGCAGAAGCTCTTTCCTGCTTTCTTATGTAAGTTGGGAGACCTGAGATGAATTATTCTAAGGCGGGCTTTGGGATGGACAAAAGAGGTTAGGCTATGTAGGAATACTTGAGGGCAAGTCATGAGGGTAATGAAGATAATGACCTTTATCCATGGTGTCTTCTCTCAAGTGATGCTCACACCTCTGGGTTCAGGAAGCATTATTATGGTAATCCTCATTTATAGATGAGAAGACTGAAGCTCAGAGAGGTTTCCTGTCATAAAAGTGTGGAGAAATGATTGGAACATAGGTCTTTGACACCAAGTGCCAGGGTCCTCTGGTTCTATTTTAACACCTTTGAAAACTTAGTTGAGCCACCCAAACCTGCAGCATGAGGAATGCTGGGGTCTGGCCCATTCTTGTGGGAGGGGAGGACATTGTGGGGCCAGGCAAAGGACCTTCTGAGTATCTCCTTCCACCACCCCTCTATTATATTCAGGGGATTCACGTTGACTGGGGAGGCTGTAGAGCTTGTTTAGTGGTTAAGGGCCTAGGCTCTATCACCCCCTAGATCTGTGATCTTGGGCTCGACACTTCATATCTTTGCCCTCATTTTCTCAGCTGGAAAGGGGATGATTATACCTACTATCTCAGAGGGTTGCTGAGATGATGAAATGAGTTAATAGATGTGAGGTGCTTAGCAGTGTGGTTGGCACAGAGAATGCTTAACTAAATGGTAGCTGCTGCTGTTATTATTATTATTATATAAAAAAAGGCATCTAGCAGAGGAAAAGAACTCACAAAGAGCCAAAATCTTTTGCTTGAGTATGAGTGGATGCTTAGCCAAGGATGCCAGGTCATGGGCTGTCTCTTGTGTTTATAAAGTAGCATCATTGGCTATATGGGATATTTTCTCATTTTCCCACCCAGACCTGTTGCCTCTCTCCACTACACTGTATATGTATCCTCAACATTTTCTGTAAACCATTACATAACACATACCACATTATACTAGATTAAAAAAATTACATGTTGTCCCTCCAGTGGCTGACTCTTAAAGGAATCTTCACTTCCACTCTGACTCTGGCGTGAATAAAGAGGCTCCCACAAATAACTGAGTATAGCTCATCTTACCCACTCCCTTTCTTTGGACAGTTCTGGGTTCTCTCTCGGAGGCTGGCAGGCTGAACTTCTAACTCTTGAGCTAGCACTGCTTTTGGTCCTGGCCTAATCTTGCTGTCCATATTCAGGTCCTATAGGCAGGGTCTCCCTCGAAGTGCAGTCCAGACCCTCTGCAACAGTTACCTGGGGAGCTGGTAAAATGCTCTCAGTTCTGGACTCTGGGGGCACTGGAATCCATATTTATAACAGGCTTCACTGGGTGATCCTAGGCACAGTAATGCTTGAGGACTCGTTTCAGGGAGGCAAAAATGAATCACAGACAGTTTAAAGAGTATTGATATCTTACCGCCTGTGAGGGGTATCCTGGAAGCAACAAAACAAAACATTTAAAAAACCAACAAATAAAAACACCACAAGCCTATTTTTATAATGAAACTTATTTTAATAAGATGAGTGCTTTCTTCTGAATGTTTAGTTAAGGAAAGCACTGTGAGAATTAAGGGTAGTTGATTTCAAAAGATGGGGTGAAGAATCCTGTTTGATTTTGTGTGAGATCTATAAATTTCAGTGGGAAGAAAGGCCAGGATGGCCAATGAATGGATGGGTAATTTGGGAGGTCTGGAAGCCCAATCAGAAGTGGGACATGTTGGGAGTGAAGGGCATGTTAGATCTGATGAGGAGCTGGATGTGTGTAGATATTAGGACAGTGTCAGGACAGATGGGTGGGGGGGGGGCACACCTGTAGACTGTGACTGACCCAATGGGATTTTAGCCCAGTGCTTCGTTCCCTGGCCCGGCTAAAGCCCACTATGACCCTGGAAGAAGGACTGCCCAGGGCTGTGCAGGAGTGGGATCGCACCAGCAACTATGACCGGATGATCTTTTATGAGATGGCAGAAAAGTAAGTCAGAGGGACGCTTATTCTCCTGATGGTGGGCTGTGTGGCTGGGAGGGTTAGGGGGCTGGTGAGAGAGGCTTGAATCTGCATGTGTGGGTGTTTATTAAAGGGGATGCTAGGAGGAGGGGTGCTGCCTAGGATAGGGTCTCCTGGAGCCTTGTTGCTTCTGCTTCCCTCGTGACTCTTGAGTGTTTCTGTCTTATCTCCTCTTGGAAGCTCTCCCTTTTCCAGATCTTGAGTTATATAAGGGCCCTGATATTGAAGCTCTTAGGATGGGATTGGAACTTACTCAGTGTAAAAATTCCATGCTGAAGGAATCTAGCAATGAGCAGGTAAGCCCTACTAGACAGGGCCTGTACCATCTCACCGGCCACGTAGCGAAGCGTCTAATGCTGCAGACCTCGGGACCACCTCTCTTCTGGAAATAGTGGCGCAGAAACCAGTTATCCCTGTCATCCCAGGGAAGGGCTGGTTCTTGAAGAGGTTGGTCAGGGGAAGCCAGGGTCCTGGATGTCCAGAGTGGTCTCCTGGCTCATATCCCCTATTTCTCCATGATGACCTCTTTCCTCCACACTTAGCTGCCACTTTGTCCTCCAAATTTTCTGGACCCACACATATTTACCCTTTCAGGACCCAGCCCCAGCCTTAGGAGCCTGGGAGGTCTGCATCGGCTTTGGGTGAGAACTGCCTTGAATAACAGCCCCAGGCCCTGCTTTAGGATTTCAGCCATTGTAGGCAAGGACAGAGGAGGCCTTGAGGGGAGGCCTGTTTGTGGGACCCCCCATGCTGTGGCATCGGCTGATTGAATTCAACAAGTCTGTATTAATTGCTGTTCTATACCTTTGGTGATGCTGCATGAGATGGGGCATGAAAAAGAAGGGAAAGCAATAACTCTGCCATCGAGGAGCTTACAAGCTCTACATTGTTCACCGTCTTAACAAGCTTCCTAAGTGAAGACTGCTTGAGGTTTTCTCAGAACTGCTATTTAGTCATCTGTGAGCAGCTCCCTCCTGGCATCTGGGTTCCTGATGGGTCTGGCCTCAGCACTGCCCGGGTCTTCTTGATCCTCTGCAGGTTCATGGAATTTGAGGCCGAGGAAATGCAGAACCAGAACACGCAGCTGATAAATGGGTCCCAGGGTCTGCCTCCTGCAGCCCCTCTGAAACTTGATCCTGATCCTCCAGGGCCCCAGGGCCCCGAGGTTTGCCAGCAGCCAGGTAAGGCTACCCAGTTCTAACCGAAATGTGCACCAGAGGCTCACAGGGAGGGGGGATACAGAAACCAGCCATGGGCTGGGGAAGGAATTGCCCCTGGTTCTGCCACTTTCCCTCCAGGGAGTGGCATTTGATGTTCCAAAAAGGAGAAATATGGGAGGTTGGGTTCTCAAACTAGGTATTGATCTTGGCCAAGTAAACCAACTGCTCTCTCACATAATACCTTATATGCCTAAGAAATGGGGGCTGGATTAGGGAACTCAGAATTTCAAGGTTTCCAAGATTCTTCATACAGTAATTTTCTCTGAGACCACCCCCCAGCTCCGTACTCATTGCCCACGGCAGGGTGGCCTGATCCAGCCTGCAGCCATTTCAGTGTTCTCTCGTGAGGTTGGGAGGCAGAGCCATTGTCTCTATGCCACTTTCTATTTCTCCTTTTCATCTTGTCCCTTAGTGTACATTCCCAAGAAGGCGGCCTCCAAGGCTCGGACCAGCCGCAGGCAGCGACGCAAACCCCAGAGGCCTCCAGTTCCTGAGGCACCCAAGGAGATCCCACCCGAAGCCGTGAAAGAGTATACTGACATCATGGAAGGGCTGGTGGGGAGCCACTGGGCCACTGGGGAGTCAGATGCAAGACAGGACGAGGAAGAACAGCAGCAGGAGGAAGGGATGTATCCAGATCCAGATCTCCTGAGCTACATCGATGAGCTGTGTTCTCAGGAGGTCTTTGTTTCCAAGGTGGGCTGGGCCTGGATGTCTGGTTTCTAGCAATTCCTAGGGTGGGAACCCCAGGGGAACCAAAGATCTAGGGTTCTGCCTGAGACAGTTAAAAACTAGGCTCTATTCTGTACTGAGAACTGTGTGTGCATGTATGTACACGTGTAAAGTGTGTAGCTGGTGGTGGTCATGGTTTATAAAAATTGGGGTGGGGCCTGACCAGGCGGTGGCGCGGTGGATAGAGCATCGGACTGGGGTCGGACGACCTAGGTTCGAGACCCTGAGGTCGCCAGCTTGAGTGTGGGCTCATCTGGATTGAGCAAAGCTCACCAGCTTGGACCCAAGGTCACTGGCTCCAGCAAGGGGTTACTTGGTCTGCTGAAAGCCTGCGGTCAAGGCACATATGAGAAGCAATCAATGAACTAAGGTGCCGCAACAAAAAAAATGATTGATGCTTCTCATCTCTCTCCGTTCCTGTCTGTCTGTCCCTATCTATCCCTCTCTCTGACTCTCTGTCTCTGTAAAAAAAAAAAAAAAAAAAAAAATTGGGGTGGGGTGGCTTATGGCTTCTCTAGAGCCTCTTTGGCTCACAAGTCTGACCTGTCAGACTCATGTCACTTTTCCTTCTGTTGCCTAGGTGGAGGCTGTTATTCATCCTCGATTTCTGGCAGATCTACTGTCCCCAGAACAGCAGAGGGACCCCTTGGCATTAGTGGAGGAGCTGGAGCAAGAAGAACGACTCAGTCTCGCCCAGGTAAGCCTGAGGGGTAAGGAATATCAGAACAAGCGGCTCACATGATTTTAGCTAATCCTACCCTGCCTTGGATGGTGTGACTTCTGGAGATGAACAGCTTCAGAACTGGGCTTCAGGTACTGAACAGTAGGTAAGGGATTGTGGACATGCAGAAAAAGGAAAGTATAAGATCTCAAAGCATGGGAATAAGGCCCATGAAGGCGGAAAAGAGCTACAGTATGTTTTTAATACTGTCAAGTAAGCCACTTGCTTGCCTTCTCTGCCCTGCCCATCCACTCAGCCACCCCTCCACAATAAATGTGTAGCACACTATTTCTCCATTCTCCTTCCAGCTGGTCCAGAAGCGGCTCCTGGCCTTGGAGGAAGAGGATGCAGAAGCGTCTCCAAGTTGCAATGGACCTCAAATGGACTCAAGTCCTTCTGTTTCTGATGAGGAGGATGATGGGGGTGAGCGGCTTCGGCCCTCACCTGGGCTTCGGGTGGCTGGGGGCCCTGTTTGCCTTGGGAAGGCTGCTTCTCCAGGAAAACGGGCAAGAGAAATGCATGGTGGGCAGGAACGAGCCCTAGATGACCCAAGGTGTATGTGCAAAGATGGGGACAGTCTGCCATCCCCCAGCAGCTGGGACTTGCACATGGAACTTGCAGCTCCACAGGGAACTCGAGGCCCCTTAGGTACAGAAAAAGGAAGGCCTGGGAGGGATACAAACGAGACATCCCTACATCAGGATGACTGCCTGGGAGGTGCTGGGTCCCCTCGGCACTCCCTGGTGGCTGATGGGACTTTTGAGGCTCTGTCCCTTTGCTGGCAGGAAGGCCCTCAGCTCGAGATAGTTCCCATTTTGGATGTTGGGCTTGCAGAGCCAGCTTCTCTGCAGGGACAGAGGTTAGAAACGCCAGTCCTGGGATTGGTGACAGAACAACAGGGAGGGGGTCTTGGCGGGCTGCCTGAAGGGGAGGAGCTGTTATCAGCACCCCAAGAAGGCTCTTCAGGAGTCATGTGGGGAGATGTCAGAGGTCCTCCTATGTTTCAGAGTTATGAGCAGAGCCCTTCCCCTCAAGCAGCTGGGGACAGGGAGGATGGGGCCTCTTTCAGTCCAGGACTTTGGCTCAGCAGTGAGCTCAATGCCATAGGCTTAGAGTTGCCCTTACAAGTAGAGGAGGTCACAGGGAACTTCCATGATGGGTTATGTGTACCTGAGCATGCAGGAGGCTGCCAAGCACTGGACTCCAGAAACCACATTTCCCTGGGTCCTGGAGAAACCACAGCACCTGGGGATGTGGGAAGCAGCGCAATTCCCTATGGAGGCACAGATGCCACAGTTGCCCTAGAAAAGAGAAACTATATCCTGGCCTTGAGGCTTAAAGAAAATAGAGAACAGCATGGTGAGACGGTCCAGGATCCCAGTGATATGTGGGCTGAAGGCTGCCCTCCATTGCTGGAAAGCACTGTTGATACCTCCATACTGGTTTCCAAAGAAACCGTCCTGCCCGTGTGTCAAGGCAATATTGTCATCCTGGGGACCCAGGATGCCTCCTCCTTCCCTGAGGCCAGCCAAGAGGCAGGGAGCAGAGGCAGTTCCATTTCTCTGTTGGCAACCCCAGATCACAGCAACATACTAGATGTTAGAGATGGCTGTGGCCTCCAGCTAGGGGTCAGTGAGGATACCTGCCCACTAAATTTTAATTCTTATGACCCCCAAGGACCAGGCAGGGAGGACACTGATTTATTTAAAGACCTTACTCCCTTACCAGGGAATCAAGAGTCTTACGCACATCGGACCCTCAAATCAACATCTTCTCCCCAGGGCCTTGGAAGAACCTCCCCTCGATGGGAAACCAAGAGTGCCTTAATTCTGAAGGAAGCCTCTCCTCGTCCTGAACCATGCAGTTCAGCAGGTGGGGCCAAAGGAGAGGAGGAGGAGGAGGGGGAGGATGATGATGAGGAACTCTCTAGCTTTGCCTACCTCTTGGCCTCTAAACTGAACCTCTCGCCGAGGTGGCCTCCTCGCAGTCCTCACCCGGCTTCAGGCCTGTCCACCACAGGAGGTCAGGGGGTCCAGGAAGCCTCCCACTCCCTCCCTGCTGAGGCGAGAGGCCCCGGCCAACCCCCATGTCCTGTCGCCAAGTCTGAGAAGCGAGCTCTAGGGACAGGTTCAGTCCTTGCTAAAAAGGGGCCCTCCTCGGGAGCAGAACTTAAAGTCTCTGGGGAGAAACCCCTTGCTCGACCCGCACAGCCTTGTAAAAGGCGTCGTGACAGTGTGGGCACAGGCAGAAGGAAGAAACGACGTGGCCAGTAGGGAGCGGCAGGACCTTCTCTCCCTCTGCCAGTCCCTGAAGCCAGGGCCACTTGAATGATTTCACCCCAGTGGCACACAAACCTGAGACTTGTTCTCGGTCCTATTTTGTAGTTCTGCAAAAGTGGTTGGTGTGGAGAGGAAGGTCACACTAGCTAGGTTGGAGGTGATGCCCTGGTGGGAGGCGAGGGTGAAGTACCTCTGGAAGTTGAATGGAAAAAGAATCAAAAAAGTTTTGTTGTTGGAAAATAACTCAATGTGCTCGTTTGTATTCATTTATTGTTTCCTAGATGGGGTAAGATGCTCTAAAGATAGGATATGGGGTGGTCTTGATTTCTACAGATTAACACCTTTCCAGCCTTTTGCCTTGTTTAGGCTCCCTGATAAACCTCAACACTGAGAAGTCTTCAGTGAGACTTCGTCCCGCCCCTCATCAAAGTGGGACTTGGGTGTTGGGTGTTGGGAAGGCTTCTCTGGACAGCCTGTCATTATCTGTCTCCCTTTAAAAGTCTATTTGGGAAGATGGTTTTTCTTTTTTGTATCCTGGAATAAGTATCTAATTTTCTAAATCTAATTTTCCATAATTGTGTCTAGACACAGCACCTTTCTTTAGAAGGGTCCGGTTTTCTTCTTTAAAAAGAGGCTGGACAGGCCCTGGCCGGTTGGCTCAGTGGTAGAGCGTCGGCCTGGCGTGCAGGAGTCCCGGGTTCGATTCCCGGCCAGGGCACACAGGAGAGGCGCCCATCTGCTTCTCCACCCCTCCCCCTCTTCTTCCTCTCTGTCTCTTTCTTCCCTTCCCACAGCCGAGGCTCCATTGGAACAAAGATGGCCCGGGTGCTGGGGATGGCTCCTTGGCCTCTGCCCCAGGCGCTAGACTGGCTCTGGTCACAACAGAGCGACGCCCTGGCGGGGCAGAGCATTGCCCCCTGGTGGGCGTGCCGGGTGGATCCCGGTCGGGTGCATGCAGGAGTCTGTCTGACTGTCTCTTCCCATTTCCAGCTTCAGAAAAATAAAAAAAAAAAAAAAAAAAGAAAAAGAAAAAAAAAAAGAGGCTGGACAGAAGGGACTTAAATGTCCTCAATTCATCCATGAGAGAAAAACCCTCTTGAGTGGTTGTTCTGAGCTGCAGAGAGGAGGCATCAATTTTAATAGGATTACTATTAACCCTTTGAGTAGTGAGTTATTTTCATGCTCGCTGACCGCCAGGAGTGAGTTTTTCTTTCTTTCAAAAAATGAAATTCTTTAGTTTTATTAACTTAAAATCATGTTTGTTTGATAACCAATTTGTGGAAACAAGAAAAACATAAATTTGCCTTTTTTTAATGTTGCCTTACACATTTTTAAAATAAATCAATCATACTCTGGATGGTGAGGAGGTACGAGGGTGTACATGAACGTTTGTACTACTCAAAGGGTTAAATATGGACTGGTAGTTAGCTATTTTTTAATCTCTAATGAGGACAGAACAAAAGGGAATAGGCTGAAAAGAGGTTCATGAGGAGGCCTGTTAAAATGTGCATATATAGGGCATGACAACAGGAGGAAAGGATCTGAGAACTGCAGGAGTTGTGTGTAGAAAAGCACCCTATCCAGCTGGAAGTGAGGAGGATTCATCCATCTCTGGACAAGAGCACTGACCTTGTCCAATGGGCAGCCGGCAACTTGTAAGCCCTTTCCTTCCCTGCTAATGATATCATCAATGTGACCGAGCTTCATATTTTTTTAAATAGATATAGATATATTTATATTTATATATAAAATAGTTTCTTACAAAAACCCCAAACACAAAATGAAAATCAACTTAAAAAACAACAACAAACAATAACAAAATGTCAAGCAGGAGCAGAGAGGGCTTGAGGCCCAGGGTTGCCCCTGGCTGCCCTGAATCTGCAGGGCAGATGCGAGCTGGGGAGGTGGAGGCGCTCAGTCACCCTTTGGCTTGGGCGCGTGCACAGTCCCGTTAGCCAGAGCAGTGGGGCTGCCTGGGGATGAGGCATCTGGTGTGTGGGAGGGGCGCAGGTAGGTGCTGAAGAGCTTCCTGTGGAGTGGGTCACGGAGGGAGAAGTCCTGGAACTGACCTGGACAGGTAAGAGTGAGATGGAGAAAGTAAAATGTTCTGAAGAGAGGAAGCAGGCACCCTGCTCTTTACTCAGAATTGGTTTGTCTTGTCCCTCTCATCTCTGCTTCACTTCTCAAATTCAAATTGATGTCCGTTCTGCCTTCCTAGCCAGTTCTTCCTATTCTCACCTCTCAGGTGTTCTGATCCCTGACAATGGCCACCAGCCCTTGTTCCCTCCCAGCCCAGTGCCCCGAATGCCCACGTGGGCTGAGAAGGCAATGACTCACAGAGGGAGAGGCCTTGGCGGGGTCCTGCCTGGCACAGCTCGGCATGCAAAGTCTCGGCAGCAGGGCGAGGTGACCCCAGCAGCAGGTGCAGGATGGTGCTGAAGCCATTTCTGCACAGCAGGTGGCCGGGCCCCTCTGCTTGCTCCTCAGCAAACAGCTGGGAGAGAAAGGGATACAAGTCAAGCCTTCTTATAACATCGCTCCGCACACTCCTGAAGGTCTGCCTGACAGGCTCCTCCCCTTTCAAGAATGCAAAGGACAGGCATTCCCTGCCCCCTGGGTTCTTTCTGCAGGAGAATTCTAACTTTACAGCTGCTGCCCTCTTCTTGTTCCCAGCACGCCTCAAAGCAGACAGCAGGGATCTGCAGTTGGTGGCACTGGGGAGGATACTAAGCACCTACTATCTAGAAGCTACTGGTAACAGTACACCACATAGTCTTCTGGGTCGAGTGAGCATTGCCATTATGTCCCCTCTTCCCCCAACCCCTTGGTACCTGAAAGGCCAGGCGAGTCAGCTCCTCTAGGCCTGTGCTCCCATCCAGAGCTGCCAATGCAAGAGCCACATCTCGGAAGTCCACCAAACCACTGGCATCCTGGAGTGTGAAAGAGAAACCAGGGCGGTGCGGGGACCAACCCTGCATCCTCCCTCTTGCTCTGGATTTTGGCTCCTCCCTCTTCTGACCTATCATTGAGGGTATTCCTGGCCCCCAAGCTGGAAAAACTGGTTCTCTCCTGGCTAATCCTATGTGGGAGAACTGGTCCAACAGACTAAAAGGGGGCCACTGGCATAATTTCGTATAAAAAGCCCAAGAAAGATGCCCACCAGCGCTATGGGGGAACCATGACACGTGGGCTTTGGTTATCTTCGGTTACAGGGTAAGTGGGGAAGCGCCTTTCAGGGGAGGTCTGCCCAATCTAAGAAATCAACACACGTGGTCACTCTGTCCCTTCAGAGGACGGTGAGAGCTACGATCTGCATCATCTTTCATAAAAAGTAGAGCTTCTTGGGACTTCTGGTGGTTGTTCACAAACATTAAGGATCTCCAAAATCAATCTTATAATTTGACAGGAAAACCTGGTTAAGTCCCAGAAAACAGATGGTTTGCCAAGATTCTCGAGAAAGTTCAGAAATTCTCCACACAAACTGTGAGTCATTTTTAAAAATTTGCCCAAGTACTGCAATACTTCTGGGTCTCAAACTCTTAACCATCTAACCTGTCCAGAATTCTCCCCTTCATGTCACCTTCCCACTTAACCTTCATGACTTTTCTCTGAAACCCTCACGCACTACCTCACAGGGTCCTATGAACCCTTGCCTTGGCCGATCTCTAAAGCACCTTTGGAAATTTATGGACCTCTCTGACCAATTATTTCTCCATCGTTCCACCCTACAACGATTAAAGCATTGCTCTATGACGTAATGGAGACTCTATATAAAAAAATGAATTCCCCAGGCAGGCATCTCTGACAACAGCTGTTAGAACATCCAGCACAGAGTTCAAATTGGCCATTTAATGCGACTGACATGGCCGTTCGCATATTATCCTTATATGCTGAGCTCTGTGCTCTTCGTACCAGCTCCTTTACCTTCTGGAAGTAGCTAAAGGCATCAGCCACAGTCTGAGGGTCGGAGAGCTGTAGCTGTCTGGCAAACTCGTCCTGGTTGATCATTCGACTCTGGCTCGGTTCTGCCCCAGTGTCCACACAGCCAGGAGACAGCCTACAGTGGAAGTGTTGAAGGCAGAGAGTGACTCAGTTTCTTCTTGGGCACCCCACCCAGCAGGACCTGGGCCCCAGCCTCAACAGCTTTTTTGTTTTTTTTGTTTTTTTTTGTTTTTTTTTGTTTTTTTTTGTTTGTTTGTTTTTTTTCTGAAGCTGGAAACAGGGAGAGACAGTCAGACAGACTCTCGCATGCGCCCGACCGGGATCCACCCGGCACGCCCACCAGGGGCGAAGCTCTGCCCACCAGGGGGCGATGCTCTGCCCATCCTGGGCGTCGCCATGTTGCGACCAGAGCCACTCTAGCGCCTGGGGCAGAGGCCACAGAGCCATCCCCAGCGCCCGGGCCATCTTTGCTCCAATGGAGCCTTGGCTGCGGGAGGGGAAGAGAGAGACAGAGAGGAAGGCGCGGCGGAGGGGTGGAGAAGCAAATGGGCGCTTCTCCTATGTGCCCTGGCCGGGAATTGAACCCGGGTCCTCCGCACGCCCAACAGCTTTTCAGCGCAGGTACATCTGCTGGTTTTCTCAGATATGCTCTGACTCATAGCCCGTTGACAGCCATTCTTACTCTTTTCACTGGGCTAACTACATATCTTTCCTTTTCTTTTTCCTCCTTTTTTCTCCATTATCTTTTAAAAAGTTCCTCTATCTTCCCACATTTTTTTCTTTAAGACTTTCCTGCCTCCTTCACATTTCTCCCTTTTCTTCCTATTCCTTTTCTCTGTCTATACATGACACTGCCTGTCCGCTCACCTTCAAGGTTACTTACCCAGCCTTGCGAAGAACCCTTCCAAGTTCCCAGAGCTGTGGCTCCAACGCTACCTTCAGCCGGCCTACCACAATTACAGGCAGGCTCCCTACAAACTCGCACTCAGTGGCTGGAATGCCCAGGGCCCTGCAGGATAAAGAGGGATGGAATGCAGTGGGAACCAGGCAGAAGAATCTTCTGAGGTTTCATTACTGACTGACTTCTGACTAGGGAGAGGGCATTAGGCTCCTTTAACACCCCCCCTTCCACCTACCTAGTTCCAGCTCTCCAATAGCCCTTTCCACTCCTCCATCTTTGCCTCAAAATCTCAGCCCTCCACCCCATCTTGTGGTTCCTTTGCTCAGTATATTTGCTCCAGGAACACTCACTGTGCCATAACCCGCTGGACATTGTTGGCATACAGGGTGGGGTCCCTGCTCTCCTCTGGGCTGGGGCGGTACACAGGGAGGAACTGCAACACACACACACTTGTCATCAGGATCTCAAAGCCAGGGTGACCACTCCCACCCTCTTTCCCCAAAGCTTCAGGGGTCAGTGGAGGCCCTTCCTCCCACCCCACCCACAGGGTTATACCTCCACATCCACGATGCTGCAGGGCTGAGAGGCTGTGAGCCAAAGAACTTTGAGTCTAAGAGAAAAGAGACTTCAGATACAATACTCACTAATCTCTCCCCATGAGCTCCTCCCACCCAGAACAGGGGAGTGGGAAATTTTTGCTGATATGAAAACAGACTCCTAGCCAGCTGGGAAATGTACTCTTGGAAGATAGAGGGAAGGGCCAGAAAGGTGGGAGGGAGAGTGAGAAGCTTTGCAGGGATGTGCCAGAGGAAGAACTGCAGGTGGGAGGATATTTGAGTAACTGGGTAAAGGGCGAGAGGCAAGTCTGATGGTGGTGGTTCTCAAGAAGGGACGACTGAGGCAGAAAATCACTTAGAAACAGGAAAGTAATTTAAAAGGAACTATAACCAGAGCAGGAATGATTAGGGAGGATAGCTGAAAGCACTTCCAGATCACAATGGGAGATCAGAACAAAAGAGTGGGAAACAGGCATCTCCTTCTCTAGAGTTCTCTCATCCAAGAAGGAAGGGTCGGTGGCCTTGTCTGGAGATTGAAAGATGGCAGGAATTCTGTGGTGGACCCTGCTCTCCACCCTCACCCCAAGACCACCAGAACTCACACTCCAGGGCCCCTCCATGCCCAGCTGGTGGTGTCCTATGGGAGAAACAGAGGTCAGGGTAGAAAGGCATTACTTTTCTTCCCTGGAACTGGCCAATTCCCTGAGCAGAGGCCCTGACCCCGCCCTGGCCCGATCCCCACATGCACATCCCATCACGGCACTGTTTTCACCCATGAGGGTGAATTCATGCTCCCCCTCCCCCCTGTCTTGAACTAAGACTCACCAGACTGTTGGGGTAGCGGATGAGAACGGGCTGCACAGGGACCCCTGCGATGAAGGCTCCTAAATCCCATTTCCACCCCCACCCCCCAGGCAGAGGTTAGTACGTGGAGGTAGCTAGAGGGCATGAAGTATAGGGGTCTGGGACAGTTCTCAAATAAGTTCTGGCCTTGCTCCATGTTATTTGCAATTTTCTCTGACTTCTTGAGATTTTTCAATATCAGGGAGTTTCCTGTCTCCCATTCTTCCCATACCCCTCCACTTCTTGGGTTATTCCAGAGTTCCTCTTCAAACCCGAGGCTCCTTTTTCCTACAGCCCTACCACCTACTTTCGTTTTATTCACCTGGTTTGAATTTAAGCAAAGCCTTCTTGTTGGAACAGGTGCCCTCAGGAAAGAATAGGACCTGGGGAAAAAACCAGAATGAGGTGTGGCAGGTGGAAAGAGAGAGGAAAGAGAAGCTGCTTTAGGAGCACAGAAAAGGTGACGAGAGTGTCTTAAGACCCTTACCTACCTGGGGCCACTTGCCTCCTGAGGTTGCGCGCCTTCGGACTTCCTCCACCACTCTGCGCCGGGAAGCGGGGTCATGCCGGGACACGAGGATGGCTTGGTTGAAGCGAAGAAGGGCTGGGGTCCAGAGAGGACACAAGAAACCTCTTGGTTCCTACCTTGGGCATTAAATCCCACAGCCTCCCCTCTTCCTTCAACAGTGGGAGATGCACCTCAATTATCTCTTTGCCCTGAGGATCCTCCTTTTATCTTACCTTGTTCTTTTAGGGAACTGACCAGAGCCCCCTAAGCCCCAACCTTCAGAGTCTTAAGAGGTGGGTTCACAAATGGTGTTAATTTGCATTTCATTTGCCCATATCAGTCAATCTCTTCTAACTTCCTCCCTGTAACCTTGAGGTCAGTTCTTCTCTTCAGAGTGTATCCATCTGATTCCTGTCTTTTTTGCCCATAGTTGTAATCTCTCCCCTTTACCCTTCTTCAAGTCTCTCACCTCCAATGACAGGCACAGAAAGGTTCTCAGCTCGGGACACAACCTTGGGCAGGTCACAGGGCAGCAGAACAATGGGGTCAAAGAAAGTAGAGTGTGGGGCAGCAACAAGGACAGGGGCTTGGAGGCAAGAGGCCCGCTGGCCCCGAACACGAATCCGGAGGAAGCCCAGGAGGAAAAAGAGCAGGCGGCTGAGGCCCAGCACCCCGTTGTGGCACACAGTCCTGCAGGGCAAGGCAGGGCGTCAGTGGAGGCAGAGTCTGACCCTCACGTACCCCCAGGCTCAGGCACCTGGGAGAGCAGATGCCCTTCTTTTGCACTCTATTACACTGGCCAAGGGGTGGGAGTCTCAGGGCACATTACTTAGTGCTGAGGTCCTGGGTATCAGGTCTGGGCCTGGATGACTCATCTCACCTTGCCAGGCTGGGTACCAGAGCTCCAGAACCCTCCCTCCTGTTCTTCTCAAAGAAGGAGCAGAATAAACAGCAGGAAACAGAAGTGAGAAGTAGGGAGTCTGGAGGCTGATCCCCACTTACTTCCTCCATCCTGTAAGTGGCTCCTGAAGCTGCTCCTCAGAAAGACCAGCTACTTGCAGCCAGGCAAAGGGCCAGAGGAGAAAGAGGACGATAAAAGCCAGAAGCACTCGGATGGGGGCCAGAAGTGCCCCTAGGAGGCAGAACTGCAGAGGGTGGGAGAGAATGCCACTTCAGGGCTGGGAGAGGCTCCCTCCAAAGCCTCCAGTTTCCCACAAGGATGGACCCAGGAGCAGAGAGCCACCACCCACTATAGATTGGGCGAGAGGTAGTGTAGGAATGGGAGACTGAGTTGGCATCCAAGGTGGGATGAATATATCAATGAGAACAGTGGTTAAAAGATTAATAGCATCAGGAGCCTCACTATCGTATCTTTCAGTTGGTCCCCATCTCACCTATAAAATCGAATGTCATAAAATGCATCTAGAACCTGGGGAGGCTGTTAGGGGATTTAATGATAACCCATGTGAACGCGCCCAGCACAGTGCTTGATGTGCACTAGCATATAGTTCCTCCTCACCCACGTCCCATTCCATAAATAGCGCCTAGGTCCAACAGAAGCCAGGAGAATGGTTCTTTCCAATCTGAGCCTACCAGGCAGATGGCTGGGACACACAGAGATCCACTTTTCAGGCCACAGGCTAGTCTCTAGTTCTGCCCGACAGTACTCCCCTAGTAATGGGGGATGGGGGAAGAGAAGAGCTCAGCCCTACTCCAAAGGACGGGTTGCCAGGAGCCAGGGTGACTCCAAGGGCTGCCCAGAAGAGAGTGCAGGTAAACAAACTGAGCCGAGCCCCAGGAGCTCACCTCCGGGGAGGTGATGGCAGCGGAAACCTTGAACACTCCCCACACAACTCATCAGTTCCGCTAGGCTGGTGCGACCCTGCACTTCCTGTTGCCAACCCCCTTCTCAACCCCCGCCCCCCAAACCAGGAGGTGCTGCAGTGCGGGTGCGGGGGGGGGAGTAGTGGAAAGAGGGGGGGCGTTAGAAGGGCACAGGGGCACAGACTCCGGGCCCAGGAACCCGTTTCCTTCAATGCCTCGGAGAATTCAGCACGCCCCTGCCCCCACCCCCGGCTTTCCGTAGCCTTCAACTACATCCTAGACCGAGACCATCGGCCTCCGCAGGATGTAATCCGCATTCCCCAGTGTCCTCCATCTCCCCTACCCCTGGCTCCCCTGCAGTCCCCCATCCTCACCTGGCCAATTCTTCACACCTTGCGCGTCCTCTCCAGGACTCCTAGCTCACCCCCCACCACCCCCACGTGCGCATCCCCGGACTCATGCCCTGCAAGCCTCTCACCCACCTCCTTTCCGGATCCCCATCCCCATGTTTGCCAGGGTTCTAAACGGCCTCCTTTTTCTATCCCCACGAGTCCTCCCGACGTCCCCCGCCCACACCTTACCTTAATCCTCTGGAGGCGGGAGAGGTGTAACTCATGAACGAACGGGTTGGGGAGCGCTGAGGGTACGGATGTGGGCTCGAGGGGGACGCAGTCCCCGGGACTTCCCTGGCTCATAGCGGCGGGAGGAGGTGGGAGGCCGGCGTCCCGGCCGCTGCCCCCGGCCCCGCTCTGCAGAGCAGCAGCTGCGGCTGCAGCGGCGCGGCGGCAGCGCTCTGGCCCCGGCCCCGCCTGGTGCGGGGCGCCGAGGGGCGGGGAGCAGGCGGCGCGGCCCGGCCGCGTTGTCAGGGAGCCGGCCGAGGGGCGGGGCTTCCAGCGCCCGGGTGCCCCTGCTCCTCCGCGCCTGCCGCTGTGTCCGCAGCCCCTCCGGCCATTGTTCCGCGGCGGCCGGATGCGGATGCCCTCTGGCTTGGCCCTCTGGGCGTTCCTCTCGACAGTCCGGCAGCCGCCTTCCCAAAGGCTTCCCACGGGAGCCGGTTTGGGACTTCGAGGTGGGCACGTAGCCGCGATCGCCTTTCGACCGGGCTCGCGCGATCAGGTCACCTTGCGGACGTAGATTGGGGTGGAGCCCTTCGGCGGACGGGAATGGAAGCGTGGGTGCGCGGTGCGCGGAGACCGACAACTCGGGGGCGAGGCGGGGTCCAGCTCTCGCTCGCTGTCGTTGCTGCCTTTCGGATGCAGACCATCTTGCCTTCCTGGTCCGGGCTATGCCATCGCGTGAGGACTTGAGGCGCCCGCGCCCTCTGGCGGCCACGGTGTGCCTCACACCTTTCCGCATCCGCGTCCAGCCTGTGCTAGGCAGGGTCGTTTGTTCTAGTGTGAGGATTCCTTGAAACCACGAGTCGCCAGCAATCCTCAAGAGGCCAGCCCACATGCTTCCCACGAGCTGACAAGCTAGGGTGGGGAGGGGCAGTGGGAACCGGAAAGCTGGAATGACCCCAAAGGCCACCTTGTTTTTCCATCTAGTGTCTCTTTTCTATTCCTGTCTCCCACTCTCTAACTCTGAGTGAGAGGGCAAATATCCTTCATCCCCAAACTTCCTCACTATCCTAGAAAACTCATAAACTGGTCAGCCCCTGGTTGTCAGGTGACATCAGAAAGTTGGGTAGACTTTGAGACCCACAGCAAGTTATGCAATCAGAAGATAATGCCCTTGCCAAGAGGGGAATCGGAGTATTGTGTGGGGAAAGCTGCCTTCGTTTCACCATGTTTGATTTCTCTCTTCTGCAACCCTGTCAGTCACCACTTCGTGAGGGTAGTGAGGATAATGACAGATCAATGGGCAGCTGGTCATTGGGTACCATTACTCTTTTGTTGGAAGGGGTATCAGGCAAAAGCCAGAAGCCACTCTACTATGTCCAGACCTCCTTCCTTGCCCCATAATTGACCCACTTACATTTCCCGCTTGTATCGGTAAGAAGAGAGCAGTCAGCATTCTCTGAGAAATAAAAGGATATCTTAGTCAAGATTTGTTTCTTAAAAATTTTTAGAGAAGATTCCATTGCTCTCTTTTTCCTATCTTGAAATTAATAGTAATTTTCAGCTTTGAGATGTCATTGACATACAACCTAAGTTTAAGATGTACAATGTGATGATTAGATACATGTGTATCTTTTACCTACATTTTAAGGGAGGGCATGTTTCTGTATATTTTGGGTTTTCCAGGTAGTTTCAACAGTTTTATAATTTATTTTTAAATTAAGGCAATTTATTCAATGCATAAAGACACATAATTTGCTTTTAGGCCTTGAATATTTTACATAACTTATTTAAAACCATACCAGGAGGAGTTACTAAACTTAGGACTCAGATGAACTAACAAGCAAAATAGAGACAGAATCATTGAGAGCAGGCTGACAGCTGTCGGGGTGGGGTGGGGCTGAGTAAGGGGGAGTGAGGGATTGAGCAAAAAAGGAAAAAAAGAAAAAACTCATGGACACAGACAGCAGTGTGGTGATTGTGGGGTGGGGCAAAGGATGTGGGGGGGAGGTAAAAGAGGGTAAAGGGGGCATAAATGGTGATGGATGGAGACAATTTGGGATGATGAATACACAATACAGTGTTCACATGATGTGTTGTAGAATTGTGCACCTGAAACCTACATAATTTAGTTAACCAGTGTTACCCTAGTAAATTCAATAAAAAGGAAAAAAACTCATGTTGTAATAATAATTATATGCAAATTACTAGGCAATTACATTATGGATAACCACATACTATTGATATATAGAGAAAGTTTTGATACTAACTTCTAATTCTCTGGAACTAATGAAAACCCTTAGACAGTATGTCTAGTGTGGATTTTTATTTTCCATCATTTGTTTTTTCATCTTTCATGTCTCTTGAAATGTTCTTTTTTTTTTTTTTTTAAATTTTTATTTTATTTTATTTATTCATTTTAGAGAGGAGAGAGAGAGAGGAGAGAGAGAGAGAGAAGGGGGGAGGAGCTGGAAGCATCAACTCCCATATGTGCCTTGACCAGGCAAGCCCAGGGTTTCGAACCGGCAACCTCAGCATTTCCAGGTCGACGCTTTATCCACTGTGCCACCACAGGTCAGGCCGAAATGTTCTTGCTCCTTGCTACTCTCTGCCAGGTTGCTACTTCATTGTCTCATTGATTTCTTATCATTGATTGCAAAGCCATCTCAGTCTTTGTGGCAATTTTAAATATTTTAAATAAGTCTTTGTTAACTTTTTGCTACAATGTGCTTGCTATTAGCTGCTTATTGCCAAGGAAAAGTTTATTTTTGTTTTTGCCCTTCTACTTGCCTTTTTCTAATTAAGAGAGGCTCTTGTATAATTCATTCTGCCAGTGCTGATGGGCCAGAGGTTTCATACATCTGTCTTCTTTGTAGAGTAATTCTTTGGATTTGTAGTATATATGTTGGTTTTCTCTCTCCTTTTCTCCTTAACAGGATTCTGATTTCGTTCCCGTATCTAGCTGCCCCCTTGCCCATTTGCCTCAGGGGCAACCTGGTTGGGTGGAACCCATGTGAATTAGTCATTTTCTCAGAGACTAATTTGGAATGAATGTGTGACTCTGGACAATGAAACATGATGGAAAATCTGCCAAGGATTTTCTGGAAAGTTTCCTTACTCTTCACAAGATTGCCTTACAAATTAACATTCTCTTCTTATCTTCTTGATGTTTCTGAATGTGACACTTATGACTCCTGGGCCATTTTGCAATTGCCCTGAAGATCAGCTATCACCAGGATGGCCAAGTGGTGAGATGTGAAGAATCTGGATCTTTGGTGACAGAATTGAACCTCTGAACAAACCAATTTGAAGTCTGAAGTACTTCTGGACCTCTTGTTATATGAAAAAAATATATGTTTTTTGCTCCTTAAGCTAGTTGGAGTCAGAGGTTTTCTTATGTGCAAAAATCCATTGTATTAGTTTTCTGTTGCTGTGTAAAAAATTGCCATATAATTAGCAGCTTAAAACAGTCTTCACCTATTATCACAGTTTCTCGCGGTCAGAAATCCAGACACAGCCTAGCTAGGTCATCTGCTTGGGGTCTCACAAGGCTGAAATCAAGGTGTTGGCAGGGCCATGCTCTTTCCTGGTGGCTTGACTAGGGAAGAATCTGCTTCCAGGTCTTAGTTGTTGGCAGAATTCATTTCCTTGAGGCTGTAGATTTTGTGGCAACTTGATTCTGATAGCCAGCGCCAGAGGATGTCTGACATCCATACTCTCTGTGAGCACTACAGGGGGAAAGGGCTCACATGATTAAATCAGGCCCTCCCAGGGTAATAATGCCTTTGATGAACTCAAAGTTAACTAATTAGGGAACAGAGATCTTAACTGCATCTGCAAAACCCAGTCACCTTTGCTATTTAATCATGTGAGTGATATCACCTCAGCCATATTCTATTGTTAGAAACAAGTTACAGGTTAGGCCTGAACTCAAGGGGAGGGACTTATACAAAGGCATGTATACTAATCACAGGGCCAACGTAGTGTGTGTCCACTATACTTACTAACTGATTCAGGGTCCAGGATGAAGATTATTTCCCTATTGTGGAGAAATACATTCTTTTTTCATGAGTAAAAGTAAAATTCATCTCTTGTTCAGGGTTTATTGTTTAACCATTTTACACTCTCAGTGACATGAGTGATACTGAAATGCAGATAGGAACAAACGGTCTTAGAGTATAACAAAGGGAACAACTAAGTAGATCATGATGTCTCATGAGAGACTTTACTAAAGAGGGTCATTTGCTTTAGGTTTATTTTTTTATTATTTTATTTTATTTTAGTGTGAGAGAGAGGGAGGGAGGGAGAGGGACAGACAGGGACAGACAGGAAGGGAGAGAGATGAGAAGTATTAGTTCATAGTTGCAGCCCCTTATTCATTGATGCAGTTATTCATTGATGGCTTTCTCATATGTGCCTTGGTTGGGGGACTCCAGCCGAGCCAGTGACCCCTTGCTCAAGCCAGCGACCTTTGAGCTCAAGCCATCGACCATGGGTTTATGTCTATGACCCTACGCTAAAAGCCAGCGATCCCATGCTAAAGCCGGCAACCCCACGCTCAAGCCAGTGAGCCCATACTCAAGCTGGTGACTTCAGGGTTTTGAACCTGGGCCCTCAGCATTCTAGGCTGACACTCTCTCCACTGTGCAATCACCTGGTCAGACTGAATTAGGTCTTGATGAAGAAGTAGTTGTAAAGAAATTGGGGAGGGCCTGACCAGGCAGTGGCACAGTGGATAGAGCATCGGACTGGGATGCAGAGGACCCAGGTTCAAGACTCCGAGGTCATCAGCTTGAGTGCAGGCTCATCTGGTTAGAGCAAAGCTCACAAACTTGTACCCAAGGTTGCTGGCTTGAGCAAGGGGTTACTCAGTCTGCTGTAGCCCCACGGTCAAGGCACATATGAGAAAGCAATCAATGAACAACTAAGGTTTCGCAACGAAAAACTAATGATTGATGCTTCTCATCTCTCTCCATTCCTGTCTGTCCCTATCTATCCCTCTCTCTGACTCTCTCTCTAAAAAAAAAAAAAAAAGAAAGAAATTGGGGAGGAACAAATTAGACAGAAATAGAAGTACTTAGTCACAGATAGAAGAAGGTTAATGAGGGTATGAATGCACCCATGTGATCAGGTGGCAGGGAAGAGAATGATAGGCGATTAGGATTGGGAGGAGATTGAGGGATATTGTAAAATCTTTAAAATATTCTAAATAAGTTGTACTTGACTCTACTTCTAGAAAAGAGTAAGGCAAAGACAGAGATATGTCAGTGTTCTGTGGAAGTTCCATATACATCTGTTGAGTAATATGTATAATCATACATTGTGTGGTTATGTAGATATTATGAGTTCTATTATTTATTCAACTTTCAGGTAATATTTAGCATTTATACAGATTTCCAGACTCCTTGGAATTACTCCATTCAATAGTGTCTCTAGTATATTTGGCCCCTGGGTATGGTCCTCATGATGGGATTAGTGTCCTTATAAGAGACACCAAAGTGCTGTTATTTCTCTCTTGGACATGTGAGCACACAGTGAGAGGCTGCCATCTGCAAGCCAGGAAGAAAACCCTCACTATAAATGGACTGTGATCTCAGACTTTCAGCCTCCAGAATTGTGAGAAAATAAATTTTGATTTCTCCGGTCACCCGTGATATTTTGTTGTGTCAGCGTGAGCTAAAACACTGCCACTGTGCTATCGTTTATCTCAAATGCACCATTTAAACACAGTGCATACAAATATTGACATACAAATATTGATTGACTTACGCCCTATGCAACTATTGACCATTCAACTTTATGACCACGACTGCTCCACATCTGGCAGCGCAAGCGTTGCCCAGCTGGGCCTACGACGGTGCGGACCAGCTTCCGGCAGCACTACCATCTCCGCGTGCACCATTTCAACTGTTATCCCAGACTCGGTACAGCAATTTGTGTTTTGTGTCTTGGATATTTTTCATCAAACCCCTCCCAAGATGTCTACCAAGAGGAAAATGTCTTTGCAAATATTAAACCAGTTGTACTGGTAATGCAACGTTTTACTTAAACCTGACGAATGTAAAAATAAGAAACAAAATGGTGTAGAGATGATACAAATGGCATAAAATGAACAAAGAAAATTATGATATATAACAATAATGAAAGAAAATTATGATAAAATATGACTTAAAGATTTTTATAACATCATTTCACAGTACTGTACATATAGCCTACTCAACTTACGACCAAATCATGTTACGACCAGTCTGTCGGAACCAATCATGGTTGTAAGTTGAGCACTAGCTGTATGGACTACTCCAAGAGCTGGAGACAGGAAGGATGCAAGTTATCTGGAATGATTCTGGACCTTTGCAAACTTACTCTCTAAATGAAAGAGAATAGCTACTGAGTCTGCTTGTTTCTGGGGGCAATTGTATAACAGAGTTCTTTGAGTTAAATTCCTTGTAGAATATGAAATGTATTAAAAGGTCTGTAAAAGAAGGTGTGCAGTAAAAATGTCCAATTTGAAGCATACATGTCATTAAAACTCAAAAGTAACCACAATAATTGTTTAAAACTTGGACTCGTAGAATACATTTTTTGAAAAGTGTTTTACAGATTACATTGTTCAGAATGGTAGTGCATAGTGATAACTAAATGCTGACTGATTGCACTTGATCTTAGCCAAAAGGCCGAGAAGCGATAAAATGCTGACTGTTAGACAGTTTTATTATTGTTTTCTATTTTCTCTACAGACAATGCACGGTCTTATCGTCTGCACCTGGGACTGACCCTCTCCATCAACCTGCCCTTGACACCCTACTGACTCCATAATCTCTTAGGTGCTTGATAACCAGTGGTCTAGCTTGGGAGACTAGGAAGATTTGGGGTTGACTTTACTTATTTATTTTAATGACTTTAGAGAGAGAGGAAGGGAGACAGATAGAGACAGGAACATTGATCTGCTCTTATATGTGAATTGGTCAGGGATCGAACCAGCAACCTCTGTGCTTCTGGATGATGCTCTAACTAACTGAACTATCCAGCCAGGGCTAGAGTTCACTTGATTTAAACATATTCATTGAGAGGTGATTGCCAGATCCAGGTGGCAGAAAGCTGGTATGAACATTCACGTGAAGGTTTTTATGGAGACATACATTTTTACTTCTCTGGGATAAATATGCAAGGATGTGATTGCTTGGTTGTATGGTAGTTGTATGTTTCACTTTATAAGAAACTGTCAAACTAAGACTGTCCATTTTTTATTTGCGCAAGTAACGTATGAGAGATCCAGTTTCTCCACATCCTCATCAGCATTGGGCATTGTCACAATATTTAATTTTAGGTGTTCGAATATGTACATGGTTATATCTTATTTTAATCTTAATTTGCATTTCTTTTTTTATTTTACGATTTTATGAGCAGTTTATTGAATTTATTGAGGTGACATTTGTTAACAAAATTATACAGGTTTCAAGTGCACAATTTTACAACACATCATCTGTACACTGTATTGTGTGTCACCACCCCAAGTTTAGTTTCCGTCCATCACCATTTAGTCCCCCTTTGCCCTCTGTACCTCTCCCCACTGCGTCCTCTGCCCATGCAGTCAGCACACTGTTGTCCATGTCCGTTTTTAATTTTTTTTTCTTTTTCGCTCAATCCCTCGATCTCCCAGCCCCCACTCCAACAATTTAATTTGCATTTCTCTAATGGCTAGTGATGTTGCACATCTTTTCTGTCATTGGTTTTTTATCTTTCTTTAAAGACTTCTTTCTCCTGCCTGACCAGGTGGTGGCGCAGTGGATAGAGCGTCGGACTGGGATGTGGAGGACCCAGGTTCAAGACCCCGAGGTCTCCAGCTTGAGCGCGAGCTCATCTGGTTTGAGCAAGGCTCATCAGCTTGAACCCAAGGTTGTTGGCTTGAGCAAGGGGTCACTCGGTCTGCTGTAGCCCCCTGGTCAAGGCACAGATGAGAAATCAATCAATGAACAACTAAGGAACTGCAATGAAGAATTGATGTTTCTCATCTCTCTCCCTTTCTGTCTGTCTGTCCCTATCTGTCTCTCTCTGACTCTATCTCTCCCACAAGAAGAAGAAGAAAAAAGACTTCTTTCTCCTGAACCGTGATAACCAACTGAGTCCACATGTTAGTATTCATGCTTGGTTCTAATTACTATCTTTCCTCCCTTTACTCTCTGTGGGAGGGTGGTTATTTTTTGTAAAAGTCTCTGTGTTCCCTGGCACTCTAGTATTGCCTGAGGTGAACACTAATAAGGCTGTTTATGACAGTAATTTCTAAATAGAAGCCCTCTGGAGACACTGCCTCCAGGCAACAAAAATGTTATAATGAAGGTGCTTATTCCTTCATGTTTGTTCTGTTATTTCACATTTTACTTTTTAAAAGGTCCTGGCCAAGCACCTTGTAAAATTCCTAGCTTCTTGATTTTTTACTTATTTATTTTTATTTTTTCTTCTTTTCTAAGTGAGAGGAGGGGAGATAGACTCCCACATACACCCTGATAGGGATCCACCTGGCAACCCCTGTCTGGGGCCAATGCTCTGCCCATCTGGAGCAATGCTCACAATTGAACTATTTTAGTGCCTGAGGCAGAGGCTCCACAGAGCCATCCTCAGCACTTGAGGTTATTGTGCTCAAATCAAGTGAGCCATGGCTGCAGGAAGAGGAAGTGTAGGGGAGGAATGGAGAAGCAATTGGTCACTACCTGTGTGCCTTGACCAGGAATCAAACCTGGGACATCCACACGTGGGCCGATGATCTACCACTGAGCCAACTGGCCAGGGCTTATTTACTTCTTCATGCTGCTGTATTACTAGTTTTTCTTTCCCCTTTGTTTTCTGTATACATGATTGGAGGTTTAGAAGCTTCATTAGTTGAAAGTTTTTGGCAAGAATATAAGTGTTCATGTTGTGTATTTTATTTCACATTGCCTAAGGAAACAATAATGTCAGGTTGTTCCACTATTAGTGAAGGTTAAGGTGGTGAAAACCAGGTCACTCTATCGAATGGCACATATTTTCATCTGTGCAATTAGTGATTAATCTGTGTGATTTTAGATGAGTTAGCTATTGCTGAGTAACAAACCATCTCATATATGAGTGGCTTAAAACGATATATGTAGCTTAAGATTCTGAGGGATGGCAATTTCAGTTGTGTTCGGAGGGTGGTTCTCCTGGCTTCAGCTGCACTTCCTCATGTCTCTATGGTTAGCTGTGGATTGGTTAGGTGGCTCTGCTCCTGGGTATTGACTCACTTCTGCCTACGGTACCTTGAGTCTCCTCAGCCAGCTAGCCTATGCTTATTCCCATGCCAATGGTAGGATTCCAAAATGGGAAGTGGAAGTGAGTGCAGCCTAGGTTAAAAACTAACACACTGTCAGTTCTTTCACATTTCATAGGTCAAAACAAATCACAAAGACAGCTAAGATACATAGGGAAATACATTTCATCTCTTGATGAGGGAACAGCAGAATCACATTGCTAGAGGCATGACTACAGGAGGAGAAAAACTGGGACCATTTGTTACAATCATCTACCTTAGGCATCATGATCCCTACCAATCTCTCCTAATGATTCTGACATGTATTGATGATTTCAATGTGAATCATCATTCACATTGTGGTGACAAAAGGGTCCTTTCTTGATTAACTCATTCCTTCTATATCTTCTAGCTAGCATTCATCTCTAAAGAGAGCCTTTCTTGCCTGACCAGGTGGTGGCACAGTGGATAGAGCATTGGACTGGGACTCGGAGGACCCAGGTTCGAAACTCTGCGGTTGCCGGCTTGAGCTCAGGTGCATCTTGTTTGAGAAAGGCTCAGCAGCTTGAGCCCAAGGTCACTGGCTTGAACAAGGGGTCACTTGGTCTGCTGTAGCCCCCAGGTCAAGGCACATATGAGAAAGCAATCAATGAACAACTAAGGTGCCACAAGAAAGAGTTGATGCTTCTCATCTCTCTCCCTTCCTGTCTGTCTGTCCCTGTCTGTCCCTCTCTCTGTCTCTCTCTCACACACACTAAATAAAATAAATAAAGAGAGCCTTTTTAAATTTTCCTCTTCTCTCTTTTTTTAAAAAAATATTTATTATTATTATTATTATTATTATTATTTTACAGAGACAGAGAGTGAGTCAGAGAGATGGATAGACAGGGACAGACAGACAGGAACGGAGAGAGATAAAAAGCATCAACCATTAGTTTTTCATTGCGCATTGCAACACCGTAGTTGTTCATTGATAGCTTTCTCACCTGTGCCTTGATCGCGGGCCTTCAGCAGACCGAGCAACCCCTTGCTGGAGCCAGCAACCTTGGGTCCAAGCTGGTGAGCCTTGCTCAAACCAGATGAGCCTGCACTCAAGCTGGCGACCTCGGGGTCTCGAACCTGGGTCCTTATGCATCCCAGTTCGATGCTCTATCCACTGCGCCACCACCTGGTCAGGCCCTTTTCTCTTTTTTTGAGTATTAATATAGGCAACACTTAAAATATTAATTCATAAAAATTCAAACAATACAGATATATGCAGAGTAGGAAGTAAAAACCTTTGGCAGCCTTACTTTGTAGAAGGACCCATTGTTACAGTTTTATACATATTCTCTGATATATAAAAATACATGTTTTACATATATGTAAAACAAAATTGGGATATTTACATACGCAGATTTCAGAGGTTTTGAAATATCAAAATATACATCTTACACTAATAAAAATACTAATACAGAGGGACCTTGGGTTACAACACAGTTCCATTCCTATGACAGTGATGTAACCCAAATTTTGGTGTAAGTTCAATACACCCTAGCCTAACACAAACAGAACACTTGTGCTTTTAATAGTCCAAAATGGTGGAGGTAAGCGTACTGGAGATGCCAACTTCCTCACTAATACACTAAGTTACTGTATATTCTTCTGCCAGGTGTAACCAAACTAGTTTGCCCAGGTATTCCATAAGTACAATGCTAAAGGCATGCGAAACACTCACATTTCAATTTTTTAAAGTTTTTATGGAAGTGAGCATCGTAAACTTGAAATGTCGTATGTGGAGTCTGTCATAATCTGAGAGCCCTGTTATTCAATACAGGATGAAGTGGCAAAATGCTTTCCCCCAAACTTGCTCTTACAGTCTTTTATTCTTTTTTTTTTTTTTTTCTGAAGCTGGAAACGGGGAGGCAGTCAGACAGACTCCTGCATGTGCCCGACCGGGATCTACCTGGCACGTCCACCAGGGGGCGATGCTCTGCCCATCTGGGGCGTCACTCTGTTGCAACCAGAACCATTCTAGCGCCTGAGGCAGAGGCCATCCCAAGCGCGCGGGCCATCCTTGCTCCAATGGAGCCTTGGCTGTGAGAGGGGAAGAGAGAGAGACAGAGAGGAAGGAGAGGGGGAGGGGTGGAGAAGCAGATGGACGCTTCTCCTGTGTGCCCTGGCCGGAATCGAACCCGGGACTTCCACATGCCAGGCCGATGCTCTACCACTGAGCCAACTGGCCAGGGCCTATTCTTATTTTTAAAAGATTTTATTTATTAATTTCAGAGAGTAGAGAGAGAGAAAGGCAGGACAGAGTGCAGGAGTATGAAGCATCAATTTGTAGTTTCTTCTAATATGTGCCTTGACCAGTCAAGCCCAGAGGTTTTTTTTCTTTCTTTCTTTCTTTTCTTTTCTTTTTTTTTTTTTTTTTGTATTTTTCTGAAGTAAGAAGAGGGGAGGCAGAGAGACAGACTCCTGCATATGCCCAACCGGGATCCACCCTGCATGCCCACTAGGGGGCGATGCTCTGCCCATCTGGGCTGTTGCTCTGTTGCAATTGGAGCCATTCTAGTGCCTGAGGCAGAGGCCATGGAGCCATCCTCAGCGCTTGGGCCAACTTTGCTCCAATGGAGCCTTGGCTGTGGCAGGGGAAGAGAGGTAGAGAGAAAGGAGAGGGGAAAGGATGGAGAAGCAGAGAGGCACTTCTCCTGTGTGCCCTGACCAGGAAATGAACCTTGGACATTTACACACCAGGCTGACACTCAGCTACTGAGCCAACTGGCCAGGGCGTAAGCCCAGGGTTTTATTTTATTTCATTTATTTTCAGGTTATTTTGACATTTAATTATGTTGCATACCCATCACCCAAAGTCAAATTGTCTTCCGTCACCTTCTATCTGGCTTTCTTTGTGCCCTCCCCCCCAACAACCACACTCTTGGCCATGTCTCTGAGTCTCATTTTTATGTCCCACTTCTGTATGGGATCATACAGTTCTTAGTTTTTTCTGATTTACTTATTTCACTCAGTATAATGTTATCAAGGTCCATCCATCCAAATGTCATCATTTCTTATGGCTGAGTAGTATTCTATAGTATATATGTACCATATCTTCTTTATTCAATCATTTTTTGAAGGACTCTTTGGTTGTTTCCATGTCTTGGCCACTGTGAACAATGCTGCAATGAACATGGGGCTGCATGTGTCTTTACAAACCAATGGTTTTGAGTTTTGGGGGTATATACCCAGTAGAGGAATTGCTGGGTCATATGGTAGTTCTATTTTTAGTTTTTTGAGGTTATATTTTCTTCCATAATGGTTGTACTACTTTACATTCCCACCAACAGTGTATGAGGGTTCCTTTTTCTCCACAGCCTCTCCAACACTTTTTTTTTTCAGAGACAAAGAGAGAGTCAGAGAGAGGGATAGACAGGGACAGACAGACAGGAACGGAGAGATGAGAAGCATCAATCATTAGTTTTTTGTTGCGCATTGCGACTCCTTAGTTGTTCATTGATTGCTTTCTCATACGTTCCTTGACCGTGGGGCTACAGCAGACTGAGTAACCCTTTGCTTGAGCCAGCGACCTTGGGCTCTGAGCCTTGCTCAAACCAGATGAGCCCATACTCAAGCTGGTGACCTTGGGGTCTTGAACCTGGGTCCTCCACATCTCAGTCTGACACTCCATCCACTGCACCACTGCTTGGTTAGGCTGGGCTCTTGATTCTGTTCCATTGGTCTGTATATCTGTTTTTCTGCCAATACCATGCTTTTTGATTATTGTAACTCTGTAGTACAATTTGAAGCCAGGTAGTGTAATACCTCTGGATTCATTGTTTTTTCTCAAGATTTTGATGGGTATTGCATTAAATTTGTAGATTGCTTTGGGTAATATGGCCTTTTGAACTATGTTGATTATTCCAATTCATGACATGGAATCTTTTTCCATTTCATTGAGTCTTTTTCAATTTCTTTCAATAATACTTTGTAGTTTTCAGTATATAAGTCCTTCACATCTTTGTTGTTTATTTCTTATTCATTATGGGGGGGGAGAGAGAGAGAGAGAGAGAGAGAGAGAGAGAAGGGGGGAGGAGCAGAAAGCATCAACTCCCATATGTGCCTTGACCAGGCAAGCCCAGGGTTTTGAACCGGCAACCTCAGCGTTTCCAGGTTGATGCTTTATCCACTGCGCCACCACAGGTCAGGCTTGTTAAGTTTATTTCTATTCTACCTTTTTTGTTGCAGTTGTAAAATGGATTTTTTTCACTATATTTATTTATTTTTTTATTTTTTGTATTTTTCTGAAGCTGGGAACGGGGAGAGACAGTCAGACAGACTCCCGCATGCACCCGACCGGAATCCACCCGGCACGCCCACCAGGGGGCGATACTCTGCCCATCCAGGGTGTCGCTCTGTTGTGACCAGAGCCACTCTAGCGCCTGGGGCGGAGGCCAAGGAGCCATCCCCAGCGCCCAGGCCATCTTTGCTCCAATGGAGCCTTGGCTGCGGGAGGGGAAGAGAGAGAGAGGAAGGAGAAGGGGAGGTGTGGAGAAGCAAATGGGTGCTGCTCCTGTGGGCCCTGGCCGGGAATCAAACCTGGGACTTCTGCATGCCAGGCCAACGCTCTACCACTGAGCCAACTGGCCAGGGCTTTTTTCAGTTTATTTTATGAATTTCCATCATTGGCTAGACTTTTGTATATTGATTTTGTATCCTGTGACACTACTATATTGCTTTATTGTTTCTAGTAGATTTTCAGTGGAATCTTTGGGGTTTTCTATATACAGGATCATGTCATCTGCAAAAGTGCTACTTTTACTTATTCTTTCTTGATATGGATGCCTTTCATTTCTTTCTCTTGACTGATTGCTCTGGATAAGACTTCCAGTACTATGATGAATAAGAGTGGAGAGAGTAAACAGCTTTGTCTTGTTCTTGATTTCAGTGAAAAACCTTTCAGTTTTTCAACATTTAGAATGATATTGGCTGATGGTTTGTCATATATGGTCTTTTTTATGTTGAGATACTTTCCTTACCCATTTCATTGAGTGTTGTATCTTATTGAGTGCCTTTTCTGCGTCTATTGATAGGATCATAAAATTTTTGTTCTTTGCTTTGTTGATGTATTGTATTACGTTGATTGATACACATATGTTGAACCATCCTTGTGCTGATGGAATGAATTCCACTTCATCATGATGCTTTATTTTTTTAATGAATTGTTGTATTTGATTTCCTAGTATTTTGTTTAGGATTTTTGCATCTGTATTCATTAGAGATATTGGTCTCTAGTTTTATTTTTTTGTGTCGTTCTTGACAGGTTTTGGTATCAGGGTTATGTTGTCCTCATAAAATATGTTAGGGAACATTCCTTCTTCTATATTTTGGAAGACTTTGAGAAGGATAGGTACCAAATCTTCTTTGAATGTTTGGTAGAATTCACTAGTGTAGCCATCTGGTTCTGGATTTTTATTTTTGGGGATGTTTTTGATAGTTGTTTCTATTTACTCCCCGCTTAAGGATTTGTTCAGGTTTTCTAGTTCTTCTTGACTCAGAATAGAAAGGTTGTATAGTTCTAGGAGCTTATCCGTTTCTTCTAGATTGTTAAATTTGGTGGCATATATATCAAATGGTATAGAAATGTTTACCTGAAATCTATGTACTCTTATTGATCAATGTCATGCCATTAAATTTAATTTTCTAAATAAAAAAAAATAAAAAATGCTTCCTTAGCAGTTTTGAAGATGATGGTATTTCATAGCTATTAGAGAACAGGTAGGTGAGAAGAATGGGTAGAACTGATTTGATCAGATTGTTGTTGTTTTTTTCAGCATGAGAGAGAGGGAGAGACAGCGACAGACAGACAGGATGGGAGAGTGATGAGAAGCATCAACTCATAGTTGTGTCACTCTAGTCGTTCATTGAATGCTTTCTCAAACGTGCCTTGATTAAGAGGGTCAGCTGAGCCAGTGACCCCTGGCTCAAGCCAGCAACCTTTGGGCTCAAGCCAGTGACCATGGGGTCATATGTATAACCACATGCTTAAACTGGTGATCCTGCACTTGAGCCAGATGAGCCCATGCTCAAGCCTGTGACTTTAGGGTTTTGAACTTGGGTCCTCAGCATCCCAGGTCAACGCTCTATCCACTGCATCACTACCTGTTCAGTCCAGATTATTGTGTTTTGTTGACTAAGATATTTTCTAGTAACTAAATCACTGTTTGATATCACCACTTAGGTATAGGAGGACACCCAGAGTAGAAAGAGTCAATGGATTTGAAAGATACTCTGCAGGAAATCTAACTTGGTCTCTCTCTCTCTCTCTCTCTCTCTCTCTCTCTCTGTTTTTAAATGAGTTTTATTGAGATATAATTCACGTACCATACAGTTCACCCTTTTAAAGTATGCAATTCAGTGCTTTTCAGTATATTCACCATGTTGTGCAACCATCACCACCATCAATTTTAGTCTGTTAACTGGGACGGAAAGGGTCTCAAGTATTCAAGGATAAGGACCATGATGTAGGAGAGTCAAACACGATCTAAGAGCAGCACACAGGAGTGTCAATAATATTAGGATGCAGATAAAATGTTTAGATTTAGCTCTTGATTCAGCTTAGTTTGGTGGTAAATACTCACTCCAGGGTTGGTAATAGTGTTTGGTCCAATGGTGGGGAACAACTTTTATGTGGACCAAGTAAACAAAAATGTGCACTTTAAGCAGCTTGTTAGAGAAGCAAGAAATGCATGTTTATCCCTCCTATACGATTATTTGATCAGTTATGATAATAAATGTGGAAAAATCTGAAATGATTGCTGAGGTCAAAGATTCTAATTTATTCAATTGTACTTCAGTCTTCCTGAAATATTTAGAGAAACTTGATATCTAGTTATTTGTATATCCACTTTTTACTCAACAAACAACACTTCTTCAGTTTCGTTTATGTTTCTATCATTGACCAGGGTGCTGTGAATACAGAAAAATACACAATTTCTTCCCTCCATGAGCTCACAGCCTGGCTTGGAAGATAGAAGCAGAAAATTACATTGCATCACCGTGCACCTAGAGCAGGAGCAGCTTGGAGGTGGGAAGGTAAAGGAAGGAAGGATATCCTTTAGGAAATTGTCTCATTGGAAAGGAAGTGGTAAGAATGGGGAAAACTTTGGTTTCACATTAAAGACCTGCCATTCTCTATCCACAAGACTCTCTGTCAAACATATGCTCAGAAGGAGAACTCACGTACTGCTGTCGTCAGATTCACTTGTCCTCTTAAAACCTTTCACTGGGTGTGTGGCTAGGGCTCTTTGGAGCTCTAAAAATGGGAGCTAGTTTTTAATTTGTTTTCTGTATTTTTCCACTTGGGCATGTTTCAGTCTCCAGTCTCAGAACTTGAGGAGAGTTTCTATTATCATTATTTTTTCCTTTCTTTTTTAGAATTTATTTGTTGATTTTAGAGAGAGAGAGAGAGACATTGTTCTGTTCCTGTATGTGCCCTGACTGGGAATTAAACTGGCAACCTCTGCACATCGGGATGGTGCTCTAACCAACTGAGCTATCCTGTCAGGGCCATTCTTTTTTTCTTTTTTCTTTTTCCTTTTCGACTTGATTATTTTAATCAATTTGTCATTATTTATAACTGTTTTGCTTAATTTTTCTTGTCTTCTTTATCGTTTTTTTCTTCCTACCCTTTACCATTCTTCACTTTGTTCTCTGTACGCTTCCTTCATCTTCTAAACCATTTTATTTATGGACTTTATTTACTGATTTTTGAGAGAGGAGAGAGAGAGGGTGGAGGAACAGGAAGCATTAACTTGTAGTAGTTGATTCCCATATGTGCCTTGACCGGGCAAGCCTGAGGTTTCAAACTGGCAACCTCAGCATTCCAGGTCGATGCCTTATCCACTGCATCACCACAGGTCGGGCTAAATTATTTTATTTTAAACAAGTACATTCAGTTGCATAAGAATTAATTAAAATTAATTTAGTAAACACTTATTGAGTTCCCAGAACTAACAGTTCTGTCTTCTGAAACTGTCCTAGGAGCTGAAGAGGAAGACAGAGATGAATAATACAAGATCCTTGCCTTCTAGTGCTTGGAGACAGAGGAAAGATGTCATGCACAGCTAACTATGCCACTGGGCAAAAGGTGCTATGAGAGAATGAAGTGCTATGGGAAAGAAGAGGAACAAGATTTTTTTTTTTCTAGCTAGGATAATTAAGGAGGTTTCATGAGATGAGTGGTGTTTGCAATTTATTGTGAAAAATGAGCAACATTTCCAGATGGATGAGGCACGGTATTTATTTAAGTAGGAGATAGTTAAACAAAAGGAGGAAAAGAAAGTTTCAGGAACTGATTTAGATGAAGATAGGCTGAGATAGTGCTGGAGCCAATACCCAGAGGCCTTAGAATACCAGTTTTCCTTTAGCCAGTGGGAGATCACCAATTTTGAGCAGTAGAAGCATAGCTAGTGTTTTCAGAATATTAATCTGCTGTGGAATGGGTTGGAGTGGACACGGACTAAGGGCTGGGGGCACTCTGAATTTTACAGGATCCTGTATTTCCCATCTCTGGTTGGTTTATCTTTAGCACTGTATCATCTTGAAGTTCTAATTTAATCATTTCATATATCTTATTTCAGTGCCTCTTTCCTGACTCCCTGGATCCTACTTCATCCTAACCAGATTCCAGATAAATTATAACAAATTTTGGATTTTTTTATTTCTCAAGTACTCAAACTCCAGGTCACCTTATGATCTTTCCCTTGGCTTTTGTGGTTTCTTTTATTTATTTGGTAATATTATCAAATGAAAAAAAGGACAATAATAGGCAGAAATAATTTTAAACATCTGCTTGAAAACCTAAAGTTCATACAATCTGTTGACAGAATAGCCACTAAAAGACAGACCTTCTGATTTCAGTTGAAATTCACCTGCCACTATTCTACTGCAGTTATTTGCTATAGCAAAAGGCGTTGTTACATGTAATATTTCTTTGTATCCTCACACATTTTTTTCCTTTTCCCCTCCCCATTCAGAACAATACATGGCCCTTTAATTTTGCAAGGCTAACCCTTCTATCTTTATTTTTTATTTCCTGTATTTCTGCTACTGTATAACCTGCTATGATCAATTACCTCTGACTCATACACTTCCATGTTCTCCTCTACTGGCTCTTATAAAATGTTTATTTCTCCTATTTATTTAGTTGTTCAAAAGTCCCTTTATTTTATACTGTCTTTATGTATTCTTCTCCTTTTTCTTTTTAAATTGTATACTCTTATTAGACTAACTTGCTTAACAACTTACTTTTACCCAAACCACTGGGTAAAAGTTCTTTGCTCCATTATTCACATATTTATTCATTCTACAAATATTTATTGAGCATATCTGATGTGTTAGGTTTGTTCTAGGCCAGGCATGGCCAACAGTTTTTGCCCCCGGACCAGATTAGAAAGAAAACTTTTTTCACAGGCTGGATGAAATATTAAAATTAAAAAATGTTAAATACAAAAACGATTTAAGTAAACAAAATTTTATTATGTAATTTGTTTATGAATAAATGTAAGTGAGTGAAAAAATTAATATACAATATTGTTTTAATAAAATATATTTTAATAAAAATATAATTACATACCGTATAAATATCCAAACTGTATTGCAATCAATTGATACAATATTTAATTAATAGAATGAGCTTGAAGGGGTTATATTGAAAATAAAACAATTATTTTGTTTTACAAACAGCCTGGACACGTTTTCAGTTATCAACTGCAGCTATTGTCTGTGCTATAATGCCACTTGATTCAGCACTCTTGACCACAAAAATAACAAATTGTTTGACCTTGGGTGCGCACTGGCAAACTCTGCCTAAAAGAATGTGGGTTTCACATCACTGCTAAACGTCAAACAGTTCATATTGAGTATAGATGAGTACAAAAGTTGTAAATCTTTATAATGGAATTTATTTTAAAAATAAAGAAGTATTGAGAATCCATTCGACCAATTATTGGAAATTAACCCTAGATTAGTCACATGCAGAATTCTTTTCCACGTATTACTATCTTATTAAATATCTCGATTTCCAGTAATCAAAGATGCTTCCGTTTCTGAGTAGCTGAGATTTTAAAGTACTCGAGAATATTAAAAATTTAATTGTGGGCCACATAAACTTATTACGCGGGCTGGATCCGGCCCGCAGGCCATATGTTGGCCATGCCTGTTCTAGGCACTGGGAATTAGTGACAAATTTCTAGAAGTTTCTTGCCTTCAAATACCTATTTTCTTATTAATGATTCCAGAAACACTGAATTATTCCTTATTCTCCTTGACATTGCAATACTTTTTTGTTTTTACACAGAGAGAGAGAGAGAGTCAGAGAGAGGGATAGATAGGGACAGACAGACAGGAATGGAGAGAGATGAGAAGCATCAATCATTAGTTTTTCCTTGTGACAGCTTAGTTGTTCATTTTTTCTCATATGTGCCTTGACCATGGGGCTACAGCATACCGAGTAACCCCTTGCTCGAGCCAGCAACCTTGGGTCCAAGCTGGTGAGCTTTGCTCAAACCAGATGAACCCGCACTCAAGGTGGTGACCTTGGGGTCTCAAACCTGGGTCCTCCGCATCCCAGTCCAATGCCCTATCCACTGCGCCACTGCCTGGTCAGGCGACATTGCAATACTCTTTACCTCCTTGAAATAGTCTCATGTTTTGGCTTCTACAGCCCTGATTCTCTGACACCCTTTGTTTGTCTGCAGTACTGACTTTTTCTTTTTCCTTATTTACACCTTGGGCTTTCCAATAGCATTATCTGACCTTTTCTCTATATATGTATTTCTTGTGGCTTCAATGATTATTTCTGTGCAGGTAGTTGCTAAGTTAACCTTGTAGCCTTAGCTTCTTTTTAAAACGCTACTTTATATAACTAAGCCCTCCTCAACTTAAAACCATCCTCCATAACCTGCTATCCAGGGTCTGTACAACCTTTCTTCTACATATCTTCACATTTTATCTCCTATGTTCCTCTTACACAACCTTCTACTGAAGCCAAAAAGTCATTGTTCTCCCCCCAAAATTCTTGCTCATTCTCACCCCTCTACCTTTGCACATGCTGTTTCCTCTCTCTGGAATGTCCCTATCTACCTTCTTCTCTTTTTCTTATTTTTTTAAAAATTGCAGAATATTTTCCATACAGAAGAGTGTATGAAACTTATACATTTATTTAAAATAATATCCGATTCCTGGCCAGGGCACACAGGAGAAGTGCCCATCTGCTTCTCCACCCCTCCCCCTCTCCTTCCTCTCTGTCTCTCTCTTCCCCTCCAGCAGCCAAGGCTCCATTGGAGCAAAGATGGCCCGGGCGCTGGGGATGGCTCCATAGCCTCTGCCTCAGGTGCTAGAGTGGCTCTGGTCGCAACAGAGTGATGCCCCGGATGGGCAGAGCATCGCCCCCTGGTGGGCCTGCTGGGTGGATCCCGGTCGGGCGCATGCAGGAGTCTGTCTGACTGCCTCCCTGTTTCCAGCTTCAGAAAAATACAAAATAATAATAATAATAATAAAGTTGCCTGACCAGGCGCTGGTGCAGTGGATAGAGTGTCGGACTGGGATGCAGAGGACCCTGGTTTGAGACCTCGAGGTCGCCAGCTTGAGTGTGGGCTCATCTGGTTTGATTAAAGCTCACCAGCTTGGACCTAAGGTCACGGACTTGAGCAAGGGGTTACTTGGTCTGCTGAAGGCCTGTGGTCAAGGCACATATAAGCAAGCAATCAATGAACAACTAAGGTGTCGCATGAAAAACTAATGATTGATGCTTCTCATCTCTCTCTGTTCCTGTCTGTTTGTCCCTATCTATCCCTCTCTCTGACTCTCTCTGTCTCTGTAAAAATAAATAAATAAATAAATAAAAATAAATAAATAAAGTCAACTTTATTCACTTATCACTCAAGTTGAAAGGTACTGTTTTCCCAGTACCTTAGGAAACTTCTGTATTTCTCTATTTTCGTTCTCCTCCCTCCTTTCTACAGTTAAATGACACCTTGTTTTGTGTTAATAATCCCTTGCTTTTTAAAAAACCACCTATATATGCAAATAGGCAAAACCAAACCCCAGCATTTGTTTAAAAATACTGCTGGGATGATGTCAGAGTAATGGCGGGATAGGAAGCGATACCGATAAATCTCCCCCAAAACTCAACAAGATCTTCAACCAGAAACAGAAAAACCTATACTTGGAGCTTCCAGATGCTTCGCAATACACCCAAAGGTATGATTGAGTGAAAAATTGGCTAAATATATAACCAAACCCCGAAGGAAATAGGGAGTAAGAAATGCTCTGCCTTCCTCACTAACCTAAACAGGGCGGCTTTCTCTGGTAACTGTGAATATAGAAACTGAGGCGGGCAAAGGGGGTGAATAGATCCAGGCCACCGCGGCACAAACGGCCGAACCAGGCTGTGGCACGGAGATCCAAGCCGAGGAAAATCTGATCCTGTGGCAACCGGGCAATACAAGCTAACAGTCGCGCCAAACCCAGACAAAGAAAGACAAGCGGAGCGGCCATTTTACCCGGTCTCCTGGTCGGTGCGCAGTTAGTGGGCGAGAATTTCTTCCTAGGCCCAGAGAGTGGGTGCCCATGTTGCCCCACGGAGAGGCAGGGTCAGAGGCCTTTCTGTGGGCCGAGGGCAGAGTCTCTGGGCAGCCCCAGCGCCCTGGGAAAGCCACGCACGGGAGGGAGTGAGAACTAATTCCAACGGTGGAGATTTTCCGTGCTGGAGGGTGTTTCACTCAGAGGGAAACGGGGCCGGCCTCATATCCTGGTTTGCGCGCGCAGATAAGGAGTGAGCGATTCCTCCGAGTGCCTCGGCAGTGCGTGCCTGTGTTATCGCACAGAGGGGCAGAGTCAGGGGCCTGTGTGTGGGCCAAAGCGGAATCTCGAGCCGCCCCAGCGCCTTGCAAAAGCCGCGCACGGGGACGGAGCGAGACTCAATTCCAACGCTGCAACTTTTCCCTGCGGTTGGGGGTTTCACTCAGAGCGTGAGACTGCTGGCCGGATATCCTGGTCGCAGACAGTGAGTGAGAGTTTCCTCCAAGCACCCCGGAAGTGGGCGCCCGCTTGTGTTACCGGACAGAGTGGCAGAGCTAGAGGTCTTTGAGTGGGCAGAAAGCCCGCCTGATTATGCTAGCAGCTCTGACTGACTGAGCCTTACCCAGAGCCCTGTGCTGAGTGGAAATAGAGTGGGGAGTTGCCAGCTCTTTGAGCCTCTTACTATCCAGGCAGAGGCAGCAGCAACCCCATAGCTGGATTATCAGGCTACTAATTGAGGAAGGAAAGACTAGGAGAAAGGCTCCAGGAACATGGACTCTCTCACTGTCGGAGCCTATAAATGCTAATGAGCCTCAACTGCCAACGAGACTAAAGCACAATACATGTGTTGGTCAAATAAGTTTGTAAACATGATATATATGTTTGCTCGCTTGTGACTTATAATGGGTGTGGGGGACAGGCTATAAACAGGCCAGGTTGTTGTAGCCTGAGGTTTGGTTTTGGGACTAAGCTTTTCCCCACACCCTTGACTGATTGTATGATCTGGGTGGTGCACTCTCATGAGAAATCCAATTATGCCTTGGATAAGTGACTTTGTATTGGAGACTTCCTTGTTTGTATATTGGATTAAGGGATTTTGGTTTTCTACACTATAAAGTGGGACAGACCAGGAGCTCAGACACACAGTTCCTGCTATCACAATTGCAGGGGCTCCCCTGATCCCTTGCCCTTCATGGGAAGAGCTGGTTTTCTGCTTTTCCCTTGTCTTCTTTTGTGGTTTGCCTGTCTTGGTGAGACACCAATAAATAGGATGGCCCCCCATCCTCTGACTCCACCATTTCTTTATCGCCTGCCCGAATCCAATGGGAACCTGCATGTGAATGGTCACGATGACGGCTCCTGGCCTTACAACTGGCGTAGTCAGCAGGATTCAGAGATTGGTATGGAGCCACCACCCTTGATGGGTGGGATAGAGTACTGGTTGCTGCTCTGGCTCCCCATGGCTGTCCTTTTAGGGGCCATGGGCTACATGTTTTTTACTCAAGAGGAAACTGCCCAAGGTCAAAAGCTTCAGCATGAATTGCAAACAGAACGGCAGAAAAGGCTGGAACTGGAGCGAGCACTGGAGAAGGAATTACGGGTTCGAGAGTTGCAGTTTACCCTGGAAGCTGAACGTCTTCACTGGCAGTTGTTGGAGAAACAACTCCGGATTCAAGAGCTCGAGTCTCAGCTTCTGGCCAAAAGCCAGCAGCCACAGGAGCCTAAACGGTCACCAAAGGAGCAGCAGCATCCGTGCCGGTGGATTGGCTTTGAGTCAGCGGGAGCAGGCGCTTGCGACTCCTCTTCTGAGGATGAGAAGGCTCAGGCTGAAGCTGCCATACGCACACTGAGAGCCCGACCAGTTGTCGCCAAGAAGGTAAAAACCCAGCAACAAAGAGTCCCTCAGGGGCAGCCACAGCCTCCTGCCCAGGTAATGGAACACTCTGTGGTCCGGCCCTATACCCAGGCAGAGCTGATGGAGTTGGGGGCACAATTTAGGCAGAAACCTACTGAATCCCTGGTAGCCTGGTTACTACGATTATGGGATATAGGGGTGGATGGCATCATGCTCTCCGGAACAGAGATGGAGAAATTGGCTGCCATTACCACACACTCTTCCTTGAGGCAGCGTCTTCAGAACTGCCATGGCAACCCAGGAGACCATACCCTATTAGAATGGGTGACGGCTGCCATTCGTATGGTCTGGCAGAATGCTGGAGAACTGCCGGGGGCAATGAGTCGGTGGCAGTGCTACAGTGAGTTAGTAAAGGTCCTTCGAGAACTAGGTATGAAGAATGCTGTTTTCAACCCTGGGTCTCGTGGGCCAGACGAAGAAGTGTTTACGGCCAAAATGAGGGAATTTGTCCTTGCTAGCGCCCCGTCAGCCCTTTTTGGGTCACTTGTGGCTATCTTGGGCCCCTATGTGGGGCAGCCCATCAATGCAGTTACACAGATGGTAGCAGATTTGGGAGAGCTGGAGGCCTCTCGGGATCATAAAGCAGTGAGGGCTGCTGCCTATGTTTCCCCCCCAACTAACAAGGGAAACGGGCCTGTAAAGGTTACCCGAACGCAGATGTGGGTAGACTTGATTGCGGCTGGAGCAGATAAGGGGAAATTGGATGGCCAGTCTAATAAAATTCTTTTGGAGCTTTGGCGGCAGCTTAAACCAGAACAGAAGTTCCAGCCACTGAGACAAAAGGCCCCAGCAGCTACCAATAAAACGTTTGGTGCGCGCACAGCTCGGTTACAAGATTATATGATAGAGACAGCCGAGGGAGAGGGGAACTCCCAAGACCCATTGTACCAGTTTGAATAGGAAAAAGGCCGAGGGACCCGTCTAACGGGGATGGGCGGGGACCGGAGGCCACATGTGGAACTGGCTATCCACTGGTCCCCTTCCAACGTACAACAGGTGTTGGCCTTGGTGGATACAGGTGCAGAATGTTCCCTTCTCTATGGAAACCCAGAGCGGTTTGCTGGGACCCCAGTGGCCATTGACGGTTATGGGGGCCAAACTGTCCAAGTGAAGCCAATAACTATTCCATTGGGGATAGGGAGACTGCCTCCTAAGCCATATAAGGTGTATGTATCTCCTATTCCTGAATATATTTTGGGGGTAGATGTCTTGCAAGGACTGTGGTTGGAAACTACAGCTGGGGAGTTCCGGCTGCGGATCAGGGTTGTGAAGGCAGTATTGCGGGGACATGCATCACATTCCCCTTTGCAATTACCCATCCCTTGGCGTGTGACTAACACCAAGCAGTACCGCCTGCCAGGTGGTTATGAAGAAGTCACAGGGACAATCCTTGAACTAGAAAAGGTGGGGATCATCCGGCCAGCACACAGTCCTTACAACTCCCCAGTATGGCCTGTGCGCAAAGCAGATGGAACCTGGAGAATGACAGTAGATTACAGGGAACTTAATAAAGTTGTTCCCCCTTTGCACGCTGCTGTTCCCTCGATAGCTAACATGATGGATCGGCTAAGCCATGAGTTGGGGACATACCACTTTGTGGCAGACTTGGCCAATGCTTTTTTCTCTATTGATATAGCCGCAGAGAGTCAAGACCAATTTGCCTTCAGTTGGGAAGGGAGACAATGGACCTTTACAGTGTTACCCCAGGGCTATTTGCATAGCCCCACCTTGTGCCATGGGCTGGTGGCTGCTGACCTGGCTAAATGGAAACAGCCAGAGGTAGTCCGCATGTACCATTATATTGATGATATTATGCTAACTAGTGATTCTCTTTCAGAATTGGAGCAAGCAGTCCCTACCCTGCTATCCCATTTGAAAGCATGTGGCTGGGCAGTTAACGAGAACAAATTACAAGGACCTGGGTTATCTGTTAAATTCTTGGGAGTTGTCTGGTCGGGTAAGACAAAAGTTATCCCTGACGCAGTTATAGATAAGATTCAAGCATACCCTGTGCCCACTACGGTAAAACAGTTACAGGAATTTTTAGGTTTGTTGAGGTATTGGTGAGCATTTATACCGCATTTGGCTCAGTTACTGCGCCCCTTGTACAACCTTATTCGAAAGGGGGTTCGCTGGGATTGGACTGAGCAGGCGCAAGGTTCATTTGCAGCTGCTAAGAGAGCTGTCAAGGTGGCACAGGCCTTGAATGTGTTTGATCCTGCCAGGCCCTGTGAGCTGGATGTTCATGTAACCTCGGAGGGGTTTGGATGGGGCTTGTGGCAGCGGACAGAGCGCCTACGGCAACCTATTGGATTTTGGTCCCAATTGTGGAAAGGTGCTGAAGTTCGTTACTCATTAGTAGAGAAGCAGCTGGCAGCTGTGTATGCTGCCCTCCTGGCAACTGAGAGTATTACAACCACAACACCAGTTACAGTCAAAACAACATACCCTATAGCTGGATGGGTGAGAGATTGGGCAACTAAACCACGTAGTGGTATGGCCCAAATGTCTACCCTGGCCAAGTGGGGTGCCTATCTGCAACAACGCTGTGCTCTTAGCACCAGCCCATTGAGGGCAGAACTGCAGGAGGTCTTGGGTCCAGTCACCTATGCGACCTTAGAGTCAGGTGCAACTGGGGCTCAGGAGGCAGAACCTGAGGTCAGTCCTTACCAGGAGGGGCGGGTGCCCATCCCCGAAGATGCCTGGTATACTGATGGTTCCAGCAGGGGCCAACCTGCCAAATGGACGGCTATCGCCTTCCATCCGGCCACTGAGACTATTTGGATGGACACGGGTACAGGCCAAAGCAGCCAATGGGCAGAATTAAGAGCTGTTTGGCTAGTTGCCCATAATGAACCTTCACCTCTGGTGATCTGTACTGACAGTTGGGCTGTCTATCGTGGACTGACCCTTTGGATTGCTACTTGGCACATTAACCAGTGGATGGTAATGCACCGTCCATTATGGGGTCAGGCCATGTGGCAGGACTTATGGGAAATAGGACACCAGAAGCAGGTGACAGTATATCATGTCACAGGGCATGCCCCTCTAGCCCATCCTGGGAATGATGAGGCAGATACGTTGGCAAGGGTGCGATGGTTGGAGACTGCACCTGCAGGTGATGTGGCACAGTGGCTCCACCGGCGCCTGCTCCATGCAGGACAGAAAACTATGTGGGCTACGGTTAAGGCTTGGAACTTGCCTGTGTCCTATGCAGAGGTACTTGCAGCCTGTGAGCAATGTGCAGTATGTTCCAAGGAACACCCTCGGAGACCACTGGTGTCACCTGGACAGATCCAGAGGGGTCATGTCCCACTGACACGATGGCAGATAGACATCATTGGACCCTTACCAAAGTCAGAAGGGTACCAGTATGCAGTCACTTGTGTAGATACTGCCACCGGGCTGCTTGCTGCTTACCCCGCTCGTAACCCTGACCAGAGGGCAGTCATACAGGCTCTGGACCGCCTGAGTGCTGCATACGGGCGACCGCTGGTCCTTGAAAGTGACAATGGTACCCACTTCACTGGTTCAACGGTGAGGCAATGGGCTCAAAAGCTGGGGGTGGACTGGAAGTACCATGTTCCCTACCACCCCCAGGCTGCTGGCATCATTGAGCGTTATAATGGACTCTTAAAGCAGGGACTGCGACAGGAGGGGGGCACCGACTCTCTTACTGGATGGACACACCGCTTATGGACAGTACTTCGGATTTTGAATGAGCGACCTCGACGGGGAAGCCCAGCTCCAGTAGAGGCCCTCCTGCATCGGACAGCTGCCCCTATTCAGTTGCAGATATGCACTAAGGACATTTTACTCAAGCCAGGTTTCGGACAGCAGGGCAACGTGCTCTTGCCTGCTCCAACAGCCCTTCTTAAAGGACAACGGCTTCAATGGACTTGGCCCTGGACTGTACAGGCCCCCCATCTGAGATGGGTGGCCTTGTTGGCACCATGGGGAAAGGGGTTAGAGGTGGACCTCCAGTTAACTCCTTGGGCAACCAGCACCTGGCCACCTAAGGTAGAAGTGTATTATCCCTTGAGTGCTCAAGGGGACAGCATTTTGAAGGGCACCTTTGTAATTTCTTTATGGCCAATAATGAGTTCCCCTATTTTACTACACATAGAACCAGCAGATGCTGGTGTATTGGCCAATAAGGTTTGGTATGCCCGCTCAGGGCGGCCTCTGGTGCCAGCTACAGTGCTGTCTGCAGATAAAACTCTGGCCTGTATTCTGCCAGAGGGAAGAGATTTGCCTCTCTTGGTGCCACTGACAGCTCTCTCATTTCGCCCATAGTTTTTGATCTGTTAATCCTATTGCTGTAGTTGGTACTATTTCTGTTTATGCAATGTATCCTACTCTTTGCACAGTGACCATCATGGAAGATGCCTGTGGTTTAGATTGTAAAGCGAGCAAAAGGGGTGGAATGTTGGTCAAATAAGTTTGTAAACATGATATATATGTTTGCTCGCTTGTGACTTATAATGGGTGTGGGGGACAGGCTATAAACAGGCCAGGTTGTTGTAGCCTGAGGTTTGGTTTTGGGACTAAGCTTTTCCCCACACCCTTGACTGATTGTATGATCTGGGTGGTGCACTCTCATGAGAAATCCAATTATGCCTTGGATAAGTGACTTTGTATTGGAGACTTCCTTGTTTGTATATTGGATTAAGGGATTTTGGTTTTCTACACTATAAAGTGGGACAGACCAGGAGCTCAGACACACAGTTCCTGCTATCACAATTGCAGGGGCTCCCCTGATCCCTTGCCCTTCATGGGAAGAGCTGGTTTTCTGCTTTTCCCTTGTCTTCTTTTGTGGTTTGCCTGTCTTGGTGAGACACCAATAAATAGGATGGCCCCCCATCCTCTGACTCCGCCATTTCTTTATCGCCTGCCCGAATCCAATGGGAACCTGCATGTGAATGGTCACGATGACGGCTCCTGGCCTTACAACATGACATTGCCATAGAGACTTATCAACTGCAAACCTCTACCTGAGCGTGCCAAAGGGGCAGAACCCGGGGTACAGAGTCACCGACCAGGAAGAGGGAGAGAAAAGAAAAAGCAAGAATATAACCTCTCAAAATCAAGAATAATCTGCAGACTTTATAACCTATCCCATTTTATTATATTTGTTCGTTTGTTTCTCTTATCTTCATTCTTGATACTTTTTTTTCCTCCTCCAATTTGGCCGATTAACTCTCTACCGGTCTTACTCTCTCCTCTCCTTGAACTACACTACCCATAAGTGTTACATCTCCCATTATCTTTTCTCTTCTCTTCCTTTCTCTCTATGAGGGTTGCACTCCAAAACCCTTAACTCTCTCTCTCTCTCTCTCCTTTCTTTTTTCTTCTTTTAGTGGTTCCCTCTTTTTTTCTCTCTCTCTCTTTCTTTTCTCCCTCTATATTAGTTTCTTCCTTTCTCCTTTACATCTCCTCTCATTCAAACCTCAATAACAAACAAATTATCTTATCTGGGACTCAAACCTATGTTTGTGGCATTTTGGGGTTTTTTTACTTCACCTTTTTAACTCACTAGCAGTGCTCCCATCCCTGGCTCTCCATATTATCTAGTTCTTATTCCACTAAATACAATAGTAAAATTTTTTAATTTGTCCCCCCATTTTTCCGTTTTCCTCTTATTCCTCTCATCATAACTCTTAGACAACCAACACCTAAAAGCAAATCATTTTATTCTTGATCCAAATTTTTTCCTTATTTGCTTTTTGTGGGTCCATACGCTCTTTTTTTTCTTTTTTCTTTTTTTCTTTTTTTGCCCCTTTATTACTTTTCCCCAATTCAGGCCCTCCATCACAGGCATTGTTTGTTATAATTCACAGTCCACCACAAGATTTTCTCAAGAAAGAGGGGAGAGGAGAGGAGAGGAAAAAAGGAGGGGGGGGAATAATCTCCTTTTTTTAAAATTTTTATTTTATTTTATTTTTCTTTATTTAATTATTAATTTTTTTAAAAAAAACAACCCTTTTCTATTTTTTATTTTTTTATTATTATTTTTTTTAACTTTTTATTCTTTATTAAATCTCATTAATACTATCAACAAAACCACCCTCAGATGCCATTAAGGAAGAGAAAATCGAATATCATGGATACAAAAGAAAGAGAGGTACACAGCTAGATGAGGAAAAATCTATGGAGAAAAAATTTAATATATTGGAAACCTTGGAGCTAAATGACAGAGAATTCGAGATAGAAATCCTAAAAATCCTCCAAGATATACAAGAAAACACAGAAAGGCAATTTAGTGAGCTCAGAAAACAACTCAATGAACACAAAGAATATATGTCCAAGGAAATTGAAACTATAAAAACAAATCAAACAGAGATGAAAAACTCAATTCACGAGCTGAAAAACGAAGTAACAAGCTTAGCTAATAGAACAGGTCAGATAGAAGAGAGGATTAGTGAAATAGAAGACAAGCAACTTGAGGCACAACAGAGAGAAGAAGAAAGAGACTCAAAAATTAAAAAAAATGAGATAGCCCTACAAGAATTATCTGACTCCATCAAAAAGAATAACATAAGAGTAATAGGTATATCAGAGGGAGAAGAGAGAGAAAATGGAATGGAGAACATACTCAAACAAATAATAGATGAGAACTTCCCAAGCCTGTGGAAAGAACTAAAGCCTCAAGTTCAAGAAGCAAACAGAACTCCGAGTTTTCTTAACCCCAACAAACCTACTCCAAGGCATATCATAATGAAATTGACACAAACCAACAGCAAAGAAAAAATTCTCAAGGCAGCCAGGGAAAAGAAGAATACAACATATAAAGGAAGGTCCATTAGATTATCATCAGATTTCTCAGCAGAAACTCTACAAGCTAGAAGAGAGTGGACCCCAATATTTAAAGTCCTGAAAGAGAGGAACTTTCAGCCACGAATACTATACCCATCAAAGCTATCCTTCAAATATGAAGGAGAAATAAAAACATTCACAGATACAGAAAAGATGAGGGAATTTATCATCAGAAAACCCCCACTCCAGGAATTACTAAAGGGGGTTCTCCAATCAGATACAAAGAACAAAAAAAAAACAGAGCCACAAGTAAAAGCTCCAAGAAGAACACAATAAAACCAAATTTAAACTGTGACAACAACAAAAAGAAAGAGGGGGAGAAGATGGAGATTAACAGTAGCAAAGGACGATGGAGTGCAAAAGTACTCACAAAATAGTTCGCTACAATGAACAGGGTAGGGACCCTTTTCATTACTCAAAGGTAACCACCATTGAAAAAACCACCACAGAAGCACATGAGATAAAAAAGATAGCAACAGAGGAAAGATGTATGGAATACAACCAAATAAAAACAAAAGATAGAAAAACGAAAGAGAAGGATCAAACAAGACACAAAACTAACAGAAAGCAAGATATAAAATGGCAATAGGGAACTCACAAGTTTCAATAATTACACTAAATGTAAACGGATTAAACTCACCAATAAAAAGGCAGAGTAGCAGAATGGATTAAAAAAGAAAATCCAACTGTATGCTGCCTACAGGAAACTCATCTAAGTAACAAGGATAAAAACAAATTCAAAGTGAAAGGCTGGAAAACAATACTCCAAGCAAATAACATCCAAAAAAAAGCAGGTGTAGCAATACTCATATCAGATAATGCTGACTACAAGACAGGAAAAGTACTCAGAGACAAAAATGGCCATTTCATAATGGCTAAGGGGACACTGAATCAAGAAGACATAACAATTCTTAATATATATGCACCAAACCAAGGAGCACCAAAATATATAAGACAGCTACTTATTGATCTTAAAACAAAAACTGACAAAAATACAATCATACTTGGAGACCTCAATACACCGCTGACGGCTCTAGATCGGTCATCCAAACAGAGAATCAACAAAGACATAGTGGCCTTAAACAAAACACTAGAGCACCTGGATATGATAGACATCTACAGGACATTTCATCCCAAAGTGACTGAGTATACATTTTTCTCCAGTGTACATGGATCATTCTCAAGAATTGACCATATGTTGGGCCACAAAAACAACATCAGCAAATTCAGAAAAATTGAAGTTGTACCAAGCACATTTTCTGATCATAAAGCCTTGAAACTAGAATTCAACTGCAAAAAAGAGGAAAAAAATCCCACAAAAATGTGGAAACTAAACAACATACTTTTAAAAAATGAATGGGTCAAAGAAGAAATAAGTGCAGAGATCAAAAGATATATACAGACTAATGAAAATGACAATACGACATATCAGAATTTATGGGATGCAGCAAAAGCAGTGATAAGAGGGAAGTTCATATCGCTTCAGGCATATATGAACAAACAAGAGAGAGCCCAAGTGAACCACTTAACTTCCCACCTTAAGGAACTAGAAAAAGAAGAACAAAGACAACCCAAAACCAGCCGAAGAAAGGAGATAATAAAAATCAGAGCAGAAATAAATGAATTAGAGAGCAGAAAAACTATAGAAAAAATTAATAGAACAAGGAGCTGGTTCTTTGAAAAGATCAACAAAATTGACAAACCCTTGGCAAGACTTACCAAGGAAAAAAGAGAAAGAACTCATATAAACAAAATCCATAATGAAAGAGGAGAAATCACCACGGACACCGTAGATATACAAAGAATTATTGTAGAATACTATGAAAAACTTTATGCCACTAAATTCAACAACCTAGAAGAAATGGATAAATACCTAGAAAAATACAACCTTCCTAGACTGAGTCAAGAAGAAGCAGAAAGCCTAAACAGACCTATCAGTAGAGAAGAAATAGAAAAAAACATTAAAAACCTTCCCAAAAATAAAAGTCCAGGCCCTGACAGCTATACCAGCAAATTTTATCAAACATTCAAAGAAGACTTGGTTCCTATTCTACTCAAAGTCTTCCAAAAAATTGAAGAAGAAGCAATACTTCCAAACACATTTTATGAGGCCAACATAACCCTCATACCAAAACCAGGCAAGGATGGCACAAAAAAAGAAAACTACAGACCAATATCTCTAATGAATACAGATGCTAAAATACTAAACAAAATACTAGCAAATCGAATACAACAACATATTAAAAAAATAATACATCATGATCAAGTGGGATTCATCCCAGAATCTCAAGGATGGTTCAACATACGTAAAACGGTTAATGTAATACACCATATCAACAAAACAAAGAACAAAAACCACATGATCTTATCAATAGATGCAGAAAAGGTTTTCGATAAAATACAACACAATTTTATGTTTAAGACTCTCAACAAAATGGGTATAGAAGGAAAATATCTCAACATGATAAAGGCCATATATGATAAACCATCAGCTAACATCATATTAAATGGCACTAAACTGAAGGCTTTCCCCCTTAAATCAGGAACAAGACAGGGTTGTCCACTCTCTCCACTCTTATTTAATGTGGTACTAGAGGTTCTAGCCAGAGCAATCAGACAAGACAAAGAAATAAAAGGCATCCATATCGGGAAAGAAGAAGTAAAGGTATCACTTTTTGCAGATGATATGATCCTATACATCGAAAACCCCAAAGAATCCACAAAAAGACTACTAGAAACAATAAGCCAATACAGTAAGGTCGCAGGATACAAAATTAACATACAGAAGTCAATAGCCTTTCTATATGCCAACAATGAAACAACTGAGAAGGAACTCAAAAGAATAATCCCCTTCACGATTGCAACAAAAAAAATAAAATACTTAGGAATAAACATAACAAAGAATGTAAAGGACTTATATAATGAAAACTATAAACCGTTGTTAAGGGAAATCGAAAAAGATATAATGAGATGGAAGAATATACCTTGTTCTTGGCTAGGAAGAATAAATATAATCAAGATGGCTATATTACCCAAAGCAATATACAAATTTAATGCAATTCCCATCAAACTTCCAATGACATTTTTAAAAGAAATAGAGCAAAAAATCATCAGATTTATATGGAACTATAAAAAACCCCGAATAGCCAAAGCAATCCTAAAGAAAAAGAATGAAGCTGGGGGCATAACAATACCTGACTTCAAACTCTATTATAGGGCCACGACAATCAAAACAGCATGGTATTGGCAGAAAAATAGACACTCAGACCAATGGAACAGAATAGAAAGTCCAGAAATAAAACCACATATATATAGTCAAATAATTTTTGATAAAGGGGCCAACAACACACAATGGAGAAAAGAAAGCCTCTTCAATAAATGGTGCTGGGAAAACTGGAAAGCCACATGCAAAAGAATGAAACTGGACTACAGTCTTTCCCCCTGTACAAAAATTAACTCAAAATGGATCAAAGATCTAAACATAAGACCTGAAACAATCAAGTACATAGAAGAAGACATAGGTACTCAACTCATGGACCTGGGTTTTAAAGAGCATTTTATGAATTTGACTCCAATGGCAAGAGAAGTGAAGGCAAAAATTAATGAATGGGACTACATCAGACTAAGAAGTTTTTGCTCAGCAAGAGAAACTGATAACAAAATAAACAGACAGCCAACTAAATGGGAAATGATATTTTCAAACAACAGCTCAGATAAGGGCCTAATATCCAAGATATACAAAGAACTCATAAAACTCAACAACAAACAAACAAACAATCCAATAAAAAAATGGGAAGAGGATATGAATAGACACTTCTCCCAGGAAGAAATACAAATGGCCAACAGATATATGAAAAGATGCTCATCTTCTTTAGCTATTAGAGAAATGCAAATCAAAACTACAATGAGATACCACCTCACCCCTGTTAGATTAGCTATTATTAGCAAGTCAGGTAATAGCAAATGTTGGAGAGGCTGTGGAGAAAAAGGAACCCTCATACACTGTTGGTGGGAATGTAAAGTAGTACAATCATTATGGAAGAAAGTATGGTGGTTCCTCAAAAAAACTGAAAATAGAACTACCTTATGACCCAGCAATCCCTCTACTGGGTATATATCCCAAAAACTCAGAAACATTGATACGTAAAGACACATGCAGCCCCATGTTCATTGCAGCATTGTTCACAGTGGCCAGGACATGGAAACAACCAAAAAGCCCGTCAATAGATGACTGGATAAAGAAGATGTGGCACATATACACTATGGAATACTACTCAGCCATAAGAAATGATGACATTGGAACATTTACAGCAAAATGGTGGGATCTTGATAACATGATACGAAGCGAAATAAGTAAATCAGAAAAAAACAGGAACTGTATTATTCCATACGTAGGTGGGACATAATAGTGAAACTAAGAGACATTGATAAGAGTGTGGTGGTTACGGGGGGGAGGGGGGAATGGGAGAGGGATAGGGGGTGGGGAGGGGCACAAAGAAAACAAGATAGAAGGTGACAGAGGACAATCTGACTTTGGGTGGTGGGTATGCAACATAATTGAATGACAAGATAACCTGGACTTGTTATCTTTGAATATATGTAGCCTGATTTATTGATGTCACCCCATTAAAAAAATAAAATTATAAAAAAAAAATACTGCTGGACACTGGTACCTGGATGTCCACCTTTTACTTCAAACTTGACATGTCTAGACTAGAACCCATCATCTCCTGCCCTCCCTGCCACGTGCATTCCCTCCAAGGAAAGGCTTGTTGCCCAGCTGTGGGGAATGTCATCAGTAGGCGTTCTCTAGCTATCTGCTCCCTGGCATCTACCTCAGCAGCAGAGCCCTGAGACCACACCCTGCCTGGAGCTGTCCACCTGTGGTGGATGACTGAGTCAAAGAGGTGGTATAAATGCCCAGCTATTTCTACCCTCTGTGGGGCAGTTTGATGGAGCAAAATTAATTCCAGAGCTCCATGTGGTGAGGCTTTGTTGGGTCTGTACTGCAATTAGATTTCTTCCTTTAACCAGTCATTCTCCCCTGACTTCCCTTTAAGGGTGCTGGAGTCTAGTAATTATCTTGTATCTTAGTGTTTGCTTTTGGGGAACCCAACTACTACACTGCCCCCCAGTGGTTTTGGCAAATCCATTTTTGGGGGGTCAATTTTGCATCTTCGTCCACGAATGATACTGGCATGAAATTTTTTTCTCGATAGAGAGCAGGCTGACAGCTCTGGGGGCAGGGAGCTGGGCAAGGAAAGGTGGAAAGATTGAACAAAAAAGAAAAAAAGATAAAAAATTCATGGGCACGAACACCAGTGTGTTGATTGCTTGGGGGGGGGGAGGAGGATAAGGGAAGTGAAAATGGGTGTAGTGGAGATACATGGTAATAGACAGAGACTCGACTTGACTTGGGTTGGTGAACATGCAATACAGAATTGTTCACCTAAAACCTGTATATTTTTGTTAACAGGTGTAACCCCAATAAAGTCAATAAAAAGGAAAAAATAGAAAACAGTTTTCTCATATTGTCTTGGTCAAATTTTAGTATTAACATTATATTAGTCTCATAATACAAGGTAGGGGGAGGAAGTTTTATTTCTGTCTCTGCCACTTCTGTAGAATTATAATTACTACTTTCTTAAATTTTTGGTACATCTTATCATTAAAACCAGAGTTGTATTTGTGGGAAGATTTTAAACATTGGATTTAAGTTCTTTAATTTCCTGACCAGCCGGTGGCGCAGTGGATAGAGCGTTGGACTAGGACTCGGAGGACCCAGGTTTGAGACTCTGAGGTCGCCAGCTTAAGCGCGGGCTCATCTGGTTTGAGCAAAAGCTCACTAGCTTGGACCCAAGGTTGCTGGCTCCAGCAAGGAGTTACTTGGTCTGCTGAAGGCCCGCGATCAAGGCACATATGAGAAAGCAATCAATGAACAACTAAGGTGCTGCAATGAAAAACTGATGATTGATGCTTCTCATCCTTCTCCATTCTTGTCTGTCTGTCCCTATCTATCCCTCTCCCTGACTCTCTCTCTGTATCTGTAAAAATAAATAAAAACAAACAAACAAACAAATAAATTCTTTAATTTCTTTAATGGAATTAAAGTATTATTTAGGTTTCCTATTTTATCAACTGTGGTCCCCAAGACAACAACACACTCACACACAGTAATAAAGCAAAGATTAATAATGAAAAGACTATTTAGAAAGGTGAGGATAAGATTAAGGGAAACCAATAAGAAGTGGTGAAGGCCCTGGCCGATTGGCTCAGTGGTAGAGCGTCGGCCTGGCGTGCAGGAGTCCCGGTTCGATTCCCGGCCAGGGCACACAGGAGAAGGGCCCATCTGCTTCTCCACACCTCCCCTCTCCTTCCTCTCTGTCTCTCTCTTCCCCTCCCGCAGCGAGGTTCCATTGGAGCAAAGATGGCCCGGGCGCTGGGGATGGCTCCTTGGCCTCTGCCCCAGGCGCTGGAGTGGCTCTGGTTGCAACAGAGCGATGCCCCGGAGGGGCAGAGCGTCGCCCCCTGGTGGGCGTGCCGGGTGGATCCCGGTCAGGCGCATGCGGGAGTCTGTCTGACTGTCTCTCCCTGTTTCCAGCTTCAGAAAAATACAAAAAAAAAAAAAAAGAAGTAGTGAAGTTACAGATGTAGGAGAGGGCTGCCCTATTGGAGAGAAATGCAGCCATCGCTATCCTGAGGTCTGGAGGGGACTAAATCAGGAGATTCATATCCTTATCTTTCATTCTGTCTTTTTGGCCTCCAATTTCTTGTCAGTCCTTCTCATTGACCAAAACCAACCAACAGTGAGAGCAGGGAGCCCAGTTTAAGCAGTTCTTAAGTTCAAGCCCAGAGCAGGATGGAGAAGGACAATGAAGCTAAAATTTTCAGCAGTGAGTTTGATAAGTTCTGTGATTCCAGATATTTGCTCGTATTATTAGATTTTTGAAATATGTTGACATCAAGTTGCTCATTAAGTCTCATTATGCTTTTAATGTCTGTATCATCTCTAGTTATGGTTCTCTTTCACTGAATGTTCTGTGTGTCATTTCTGTTTTTTTCTTGATCAGTCTCATCAGAAGTTTATCAATCTCACTTCCTTTTCTGAAAGTCTTTGTTTTTGTAGATTCTCTGTAGTTTATTTTAAAATTAATTTATACTCTTATTTTTATGATAGTTTCTTATTCTTTTTGTTTTGCTGTTCTGTTTACTAACTCTTAAAAGTGAATACTTAGTTCATTAATTTTTAAATTAATTTATTCCTTCTCTAATATAAGCAGTTAGACTATATATTTCTCTCTAAATATTATCTTAGCTGCATTCCACTGGACTTTGTATAAAATACTTTTATATCTCAGTTTAAAAAAATTGCCAATTTCCATTGTGATTTCACCTCTGACTCAAGAGTTATTTAAAACTGTGTTACTCAGTTTCCAAACACATGAAGATTTTCTAGTTATCTTTTGGTTAGTGGTTCTACCATGGAGTTGGAATGTGGTCTGCCATGATAACAATCTTGGAAATTTATTACTATTTGCTTTATAAAAGAGTTCAGGATATAGCAAAATTTTGTAATGTTCTATATTTGCTTGAAAAAAACATGTATTAGATATATATTGTGGAAAGGTATATATATAATTAAATTAGATTAATTATATTTTCAAACATTCTCAGCGCTGGCTGATATTTTGTCAGTTTATCCTATTGTTCACTGAGAGAAGTGTTTCACTTTCCCTGTTTCTACGAATATACAGGATTTATTTATTCTTGTAGTTTCGTTAATTCTTTATATGTTTTTAGGCTATGCTGTTAGGTACATGCAAATTAATACTCGTTATGTCTTTGTCTGGAATTGAAATTTCTACAGTTTGAAGTGATCATTATATTTAGTAACGCTCTTGCCTTAAAGTTAATTTAAATGACATTGTTACTAACTACATCAGCTTTCCTTTGTTAGTATTAGCTTAGCATACATTTTTCAGTCTTTCCGTTTTTCTGTTTTCTTGTGTATGTTTCTTTTAAATATATATTGTTGTATTTTTATAAAAACAATCTGACAATTCCTCCTTAATTTCTTTTTTGAACTGGAGAATTTAGTCCACTTACTCATATGGTAATTTCTGATCTATTTGTATTATATTTATCACCTAATTTTATTCTATTTGCTCTATCATTTACATGTTACTTTCTCATATTTTTTGTCTTTGAGATTTAATATTCATTCCCATTTTTTAATTCTTACAGTGATTATACTAGAATATTAGCATTTACACTTAACTTATTAAAGTCTAATACAGATCTATCATAGAATGCAGTGTGAATAATGCTTCCTAGAGTTTTATGACATGGTGACTCTGAGGATCTTCCATATTTTAACTCCCTTTGCCATCTTCTCAATTTAACCCTACTGTTGTCATGTGTTCCAATTCTCTCTCTTCTTAAATCCCACTTAGTATTATTTTATTTGGTCTTTGTGTATTTAGATTTGGCCATGTATTTGCTCATCATTTCTTCTTGCATTTCAGAACTTCTATCTGGGTTTATTTTCTTTCTGCCTGAAGTGTATTCTTCTGAAGTTCCTGTAGACTAGTAGAGTAGAAGCAACAATCTATTGCCATGTAATACCTAGTACTTCTGTTTCCCTTTCATCCTACAACTCTGTTGAAATTCTTACATCTCTCACTTGAAGCAGCTCCCTGATATCAGAATTTTTAAATAGAGTCAGTAATAACAAGGGAAGTTGGTGGGAGATGGAGTGAGATTAGGACTAGAGGAGTTAGACCCTTTGTCAAACCTAGTTAAGTGCCACTGTAGTCATTTTTGATCAAATAAGAAGGGGTGATAATTTTCAAAATTTGTATATTATTTTAAAAAGTTAGTGTAGTGTATTGTGTTGACTTGAGAACAGAGTCACAAGAAATTCTTGATAGAATTCAGAGTTTGGCTGGTTATGCTAATGTTTGTGATGACATGACTACAGTATATTAATAAATGTTGATTTTTTGTTCAACAATAAATGTGAATTCTTGTTCATGGAAAGATAAGACATTCCTTGAAAATAAGACTTAGCATGTCTTTAGGAGCAAAAATTAATATAAGACACTGTCTTATTTTCGGGGAAACACAATATCACCCCATTTCTGAACCCTGCCATTCCACACTTTTAGGAACAAAGAGATGAAGGTGGCAATGAGGAGAATATTTAGTCAGGTATTGAGTTTTGGGAAGCTGTTTTAAGTGACTTTGATATCAAGGAAGACAAGCATCTCTAACATTTCCTGCCCATGCTACAGAAAAAAAGCCTATGAAATACAGCACCATGGATGCTTTGATCACTAGTTTAATTACTACTATCTAAGATTTTCTGAATGTGTTTTCTGCCATGTTCTGCCATAACTAAGGAGAATATGGTATTCTTCTTTCTTATGCAATGTGATAGAATAAGAAGTATTAATAATTAATATAAAACTGTTTCCAGGCACTGGCCAGTTGGTTCATGGTAGAGCCTTGGCTGTGCATGTGGATATCCAGGGTTTGATTCCCGATCAAAGCATATAGGAAAAGCGACAACCATATACTTCTCCTTCTTTCTTTCTCTCTTTTCTCCTCCTGCTACCATGGCTGAATTGGTTTGAACGAGTGGGCCCCAGCGCTGAGGATGGCTCCTGGACTCTCCTAAGGCACTAAAAATAGCTCAGTTACCTGCCAACAGAGCAATAGCCCCAGATGAGCAGAGCATCACTTAATAGGCTGCTTGCAGTGTGGATCTCAGTGGGGGCACATATGGGACTCTATCTCTCTGCCTCCCCTCCTCTCACTTAATAAAAACAAAACAATACAAAAAAACTGTTTCCGCATTTTCTTACCCCTCACTGATAAAGAGGATTCTGTACTGGCCTTTTATATGTTTTTTCCTACTCTGTTCTGAGAAGAACTCTCCCTGTCAGATTTATTTTAGGCATTTATATGCATAATATGAAGAAAAGTGCTTTGAAAATATGACAAAAATTGGCAATTAGGGATAGTTTCTTTTTATTATTATTATTATTATTATTATTATTATTATTATTTTTTGTATTTTTCCAAAGTTAGAAGCAGGGAGGCAGTCAGACAGACTCCTGCATGTGCCCGAATGGGATCCACCTGGCATGCTCACCAGGGGGCGATGCTCTGCCCATCTGGAGTGTTGCTCTGTTGCTGCTGGAGCCGTTCTAGCGCCTGAGGCAGAGGCCATGGAGCCGTCCTCAGTGCCTGGGCCAATTTTGCTCCAATGGAGCCTTGACTGCGGGAGGAGAAGAGAGGGAAAAGGGGAAGGGTGGAGAAGCAGATGGGCACTTCTCTTGTGTGCCCTGGCTGGGAATCAAACCCAGGACTTACACATGCCAGGCCGACGCTCTACTGCTGAGCCAACCAGCCAGGGCTTAGGGATAGTTTCTTTTGAGGTTCACAGTGAGATGTCTGTGAGAGTAGCTACAATGTGTAAACAAAACAGATAAGAGAGAAAAAGATGATTTTAAAAAAGATGTCTATTTCTTATCCTTCATACTCTTCAATAAATGAAAGCAAAGGGCTAAAGTTATTTTGAACTGTTTTTGATTGAAAAAATTCACAACATCAGCCAGAAATTGGATCACTGGGTTATGGCTTCTTAAGCATTTCAGCTAGTGCATATGGTAATTCGAAATTAAGCCTTATAATTACCCTAGTTATTTCAAAAGCTGTGTTGCCTGTCAGGGGATTTGAACAATGGGAGCCAGGTAATGGACAAAGACAATGACCTATTTAAGAATTTTGTCCCAGCTAGTGCTACTTCTTGCCCTAATTATTTTGAAACCAGTGGTAATTCCTCAGTTAGGTAAACTCCCCCCCACCCCACCTCAGTGACATGGTTTTAAATACAGACTTGAGCCAGACTGCCTGACTTCAAATCTTAGCTTTGCTTTTTACTAACAGAAAAATTACTTAATCTTTTTATACCTAAATTCTGTCATTTGTAAGAAGGAGATAAATTGAATCACCTGAAATGTATGATATTTGACTGTTTTTAACTTAAAAAAATGGCAGTTTCTTTTGGCTAAAGGTAGTTTTCTCATAAGGTATAGGATTAACTAAATTACTATTTGTAAAGTGCTTTAAACAATTCTTGATCTGTAGTGTTATATAAGTGCCTGTTCAACAAAATAAAATAAAACAGTAAAACCACTTCTCAATTTTGATGACCTTCTTCTAAGCTGTCTGCAAATTTCTTTCTAATGCCTCCCTTCCTAACTCCATTCATCAGGCCTGGATCAAAAACATTTTCCTTTTCTAACAGGACTAGAGTATTTTATTTATTTATTTATTTATTTATTTATTTATTTATTTTTTGTGGCAGAGACAGAGTCAGAGAGAGGGACCGATAGGACAGACAGACAGGAAGGGAGAGAGATGAGAAACATCAGTTCTTCATTGTGGCTCCTTAGTTCATTGATTGATTTCTCACATGTGCCTTGACCATTGGGCTACAGCAGACCGAGTGACCCCTTGCTTGATTCAGCGACCTTGGGCTCAAGCTGGTGAGCCTTGCTTAAACCAGATGAGCCCACACTCAAGCTGGCGACCTCGGGGTCCTCCACATCCCAGTCCGATGCTCTATCCATTGAGCCACTGCCTGGTCAGACAGGACTAGAATATTTTAAATGACAAAATCCATTAAATATCTGTAGAGATTTCAAAATGCCACAATTCAATTTACTCTCTACATTTTCTTTCTATTATATTCAAATTGATTTTTATATACTATGCAATAGTTTTATGAAGCTTTGTTTTGGTTATTAATGGTGCTTTTATTCCTGCTTTTATTGACTTTATTCGGGTGGCACTGGTTAATAAAATTATACAGGTTTCAGGTGCACAATTCTATAACACATCATCTGTACAGTGTATTGTGTGTTCACCACCCCAAGTCAAGTCTATCTATCACCATTTATATCCCCAATATGCTCCTCCCCCTCTCCCCAGTCAATCATCACACTGGTGTTTATGTCTATGAGTTTTGTCTCTTTTGTTCAAGCCCTTCACACCACCCCACCCAAGCCCTCTCCCTCCATGGACAGTGGTCAGCCTGCTGCTCTCTGTGAGTCTGTCACTCTTTTTTTTTTTAATTTATTTATTTTTTACAGAGACAGAGAGAGGGATAGACAGACAGGAACGGAGAAAGATGAGAAGCATCAATCATTAGTTTTTCATTGCGCGTTGCAACACCTTAGTTGTTCATTGATTGCTTTCTCATATGTGCCTTGACCAAGGGCCTTCAGCAGACTGAGTAACCCCTTGCTGGAGCCAGCGATCTTGGGTTCAAGCTGGTGGGCTTTTTGCTCAAACCGGAAGAGCCCGCGCTCAAACTGGTGACCTCGGGGTCTTGAACCTGGGTCCTCAGCATCCCACTCCGATGCTCTATCCACTGCGCCACTGCCTGGTCAGGCTCTGTCACTCTTTGATGGTGCTTTTTAATGTGCTGAAAGAAGTGACCAAGCTGAGTAGGTTATAAAAATTTTTTATAAATAGGAATTCAACTCATCAAAAAGGTATTGAATACTCATTATGTTCTTAAGCCTGTGCCAGGAACTATAGAAAATTGTGTTATAACTATACAGCTCAATTGTTAGAAAGGACAGTGGATCTCAGAGACAAAAACAAAAACAAAAACAAAACCGAAAAACAAATAAACCCTCCCCAAACCTACTGCATGTAAGTAAGGGGTATGGTAAGGTAGACAGTCTCAATGAAAGGGGTTGAGTAGAGGAAATCTGTGAATTTGTAAATGCTACAGAATGGGGCTAACGCCCACACTGACCAGTCTTCTGAGCTAAGTACATGCCCTGAGAAGCTCATGGAAAGCTCTACAGACTAAGGGCTGATTGAAACCAACCACATGGTGACAAGAGATAATACCTGCTCTACCTCACTGCCTAACCAGAGTCCCTGAAGCCTGATAAGATTTGGATTCTTTTCACTTTTCTTAGGCATTTTGGACTTTCTGTTACTTGAATACATCAAGTTCTTGGTCTGAGATTTGCACACTGGCCCTTCCCGCCTGCACAGTGATTTGTCTGGGCGTATGCAGGGCTGGCTCCTTCTCGTCACTCGGGTTTCGGCAGTAGGTTTTTCAGATTCAGGAAAAGACTTTCTATCAAAACAAGTTCCTTCTTGACTTTCTACTTCAGTCATTCCCTATCATATGCTTTAATGTCTTCATAACTTTATTTCTATTTGAAAGATTGCTTTGTTAACTGTTGTGGACCAGTAATGGCAAAAAGCCATTATAGATTCAAGGCTTGGCAGGGGGCTTAAGTTCTACCCCCTCCATCTCCATATTTGGCTTTGATGCTGAGTGTTTGCACCCACTCCACTTCCTTCCTTGGGTTGCAGGAAGCAATATACATACCCTTCCTCTGACTCTTTGTTTTCAGATGTTTGTAAAATTCACTAATGTATACTGTTTTTGCCTTGGGAGAGTTCCTGTCTTAGCCTTTGATGTGCAACTTTGTATCAGGGTCCTTGATTTGCATAGGTCCATATAATAAAGCGAACTGAGGCTGTGAGGCACTCAGATGCTGCCAGGCAGTTTGAGGAGTCCTCCCGGTCCCATCGGTTTTGTTCTGACAAAGTGTGTTTCCTTAATTCCGCACCGTTATTTGGAAGCTGCGCTGGTCCGCGGCAAGTGGCGCCCGAACAGACGACTTGAGTACGAGGAAACTAAAACTGAAGGAAGGTGACAGGAACTCCCCAAAGTGAAGTGCGCACAGTGAGTAAAGAAAGTTTTTGGGGAAAGTGTAGTTGGGAGTAAAAGAATATGGGACAGATAGGGTCAAAAGTAAGGGACCTTTTTGTAAAAATGTTTCCATATGAAGACAAATCATTGTCTGAAGAGTATCAGGGTAAGCTGGAAACAGAGGGATGTGAATATGAGGATAACTTGAAGTCTGAGGATGACAGGGGTGATGAAAAATCCGTGGCTATGGCTGCCTTAGCTGTGGGGCCTCTGCTGCCCTCAGCTCCTTCCTACATTCAACCCTCTGCTCCTCCGTTCCCTTATCGGGCTGATTCCATAGTCTATAGCTCAAAATCTGGGAAATCTCCTCTCCAACAATCTATAGACCAGGCTCGAAATATAGGGGAAACAATAGATGGCTTTGCCTGTTTTCCTATTGTGGAAAGACAGGATGATACAGGGAGACTAGTGCGAGAACATGAACCTGTACCTTTTAAAACTCTGAAAGAGCTTAAACTTGCTTGTGCTCAGTATGGGCCTACTGCCCCTTTTACACTTGGTTTATTAGATACCATTAGTGCAAAGGCTCTTCCCCCAAATGACTGGAAGGCGATTGCTCGTGCTTGTCTCTCTGGGGGTGATTATTTGTTGTGGAAGTCAAACTTTCATGAAAAGGCTATAGAGCTGGATGAGAAAAATCAGCAAGAGGAGGTTGCTGTTACTGTAGATATGTTAACTGGAGAAGGACAGTATGCCCATATGGCAACTCAATTAGAATATCGACCAGCTATTTATGATATAATTAATCAGCTAGCCACACAGGCATGGAAATGCCTGCCTATTCCAGGGACCAAACCAGAAGAATTTGGTAAAATTAGGCAGGGTGCAGACGAGTGATTTCAAGACTTTGTCTCACGGCTAATTCAAGCAGTTGAAAGAATAGTAGGGGATAAAAATGTGGGAAAGGTTTTAATAAAACAACTAGCCTATGAAAATGCTAATTCTGCTTGTCAGGCTGCACTTCGGCCTCACCGCAAGAAGGGAGATATAGAGGATTATATTAGAATTTGCGCTGATGTTGGGCCTTCATACATGCAAGGTCTTGCCTTTACCACAGGTAATAAGGCAAGATTTCCAGGACAAAATTTTGATAAAGGACAGAACAAGCGAAGGAAGGAAGGTCAGGGAAGTACTTTTGCCCGTGGAAACTGTTTTCAATGCGGGGGTTCGGGGCATTTTGCTAAAAACTGCCCTGCTTTCCCCAGATATTGATCTCGGCCTCTCCCTCAAGGACAGCCAGCCCTTAAGGCTCCGGACCTCTGCCCACTTTGTAGACATGGGAAACATTGGAAGAATAAGGGGAGGCCTAAATGTACTACCGTAGGGCAGGGAAACGGACAATGGGGCCCTCCCCGGCCCCATCAAACAATAGGGGCAATGTCAGTGTTTCCTCAGCAAATTCAGATTCCAGCAGGCCAAACATTGCCCAACTATCCCAGGCAACAACAGGCAGTACAGGACTGGACCTCAGTCCCACCTCCCAATTCGTATTGACTCCAGAGATGGGACCTCAAGCCATACCCACTGGAATTTTTGGGCCACTTCCCAGTAACACAGTAGGAATCTTGTTAGGCAAAAGTAGTTTAACTATGAGGGAATTCTTTGTTCTTCCTGGAGTGATAGACTCTGATTATACAGGGGAAATTAAAGTAATGGCTCACACTTTGAGGAATATAGTCACTATCTCCTCTGATATGAAAATTGCTCAATTAATCCTTTTACCTCTTTTAAGACAAGGCCAAACCCTGCTAAAGGGACCCCAAGAGAATCAAAGATTTGGCTCCACTGATACTGCCTATTGGATTCAAAAACTAGGTCAGGAACGCCCTGAAATGGAACTAACAATACAAGGGCGTAAATTTAAAGGGCTTTTAGATACTGGGGCTGATGTATCTGTTATTGCAAAGCTACATTGGCCTCCTTCCTGGCCCACTCATGCAGCAGCCACAGAATTACAAGGTATAGGGCAGAGTAAATCCCCTCAACAAAGTTCTAGTTTTTTACAATGGGAAGATAAAGAAGGTCATTCTGGATTTTTTCAGCCTTATGTGCTCCCTGGATTGCCAGTTAATTTGTGGGGTAGAGATGTTTTGAAAAATATGGGGGCATTGCTTGTCAGTCCTAATAGTTTAGTTAGTACTCAAATGCTTGATCAGGGATTTTTGCCCACTAAGGGTCTAGGGAAAGAACAGCGAGGAATTCTCACCCCCATAGAAGTGGCACCCAATACCAGAAGGCATGGATTAGGATATCAAAATTTTGCATAGGGGCCTTGGTAGCTCCTGCTACCCCAATAATGCACTGTGCAGACCCAATTACTTGGAAATCAGATAATCCTATATGGGTAGACCAATGGCCCCTTTCTCAGGAGAAACTTAGGGCAGCTGCTCAATTGGTACAGGAACAGCTACAGCTTGGGCACATTGAACCATCTAATAGTCCATGGAATACGCCTATATTTGTTATTAAAAAGAAATCAGGAGACTGGAGGCTATTACAAGATTTGAGAGCAATAAATAAGACTATGGAAATTATGGGTCCTCTCCAGCTAGGACTTCCTTCTCCTACTACCATTCCATGGAACTATCACCTTATAGTTGTTGATTTGAAGGATTGCTTTTTTACTATTCCTTTAAGCCCTCATGATTGCAAGCGTTTTGCATTCAGTGTTCCTTCACTTAATTTTCAGGCTCCCATGGGGTGATACCAGTGGAGAGTTTTGCCTCAAGGTATGGCTAATAGTCCTACCTTGTGCCAAAAATATGTTGCTCAAGCCATCTCTCCAGTACGAAGGCAACACCCTAAGGCATACATAATTCATTATATGGATGATATTCTTATTGCTCATCCAGATAAAGACACTGTGTTGACCATTTTGCAACAACTAGAATATTCTCTGAAAAAATCAGGACTTTATATAGCTCCTGAAAAGGTACAGCAATCTTTACCTTTTTCTTATTTAGGACAAATTATTGAGGGACAACAAATTCGCCCACAGAAAATAGAAATCAGGACAGATCATTTGCAAACTTTAAATGATTTCCAGAAACTGTTAGGAGACATTAATTGGCTTAGACCTTCCTTGAAATTAACTACTGTAGAACTGAAGCCACTTTTTGATATTCTTAGAGGCTCAGCTGAACCAGCTTCTCCTCGGCTACTTACACCTGCGGGACAACAAGCTTTAAAGCTTGTAGAAAAGGCCTTGCAGCAAGCACAACTAAAACGCATAAATCCTGAGGAATCAATTGCCCTACTAATATGTCCCTCAAGTTACACTCCAACAGGACTATTGTGGCAAGCTTCAGGTCCTATTGAATGGATTCATTTAGCTGTTACTCCTAAGAAAGTTTTATCTCCATATTTTGATCTTGTTGCCTCCTTGATTATCAAGGGGCGTAGGCGACTCTTGCAGCTTATAGGTTTTGAGCCACAGACTATTGTTGTTCCTTTTTCAAAGGATCAACAACAATGGCTCTGGGAAACTTCCACAAAATGGCAAATCGCTTTTGCAAATTTTACAGGCCAAATTGATTCTCACTACCCAGCTGATAAAATAGTTCAATTTTCATTAATTACTACCTTTATATTTCCTAAGACAATTGTTAATGAGCCCATTCCTGAAGCACCTACAATCTTTACTGACGGATCCAGCTCAGGAATAGCAGGCTTAATAATCAATGGACAACTTTATACTGAAACAGTCACCTTAAAATCAGCCCAAAGAGTAGAATTACATGCCATTATCATGGCTTTTCAGCATTTGCCATACTCCTCCTTTAATTTATATACAGACAGCAGATATTTACTTATGGTTGTTTCCACTATAGAGACTGCTGTCTTAGGGACAACTGCTGATGAGGATCTATTTCAGCAGTTCCTCCTTCTTCAAAGACTTGTACGTCAACATACAGCTCCATGTTTTATAGGACATATTCGAGCTCACTCCATGCTCCCTGGAGCTTTAGCGCAAGGGAATACCCTTGTTGATCAAGCTACCCAAAAGAAAATTATTGGAGCAACCATGACAGATCAAGCAATTCAGTCTCATACTATCCATCACCAGAACGCTGCAGCCCTGCGTAAACAGTTTCAACTTTCTCGGGAAGCAGCACGGCAGATTGTTAAATCTTGTCCAAGGTGCCCTATATTACAATCTGTCCCTTCGTTTGGAATTAACCCTCGAGGACTCCTACCGGGGCAACTTTGGCAAATGGATGTTACTCATATACCTTCATTTGGCAAACAATCCTTTGTCCACGTTACAGTAGATACTTATTCTGGATTTATAGTAGCCTCTGCCAGAACAGGAGAGGCTGCTAAACATGTTATAGCTCATTGCTTGTATGCATTTTCTATTATTGGACTTCCTAAACTGATTAAAACTGACAATGGTCCTGCATATGTAGGAAAAGCATTTACTACATTTTGTCAGACTTTTGGACTTGACCTAAGGACGGGAATTCCTTACAATCCCCAGGGTCAAGGCATTGTAGAGTGTGCACATCAAACACTTAAAAACCAATTGGAAAAAATTAAAAAAGGGGAATTATACCCTCAAACTCCTGCAAATCTTCTTTGTCATGCTCTTTTCACTTTAAATTTTTTGAATACTGATGTACAGGGTCATTCAGCAGCAGAGAGACTCTGGAACCCTGCAAGGAAAGCCTTCCCTGAAGTGCGATGGAGGGACCCACTCACAGGAATCTGGCAAGGGCCAGACCCTGTTCTCTTATGGGGCCGAGGATATGTGTGTGTTTTTCCTAGGTCTGCTGAAGCTCCTCGGTGGGTCCCTGAACGACTGGTGAGACACCATAATTCTAGATGAGAGACTCACTTTACAAGAGCAATTGCATAAGACTTACTATGCTCTCTTCCCTTTCTCAATTATTATCTAATTTTTTTAATGTTTTAGATCATTTTATTTTCCTGATCCATTGCTTGAAAGGGGGGCCTGATTTGGGTATTGCTGAATAGAAATCTCATACGGCCGTCTTGAGATTTTTCGAGAGAGATCTCTGTTTAGTATATATCCTTATTACGTTCCTATTAAGGTAGCCCTACTTAAGATCAAGCAGGCCATAGTTCAATCTCTAAAACCCCGGGTTTCACTCTTGATTTGTGTGATTGTATGTGAAGTCTTTGTTTAATGTCTAAGTGTTTTTGTTTATAAGGCCTGAATAAGTCCTTACATGAAAAGTAATGATAATAATAGTTTTGGAAGTGCCGGCTGTAGTATTGAAAACAAAACGGGAATAATTTCATTTCCCTATATAAATATAATTTTGTTTGGAATAAGTAGAGCACGCTCATTTTGGATCCAAAAGACTTGCTGGTTTGGCCAGGCTGCTCCAGGCCGCAAGTGAAAGGCTTGAACCAGCATAGATTTACATAATAAAGGTGTAAAGATTTTTTTGCTGTAGAAGAATAATGAAGATCACAATGGGATTTTTTAGTTTTGATATGTACTCTCTAAAGTGCCTGTTAATTAATGTTAAGGGGGTGTTTTGATAAGTGTGGGAATGTTGTTTGGAGGTGCTTTTACTCTATTTTTGTTAAAAGTTAACAAAGTCAAGAATTTCTTGCAATATTTGAAGTCAAAATATTGTAAAGTGTAATTCAATTGTAAATAATATAAAAAGAAAGGGGGGGGGAGTCATGTCCTGGAGCTCCTGCAGGTCTACCCTGTTACGCTTTTTACTTCAAACAGTTTATCTTGAATGCTGATGTACAAGAGATGCCCAAATTTTTGTCCTGCAAACTACTACCCTTTTTTTTACTTTTATTTGATTCCAGCTAATAACACTGTTTTGTTCTTTTCTAAATAGCTCCAGATATATAGGCAGATAGGGACTCTCAAGCCCCTCAGCGAGATCTTCTGAGCATGGCTTTTAAGGTACCAAGAGGCCGAAAAAGCCCAAAGGAGATCAGGTAAAATACTAGCTCTTGGCATACGCCCTCAGAGGCTCCAACGCTCCAACTGGAACTTCATCAGGGCCCTGCTTCAATAGTGGAAAGGATGGTCATTTAAGCCAAAGCCTACCAGGCTTACATGCCTTTGCTGTGAGGAAGAAGGGACACACTGGAAGGTAGGCTTCCCCCTCACTCCTCTAAGGGAGGGTTCAGTCTCTTCCAGCCCTGCTCCATCCACCTGTGACCTAACCTTGCCCAGAATACTGGGATTTGCCACTGAAGGCTAAAAGGTGCCCAGGGCCGTCAGCTCCATCTACGACACTGTGACGAGCCTGGGGTATTTCTTCCAAGTAGCTGGTAGACTGGTCTCATTTACACAAGGGTCATTTAACTAGGTCTTGCCTGAATATTCAGGTTTTTTATTCTTCCCTCGAAGATCTCTGTTGTGGGTATTGATAGTCCTGTTTTCTGCTGCTTTGATTAATATACAGTCTTTCTTTTATTCCTCCTGCCTCAATGCCCCACTCATAGTTTAGGCTAGGACCTACTCCTAATTCAGAGCTCCTTTTTTCCTTTTTTGCCAATTTACAAAATTACCTCTGCCACCCAGCTTGGTGTATCCCAAGGTTCTCCTCACCACTCCATGGCTGTAAAGCTCCAGTATAGGACCCCTGGGTTCATCTTTCCAGTTTAAAGAAAACGGAAGCTCCGTCTTCATGCGTGCTGCAGATGGCTTTTCCAGTCTACCTGGGTCATTGCCAGCTGGGAAGCAGCGGTCATTGGGACTTTGATGCTAGCTGCAGAGTGTGGAAGTGTGACAGCAATTCCAGTGCCATGTGGACTTCTCCTGAAAGTGGACTTTTCCTGGACTCCTGCTCCTGTGACAGTTTTTGATGGACTGAACTGGGGTTGGGTTGCATTTGCAGAGATTTGGAATGGTGTTGGTGCCAACTTGGACTTGGTGAACACTTTAAGGACATTACTCTTTTATAGATTCTTATTGTATTATTAGCTTAAAGAGTTTGCTTAAAGGCTTTAATTACTGTGATGTATTAGTATACTTGTTTTGGGTATCTGTTAGCATTGGCTATACTAATTTTGTGTTTATTCTGTATTTTCTCCGTCTGCCTCCAAATTAGAAAATCAGATGAGTGCAAATCTCTGCACACAAATTAAAAAGAAAAGGGGGATATGTTGTGGACCGGTAATGGCAAAAAGCCATTATAGATTCAAGGCTTGGCAGGGGGCTTAAGTTCTACCCCCTCCATCTCCATATTTGGCTTTGATGCTGAGTGTTTGCACCCACTCCACTTCCTTCCTTGGGTTGCAGGAAGCAATATACATACCCTTCCTCTGACTCTTTGTTTTCAGATGTTTGTAAAATTCACTAATGTATACTGTTTTTGCCTTGGGAGAGTTCCTGTCTTAGCCTTTGATGTGCAACTTTGTATCAGGGTCCTTGATTTGCATAGGTCCATATAATAAAGCGAACTGAGGCTGTGAGGCACTCAGATGCTGCCAGGCAGTTTGAGGAGTCCTCCCGGTCCCATCGGTTTTGTTCTGACAAAATGTGTTTCCTTAATTCCGCACCGTTATTTGGAAGCTGCGCTGGTCCACGGCAGTTAACTATTTTTTTTCTCTCCACAGGAAAAACAAAAGGTTCATAAAGCAGAAAACATGATTTTTGTTTATTTGTTTTTGTACCTACTGGATGGCTGGCCTACAGTGGGAAGTCAATAATTATTCGTTTTTGTCCAAAGAGCTATAGTAAATAAAAGCCGAGAGGGAGACAGAAACAACTATTTCCTTCCAAATTACAGGGAATGGAAGGGAATGGGAAAATCTAATAGACTCAGCAGAAATGTTAAAGTAAATATATTCGGGACAACAAACTGGTGGAATCAAATGTATGTTTGTAGATTAAATATAGGTAAGCTCAATAAAAAAGAAAAAACATTAATGAAAATCATTTTACTCAAACGTAACTGTCAAAATTTTGTTTTGTTTTAGAATTCTTTTTTTATGCATTTAAATATTTATACAAAATAATTTGGATATTATTTTATAGATCACATTGTACAGTCTGTTTAATACAATATATGTAAATCCTTTAACAATAGATGTTAGTCTATTTGTCTAACAATATGATATGTTAAATTTTTTATGCTGATAAATCTACTTCTGGCATGTAGGTCTTGGTGGCTGTGTGATAATTTATTGTATGGGTTTAGCCATATCCCTTAGTACTTCATTGCTGACATTTATTTTCTTTTTAAAAGTATTTTAAAAGATTTATTTCTTGATTTTAGAGATAGAGGAAAAGAAAGGGAGACAAAAACATCAAGTTTCTGTATGTGCCCCGACTGGAGATCGAACCTGCCACCTTCCCATGTGGGGACAATGCTCTGACCAATCTAGCTATCCAGCAGGGCAATTTTTAATTTTTAGTTATCAACAGCTTTGCTATGAATGACCTTGACATATCTCTTTTAAAAAAATTTTTAATTATTTTTTTTTATTCAGTGAGAGAGAGAGAGAGAGAGAATGAAGCAAGAGGAAGAGGGGTAGAGAAGCAGATGGGCACTTCTCCTGTGTACTCTGACTGGGAATCAAACCTGGGACATCCACATGCCAGGCCAATGCTCTACCACTGACCCAACCAGCCAAGGATGACATAATTCTCTATATACACATGGATTTGGTTAGTTTTTCAAGACAGCTTAATATAAATGAAATTGCTGTGTATTTGTAAGGCTTGATCAGTATTGCAGAAATGCTCGCTAAAGTGGTTGGGTCAATTTAAAATTCCATCATCAGCAGTAAATTGGAGCAGTGGTTGCTCCTACCTTTGCAAAATAATGGATATATAATTAATTTGAAAAAGGTAAAAGAGGAAAAAAAAATCAAACTGTTATCTATTATATGCTTAAAAATGTTTTTACTATTTGTATGAAATATTACATATTTACAAATATTTGCAAATTGCATTTGTGTTACAAAGCATAGAAAGATAAATACCTCTATCTTTGCACCTATTTTCCTATCTCTTATTCCTTTACCCTGTTTTCCACCCAGAAGTAATCACTATTTTGTATTTTTTTGTTTATGCTTATTTTGCTTTTTTGAAAAATAATTTTTATTAAAGATGTATCATAAACAGTATGATACATACTGGCCTGTGGTGGCGCAGTGGATAAAGTGTTGACCTGGAACGTTGAAGTCACTGGTTCGAAACCCTGGCCTTGCCTGGTCAAGGCACATATGAGAGATGATGCTTCCTGCTCCTTCTCCCTTCTTTCTGCCTTCTCTCTCTTTCTCTCTCCCCTCTCTAAAATGAATAAATAAAACCTTAAAAAATGTTGTTTAATTTTGCTTATTTGTTACGTTAAAAATATGTATAATTTATGAAAACTTATTCAAGAAAAAAAGAGTAGATGTATATTTTGAAAGAATTTATCTATTTCATCTTTTCAGGTTTAAAATTAATTGGCACAAAGTTTATTTTATTTTTTTATTTTTTATTTTTCCGAAGCTGGAAATGGGGAGGCAGTCAGACAGACTCCCGCATGCGCCCTACTAAGATCCACCTGGCATGCCCACCAGGGGGCGATGTTCTGCCCCTCTGGGGCGTCGCTCTGTTGCATCCAGAGCCATTCTAGCGCCTGAGGCAGAGGCCACAGAGCCATCCCCAGCGCCCGGGCCATCTTTGCTCCAATGAAGCCTCTGCTGCGGGAGGGGAAGAGAGAGACAGAGAGGAAGGAAAGGGGAAGGGGTGGAGAAGCAGATAGGCGCTTCTCCTGTGCCCTGGCCGGGAATCAAACCCGGGACTCCTGCACGCCAGGCCGATGCTCTACCATTGAGCCAACCGGCCAGGGCAGGCACAACGTTTTGTATAGTTGTTTTGTTATTTATTTTCTTATTTATTTGTTATTTAATAGTGATTTATTTATATGATGTAGATATATTTCCTTCTTGTTTGCCTTCTTGGCTCTAACTGTATCTTCTCTCTCTCTCTCTCTCTCTCTCTCTCTGTATTATGCAGAGCTCTATCTATCTATCTTTCCATCTTTCTACCTGTCATCTCTCTATATTTAAACAGCTTTATTGAGGTATAATTGCTATACAAGGAACTGCACATATTTAATGTGTACAATTTTATGTGATTGGATATATGCTGACACTCATAACATCTCCACAAAGTATCAATAATAGACATACACACCACCTTGCAAAATTTTCTTGTGTCTTTTAGTTTTACTTTTCTCTTTTTTTCTTGATAAGAACACTCAACATGAAAGCTATCCTTTTAACAAAATTTCAAGTGCACAATACCATATTGTTAATTATAGGTACGATGTTGTACAGCAGATCTCTAGAACTTATCTATCTAGCATAGCTGAAATTTTATATCTGTTGGAAAACAACTTTCTATTTACCAACTCCTGGCAACCACTATCATATTCTCTGCTTTTATAAGTTTGGCTATTTTAGATACCTCATATAAGCGAAATCATGTAGTATTTGTCATTCTGTGAATGGGATTTCACTTAGCATATTGTAGGAATATACTACGAAGACATCAGAGTCAGGAAAACAGAAACAGCAAGGTGCCCAAGGGCAGAAGCCCCAAGTAGATGTGAGTCCAGGGGCCTTTCTGACCCTGTGCTAGAAACAGCAAAACAGCAGGATAAGATTCAGTAATAAGAATTGTTTAGGCTCTCAGATAGAGATAAGGAATCAGCATGTTCTTTGTCTTTCACCCCCTGGAAATTTCTGCTGTCTGCTTTCTTGAGTTATTTGTACTTGCTAATAAATATCTGAGTAAGTCTAGGGACGGGGCTTTAGTCCGTCAGTCTTACCGGCTGTTGCCTTCCCTGAGCCCCTTGGAGCATATCATCTGTTCTCCAGGTAGTTCACTGTCACCTCAACAGCATAATGTCCTCCAGGTTCATTTATGTTGTCATAAATGCCAGGGTTTCCTTCTATTTTAAGGCTGAATAATATTCCAATGAATGTAAATATCACATTTTCTTTATCCATTCATCTGTTGTTAGATGCTTGAATTGCTTCCATATCCTGGCTAATATGAATAATGCTCTAATGAACATGGAAGTGCAGGTATCTTTCTGAGATACTGATATGGTAGTTCTATTCTTAATTTCTTTTTGAGGCACCACCATACTGTTTTCCATAATAGCTGTACCAGTTTACAGTCTCACATACAGAGTACAAGAGTTCCAATTTCTCCATATCCTCACCAACACTTATCTTTTTTTTTTAAAAAAATAGCCATCCTAACAGGTGTGAGGTGCTAGCTCATTATAATTTAGATATTAATTTTTCTGAAAATTAATGATGTTGTACATCTTTTCATATACCTATTTCCCATATGTATGATCTTGAGAAAGAAGAACAAAGCTGGAGGCATCACATGTCCAGACTTCAAATTATATTACAAAGCTACAGTAATTAAAGCAGTATGGTACTGGTATGAAGATAGACATACAGACCAATGAAATAGAATAGAGAGCCCAGAAATAAACTCATGAAGATATGGTCAACTGATATTTGATAAGAATGCCAAGAATACATAATGGGAAAAGTATAGTCTCTTTAACAAATGGTGTTGGGAAAACTGAATATACACATGCAATAAAAATTAAAGTTGAATCCTTAATTTACACCATACACAAAATTTAACTTAAATGAATAAAGACATAAATGTCAATCTGAAACTATTAAACTCTTAGGAGAAAACATGGGGAAAAGCTTCTTGATGTTGGTCTCAGCAATTATTTCCTGGATAAAACACCAAAAGCCCAGGTAACAGAAGCAAAAATAAACAAGTGGGACTACATTTTCATGATCTTTGATTATTACTCTTATCTATTCTACTTTCTCTGAACTTATTTTATTCATTTCTAACTTCTTATGTAGAAAACTTAGATGTTTATTTTCTTTTCTCATATACACATTTCCACTGAATTACATTAAGCTTTCCTACCCCACAAGTTCAGTTCTTAGTATTTTTAAATTTTCAGAGAAACACATATTATTTAGAAGTTTTAAAATATGAAAACTGCATGATAATTAGAAAAATGTATTTTTCAAACTTATATCTTGACAGTGTTGTGGTCAGAGATTCAGGTCTACCTGATATTCATTCTTTGAAATATGTTATGACTTTCTTATCTTCTCTTACTTGGTCAGTTTTTGTAATTGATCTACATGTGTTTGAAAAAAATGTGTATTTTTAAATTATTGGGTATAAAGTTTTATATAATTCAACTAGATTATGATTGTTTATTCAGTTGTTAAATTCATAATTGTTCAAATCTATAGCATTGTTATTTTATTGTCTACTTGACCTATAGATGGTATAAGTAATGTACTGAAGTTTCCTATATTGGAAGAATGTTGTATTTAATCAATTTTTGATTTATATATTTTGAAACTGTTATATTAGTTTATACAAGTTTAAAATGTTTCTGGTGACTTGAACTTTTTTCTTTTTTATTATGCAGTAGCATTCTTTGCTCCTAACAATGCCTTTTGACTTAACATATATTGTGTCATAGACAGACAACAGTATGATGATTACCAGGGGGAAAGGAGTGTATGGGAGATGAGAGAGAGTAAAGGGAGGAGGGACAAATGGTGATGGAAGGAGACTTGGCTTGGGGAGACACACAATACAATATACAGATGTATTATAAAATTATACCCCTGAAAGGTATATAAATTTATTAATCAATGTCATACCATACCACTTTTTTGTATATAAGTTAATATTTTACTTTAACCTTTTAAGTATCTTTATGTTTTTAGATATGTCTTGTAAATACCACTAGATGAATTTTTAAAGTTTATTTTGTTATTCTCTAAAAATAAGTAGAGTCCAGACAGTAGCTTTAATTCACTAAATTCTTATGACAGCTGCTCATTGGTACAAGCTGTGTCTATGAGGATGTATTATTTGTATACGTTTATTGGTTAAAAAAGTTATTCTAAACTATATCATAAAAATTATTAAAGCATATTTTTTGGACAGAGACAGAGAGAGTCAGAGAGAGGGACAGATAGGGACAAACAGACAGGAAGGGAGAGAGATGAGAAGCATCAATTCTCCATTTCAGCATCTTAGCTGTTCGGTGATTGCTTGTTTATTGATTGCTTTCTCATTTGTGCCTTGACTGGGGGGCTACAGCAGAGCAAGCGACCCCTTGCTCAAGCCAGTGACCTTGGGCTTAAGCCAGCAACCTTTGGGCTTAAGCCAGAAACCATGGAGTGATCCCACACTCAAGCCAACAATCCCATGTTCAAGCTGGTGAGCTTGCTCTCAAGCTGGTGACTTTGGGGTTTTGAACCTCGGTCTTTTGCATCCCAGTCCGATGTTCTATCCACTGCACCAATGCCTGGTTAGGCTCAAGCACATTTTTATTTTTATTATATATTTTTATTTATTTTGTTTCTAAAATTATAGTTGATATACAATATAATGTTAGTTTAGATGTACAATCCATGATTAGACATTTATATAACTTACCAAGTGATCTATCTATCATTTATCTATTTTAAATTAAATTTAATAAGGTGACATTAATCAATAAAAGTATATAGGTTTCAGGTAAACATTTTCATAGCATTTGAACTGTTGATTGTGTGGTGTGTCCATCACCCAAACTCAAATCATTTTTTGTCACTGTATATTTGTTCCTCTTTACTACTCCCTATGCGCCTCCTCCTGGAAACCACTTCAGTTTTATCTATGTCTATGAGTCACAGTTTTATATCCCACCTGTGTGTGGAATCTTATAGTTCTTAGCTTTCTCTGATTTACTTATTTCATTCAGCATAATGTTCTCAAGGTGCATCCATGTTGTTGTAAATGGCAATATGTTATTATTTCTTATGGCTGAGTAGTATTCCATTGTATATATGTATCACTTAAGAATAAAAATATAATAATTAAACAAAATAAAATTCAGAGGAGAAAAAGAAGAAAGAAACGGGAAAAAAAGGAAAAAAAAATTCAGTTTTAAGAGGTTACTGTTTTTTCCATTAGGTGTCACTTTATTACAAGTGTTAGCTCTGTGAAATTCCTGGGCTGATTTCTGCTGAGATGTTGCTGTCACAATGATGTAGGTAGGGCTACAGTTGCATTGGTGGGTGGGGTGTTTTGAGGGCTTTATGGTTTTAAGGCTTACAGCTTTAGCAATAGCAGTCTCAGGCATCTGGGTACTCCTCCTCATATCTGAAAAGACCAAGGGACCAGACATGGAGCCCCTCTGTTTTTTAAGGAAGTGAGTGACTCTGGAGAGTTAGCTGTGGGGTCTGTTTCTGCCACTTTCTATACCCTCAAGTTGAGGCAGGTGAGATTTGCAAGACTGGGGGTCCGCACTTTGGTTTTCTCTGTCTTTGCACCAGTACAGGCTTTAGTCCATTTGGTGCATGGATCTTTAAGGCATGCCTGTGAGTCCACCTGGGTTTGTTTTTTTTTTTTGATGCATTATAGTTGTTCAATTTGTTGAAATTTCAAGGGGAGAGATCAGGAGTATCTCTCATGCTGCCATTATTCTGATGTCTTGGGAATTATTTTCACACAGAGGTATTTTATGGAACCCAAGAGCAGAACCTCTGTGGACTAGAACAGGAATGTGGATGGTGAAAGGGACTAAAGCTATTTTTTCCCCAACCCTTTGAGGTCATGTGGTGTCTCATATGTACTTTTTTACTATGTTGCAACCGTGTAGCTACATCACTTTCATTTAAGTGGCCAGCAGAGTCTGGATAGCATTTTTCAATCCTAAATTTCAAGTTTCTAGGACAGAGGGATTTAACTGGCTTTAACTGGCTAACTGTCTAGGTGGCATCAGGACCACGAAAGTGCAGGGCCTTTTCTGTGGGTGAGTTCTAGATCTCACACCCTTTACATCCTCAGGGCCCTTGTTCTTATAATTACTCCTTCTCACTCCTACATATATATATATATATATATATATATATATATATATATATATATTTTTTTTTTTTTTTTTTTTTTTTTTTTTTTTTTTTTGTGACAGAGGAAGACAGAAGATAGGGACAGACAGACAGGATAGGAGAAAGATAATAAACCTCAATTCTTTGTTGCGGCACCTTAGTTGTTCATTGATTGCTTTCTCATATGTGCCTTGACTGGGAGGCTCCAGCAGAGCAAGTGACCCCTTGCTCAAGTCAGTGACCTTGGGCTCAAGCCAGTAACCTTGGGCTTCAAGCCAGTGACCATGGGGTCATGTCTATGAGCCTGCGCTTAAGCTGCTGACCCTGGGGTTTTAAACCTGGGTCTTCTGCATTCCAGTCCAACACTCTATCCACGGCGCCACTGCCTGGTTAGGCCCCTTTAATTCATCCTTAATGCTGGTTTCATTATATCAGTATTTAAATATGACTATATCTCCTCTAAGTCACAGAGATGTAATGTTCAGTATAGCACAAAAAATATAGTCAATGGGCTACATTAGTAGTAGTCACAGGTTCCAGGGATTAAGGTATAGGTATCTTTGGAGGGGTCACTTTTAGCCTACAAACCACACTCTCTGTCTTCCCCATTCACAGGCATACACCTGGAGAGAGTATTATACCTTGCTGTGAATTTGAACTTGCTACTTTTGCTGGATGCCCTCAGTTAATGATTTCCTTGATACCAATCCAGTGTTTTTCTTTCTTGATATTTGAATGGAATTCAACATTGTTGACAACTTTGTCTTTTTAAAATTTCTCATTTCCCTTGTCATTCTCATAGTTTTCTTGCTTCTGTCTCTGGCCCCTTCTCAATATTCTTTGTAACTATTCTCAGTCCTCTGATGGATTTTGTTCCTCTCATTATCCCTTAAATCCTGGCATTCGTTAAGCCACATGCAGAATAATAAAACTGTACTACAGTTTGTCCCCCTGTACTAAAATTAACTCAAAATGGATCAAAGATCTAAACATAAGACCTGAAACAATAAAGTGCATAGAAGAAGACATAGGTACTCAACTCATGGACCTGGGTTTTAAAGAGCATTTTATGAATTTGACTCCACAGGCAAGAGAAGTGAAGGCAAAAATTAATGAATGGGACTACATCAGACTAAGAAGTTTTTGCTCAGCAAGAGAAACTGACAACAAAATAAACAGACAGCCAACTAAATGGGAAATGATATTTTCAAACAACAGCTCAGATAAGGGCCTAATATCCAAAATACACAAAGAACTCATAAAACTCAACAACAAACAAACAAACAATCCAATAAAAAAATGGGAAGAGGGCCCTGGCCGGTTGGCTCAGCGGTAGAGCGTCGGCCTGGCGTGTGAGGGACCCGGGTTCGATTCCCGGCCAGGGCACATAGGAGAGGCGCCCATTTGCTTCTCCATCCCCCCCTCCTTCCTCTCTGTCTCTCTCTTCCCCTCCCACAGCCGAGGCTCCATTGGAGCAGGGATGGCCCGGGCGCTGGGGATGGCTCCTTGGCCTCTGCCCCAGGTGCTAGAGTGGCTCTGGTTGTGGTGGAGCGACCCCCCAGGGGGGCAGAGCATCACCCCCTGGTGGGCAGAGCGTCGCCCCTGGTGGGCGTGCCGGTGGATCCCGGTCGGGCGCATGCGGGAGTCTGTCTGACTGTCTCTCCCCGTTTCCAGCTTCAGAAAAATACAAAAAAATAAAATAAAAAAATGGGAAGAGGACATGAACAGACACTTCTCCCAGGAAGAAATACAAATGGCCAACAGACATATGAAAAGATGTTCATCTTCATTAGTTATTAGAGAAATGCAAATCAAAACTGCAATGAGATACCACCTCACACCTGTTAGATTAGCTATTATTAACAAGACAGGTAATAGCAAATGTTGGAGAGGCCGTGGAGAAAAAGGAACCCTCATTCACTGTTGGTGGGAATGTAAAGTAGTACAACCATTATGGAAGAAAGTATGGTGGTTCCTCAAAAAACTGCAAATAGAACTACCTTATGACCCAGCAATCCCTCTACTGGGTATATACCCCAAAAACTCAGAAACATTGATACGTAAAGACACATGCAGCCCCATGTTCATTGCAGCATTGTTCACAGTGGCCAGGACATGGAAACAACCAAAAAGCCCGTCAATAGATGACTGGATAAAGAAGATGTGGTACATATACACTATGGAATACTACTCAGCCATAAGAAATGATGACATCGGATCATTTACAGCAAAATGGTGGGATCTTGATAACATTATACGAAGTGAAATAAGTAAATCAGAAAAAACCAGGAACTGCATTATTCCATACGTAGGTGGGACATAAAAGTGAGACTAAGAGACATTGATAAGAGTGTGGTGGTTACGGGGGGAGGGGGGAGAGGGAAAGGGAAAGGAGGAGGGGGAGGGGCACAAAGAAAACTAAATAGAAGGTGACAGAGGACAATCTGACTTTGGGTGATGGGTATGCAACATAATTGAACGACAAGATAACCTGGACATGTTATCTTTGAATATATGTATCCTGATTTATTGATGTTGCCCCATTAAAAAAATAAAATTATTAAAATTGTAAAAAAAAATCCTGGCATTTCTTAGGGCTTTGTCTAATATCTGTTTTCATTTTAAACAATCACCCTGTGTGATTTTTATCTTCTTCCTTGTTATCAAATATACCAGTGTACTTATGACACTGGAATATAAACATTGAACACAGATAACTATGCTGAGCAACAGCCATATATTATATATCTAGCTGCATGCTGAACTTTGCCTCTTGGATGTCACCTAATAACTGAAACCCAACCTTTCCTAAGTTGAATTTACCACTGTCTTCAAAACCAGCTTCTAGACTGGTCTTCTAACCTGTCTATGGTACCAGTATTCATCCAGTTAAAATATTCTCTTTATTACTTCTTCATTCAACAAGTGACTAAGGTCTATGAATTTTATCTCCTAAATATTTTGGAGCCTATTCAATTATTTCATTATTCAGTGTCACTTTCTTAGTTTAGGCACCATTATTAAGCTATTTTAACAGTTTCCTAATGGATTTCTCTGTAGTTAGTATAATTTCTTTCTATCCATCCTCCACGTATCCATCAAGTATTGATTTTGAAGTGAAAATCTGGTCACTTCACTCCCTGCTTAAACCATCAATGCCCCTCCTTATTACCCTCAAAAATTTTTTTTAACTGATTAACATGGCTATGAAGCCCTTTATTATCTGGTCCTTGTTTAGCATTCAGCCTTTTCTTTTTCCACTCACTCCTTTCATCTTTATAATATCAATATTTCTTAAAATGGAAACCATTAGAGGGTTTCAAGCACAGAAATGTCCTTGCCATGTTTGATACAGTCATCATTCTTTTTCTAAATCCAGCCATCTACACTTTTTAGAATTAAAGAGAGGAAGGTAGTAATGAGTAGACTATGCACTCAGTTTGTGAATTACAGCAAAGTTTCTTAAACATACCGAGGATGTATGATAAGCAAAGTATACTATTATAGAATTCCAGATGGATATAGACTAAATAAAGTATGTTAAATTTAAACAGAATGTCACTATCTACTAGTATGCTCATCCTGTTCGATTGCGGGGTTGCTGGCTTGAGTGTGGGCTCATAGACATGATGATCCCATGGTTGCTGGCTTGAGCCCAAGGTCACTGATTTGAACAAGGGGTCACTGGTTGGGCTGGAAGTCCACCCCCACCACTCCCATCAGGTCATATATGAGAAGCAATCAATGAACAACTAAAGCAGTGGTTCTGAAAGTGTGCGCCAGGGCGCACTGGTGCGCCCTAGAAGATTTCCAGGTGTGCCCTATGGTATTCCAGAGAAATATGTGCCTGTTGGGGGCCAAAAAACCAACAGGGTTTTTGGAGTTTAGATTTTTGGGGGACAGAGATATGGGAATTGGTTGTAAGCTGACAGTCTGCCCAACTCCTCACCTCACTTGCTTGATTAGGTTGCAAAAGGCTATTAAGCTGTGGTGCTGGATTGTTTACACTACTCTGCATGTTCCCTGGAAAGACTGTAGACAAGTTTCTTCTATCCTTTGTTTGGTGTAAAGTTAAGATGATATGTATGAATGAAAAAACTTAACACATTCGCGCTGGGACCTGCCGAACTTACTAAATCTTACTAAGAATGTATCTATATATATAAAAAGATAACTTTTTGTCGTTTTTAAAATTTTTAACCCCTCTTTTTTATGAATTCTAAAAAGCATAACTCAAAAAATGTAACATAAAAATGTTTTTTAATTTCAAAATAAATTGAATTTTGTCATATTTTAATTACCATAAAAGCACACTTGGACTTTATATATATATATTTTTAATATTTGACTTAATTATTATAACATATTTCTCAGAAATTTGTAGATAGAGTGCCTATAATTATTTGTAGGATTGTAAATGTGCCCTGACTTTAAAAAGTTTGAGAACCATTGAACTAAAGTGACACATCTACAAGCTGATGCTCTCATCTCTCTCTCTTCCTTTCTGTCTGTCTGTCTCTCTGTCTTTCTCTCTCTCTAAAAAAAGTTATTTGAGGCCCTGGCCGGTTTGCTCAGCGGTAGAGCGTCGGCCTGGCGTGCGGGGGACCCTGGTTCAATTCCCAGCCAGGGCACATAGGAGAAGCGCCCATTTGCTTCTCCACCCCCCCTTCCTTCCTCTCTGTCTCTCTCTTCCTCTCCCACAGCCAAGGCTCCATTGGAGCAAAGATGGCCCGGGCGCTGGGGATGGCTCCTTGGCCTCTGCCCCGGGCGCTAGAGTGGCTCTGGTCGCAGCAGAGCGACACCCCGGAGGGGCAGAGCATTGCCCCCTGGTGGGCAGAGCGTCACCCCTGGTGGGCGTGCTGGGTGGATCCCGGTCGGGCGCATGCGGGAGTCTGTCTGACTGTCTCTCCCCGTTTCCAGCTTCAGAAAAATACAAAAAAAAAATTTATTTGAAAAAGAATGAACTCTAAAATATCAGAAACACAGCACTTTTAGGAAGCAGCTTTCGCTGTAAGGAAGAGTTTAAAATCATTAAAACTTAAAAAACTATTGAAAACTTGGAGGAAGTACCTGTGTAGTTGAAACTCAAATATTTGAAGAAGGGATGCTGCTTGGCTGGAGCTAGTGTCTCTGAGTTAGAGAGGGCCTATGGGGCAGGGGCACAACCCCTGAGGAAGGGGTGGCACTGGCTAACATATGTGTTCCTGAGAATACAAGTTTCTCTAATATTGGAAGACAGCTGCCACCTTGAAAAGAAACCAAGTTTGCTGAGTTTAAGAATATGACAAAATGATGCTCACAGGCACAGTGTACATAAAAGGCCAGAGGTAGCAAACAGGAAAAAGAAGTCTTTCTTCCTCCTCTAACTTCGCAAACTCCCTCTTGTGCCCTCTACTGGCAGAATTTGCAAAGAGGAATTAGTTTTCAGAGCCTCAGCTCCTTCATCAGAGTTGAAAGATAATATCGTATTTCCCCATATATAAGACGCACCTTTTTTTTTTTTTTTTTTAAATTTAGGGTCTAAAAACTGGGTGCGTCTAATACAATGGTTGCAGATTTTTTTACTTGCATTTCCTGCTTTTTTGCACTGGTTTTTGTGTTCATTTCTAAAGACAGTGATTCATCATCAGACACAGATAAAGACAAACTAATGGATGGGAGTTTTGACAATGATGGGTTCTATGAATTTTATGATGAATAAAATGAGTTCAATAACTTTATGTAATACATTCTTTTTCAAATTTTAGGCCCTACCAATAGATATATGAAAAGATGCTCATCTTCACTAGCTATTAGAGAAATTCAAATCAAAACTACAATGAGATACCACCTCATACCTGTTAAGCTATTATCAACAAGACAGGTAATAACAAGTGTTGGAGAGGTTGTGGAGAAAAAGGAACCCTCATTCACTGTTGGTGGGAATGTAAAGTAGTACAACCATTATGGAAGAAAGTATGGTATTCCTCAAAAAATTAAGAATAGAACTATCATATGACCTAGCAATCCCTCTACTGGGTATATACCCCCAAAACTCAAAATCATTGGTATGTAAAGACACATGCAGCCCCATGTTCATCACAGCATTGTTCACAGTGGCCAAGACATGGAAACAACCAAAGTGCCCTTCAATAGAGGATTGGATAAAGAAGATGTGGTACATATATACCATGGAATACTACTCAGCCATAAGAAATGATGATATAAGATCATTTATGACATCATGGATGGACCTTGATAACATTATAATGAGTGGAATAAGTAAATAAGAAAAAACTAAGAACTATATAATTCCATACTTAGGTGGGACACAAAATTGAGACTCATGAACATGGATAAGAGTGCAGTGGTTACCAGGGGGAGGGGAAGGGAGGAGGGAGGGGTGGTGGGAGGAGGGTTATAAAGAAAACCAAATGAAGGGTGAAGGAAGACGATTTAACTTTGGGTGAAAAGTATACAAAATAATTAAATGTCAAGATGATCTGGAGATGTTTTCTCTAAATCTATGTGCTCTAGTTGATCAATGTCACCCTGTTAAAATTAACTGTCTAAATAAAACTATTAAAAAAATCTCAAGCCCTAAAATTAAGGTGTGGCTTATACATGGGAGCATCTTATACATGGGGAAATACAGTAGCTTATATAGCCCATACAGTTACTTAGAAAACTATTAAAATTCTATTAGGATCATACAGTTTTTGAGTTTTAAAGTAAATAATAAATAACTTAATAGAGTCCTATTTTAGAAAGGCTTAGGTACTGGAAAAATTAATTAACTTAAGGTCATAAAAGGAATATATAGAAGATTCAAATCTAAAATCTAGATTGATAGACTCCCGGTCCTTCGCTGTTCAGATCTTGTTTCCTCAGTTTTTGTCTCATTTCTTTATTGGGCTGTTAATTTTTTACTGACATGAACCATGATATTATTCATCTTGTATCTCAAATGTCTCTTGTCAAATAGCAGTGTTTCAACAAATGTTCCTTAATGATTTTCACTTAATAAATCTATTCAATTTTATTTTTATATTTTTTGGTTCAAGTTTTTAAGATAAAGCTTTAAAATTTTTTTGGGGGGGAATAATTTTAGATTTACAGAGAAGTTGCAAAGATAGTCCAGTGAGTTTCTATACAGCCCTCACCCATTTTCAATTTCCTTTGTTATCAACTTACATTTCCATGATATATCAATATTTGTCAAAACAGAAACCAACACTAGTACATTACTATTAACTAAACACTATATTCAGATTTCACTAGTTTTTCTACTAATGTCCTTTTCTATTCCAAAGTATAATCCAGGATACCACGTTATATTTAGTTATCATGTCTTTCTTAGTATCCTCTGGTTGTGAGTCTCAGTCTTATCTTGTTTATCATGATTGTGACAACTTTGAGAAGTATTGGTGAGGTATTTTGTGGAAAGTCCCTCAATTTGGGTTTGTCTGAAGTTTTCCTAATAATTAGACTGGGGATCTGGGTTTTAGTAAAAAATACCACAGATGTGAAGTGGCTTTCTTATTATGCCATATCAGGGGTACATAATAGTCACATCATCACTGTGCTCAGTTGAATTAATTTGCCGATCTTAGTAAAAGAGAATTGACTTATTAGATGTTCTTCTGCCATTTGCATTCTTTTTTCCTACTTGAATAGTCAATCTTTTACCCCAAGTTATCTCTGGTCTTGATGATGGTTTAGTATAATTTTGCCTTTGTAACGTATACTTCTTGGGGGTATAACCAAGAATTTGTTTCATTCAACTCCACCCCACTTTGGTTGGATGGTACAGCCAAGCTGTGTACATGATTGCTCACGGATCTCTTCTCTTGCTCTTTCCTTGATTCAGCTACTTTTACTTCTAGCATTGTTAAACTCTTGGACCCTCCTTTTTGAGCTTCCTGATCTTATGCCTTTAGAACTGATTTTTGTATTTCAAACTTCTCTTAACTATTAGTTTTTCTTAGCCAGGATGGGTTTTACTTAGGTTCTCTAGCCTAACTCTCTTTGAGTAGGAATTTGAATATGAATGCTATGATAGCAACACGGATACATTAATGACTACTCTGTGACAGTGGAGAGAAAATTGCCCCTCCACCCCAATATTATTTCTAGTGCTGGAATTTACTTAATAATTTATATCAGACATTTTTAAATTTGCACTATTTCTTCTATGTTATAAAAGACTGATTAATAAAATAATGATTACTAGTTCAAAAGCCAGTGCTTCTTAAGGCACCGAGAGGCATGACCATGGTCACTTTTGATCTTCAGGCAGACATGGTTTTGGATATTCACTGTAGTGTTGCTTTTAGTACAGGAAAAGATTCAAATATGAAATAACTTCATGGTATAGGCACTGATTCATCAGAACAGATATTTGCTAGCGAGCTGGAGCAAAATCCTGGAGACTCTGGCTTTTCCAGACATTAACTTTAGTAACTAATTAATAAAAAATTTTGGGAAAAGAACATGAGAGGCAAGTGGAATCTCAAGGCACTTGTGGTAGTGGCTATATTTTAACCAATATGCACATATTTTAGAATTTTAACAACCAGTTTTATCACACAAATTTGTTCCAGTTGAATATTAACATTATGCAATGTGGGGGTTGGAGAAATTGGAGGCAGGATCATCTAGTACTGGTACAATCATGTGCAGTGGCTCTAATAATCTGTGTGTCTGTCATTAGGAGATCAGATAGGCAATAATAGTGCATACCTACCATGGCCTACCATGCAGTATTTGAAAATGATCGATACATGTATACATAGCAACATGGGCCAATTGGATAAAAAAGAATCAGAATAATATTTATATAACATATACATATAGTATTTTATATGTACAAACATATTAAATAATATATTTTAGGATAAAACATATAACACCAGGATACATTTTATAAACACTAGAATGGTTTTCTCTGAGGGGAAGGGATTAGAAAATGATTTATTAGGTCATTCAGAAAAAAAAAATGAGATTCTATAACAGAGACCTGCCAGAGGGCAAGAAGGGCACTTAAAAAAATATATATAAAGTACATTTTAAGAATCAGAAATAAAATTCATAGAAAGATGAGATAAAGGAAAGCAATGTGAAATTAAATTGTGGAATGCAGCAGGAGACCAAGATGGTCAGTTAGATGGAAACTTATTACATGGAGATTAAAGGGAATAAACAATAAAACAAGAGAGGAGACCTTTGTAAACCAATGCTAATAATGTACTGTGGAAGAATATGATTACCTCAATCTTCTGTACCTCAGGCTAAGACAGGGAGAAACAAGTCTTGTTACTTCCTCTTTATGTTTCAAAGTGAATCTCTTATTCATATTATTACTGCCTCCAAATGACAGACACCATAAGGGACAATGGAATTATTTCAGTGACTAAATTCTTTTGTTAAGTTCAACAAATGTATATTATTAGGTCACTTTAATTGCAGAAAACTACACAAGTTGCTACACAAATATGAATTAGACAAAGCCCATATATTTAAAGTTCTTATTGTAATATGGTAATTAATTATTTATAAAAGTCACATTATGTTATTTTTTGTTTGTAGTTTATTCTTTTTTTTTTTTTTTTTTTTTTTTGCATTTTTCTGAAGCTGGAAACAGGGAGAGACAGTCAGACAGACTCCCGCATGCGCCCGACCGGGATCCACCCGGCACGCCCACCAGGGGGCGATGCTCTGCCCACCAGGGGGCGATGCTCTGCCCATCCTGGGCTTCGCCATGTTGGGACCAGAGCCACTCTAGCGCCTGGGGCAGAGGCCACAGAGCCATCCCCAGCGCCCGGGCCATCTTTGCTCCAATGGAGCCTTGGCTGCGGGAGGGAAAGAGAGAGACAGAGAGGAAGGCGCGGCGGAGGGGTGGAGAAGCAAATGGGCGCTTCTCCTATGTGCCCTGGCCGGGAATCGAACCCGGGTCCTCCACACGCTAGGCCGACGCTCTACCGCTGAGCCAACCAGCCAGGGCCTGTAGTTTATTCTTTCACTTGCCTATTTTATTTATGTATAGACAAAATCAGTATTTATAAAGCTGTTCCATATAATTTGTTTGTATCTCTTAGAAAATACATATTATCAAGTTAGGTAGAGATGTTTTCTTTCATTGTGATAAGATTTGAAATGGCAAAAAAAAAAAAGATAAAAAAGATGCATACTGAGTTTCTTAAAGATTCCAGTGTCATTCATCCCTCCTGTGATTATCAGCCTTTCCCTTGTGTTGCTTCAATCACAATGATTTTTTGGTCATTATCCTCTAATGCAGTTAATTTAGCTACTTTTTTCCCATTTATGGAAACACTTTGCATACCTCTGTGTTCTTGAAATAATAGTCTGTGAATAGCTACAATGGATGAATGGGGTGAAGTTGACATGAAGAAAAACTTCAGCAATGAGAAAAACTCAGGTAACATTTCGGTTTTTGTTTGTATCAATTAAACTTTGGCCGGTAGGCAGAAAGAAACAGATGGTGGTGGTAGTGGCATGAAGAACATAACAGGAGAATAAATATGAGTGATTGTGGATATGGAGAACAAGAATTGACCTTAATTTTAAAATAAGACTTGGAAATGACCTTGAGATCCAAAGGTACAACTGGAGATACATGTAGAGTCTGGACTTTGCACTGTGGTCAGAACTAGGGTGTTGGTTGATTTGTTAATTGTACCTAGGAATCTTTGGAGAAACTTAGTACTGAAAGTAAAGACAAATATATGTGTTGTCTTCATAACAAGTTTGTTCTCTTCTGTCTTTCGATAACTAAGATATAAAGAAGAGGGGATTTATTAACTAGGTGTAATAAGTAAAGTTTAAAATAAAAAGCCCAACTTCATAGAATCAAGGTGAAGAAAGAGTGATTGAAAATTTGCTTAAACAAAAATTATCTAGGGCCTGACCTGTGGTGGCACAGTGGATAAAGCGTCGACCTGGAAATGCTGAGGTCGCCGGTTCGAAACCCTGGGCTTGCCTGGTCAAGGCACATATGGGAGTTGATGCTTCCAGCTCCTCCCCCCTGTCTCTCTCCCCCCGCCTCTCTGTCTCTCTCTCCTCTCTAAAATGAATAAATAAAATTAAAAAAAAAATTAAAAAAATATCTAGGGATATAGTGCTCAAAATACAATGTAGCATCAGTTAAATCTGGTGATGGAAGAACAGAGGAAAAAAAGGTGGGAAACTAAATGTATAATGTTTAACAGCCAGCAACCAATCCTTCTGTGTCTTGTTTATGTTTTAAGACATAAGAATTTTTTTTGGTCACTACAATAAAATAATTGGTGGTAAAATGAGGCTAATTAGACAGAGTGACAAAGATGAAGGGATGAAAGATAGATCTTATGAGGAAAGGCTAAAGGAACTGAGGATTAAATCAAGAGGGTACAGATGAGTGATCTTTATTTGACTTTACCAAGTTCAAGGAATTTTCACATTTATCTGAGAGGTTTGCTAACACCTTTACATTCACAGGGAAAGAATTAAGTGAACATTAGCTTAATTGAAAGGAGAAACATTTTCTTCTTGTAAGAAAAGACCTTTGTACTAGTATGTTAATATCTACAAAGCAAGAAACCAGAAGAAAAATGATTTTTCAAACCTTGTGGATTGGTGAAGAACTGACATGTCCTGGATGGAGAATCGAAAGAACGGAACTAAGTCAGAACATAGTTTTAGAGCTCTTCCAGCCAAATGATTTTATTAATTGGGGGTAATGAGCATTTCTCTTTGTTTTCCCCCAAATTTAAAAATGTAAAATGACTATGAATCTATTCTAAGAGATTGCCTGATTCTAATTCCATATAAATCAAGATATTTAAATCATCATCCCATTAAGTCCTGCAGAATATGCATTTATTACATATAATGATTTAAGTAGTATAAATAAATGATGGTTATAATACATGTCATAATTCTTGAGAGTAATAGCTAGATGATAACTAGGGAATTCAAAGTGAAAAATCTGATAATGGCAGCGGTCTTAGAAGAGCAGCACTCCTTCCATGGAGCATCTGGAATGCCTCAACACGATCAAACAACCAGAACCTAGCATCTCCCACTAGAAGCCATTCAGAGATTCAGAGCCATCAGATAGATAGTTAAGAAATTTGAAGAACTAAAGACAGAAACTGGGTAAGTTTTCAGATCTATTTGTATTGCTATTATTTTGTCTCCTTTACTCTTTAAAAGAGTGTAAAGTAAGTACATTTAACCCCATTTCTCCTTTTCTCATTTTTAGTTCTCATTCTAGAAGTCTTCTCCTCTTCTGTTGAGCCCATCTGCTCTCTACCTGTCTTCTTCAGCAACCTATCCAAGCTAATCTCTCTTGGGTAATGAATCAAGTTTAAAATGGGTCACTAATATCTTTGTCATCAAAACTCCCATTTTTGTCTGCATAAGATCTGAGTTAAGTAATACCATCTGGTAATTTGTTTTTCTGTAATAGCTTAATGGGACACTCCTTCTTTAGCAATGTAAGTAAAACTAGGGAATTCAGTATATTGGCCTAAAAGAAAGCACTTCTAATGCTAGGTGCAACTTTGGGTTACTGGGGTTTTAAAGATTACAAATCTGAACTTTGATTCTCCCATTTCTTCCTTTTTGTCATGAGTTTCCATCTAACTGACCATCTTGGTCTCCTGCTGCATTCCACAATTGAATTTTTTATTACTTTCCTTTTTCTAATCTTTCTATGAATTTTATTTCTGATTCTTAAAATATACTATATATATATACACACACACATATGTATATGTATAAATACATACATATATGTTATATATATATATATATATATATTTTAAAGTGTCCTTCTTGCTCTCTGGCAAGCCTCTGTTATAGAATCTCATATTTTTTTCTGAATGACCTAATAAATCATTTTCTAATTTTGCTAACTCTATTTCTTATAAATTCATTAACAGTCAATTTTACCATTATTTTTTTGCTGTTCTGTTTTTTTTGTATTTTTCTGAAGCTGGAAACGGGGAGAGACAGTCAGACAGACTCCCGAATGCGCCCGACCGGGATCCACCCGGCACGCCCACCAGGGGCGAAGCTTTGCCCACCAGGGGGCGATGCTCTGCCCCTCCGGTGGGGGGGGGTCGCTCTGCGGCGACCAGAGCCACTCTAGCGCCTGGGGCAGAGGCCAAGGAGCCATCCCCAGTGCCCGGGCCATCTTTGCTCCAATGGAGCCTTGGCTGCGGGGGGGGGGGGGGGGAAGAGAGAGACAGAGAGGAAGGAGGGGGGGTGGAGAAGCAAATGGGCGCTTCTCCTATGTGCCCGGCCGGGAATCGAACCTGGGTCCCCTGCACGCCAGGCCGATGCTCTACCGCTGAGCCAACTGTCCAGGGCCTAATTATAATATATTATTGAAATATCTTTTAGATATGGAATTTTGCTGCCAACACCATTTTATTTTCTTAATCATTTATTTATCTTATGTGTTGAGCACTATAATGGACAACTGAAAGAAACAGAAGTAAAATGAATATTTATTGAATATTTATATATTAATACCTATTCATTAACTTTAATATCTATTCATTTAACTATTAATTAATACCTATTCATTTAACTTTCACAATCGCACAACTTTATTTTATTCCTACAACTTGGTCTGAGGATTTAATATTATTAAGTGTAATTTTATAGGTAAACTGAGCTTTGAGAATTCAAGTAACTTGTTTAATACAAGCTGGTCAGTGACTGAATCATACTGTAAATCTTGAGTTTATGAAACCAAAGTCCACTGTGACCTGTTGATTCTCTAAATAAAACTAAAATTGCAAGATAATGTGATAAGTCCTTCTGCAGAGATTTGAACAAAATGCTTTACACTGACAAGGCCATGAGCTTCTTAGATCATATGTTAAGTATCTAGGGTTCTAGGGCAGTGTTTTCAAATTATCTTTGGTGAAAAGTCAGTATTTTCCCCCTAATCTTTCATGGGCTGACACTTTAGTAAATACAAATCCATATGCTTAGATTTTGTTCTGATGTAAGATTGTACCTAATATGATGCAAACTGGTTTCAGACAATTCCTGGACCTGTACCTCTGTGTGGACCACTTTTTCATTGCTTCGGGGAATCCAAATATAAATAACTCATAATGTCTACCTTCAAGAAGCTTACAGTCTGGTTGGGAAGTTAGAACTGTACTCAACTTCCTAAAATATAAGAGATAGTAAAATAAATGCTGGTATCATAAAGCAAGACCTCACAGATATGATTAAAATTTAATAAACCTTGAAAATAAATATGTAGAGGTAAAGGGTCAGGAGGAAGGGTCTGTTTGCCAGAATAAGGATGTCAGTGTTGGAAGTGGATGAAATAGTTGGGAAGTGGAGAAGCGTTTTGTGTTGTGACTGAAGCCCGGATATATTATTCTTGAACCAAAAATCAAACAAATTCGGGGTTGAATTTCTATCATTCATGTTGATTAATTCTGTATCTCATGAAGAACATCATAGTAGCTACACTGGGAGGAAGCAGAAAGGTATTAAATGCAGAGAAAACCTGGTAGTTTATGCCAGTAATAATAAATATTAATAATAATAAAGCAAGACTTTCTGGGTGTGATAAACAAGTAATATTTAAGATGAATATGTTCTCAGAGATGGAGACTGGGAAGGAAGAGAAGAAGGATCTATCAGATAAAGCTTTATAGGCTTGGACGGAATTGCAATGGTAATTAGTTCTATGTAACTGGGGTCAGATATTAGTTTTGAAGCAAAAATCAAAAGATTTGAGGTTGAATTCCTGTTATTCATGTTGACCATTTTGTATCATGAGTAATATCAAATCTGGAAAGGAACAGAGGGTCTTAAACGTAGAGAGAACTTTATAGTGGGGAACAACACCAATTTCTCTGTGAATGCATATTAGAGGCTCTGGATTAGTTTGAATGCTAAAGTAGAGAAAGGCTTTCATAACTTTGATCTTTCTCCTAATTTATTTCATAATTATCACAATTTACATTTTCAGGTAACAATGCTGACAAAGCCAATGGACGGAGCCAATCACTCTGCAGTGTCAGAATTTGTGTTCCTGGGACTCTCTGATTCCTGGGTGATCCAACTTCTCCTCTTTGTGTTCTCCTCCACATTTTATGTGGCAAGCATGATAGGAAATGCCCTCATTATGTTCACTGTGACTGCTGACCCTCACTTACACTCCCCCATGTACTTTCTGTTGGCCAACTTGTCCTTCATTGACCTGGGAGTTTCTTCTGTCACTTCTCCCAAGATGATTTATGATCTTTTCAGAAAGCTTAAAGTCATCTCCTTTAGTGGCTGCATCATTCAAATATTCTTTATTCATGTCATTGGTGTTGTGGAGATGGTGCTGCTCATAGCCATGGCCTTTGACAGATACATTGCTATATGTAAACCTCTCTACTACCTGATCATTATGAACCCAAGAACGTGCAGCTTCTTTTTAATGGCTGCCTGGATGATTGGCCTTATCCATGCCAGGGTTCAATTGGCTTTTGTGGTAAAATTACCTTTTTGTGGTCCTAATGTTCTGGATAGCTTTTACTGTGACCTTCCTCGATTCATCAAACTTGCCTGCACAGACACCTATCAACTAGAGTTTATGGTCAAGCCAACAGTGGATTCATCTCTATTGGCTCCTTCTTTATCTTGATCATTTCTTATATCATCATCATTCTCACTGTTCAGAAACACCCTTCAGCTGGTTCATCCAAGGCTCTGTCCACACTTTCAGCTCACATCACTGTGGTAGTTCTGTTCTTTGGTCCTTTGATATTTGTCTACATGTGGCCATCTCCATCCACACATTTAGATAAATTTTTGGCCATCTTTGATGCAGTTCTCACTCCTTTTCTGAATCCTATCATTTACACACTCAGGAATCAAGAAATGAAGGTAGCAATGAGGAGAGTATGCAGACAGCTAGTGAATTACAGGTAGACCTCTCAAGTTATGTATGTATTGTGAAGAACCCTTGTTGATTATTGGTGTTTATTATTAATGGTCAAATTTAGAAGCCCTTGTTTTTCTACTTTAATTTGATTATATGCACTGATATTGAATACATTTCATTTCTTAGGAGGGTGGAATGTTCACTTTTGGAAAGAGTTACATACAAAATATTTGTAAAGCAAATATTTAAATAATTTTGACCCTAAATTCCTAAGGAATAATATTTATATGAAATAATTTTTTTAAAATTATTTTTATTTATTTATTCATTTTAGAGGAGAGAGAGAGAGAGAGAGAGGGAAGGAGAGAAGGGGGAGGAGCAGGAAGCTTCAACTCCCATATGTTCCTTGACCGGGCAAGCCCAGGGTTTTGAACCGGCAACCTCAGCATTTCCAGGTCGAGCGAGGCTTTATCCACTGCGCCACCACAGGTCAGGCTGAAATAATTTTTGAAACACACAATAGGAAGAGTTCTTTAAGGTCTTCAGAACATGGAAAAGTATCATCCAATTCATCCTAATTCAGTATGATTTCATCATAAATTGATTATATCTGCAACCACTGTAAAACCATATTCCAAATATGGTCACATTCACAAGTATTGGGGGTTATAATTTTAACATATTTATTTAGTGGACAAAAATCAACCCATAACAGTAGGGTAGAGAATAAGGATGGTTATAGCATAGCTACTTACTAATCAAAGTGAAAGTATATTTAAAATAAACAGTAGAGGAACTTTAGCTCTTTCATAAGCAATTAACTATATTTTTAAAATAATGGAGAATATAAAGTAAGCATAAGACACAAAAAGTTATTCTTATAAACTAAAGAATCTCTGCTAACTCAGAAGATTGCATAGAAGGTAAAGAATAACACTTACTGCCTTTAGCCAAAAGCAGAATTAATACACCAAGATAAATTTGTTATGTCATTCTGACAAAAAAAGAATCCAGTTTTAGTTTTGCTTCAATATAGTAGTTGGTGGTAAACCATTTAAGTTTTTAAAAAGAAACCTATCAGGCCCTGGCCAGTTGGCTCAGTGGTAGAGCATCAGCCTGGCGTGCAGAAGTCCCGAGTTCGATTCCTGGCCAGGGCACACAGGAGAAGCGCCTATCTGCTTCTCCACCCCTCCCCCTCTCCTTCCTCTCTGTCTCTCTCTTCAACTCCTGCAGCCGAGGCTCCATTGGAGCAAAGATGGCCCGGGCGCTGGGGATGGCTCCTTGGCCTCTGCCCCAGGCGCTGGAGTGGCTCTGGTCGGGACAGAGCGACACCCCGGAGGGGCAGAGCATCGCCCCCTGGTGGGCGTGCTGGGTGGATCCTGGTCGGGCGCATGCGGGAGTCTGTCTGACTGTCTCTTCCCGTTTCCAGCTTCAGAAAAATACAAAAAACCCCAAAACCAAAAACAAACAAACAAACAAAAAAAGAAACCTATCAAAGCTGAGCTATGCAACAGTCTTAAAATATTAACATATATCATCCTTTGTTTTTTGATACCAATGCAAAGAGAATTTACTTCCTGAACCTTCTACAGATTTCTCTCTCTATTGGTTTTTTTAATAATTTTTTTTTTTTTTACCGTATTTCAGATGCTGGAATAACTATACATTTTATCTTAGGATGAAGCTATCCTATTCCCCCCCTTCCCATAATAAGCCAAATTGGATCCTATTACCTTGCAAAGTCAATCTTAATTTTTGACTATAATTACTTCTAGTACAGTCTCAATCACTTATTTTATGACTTTAACAAAAGTGACTTTTACTTCACAGACAGTAGTGTAAGTGGTAAAACCTGTTTTTAATTAGGAATTATTGCAATTACTTACTTCAGTATAGAGCTGCCTCAATTCCCAATACAATTAGAACAAGTGGGGATTTGTAGCCAAAGAGCAGATAGGAAGAGGATGTCGGTGGAAAATTACTAGGAGGAGACATTAAGAGTAGGGAGAATGGTTGTTAAGCTAACCTAAGAGGATTTTTTGTTGAGGGCAGGTCAAGTGATCAAACAACAAGGTGATTCCAATCAAGTTTTTATGAAATCAGTTTTTAAGACACACTGAATTTTCCTGTAAGTGTTCCTCAAAACCTCTTGATTCAATCAATTCCATGATTCTGACTTGTGCCAGTGTTTTATAAATGGATTGAGGCACAGTGACTACTTCAGATATTATAAGAGACAAAACTGAGAAAAAAATAGATTACCTTTATTTACAAAAAAGCTTTATATATTGTAAATTAGAATTTACTCATCCACTCCATTTTTTTTATAATAATTTTATTTTTTTTAATGGGGTGACATCAATAAATCAGGATACATATATTCAAAAATAACAAGTCCAGGTTATCTTGTCGTTCAATTATGTTGCATACCCATCACCCAAAGTCAGATTGTCCTCTGTCACCTTCTATCTTGTTTTCTTTGTGCCCCTCCCCCTCCCCCTTTCCCTCTCCCATTCCCCCTCCCCCCCATAACCACCACACTCTTTTCAATGTCTCTTAGTTTCACTTTTATGTCCAACCTACGTATGGAATAATGCAGTTCCTGTTTTTTTCTGATTTACTTATTTCGCTTCGTATCATGTTATCAAGATCCCACCATTTTGCTGTAAATGTTCCGATGTCATCATTTCTTATGGCTGAGTAGTATTCCATAGTGTATATGTGCCACATCTTCTTTATCCAGTCATCTATTGACGGGCTTTTTGGTTGTTTCCATGTCCTGGCCACTGTGAACAATGCTGCAATAAACATGGGGCTGCATGTGTCTTTACTTATCAGTGTTTCTGAGTTTTTGGGGTATATACCCAGTAGAGGGATTGCTGGGTCATAAGGTAGTTCTATTTGCAGTTTTTTGAGGAACCACCATACTTTCTTCCATAATGGTTGTACTACTTTACATTCCCACCAACAGTGTATGAGGGTTCCTGTTTCTCCACAGCCTCTCCAACATTTGCTATTACCTGTCTTGCTAATAATAGCTAATCTAACAGGTGTGAGGTGGTATCTCATTGCCGTTTTGATTTGCATTTCTCTAATAGCTAAAGAAGATGAGCATCTTTTCATATATCTGTTGGCCATTTGTATTTCTTCCTGGGAGAAGTGTCTGTTCATATCCTCTTCCCATTTTTTTATTGGATTGTTTGTTTGTTTGTTGTTGAGTTTTATGAGTTCTTTGTATATTTTGGATATTAGGCCCTTATCTGAGCTGTTGTTTGAAAATATCATTTCCCATTTAGTTGGCTTTCTGTTTATTTTGTTATCAGTTTCTCTTGCTGAGCAAAAACTTCTTAGTCTGATGTAGTCCCATTCATTAATTTTTGCCTTCACTTCTCTTGCCTGTGGAGTCAAATTCATAAAATGCTCTTTAAAACCCAGGTCCATGAGTTGAGTACCTATGTCTTCTTCTATGTACTTAATTGTTTCAGGTCTTATGTTTAGATCTTTGATCCATTTTGAGTTAATTTTTGTACAGGGGGAAAGACTGTAGTCCAGTTTCATTCGTTTGCATGTGGCTTTCCAGTTTTCCCAGCACCATTTATTGAAGAGGCTTTCTTTTCTCCATTGTGTGTTGTTGGCCCCTTTATCAAAAATTATTTGACTATATATATGTGGTTTTATTTCTGGACTTTCTATTCTGTTCCATTGGTCTGAGTGTCTATTTTTCTGCCAATACCATGCTGTTTTGATTGTCGTGGCCCTATAATATAGTTTGAAGTCAGGTATTGTAATGCCCCCAGCTTCATTCTTTTTCTTTAGGATTGCTTTGGCTATTCGGGGTTTTTTATAGTTCCATATAAATCTGATGAATTTTTCTCTATTTCTTTAAAAAACGTCATTGGAAGTTTGATGGGAATTGCATTAAATTTGTATATTGCTTTGGGTAATATAGCCATCTTTTTTTTTTAATATTAATATTTTTTTATTAAATTTAATGCAGTGACATTGATAAATCAGGGTACATATGTTGAGAGAAAATATCTCTAGATTATTTTGACATTTGATTGTGCTGTATACCCCTCCCTCAAAGTTAAATTGTCTTCTGTCACCTTCTATCTGGTTTTCTTTGTGCCCCTCCCCTCCCCTAACCCCTCTCTCCTTCTTCACCCCCTCCCCCCTCCCCCAACCCCCCCACCCCTGTTGCCATCACATTCTTGTTCATGTCTCTGAGTCTCATTTTTATGTCCCTTCTATGTATGGATTCATCTCAGTTTTTTTTCTGATTTACTTATTTCACTCCGTATAACGTTATCAAGGTCCATCCATGTTATTGTAAATGATCCGATGTCATCATTTCTTATGGCTGAGTAGTATTCCATAGTATATATGTACCAAAGTTTTTTAATCCACTCGTCCTCTGATGGACACTTGGGCTGTTTCCAGATCTTCACTATTGTGAACAATGCTGCCACAAACATGCGGGTGCATTTCTCCTTTTCGAGCCGTTCTGTGGTGTCCTTGGGGTATATTCCTAAAAGTGGGATAGCTGGGTCAAAAGGCGGTTCAATTTTTAGTTTTTTGAGGAATCTCCATACTGTTTTCCACAGTGGCTGCACCAGTCTGCATTCCCACCAGCAGTGCAGGAGGGTCCCCTTTTCTCCACATCCTCGCCAGCACTTATTCTGTGTTGTTTTGTTGATAAGCGCCATTCTGACTGGTGTGAGGTGATATCTCATTGTGGTTTTAATTTGCATTTCTCTAATGATTAGTGATGTTGAGCATTTTTTCATATGCCTATTGGCCATCTGTATGTCCTCTTTGGAGAAGTGTCTATTCATCTCTTTTGCCCATTTTTGGATTGGGTTGTTTGTCTTCCTGGTGTTGAGTTTTACAAGTTCTTTATAAATTTTGGTTATTAACCCCTTATCAGACGTATTGTCAAATATGTTCTCCCATTGTGTAGTTTGTCTTTTTATTCTGTTCTTGTTGTCTTTAGCTGTGCAAAAGCTTTTTAGTTTGATATAGTCCCATTTGTTTATCCTGTCTTTTATTTCACTTCCCCGTGGAGATAAATCAGCAAATATATTGCTCCGAGAGATGTCGGAGAGCTTACTGCCTATGTTTTCTTCTAAGATGCTTATGGTTTCACGGCCTACATTCAAGTCTTTTATCCATTTTGAGTTTATTTTTGTGAGTGGTGTAAGCTGGTGATCTAGTTTCATTTTTTTGCAGGTAGCTGTCCAATTTTCCCAACACCATTTGTTAAAGAGGCTGTCTTTACTCCATTGTATGCTCTTATCTCCTTTGTCAAATATCAGTTGTCCATAGAACTGTGGGTTTATTTCTGGGTTCTTTGTTCTATTCCATTGATCTATATGCCTGTTCTTATGCCAGTACCAGGCTGTTTTGAGTACAATGGCCTTGTAGTATAACTTGATATCAGGAAGTGTGATACCTCCCACTTTATTCTTCTTTTTTAAGATTGCTGAGGCTATTCGTGTCCTTTTTTGGTTCCATATAAATTTTTGGAATATGTGTTCTATATCTTTGAAGTATGTCATTGGTATTTTAATTGGTATTGCATTGAATTTATAAATTGCTTTGGGTAATATAGACATTTTAATGATGTTTATTCTTCCTAACCATGAGCACGGTATATGCTTCCACTTGTTAGTATCTTCCTTGATTTCTTTTATCAATGTTTTGTAATTTTCCGAGTACAAGTCTTTAGTCTCCTTGGTTAAGTTTACTCCTAGGTACTTTATTTTTTTGGTTGTAATTGTGAAGGGGATTGTTTCCTTAATTTCTCTTTCTGACTGTTCATTGTTGGTGTATAAAAATGCTTCTGATTTCTGAGTATTGATTTTATATCCTGCCACTTTGCTGAATTTATTTATCAGGTCCAGTAGTTTTTTGACTGAGACTTTAGGGTTTTCTATATACAATATCATATCATCTGCAAATAATGATAGTTTTACTTCTTCTTTTCCAACTTGAATGCCTTTTATTTCTTCTTCTTGTCTGATTGCTGTGGCTAGGACTTCCAGGACTATGTTAAATAAGAGTGGTGAAAGGGGGCACCCCTGCCTTGTTCCTGATCTTAAGGGTATTGCTTTTAATTTTTGCCCATTGAGTATGATGTTGGCTGTGGGTTTCTCATAGATGGCTTTTATCATGTTGAGGTATGTTCCCTGTATTCCCACTTTGCTGAGAGTTTTGATCATGAATGGGTGCTGGATTTTATCAAATGCTTTTTCTGCATCTATTGAAATTATCATATGGTTTTTCTCCTTCTTTTTGTTTATGTGATGGATCACATTGATTGATTTACGAATATTGTACCAGCCTTGCCTCCCCAGAATAAATCCCACTTGATCATGGTGTATGATTTTTTCCATATATTGTTGGATCCGGTTTGCTAATATTTTGTTGAGGATTTTAGCATCTATATTCATCAGAGATATTGGCCTATAATTTTCTTTCTTTGTGTGGTCTTTGCCTGGTTTTGGAATCAGAATTATGCTCGCCTCATAAAAGGAGTTTGGAAATCTTCCTTCCTCTTGAATTTTTTGAAATAGTTTGAGAAGGATAGGAGTTAGTTCTTCTTTGAATATTTGGTAGAATTCCGTTGTGAAGCCATCGGGCCCCGGACTTTTCTTTGTTGGGAGTATTTTGATAACTGTTTCGATCTCCTTTGGTGTAATTGGTCTGTTTAAGTTTTCTGATTCTTCCAGATTGATTTTTGGAAGATTGTACGTTTCAAGGAATTTGTCCATTTCATCTAGGTTGTCTAGTTTTTTGGCATACAGTTCTTCATAGTATTTTCTTACAATATTTTGTATTTCTGTTGTGTCAGTTGTTATTTCTCCTCTCTCATTTCTAATTTTATTTATTTGAGTCCTCTCTCTCTTTTTCTTGGTGAGTCTACTTAAAGGTGCATCAATCTTGTTTACCTTTTCAAAGAATCAGCTCCTAGTTTCATTGATCCTCTGTATTGTTTCTTTAGCCTCTATGTCATTTATTTCTGCTCTGATCTTTATTATTTCCTTCCTTCTACTACATTTGGGCTTTACTTGCTGTTCTTTTTCTAATTCTTTTAGATGCAGGGTTAAGTTGTTTATTTGAGCTTTTTCTAGCTTCTGAAAGTGTGCCTGTAGTGCTATGAACTTCCCTCTCAGCACTGCTTTCACTGTGTCCCATAAATTTTGAGTTGTTGTATGCTCATTGTCATTCGTTTCTAGGAATTTCTTTATTTCTTCTTTGATCTCATTCTTAATCCATTCATTATTTAACACCCTGCTATTTAGTTTCCATGTGTTTGAGAATTTTTGAGCTTTTCTGCTGTGATTCATTTCTAGTTTCATGCCGTTGTGATCGAAGAAAGTGCTTGATATGATTTCAGTCTTCTTAAATTTGTTGAGAGCACTTTTGTGCCCTAACATGTGGTCTATCCTAGAGAATGTACCATGAGCACTTGAAAAGAATGTATATTCTGCTGCTTTAGGGTGAAAGGTTCTGAAGATATCTATTAAATCGAGTTGATCTAGTGTTTCCAATAAGTCTGCTGTTTCTTTGTTAATTTTCTTTCTTGAGGATCTATCTAGTGATGTTAGTGGGGTATTGAAATCCCCTACTATTATAATATTGCTGTTGATCTCGCCCTTTAAATCCATCAAAATCTGTTTTATATATTTGGGTGCTCCTTTATTAGGTGCATAGATATTTATAATAGTTATATCTTCCTGTTGGATTACTCCCTTTATCATTATGTAGTGGCCTTCTTTATCTCTTACTATATCCTTTGTTTTAAAGTCCAATTTGTCTGATATAAGTATTGCTACCCCAGCTTTTTTTTCATTTCCGTTTGCATGAAACATTTTTTCCATCCTTTTACCTTCAATCTGTGTGTGTCTTTTGTTCTAAGGTGTGTCTCTTGTAGACAACATATGTATGGGTCCTGTTTTCTTATCCACGCAGCTACCCTATGTCTTTTGATTGGATCATTTAATCCATTTACATTTAAGGTTATTATTGATATGTAGTTGTTTATTGCCATTTTCTTCTTTAAAGGTGTATTCCTTTTTCTTTTTTTTTTCTGTATTCTTTTCCCACTTTATTTGTTTACACCAGGCCCCTTAATATTTCCTGCAGCATTGGTTTGGTTGTAATGAATTCCTTGAGTTGTTTTTTGTCTGGGAAGCTTTTTATTTCTCCTTCAATTTTAAACGATAGCCTTGCTGGATAAAGTAGTCTTGGTTGTAGGTTCTTGTTCTGCATTACTTTGAATATTTCTTGCCATTCCCTTCTGGCCTCAAGTGTTTCTGTTGAGAAGTCAGATGTCATCCTTATGGGGGCTCCTTTGTAGGTGATAACTTTTTTTTCTCTTGCAGCTTTTAATATTTTCTCTTTATCGCTTAGCTTTGGTATTTTAATTATGATGTGTCTTGGTGTAGGTTTCTTTGGGTTTCTCTTTAATGGAGTCCTCTGTGCTTCTTGGATTTGTGAGAGTTTCTCTTGCATTAATTTAGGGAAGTTTTCAGCTATGATATGATTGAACAAAGTCTCTATCCCTTGTTCTTTTTCTTCTTCTTCAGGAACCCCTATGATGCGGATGTTATTTCTCTTCATGTTGTCACAGAGCTCTCTAAGAGTTTCCTCTGACTTTTTGAGTCTTTTTTCTCTTTTCTTCTCTGCTTTCATGCCTTCATTCCAGTTGTCTTCTAACTCGCTGATTCGATCCTCTGCTCTATCTATCCTGTTTTTAATTCCTTCCATTGTTGTCTTTATTTCTCTTATTGTATTTGTCGTCTCCAACTGATTCTTTTTTATACTTGCTATTTCTTTATTTAGGTTTTCAAACTCCCCCTCCATTGTTGTTCTAAGATCCCTAAGCATCCTTACAATCATTATTTTGAACTCCGCATCTGGAAGTTTGATTATTTCCATATCACTCAGTTCATCTCTCGAAAGTGTCTCTTGTGGTTTCATTTGGATTGCACTCCTTTGTTTTCTCATCTTCTTCTTTTTTTTTTTATTTGTAGAGTTGATTGAGTCTAGGCTTGGTGTTGTCTGCCTCCAGTTTTCAGTTGTGTTATTTTTAGGTCTTCGTGGGTTGGTATCAGCTATTATTTGTAATCCACTTTCAGATTTGGGCAGCTTTGAAGTCTTGATTTGTTTGTTTTCTTAACAGGTGATAGTCTTGTTAACTGATCTCAGCAGGGGGCTTCCTTGAAACTGTAACCAGGAATGCTGTGGGTGTAACCTGAGACGCTGAAGGTCTCTTCCTCCAACTAATCTCACTGGGGGCAGGGTTTTTTTCTCTCAGCTTCAGTAGCGGGAGGTGTATCTCAGATCTCCATGGAGACCTGAGTTACTGCCCCTCCTCCCCACTTCTTGTTTTCAGCTGTGTCTTGTTGTGCTGATTGGAGCTGGATAGATGTCCGGAGATCTCTGATCCGGAAGCACTTCAGCTCTGTTTTGTGAAAGGTTCAGTCCCTCCCCCAGCTATGGCCGCCTCCAGCACGAATGAGTCAGCTTTTTTATTTTGTTTCTTGCATACCTTAGCCCCTCACAGTCTGTCCCTCTCCCTGTCTTTTCCACTTGGGAGATAAGCTGGTCTTTTCAACCCACCTTGCTCCCTGGTCGCCAGGTAAGTGGCTGTGAGCAGTAGTTTCTGCTCTTTTTCCTCTGTGAAATCCTCTCTGGGCTCTCAGCCTCACCCTCCTCCTTCCCTTCCTGTAAGCAGAGGAGATTCAGGCACTCCTTACCAGGATTATTGTGGCTTCCTCTTTGCTCCTTGGTTTTTGAGAGCTGTTCTTGCAGTTCAGTGTTGGTTTTTCATGCTGATTTTTTCTAAATTGATTTGTATTCCAGTTTGGTGTTGAGAGCTGGGTGTCTGTGCATCCGCCTACTCCGCTGCCATCTTCTCTCCCAATATAGCCATCTTGATTATATTTATTCTTCCTAGCCAAGAACAAGGTATATTCTTCCATCTCATTATATCTTTTTCGATTTCCCTTAACAATGGTTTATAGTTTTCATTATATAAGTCCTTTACATTCTTTGTTATGTTTATTTCTAAGTATTTTATTTTTTTTGTTGCAATCGTGAAGGGGATTATTCTTTTGAGTTCGTTCTCAATTGTTTCATTGTTGGCATATAGAAAGGCTATTGACTTCTGTATGTTAATTTTGTATCCTGCGACCTTACTGTATTGGCTTATTGTTTCTAGTAGTCTTTTTGTGGATTCTTTGGGGTTTTCGATGTATAGGATCATATCATCTGCAAAAAGTGATAGCTTTACTTCTTCTTTTCCGATATGGATGCCTTTTATTTCTTTGTCTTGTCTGATTGCTCTGGCTAGAACCTCTAGTACCACATTAAATAAGAGTGGAGAGAGTGGACAACCCTGTCTTGTTCCTGATTTAAGGGGGAAAGCCTTCAGTTTAGTGCCATTTAATATGATGTTAGCTGATGGTTTATCATATATGGCCTTTATCATGTTGAGATATTTTCCTTCTATACCCATTTTGTTGAGAGTCTTAAACATAAAATTGTGTTGTACTTTATTGAAAGCCTTTTCTGCGTCTATTGATAAGATCATGTGGTTTTTGTTCTTTGTTTTGTTGATATGGTGTATTACGTTAACCGTTTTACGTATGTTGAACCATCCTTGAGATTCTGGGATGAATCCCACTTGATCATGATGTATTATTTTTTTAATATGTTGTTGTATTCGATTTGCTAGTATTTTGTTTAGTATTTTAGCATCTGTATTCATTAGAGATATTGGTCTGTAGTTTTCTTTTTTTGTGCCATCCTTGCCTGGTTTTGGTATGAGGGTTATGTTGGCCTCATAAAATGTGTTTGGAAGTATTGCTTCTTCTTCAATTTTTTGGAAGACTTTGAGTAGAATAGGAACCAAGTCTTCTTTGAATGTTTGATAAAATTCGCTGGTATAGCCGTCAGGGCCTGGACTTTTATTTTTGGGGAGGTTTTTAATGGTTTTTTCTATTTCTTCTCTACTGATAGGTCTGTTTAGGCTTTCTGCTTCTTCATGACTCAGTCTAGGAAGGTTGTATTGTTCTAGGAATTTATCCATTTCTTCTAGGTTGTTGAATTTAGTGGCATAAAGTTTTTCATAGTATTCTACAATAATTCTTTGTATATCTACGGTGTCCGTGGTGATTTCTCCTCTTTCATTTTGGATTTTGTTTATATGAGTTCTTTCTCTTTTTTTCTTGGTAAGTCTTGCCAAGGGTTTGTCAATTTTGTTGATCTTTTCAAAGAACCAGCTCCTTGTTCTATTAATTTTTTTCTATAGTTTTTCTGTTCTCTAATTCATTTATTTCTGCTCTGATTTTTATTATCTCCTTTCTTTGGCTGGTTTTGGGTTGTCTTTGTTCTTCTTTTTCTAGTTCCTTAAGGTGGGAAGTTAAGTGGTTCACTTGGGCTCTCTCTTGTTTGTTCATATATGCCTGAAGCGATATGAACTTCCCTCTTATCACTGCTTTTGCTGCATCCCATAGATTCTGATATGTCGTATTGTCATTTTCATTAGTCTGTATATATCTTTTGATCTCTGCACTTATTTCTTCTTTGACCCATTCATTTTTTAAAAGTATGTTGTTTAGTTTCCACATTTTTGTGGGATTTTTTTCCTCTTTTTTGCAGTTGAATTCTAGTTTCAAGGCTTTATGATCAGAAAATATGCTTGGTACAACTTCAATTTTTCTGAATTTGCTGATGTTGTTTTTGTGGCCCAACATATGGTCAATTCTTGAGAATGATCCATGTACACTGGAGAAAAATGTATACTCAGTCACTTTGGGATGAAATGTCCTGTAGATGTCTATCATATCCAGGTGCTCTAGTGTTTTGTTTAAGGCCACTATGTCTTTGTTGATTCTCTGTTTGGATGACTGATCTAGAGCCATCAGCGGTGTATTGAGGTCTCCAAGTATGATTGTATTTTTGTCAGTTTTTGTTTTAAGATCAATAAGTAGCTGTCTTATATATTTTGGTGCTCCTTGGTTTGGTGCATATATATTAAGAATTGTTATGTCTTCTTGATTCAGTGTCCCCTTAGCCATTATGAAATGGCCATTTTTGTCTCTGAGTACTTTTCCTGTCTTGTAGTCAGCATTATCCGATATGAGTATTGCTACACCTGCTTTTTTTTGGATGTTATTTGCTTGGAGTATTGTTTTCCAGCCTTTCACTTTGAATTTGTTTCTATCCTTGTTACTTAGATGAGTTTCCTGTAGGCAGCATACAGTTGGATTTTCTTTTTTAATCCATTCTGCTACTCTGTGCCTTTTTATTGGTGAGTTTAATTCATTTACATTTAGTGTAATTATTGATACTTGTGAGTTCCCTATTGCCATTTTATATCTTGCTTTCTGTTAGTTTTGTGTCTCGTTTGATCCTTCTCTTTCGTTTTTCTATCTTTTGTTTTTATTTGGTTGTATTCCATACATCTTTCCTCTGTTGCTATCTTTTTTATTTCATGTGCTTCTGTGGTGGTTTTTTCAGTGGTGGTTACCTTTGAGTAATGAAAAGGGTCCCTACCCTGTTCATTGTAGCGAACTATTTTGTGAGTACTTTTACACTCCATCGTCCTTTGCTACTGTTAATCTCCATCTTCTCACCCTCTTTCTTTTTGTTGTTGTCACAGTTTAAATTTGGTTTTATTGTGTTCTTCTTGGAGCTTTTACTTGTGGCTCTGTTTTTTTTTATTCTTTGTATCTGATTGGAGAACCCCCTTTAGTAATTCCTGGAGTGGGGTTTTTCCGATGATAAATTTCCTCATCTTTTCTGTATCTGTGAATGTTTTTATTTCTCCTTCATAATTGAAGGATAGCTTTGATGGGTATAGTATTCGTGGCTGAAAGTTCCTCTCTTTCAGGACATTAAATATTGGGGTCCACTCTCTTCTAGCTTGTAGAGTTTCTGCTTATAAATCTGATGATAATCTAATGGGCCTTCCTTTATATGTTGTATTCTTCTTTTCCCTGGCTGCCTTGAGAATTTTTTCTTTGCTGTTGGTTTGTGTCAATTTCATTATGATATGCCTTGGAGTAGGTTTGTTGGGGTTAAGAAAACTCAGAATTTTGTTTGCTTCTTGAACTTGAGGCTTTAGTTCTTTTTACAGGCTTGGGAAGTTCTCATCTATTATTTGTTTGGTATGTTCTCCATTCCATTTTCTCTCTCTTCTCCCTCTGATATACCTATTATTCTTATGTTATTCTTTTTGATGGAGTCAGATAATTCTTGTAGGGCTATCTCATTTTTTTTTTTAATTTTTGAGTCTCTTTCTTCTCTCTGTTGTGCCTCAAGTTGCTTGTGTTCTATTTCACTAATCCTCTCTTCTATCTGACCTGTTCTATTAGCTAAGCTTGTTACTTATTTTTTCAGCTCGTGAATTGAGTTTTTCATCTCTGTTTGATTTGTTTTTATAGTTTCAATTTCCTTGGACATATATTCTTTGTGTTCATTGAGTTGTTTTCTGAGCTCCCTAAGTTGCCTTTCTGTGTTTTCTTGTATATCTTGGAGGATTTTTAGGATTTCTATCTTGAATTCTCTGTCATTTAGCTCCAAGGTTTCCAATATATTAAATTTTTTCTCCATAGATTTTTCCTCATCTAGCTGTGTTACCTCTCTTTCTTTTGTATCCATGATATTTGATTTTCTATTCCTTAATGGCACCTGAGGGTGGTTTTGTTGATAGTATTAATGAGATTTAATAAAGAATAAAAATAAAAAAAAATAAAAAAATAAAAAATCGAAAAGAGTTGTTTTTTTAAAAAAAATTAATAATGAAATAAAGAAAAATAAAATAAAATAAAAATTTTTTTAAAAAGGAAATTATTCCCCCCTCCTTTTTTCCTCTCCTTTCCTCTCCCCTCTTTCTTGAGAAAATCTTGTGGTGAACTGTGAATTATAACAAACAATGCCTGTGATGGAGGGCCTGAATTGGGGAAAAGTAATAAAGGGGCAAAAAAAAAAAAGAAAAAAAAAAAGAAAAAAAAGGGGTTATGGACCCACAAAAAGCAAATAAAGAAAAAATTTTGGTCAAGAATAAAATGATTTGCTTTTAGGTGTTGGTTGTCTAAGAGTTATGATGAGAAGAATAAGAGGAAAACAGAAAAATGGGGGGACAAATTAAAAAAATACTATTGTATTTAGTGGAACAATAACTAGATAAAATGGAGAGCCAGGGATGGGAGCACTGCTAGTGAGTTAAAAAGGTGAAGTAAAAACTCCCCAAAATGCCACAAACATAAGTTTGAGTCCCAGATAAGATAATTTGTTTGTTATTGAGGTTTGAATGAGAGGAGATGTAAAGGAGAAAGGAACAAACTAATATAGAGGGGGAAAAGAAAGAGAGAGAGAGAGAAAAAAAGAGGGAACCACTAAAAGAAGAAAAAAGAAAGGAGAGAGAGAGAGAGAGATTGAGAGTTAAGGGTTTTGGAGTACAGCCCTCATAGAGAGAAAGGAAGAGGAGAGAAAAGATAATGGGAGATGTAACACTTATGGGTAGTGTAGTTCAACGAGAGGAGAGAGTAAGACTGGCAGAGAGTTAATCAGCCAAATTGGAGGAGGAAAAAAAGTATCAAGAATGAAGATAAGAGAAACAAACGAACAAATATAATAAAATGGGATAGGTTATAAAGTCTGCAGATTATTCTTGATTTTGAGAGGTTATCTTCTTGCTTTTTCTTTTCTCTCCCTCTTCCTGGTCGGTGATTCTGTACCCTGGGTTCTGCCCCTTTGGCACACTCAGGTAGAGGATTGCAATTGATAAGTCTCTATGGCAATGTCATGTATTGTGCTTTAGTCTCGTTGGCAGTTGAGGCTCATTAGCATTTATAGGCTCCGACAGTGAGAGAGTCCGTGTTCCTGGAGCCTTTCTCCTAGTCTTTCCTTCCTCAATTAGTAGCCTGATAATCCAGCTATGGAGTTGCTGCTGCCTCTGCCTGGATAGTAAGAGGCTCAAAGAGCTGGCAACTCCCCACTCTATTTCCACTCAGCACAGGGCTCTGGGTAAGGCTCAGTCAGTCAGAGCTGCTAGCATAATCAGGCGGGCTTTCCGCCCACTCAAAGACCTCTGGCTCTGCCACTCTGTCCGGTAACACAGGCAGGCGCCCACTTCCGGGGCGCTTGGAGGAAACTCTCACTCACTATCCGCGTGCGCAGACCAGGATATCCGGCCAGCAGTCTCACGCTCTGAGTGAAACCCCCAACCGCATGGAAAAGTTGCAGCGTTCGAATTGGCTCTCGCTCCGTCCCCGTGCGCGGCTTTTGCAAGGCGCTGGGGCAGCCCGAGATTCCGCTTTGGCCCACACACAGGCCCCTGACTCTGCCCCTCTGTGCGATAACATGGGTGCACACTGCCGAGGCACTCGGAGGAATCTCTCACTCACTATCTGCATGCGCAGACCAGGATATGAGGCCGACCGCGTTTCCCTCTGAGTGAAACCCCCACCTGCACGGAAAATTTCCACCGTTGGAATTAGTTCTTGCTCCCTCCCATGCGTGGCTTTCCCAGGGCACTTGGGCTGCCCAGAGATTCTGCTTTCGGCCCACAGAAAGGACTCTGACTCTGCCTCTCTGTGGGGTAACACGGGCACCCACTCCCGGGGCTTAGGAAGAAATCTCTCGCCCACTAACTGCGCACCGACCAGGAGATTGGGTAAAATGGCTGCCCCACTTGTCTTTTTTTGTTTGGGTTTGGCGCGAGTGTTAGCTTGTATTGCCCGGGTTGCCACAGGATCAGTTTTTCCTCGGCTTGGATCTCCGTGCCACAGCCTGGTTCGGCCATTTATTCCACGGCTTGGATCTGTTTACCCCCTTTGCCTGCCTCAGTTTCTATATTCACAGTTACCAGAGAAAGCCGCCCTGTTTAGGTTAGTGAGGAAGGTGGAGCATTTCTTACTCCCTATTTCCTTCGGGGTTTGGTTATATATTTAGCCAATTTTTCACTCGACCATACCTTCAGGTGTATTGCGACGCATCTGGAGGCTCCAAGTATAGGTTTTTCTGTTTCTGGTTGAAGATCTTGTTGAGTTTTGGGGGAGATTTATCGGTATTGCTTCCTACCCCGCCATTACTCTGACGTCATCTCTCCACTCCATTTTAATGTGGCATTTTCTCCTGGTGGGACCCTAACTAATACAAATATTTGATACACAATACATAAAAGCAATTTCTATTTTAAGACATTTAAGAAAATTTAAACAAAAAATCAGTCTGAATGATGCTGAACTTCGCTATTAATCAGGAAAATTCAAACTAAATAAATTCTCTAGGCTGGAAGCCCATATTCTGTGTGTAACATTATGTATAGTTTACAGAACCTAAGCTTAGAAAGTTCACTGGTTTGTGACATAAAGATTCCAGTCTTGGAATCTGGAGATAAGTTTCAAGTGATGTGCAGTTAGACTGTAGGTTTATTGGCAAAGATGTTGAGATGTTTCTGGGTTTGTAAGGCTTACAAGCCCAAACTCATCAGTCAACAGAGCCAAATATCAACAGTACAATGATTGAAATTTCTTTTGAGAGCCAATTTTTTTATACTTAAACTATATAGGTAGGTACATTTCTTATTGAGGTAGCACCCGCACGTGGTATTTTGTGGAAGAGCCATACTCAAGGTGCCAAAGAGCCGCATGTGGCTCGTGAACCACAGTTTGCTGACCAGGGCCCTAGAACAATGACACTCATTACTCCTGTGACCTGGTAGTTCCACTCCTTACCAGTCATTATTAGTCTACCAAAGTAGCAGGAAGGAAGGCATCAATTAACTATGTCCACTTGGATTTTTCCTTTGCCCTAATTGGTATATATCTAATTTGACTGAATGTCTAAATATATTCTTTCTGTTGACCAATTAGACAGTTGTGGTAATGGGACTTCCATATGGCCATGGGACTAGTTAACATTATATATTGAAAATTTGACTGTGAATACAACATTTCCTAGAAATTCCACTTCTTATTTCATATGCTTTAGAAGAACACACACATATGTATAGGAAGACATGTAACAATATTTGCTATTTCCTTGTAAAAGCAAACATTTGGAAAAACCTAAATGTTCACTAATGAGATAATGCTAAACTGCCCTGATGGCTATTCTCTGCCTTTTCATATCTAATGTTCACTGTGGCTTGGGCATAGCTAATGGGGCTATCACCAGGATTTGGAGGAGAGTGAAATTAGGGTATTTATTTCCTTAGCTTCATCTATTCTGAACCTTGTTTTGTCAATTATTGCAATTCTCCACCACAGCTTCTAACTTGTTGGTGGCCTTTTCTACTTATGGCAATTTCCCTGTTTTTTGGTAGTGTTCCCTCCCATTGCCCCTCAGCTGCAGGGATAGTAATGTTGCCAGTCGTAGATTTTTTTTTTTTGGTATTTTTCTGAAGCTGGAAATGGGGAGAGACAGTCAGACTCCCGCATGCGCCCAACGGGGATCCACCCAGCACGCCCACCAGGGGCTACGCTCTGCCCACCAGGGGGCGATGCTCTGCCCCTCAGGGGCGTCGCTCTGCCGCGACCAGAGCCACTCTAGCGCCTGGAGCAGAGGCCAAGGAGCCATCCCCAGTGGTTTTTCCAGATGATTGTTCTTAAAATTAAGTTGTACTCCACTTTTGTTTTGGGAGGTGGAAGTTGGTACGTCAGCCTACTCCATCGCCAATTTTGCCCCATATGCTTTCTTTTTCCTCTCTGTCTTCTTTAGTATCATAGAGCACATCGCTATTGACTTACCTTTTCCTAGTGTCTTTTCTCTTTTCATAATCTTTATTTCTAGTTACTTCCTTATTCCCTTCTATCTCTTAAATTGTTGACAAGCTTTATGAAAATAAGTTGAATGTTGCATGTATATTTACGGAGGAACATTTCTTCCTATTCCCAAGTAAGATATATGTTGCAGAGAGTCAGATTAGAAATATTCTTCTCTGCATGTGGAATGTACTTGAAAAAGTGCTGGTGAGAAGAGAACATTGGAATCATGGCTCCTGGAGTGTGGAGTGTTATTAACCAACCTCTTATTCTGAACATATTTATTAACTTTCACATCTAGTTATGAACTTTGTGTGATATACCAATGAAAACTTTCAAGCATTGTGTAAATAGAAGAAGACTCTACAGATTACAGATCAAAGTATTTAGCACTTGTATTTAAAAGGACAGATCTCATTCCATCCTCTTCCTGAAATCCTTGACCTCTCTCAATGATGCTGGTCCTTCCTTTGAAGGTCTATGCAGGGGTCCCCAAACTTTTTATACAGGGGGCCAGTTCACTGTCCCTCAGACCATTGGAGGGCCAGACTATAAAAAAAAACTATGAACAAATCCCTATGCACACTGCACATATCTTATTTTAAAGTAAAAAAAAACAAAACGGAAACAAATACAATATTTAAAATAAAGAACAGGTAAATTTAAATCAACAAACTGACCAGTATTTCAATGGGAACTATGGGCCTGCTTTTGTCTAATGAGATGGTCAATGTGCTCCTCTCATTGACCACCAATGAAAGAGGTGCCCCTTCCGAAAGTGCGGTGGGGGCCGGATAAATGGCCTCAAGGGCCTCATGTGGCCCGCGGGCCATAGTTTGGGGACCCCTGGTCTATTGTTTTTCCTCATATTTTCAACAATAATTTTTCTACTGTTTTTATGGCATATATTGTATACTACCCTTATGTTGTAAATATGTGTGAAATTTATGTCTTTCCAATGATTTACCGAGTTTGTGATGTATCAAAGTTAGAAAAATACCTATGACCATTATGAACTAAAACTATCAGGGAAAGCTTTATAAAATGACTGAGAATTTTTATTGACTTCTGAGAAGAGTAAACTATAGAAAAGCAGAAATGATGGTGTGATAACAAATATTCCTTCAATATTTTACTGTTATTGTGTCTTTTCAAATGAGCACCAAAGTAAGATAAGTGAGCATTCAAAGTATGGCAGCAATGAATATTCTTATTTCTGTGTACAGTTTATGTTTAATTTAATTGCTCATTTTTTGTTATTGTTTTTAATTATTGTCATGAAAAATAATTTAATGCAAATAACAGTTTGTATAAATGCTGGTAATTGGTATCAGTTTTAACTCAGTAAATCACATTTTTAAGTTTGATTTTTACTATTGTTTCTTGTTATTTTCTACAGGATCTGTAATTTATGGATGAGAAATCAAGAGTAATGGGTTCTAGCCCCCAGTTCTGGCAATAGTGTGACTATGAGAAATTCAGTTTACATTTTTGAATCTCCTATTTTCATCCAAATAATGATAATTTTGAACCAGGTCATTTCTTAGATTGAAGTGTAGGTAAATTCCACTGGGTGCTTACTTCCCCACTCAAAAAAACATCAGTTGCTGAGTGTTTCTGGTCCTCTCCCAGTGACTCCAGTTATCTATCCATGCCTTTTTATCCTACCAGTCCTCTGCATTCTGTCCATGTCTCCTACAATGAACAGCATATGTGGTTTCCTATTCCCCAGTCCAAGCTTACAGATTTTTGATGACTGAAGAGCATGAGGCTATAGGAAGTATGTATCTGAAGACATGACTGTAGGCTGAGGAGGTGACAGCAAAGTCATTTGATTTAGTTGAGTATGGAGAGACTTAGCTCAGTAGGGATAAGTCAGAATTGGGGTCAGATCACAGTGAGAGCTTCTGGAAGTTTGAGGGCAAAGGTATATATTAGGATTCATGAAAGCATCGACTTGGCAAATATTTTTGTGATAAGACTCTTTAGATTTTTGGAGCTGTGTCTGCAAAAGGAGAAGAATGTTAGTAAACTTGTTCTGCATCTCAGCGCCGTCCAAGGGAATAAAACATCAGGAGCTGTTTTCAGAGTTCATCCTCTATAGGGAATTGACTATGGTGAGTATTTGAACATACAGCAATGGAATCCTCTTCACCCCATCATCTGATCCTCTCTCCCACACAAATATACTACACACTTAGAAAGCACTAACCCTTTAGTATCAGCTTTAGGTGCATGTGATCAAACCAAGGAGAAAGTTCTGCTTCCCTCCCTCCTGTATTGTTATTTGATATTCTTTTCATTTCAAAATGGGATAAATCTTAAAATTTACAAATGTTCTTGGAGATACAACATACTTGCATGGATTTCAGACCAGTAAGCATGATGATATCAAATATTAGAACAGGTTACAATAAAGGAAGGGACTAAATACTTTAAAAGGATGGAGATATCACTGAACAGAAGAAGAGAATGGGTGAGTGAGACTGAGGCCCAGATGAAGAAAACTTAATATTTAAATATTTTTAAATGCTTGTCATACATACCTATATATTTAAACAAAAGAAGCTGTTTGCAGATGTATTTAACAGTTTTGTGACCATATGGACATATGCCTTAGTAGAAATTAGGGTAAAATCCCATTAGGCCTGGATAAAAGTCTTCCAGGGCCAGGTGTAGGATCCAGAGGAAAGTTTAGTGAGTTGTGTGGTGAGTAGAAAGCACAGTATAATTTTTTTTTTGTATTTTTCTGAAGCTGGAAACGGGAAGAGACAGTCAGACAGACTCCCGCATGTGCCCGACCGGGATCCACCCGGCACGCCCACAAGGGGGCGACGCTCTGCCTACCAGGGGGCGATGCTTTGCCCCTTCGGGGCGTCGCTCTGCCGCGACCAGAGCCACTCTAGCGCCTGGGGCCGAGGCCAAGGAGCCATCCCCAGCGCCCGGGCCATCTTTGCTTCAATGGAGCCTCAGCTGCGGAAGGGGAAGAGAGAGACAGAGAGGAAGGAGAGGGGGAGGGGCGGATGGACACTTCTCCTGTGTGCCCTGGCCGGGAATTGAACCCGGGACTTCTGCACGCCAGGCCGACGCTCTACCACTGAGCCAACCGGCCAGGGCCGAAAGCACAATATAATTTTGAAAGAACTTTAAAAACTGGGAAAATTCAGTTGATGAACCTTAAGGATATTATGGTAAGTGAAAGAAGCCAGTCACCAAAAGACAAATACTGTATGGTTCTACTTATATGAAGTATCTGAAGTAGTCAAATTCATAGAAACAAAGTAGACTGGTGATTATCAGGGGCTGGGGGTGGGGAAAAAGAAGTTATTGCTTAATGGGTATAGAGTTTCAGATCTACAAGACGAAAAAGTTCTGGAAATCTTTCCATAACAATGTGAATATACTTAATACTGAAATGTATACTTAAAAAGGGTTAATATGGTAAATTATATGTCATGTATTTCTTGGCACAATAAAAAAAAAAAGAAGATTCAGAAAAGTGGTGAATCTAAACTGATTTGAAAAAGAATGAACCTTTGCTAAGGCTCAGATACTTTCTATTTTACTACTCCTGTCTGGTTCTAATGTTTAATATTTCCTAATATCACTTATCTTTTTCAATTATTTTTTAAATTTTAATTTATTGTATTGACATTATTTCAAGTGTCCCACTCAATAGAACATCCTCTACCCCTCACATTGTGCTCATCTTTCTCTACCTGGCTTATTTCACTTAGCATGATAATCACCAGGTCCATCCTTACTGTTGCAAAAGGTAAGATTTCCTTCTTTTTCATGGCTGTGTAGTATTCCATTGTGTAAATGTACCATAGAAAAGTAATGATTCAAACACCAGCAAATTATCCAGGAAAACAAACAAACAAACACACAAACAAATCAGAGTTGCCAGAAGATAGCAGAACTTCAAGAACAGGAATGGCAAATCTCTGGGTAAACATAAGAGATTATGTTTCTATTTCTAAGTCCTCTAAATGAATGTTATAGATGAATGTTAAAGGTAAAAAATATATCATTGAATTGGGATTTTCAGAGGTGGGATATTATAATTATGACATTTATAGATATAGTACATATGATAACTATAACATAGAACAATATGGTAGGTCTTTTACAATTTTCTTGACCTAGTAAAATATTAAATCTAAGTATACTATGAAAGGTTAGGTATGTGTACTGTAATTTCTAGAGAATAGCAACAGTAGCAGCAACAACAACAAAGAGATATAGCCAAAATGTTGATAATACATGGATCCAAAAGAGAGTCATAAGGGAAAATAGAAAATATTTGAGTTGAATTAAAATAAAAATACAACATCAAAATTAGTAGAATGCAGCTAGAACAATGCTTAGAGGAAAATGTTATACTATTAAATGCTAATATTATAAAATAAGGAAGTTATTAAACTAATGCTCTAATATTTCACCTGAAGAAACTGAAACAAGAGGAGCAAATTAAATAGGGTTAAGTAGAAGAAAGGAAACAATAGTTTTTTTTCCCAGAAAACAGTAAAGGAGGAAAGACTTCCCAACTCAATATATAAAATCAATGTTTTTCTGATATTAAAACTGTATATAGACATTACAAAAAAGAAACTACAGACCAATATCTATCATAAACATAGACACAAAAATGCAAGAAAAAAGAAAATCAAAATCAGACATGTATAAAAAGAGTAAATACATCATAACTACATGGAGTTTATTCAAAGAACAAAAGGCTGATTCATCACGTAAATATCAAGCAAAAAACTTAAAACATAAAATTGTTATGGGAACAAACTGGGATTTAAGTGACCAGTTGTCACTGAGTCACAGTCCAGGGTCTGAGTGGTATAAAAGTATCTTTTATTCAGATTGTCAGTAAGCTGAAAAAAAGAAGGAAGACTAAAAATGCATCAAATTCTGTCTTTACATTCTCTTGGTATTGATTGTTCTTTTAGGGTTCAGGGGCTGTCAGTAATGGTGAAGGGTCCAGTCTATGCAGTTAGTTATATAGACAAGGAGGTAGCGAGGTGCTCTGTCCTTGAGATAGTAAACCATCTGTCTTTGCACTCCTCCCACGACTGAGTAGTATAGACTTGCCATCTCCTTTCTCAATCTTTGGATTCCTCTCAGATGCTTGCTTCCAAGGATGCTTCCCAGGCCCTCCTGCAAAGATAAACTTCATGTTGTATTTCAAAGGCAAAGGCCAGGGAGTCATAAAGAGAAAATAACAAGTAATTAACTTTTTCCTAACCCTTACACAATCTCCTATTGATTACAACTAAAACCTACTACTATTGTAGCCAAATTTCTAACTTTTGTGTTCCCCTACCAGAGCCACTTGGTTGTTTTAATAGGTACAGAAAAAATTTGACAGAATTAAATACCCTTTTATAATAAAAAATCTCAGCAAGCAAAAAATTAAAGGAAGTTTTCTTAATCTCATTAAAGGTAGCAACAGAAAACTACAGCTAACACCATAATGCTGAAAAACGGAATGCTTTCATCTTAAGATTGGGAACAAGACAAAGATGTGCATCCTTACCACTCCTGTTTATCATTACACAGCCAGTGCAGTAAGGCAAGAGAGAAGAAACATACTGTTTATAAAGAAAGAAAAATGTTCCTACGTGCCATAGACATGATTTTCTATATAGTAAATTTTAAGGAATCTGTAAGACAAGCTCAAAAAACTAATAGGTAAGTTTAGTGAAACCACAGACTTTAAGTCAACATATGTATTGGGAATGTATAGTTAGATCACTTCTCCAATTATTTTAAAGCTGCCATTTATAATAATACCTACAAACATGAAACATCTAAGTATAAATATATCAAAATATGTATGCTGATAATCGCAAGACATTGAAGCAATAAATCAAAGAAGATATAAATAAATCATAAATCAGAGCACTCAGTATTATTAATATGTTAATTCTTGCCTAATTGATTTACAAATCCAGCCCTGGCCAGTTGGCTCAGTGGTAGAGCATTGGCCTGGTGTGCAGGGTCCCAGGTTTGATGCCCAGCCAGGGCACACAGGAGAAGTGCCCATCTGCTTCTCCACCCCTCCCCCTCTCCTTCCTCTTTGTGTCTCTCTTCCCCTCCCGCAGCCAAGGCTCCATTGGAGCAAAGTGGGCCCGGGTGCTGAGGATGGCTCTATGGCCTCTGCCTCAGGTGCTAGAATGGCTCTGGTTGCAACAGAGCAATGCCCCAGATGGGCGGAGCATCGCCCCCTGGTGGGCATGCTGGGTGGATCCCAGTCGGGTGCATGTGGGAGTCTGTCTGACTGCCTCCCCGTTTCCAACTTCAGAAAAAATACAAAAAAAAATTGATTTATAAATCCAATAATCCTAATTAAAATATCATATTTTTAAATATTTCAAAAACTGATATTGAAATTTGTATAACAATGCAAAAGAACTAGAACAGCCGAAACAATTTAAAAAATAGAACAAAGTTGAATTTCAAGACATGCACTTAGATCAATGTAACAGAAAAAAAGAATTAAGAAATAGACCCACACGAGTATTTGCAAACACAATTCACTGAAGAACAGGTAGTCTTTTCAATATACTATATTGTATTGTATTGTATTGAACCAAACATTTATGTGCAGAAATTGAACCTCAATTCATATCTTACATCTTACACAAAATCAACTCAAAATGGATCATAGACATAAATATAAAATCTAAAATGTTGAAACTTCTAGAAGAAAATATTTTGAAGAAAATTTTTGTGACCTTAGATTAGGTAAAAATTTTTAGATAAACACTAAAAACACAAAACATAAAAGTTTGATAAATTGTATTTCATAAAAATTAAAATTTCTGCCCTGTTAATGAAGTGACAAGTCATATTGGGGAAAATATTTGCACATCATATATTTAAGAAATGACTTGCATTTTGAATCTATAAAAGTCTCAGAATAAAGTGATCCAGTTTAAATTATCAAAGATTTGAACAGATACTTTACCAAAGAAGATATGTAGATAACAAATACATGAAAATGTACTCAGCACTACAGTTATTAATGGCAACAAACAAAGAAACAACCCCACAAATAATAATAATAATAATAAGAAAAGAAAACCTGGTAATTTCAAAGGCTCTTGAGGTTGTGCAGCATCAGGACCATTCTATATTAATGGTGGTAGTGCAACATGGGATGGCTACTTTGGAAAACCACTTGACAATTTATTTTGTTAAATTTTTTCACTATCCCAAATCAAGTCTTCTTTCAAATAATACAATATACAGATGATGTATTATAGAATTGTACACATGAAATCTACATACCCTTATTAACCAATGTCACCCCAACAAATTCAATAAATAATTTTAAAAAAAGGACAAAAGACCTGAATAGACATTCTTTAAAAAGGACATACAGACATATGAAAAGATGCTCAATGTCACTAATCATCAAGGAAATGTAAATTAAAACCACAATGAGATATTCACATCTATCAGAAGGGATCTCATAAAAAAATCAACAAATAACAAGTGTTGGTGAGGGTGTGGAGAAAAGGCAACCCTCATGTACTGTCGGTGGGAATGCAGATTGGTGCAGCCACAGTGGAAAACAGTATAGAGTTGTCTCAAAAAATTAAAAATGGAACTTCCTATGACCTAGCAGTCTCACTTCTTGGAATTTACCCAAAGAAAACCAAAATACTAATTCAAAAGAATATATGCACTAGTCTGTTCACTACAATGTTATTTACAATAGTCAAGATTTGGAAGTAGCTCAAGTGCCCAAGAAGTTATAGAGGTGCTCTGGCTGGCAGCCCTTGTTGAGGTCTTAACTAACAGCCAACATCAGCCATTGGACATGTGTGTAATGATACCTCCCAGTGATTTCAGGCCCAAACAGCAAGTCACTCTTGGTCAGCGAATGTTCCTAGTTAAGGCTTCACACATTATGTGGTGCATAAAAATCATCCTTACTACACCTTGTCTAAATCTCAACTACAAAATTCATTACCCTAAAAAACCATTGTTTTACTTTAAATATTAAAAAAAATCAATTATAGTTTACATACTATATATTAGTTTCAGGTGGAAAACATAGTGATTAGACATTTACATAATTATGAAGTGATCACCTTGATAAGCCTAGTAGTCGTCTGACACCATAAATAGGTATTACTGTATTATTGACTATATTTTTATGCTATATTTTTTATTAATTTGTGACTGTTATTTTTAAAATTTTTTTATTAATTTAAATTTATTGTTTACATAGATTCAAGTGTCCTACTGAACATAACTCCCTCACCCTCCACCCCCATATCCCCCTCACACGACTTTTGCACCCCTCCCCTTGACACCCTCCTCATTCTCTCTAGGATTCACTGTCCAGCTATTTATAACTCTGTGTTTTGTATATATTTATATAATTTCACAAATCCCTTTACCTTCTCTGATCCTATCCCCTCATCCCCCTTCCCTCTGAACGCTGTTCCTCTGGTCCCTGTGATCCAGCCTCTGCCTCTATTCCGTTCCTCAGTTCACTTTTTTCATTAGATTCCACATATAAGTGAGACCATAAATTTGTCTTTCTTTGCCTGGCTTACTTCACTTAGCATAATAGTCTCCAGGTCCATCCATACTGTCACAAAAGCAAAGATTTCCTCTTTTTCATGGCTGCATAATATTCCATTGTGTATATGTACTACAGCTTTTTAATCCACTTGTCCACTGACGAACACTTGGGTGGTTTCCTGATCTTGGCTATTGTAAACAATGCTGCAATAAATATGGGGGTGCAAATCTTCTTTTGAATCAGTGATTTGGTATTCTTAGGATATATTCCTAAAAGTTGGATAGCTGGGTTAAAAGGTAGTTCCATTTTTAATTTTTTCAGGAAACCCCATACACTTATCCACAGTGGCTGCACCACTCTGCATTCCCATTAGCAGTGCAGGAGGATTCCCTTTTCTCCACATCTTCAACAGCACTTATTGAGCATTGTTTTGTTAATGAGCACCATTCTGACAGGTGTGAGGAGGTGGTATCTCTTTGTGGTTTTAATTTGCATTTCTCTAATGCTTTATGATGTTGAGCATTTTTTCATACACCTATTGGCCATCTGTATGTCCTTTTTGGAGAAGTGTCTATTCATTTCTTTTGTCCATTTCTTGATTGGATTGTTTATCTTCCTGGTGTTGAGTTTTACAAGTTCTTTATAAATTTTGGTTATTAATCCCTTATCAGATGTATTGTCGGATATGTTCTTCCATTGTGTTGTTTGTCTTTTTATTCTGTTCTTATTGTCTTTAGCTATGCAAAAGCTTTTTAGTTTGATATAGACCCATTTGCTCATCCTTTTATTTCACTTGCCTGTGGAGATAAATCGGCAAATATATCGCTGCGAGAGATGTCGGAGAGCTTACTGCCTATGTTTTCTTCTAAGATGCTTATGGTTTCATGGCTTACATTTAAGTCTATTATCCATTTTGAGTTTATTTTTGTGAATGGTATAAGTTGGTGGTCTAGTTTTATTTTTTTGCAGGTAGCTGTCCAATTTTCCCAACACCATTTGTTAAAGAGGCTGTCTTTACTCCATTGTATGCTCTTATCTCCTTTGTCAAATATCAGTTGTCCATAAAGCTGTGGGTTTATTTCTGGGTTTTCTGTTCTGTTTCATTGATCTATATGACTGTTCTTATGCAAGTGTCAGGTTGTTTTGAGTACAATGGCCTTGTAGTATAACTTGATATCGGAAAGTGTGATATCTCTCAATTTATTCTTCCTTTTCAAGATTACTGAGGCTATTCGTGTGTTTTTTTTTTGGTTCCATATAAATTTTTGGAATATGTGTTCTATATCTTTGAAGTATGTCATTGGTATTTTAATTGGTGTTGCATTGAATTTATAAATTGCTTTGGGTAATATAGACATTTTAATGTTTATTCTTCCTAACCATGAGCATGGTATATGCTTCCACTTGTTTGTATCCCCTTTGATTTCTTTTATCAATGTTTTATAATTCTCCAAGTACAAGTCTTTTACTTCCTTGGTTAAATTTACTCCTAGGTACTTTATTTTTTTTGTTGCAATAGTGAAGAGCATTGTTTCCGAAATTTCTTTTTCAGATAGTTTATTGTTGATATATATAATTGCCACTGATTTCTGAATATTAATTTTATATTTTGCTCCCTTGCTGAATTTGTTTATTAGGTCTAGTAGTTTTTGACTGAGTCTTTAGGGTTTTTTATGTATAGCATTATGTCATCAGCTAATAATGATAGTTTTACTTTTTTTTCAATTTGGATGCCTTTTATTTCTTCTTCTTGTCTGATTGCTGTGGCTAGGACTTCCAGAAGTATGTTGAATAAGAATGGTGAAAGGGGGCACCCCTACCTTCTTCCTGATCTTAAGGGAATTGCTTTTAATTTTTGTCCATTGAGTATGATATTGGCTGTGGATTTGTCATAGATGGCCTTTATCATGTTGAGTTATGTTCTCTGCATTCCCACTATGATGAGAGTTTTGATCATAGATGGGTGCTGGATTTTTCAAATGTTTTTTCTGCATCTATTGATATTATCATGTGATTTTTATCCTTTTCTTTGTTTATGTAATGAATCATATTGATTGATTTGCAAATATTGTACCAGCTTTGCCTTCCCAGAATAAATCCCACTTGATCATGATGTATGATTTTTTTCATATATTGCTGGATCTGGTTTCCTAATATTTTGTTGGGAATTTTAGCATCTAAGTTCATCAGGAATATTGGCCTATAGTTTTCTTTCTTTGTAGTGTCTTTGCCTGGTTTTTGAATGAGAATTATGCTTGCCTCATAAAAGGAGCTTGGAAGTCTTCCCTCTTGAATTTTTTGAAATATCTTGAGACGGATAGGAGTTAGTTCTTCTTTGAGTATTTGGTAACATTCTCCTGTGAAGTCATCTGGCCCAGGACTTTTGTTTGTTGGGAGTTTTTTGATAATAGTTTCAATTTTATTAGTTGTTATTGGCCTGTTTAGGTTTTTTGATTCTTTCAGATTGATTTTTGAAAGACTATATATTTCAAGAAATTTATCCATTTTACCTAGGTTGTCTAGTTTATTTGTCATACAGATCCTCATAGTATTTTCTTACAATTTTTTTTGTCTCTCTGCAATGTCGTTACTTTTTCATTTTAATTTTTAATTTTATTTATTTGAGTCCTCTCTTCTTTTTTCTTGGTGAGTCTGGTTAAAAGTTCATTAATCTTATTTACCTTTTCAAAGAACCGACCCTTGGTTTCATTGATGTTCTGTATTGTTTTTTAGGTTCTATGTCATTTATTTTTTCAATCTGATCTTCATTATTTCCTTTCTTCTATTCCCTCTGGGCCTTATTTTTTGTTCTTCTTTTTAGTTCTTTTAAATGCAGTGTTAAGTTGTTTATTTGAGCTTTTTTTTTTAAATAAATTTTTATTAATGGTAATGGGATGACATTAATAAATCAGGGTACATATATTCAAAGAAAATATGTCTAGGTTATTTTGTCATTAAACTATGTTGCATACCCCTCGCCCAAAGTGAGATTGTCCTCCGCCACCCTCTATCTACTTCTCTGTGCCCCTCCCCCTCCCCCTAACTCTCTTCGTCCCTCCCTCCCATGTCCTCCCTCCCCCCACCCCTGGTAACCACCACACTCTTGTCCATGTCTCTTAGTCTCATTTTTATGTTCCACCAATGTATGGAATCATGTAGTTCTTGTTTTTTTCTGATTTACTTATTTCACTCCTTATAATGTTATCAAGATCCCACCATTTTGCTGTAAATGATCTGATGTCATCATTTCTTATGGCTGAGTAGTATTCCATAGTGTATATGTGCCACATCTTCTTTATCCAGTCTTCTATTGAAGGGCTTTTTGGTTGTTTCCATGTCTTGGCCACTGTGAACAGTGTTGCAATGAACATGGGGCTACATGTGTCTTCACGTATCAATGTTTCTGAGGTTTTGGGGTATATACCCAGTAGAGGGATTGCTGGGTCATAAGGTAGTTCTATTTTCAGTTTTTTGAGGAACCACCATACTTTCCTCCATAATGGTTGTACTACTTTACATTCCCACCAACAGTGAATGAGGGTTCCTTTTTCTCCACAGCCTCTCCAACATTTGCTATTACCCGTCTTGTTGATAATAGCTAATCTAACAGGGGTGAGGTGGTATCTCATTGTAGTTTTGATTTGCATTTCTCTAATAACTAATGAAGCTGAGCATCTTTTCATATATTTGTTGGCCATTTGTATCTCTTCCTGGGAGAAGTGTCTGTTCATGTCCTCTTCCCATTTTTTTATGGGATTGTTTGTTTGTTTGTTGTTGAGTTTTATGAGTTCTTTGTAAATTTTGGATATTAGGCCCTTATCTGAGCTGTTGTTTGAAAATATCATTTCCCATTTAGTTGGCTGTCTGTTTATTTTTATATCAGTTTCTCTTGCTGAGAAAATACTTTTTATTCTGATGTAGTCCCATTCATTTATCTTTGCCTTCACTTCTCTTGCCATTGGAGTCAAGTTCATAAAATGTTCTTTAAAACTCAGGTCCATGATTTTAGTACCTATGTCTTCTTCTATGTACTTTATTGTTTCAGATCTTATATTTAGGTCTTTGATCCATTTTGAATTAATTTTAGTACACGGGGACAGGCTGTCGTCAAGTTTTATTCTTTTGCATGTGGCTTTCCAGTTTTCCCAACACCATTTGTTGAAGAGGCTTTCTTTTCTCCATTGTATGTTGTTGGCCCCTTTATCAAAGATTATTTGACCATATATATGTGGTTTTATTCTGTTCCATTGGTCTGAGTGTCTATTTTTCTGCCAATACCATGCTGTTTTGATTATCGTGGCCCTATAATATAGTTTAAAATCAGGTATTGTAATGCCCCCAGCTTCATTCTTTTTCCTTAGGATTGTTTTGGCTATTCGGGATTTTTTATAGTTCCATATAAATCTGATGATTTTTTGTTCCATTTCTTTAAAAAATCTCATAGGGATTTTGATGGGAATTGCATTAAATTTGTATATTGCTTTGGGTAATATGGCCATTTTGATTATATTTATTCTTCCTATCCAAGAACAAGGAATATTTTTCCATCTCATTGTATCTTTTTCGATTTCCCTTAACAATGCTTTGTAATTTTCATTATATAGGTCCTTTACATTCTTTGTTATGTTTATTCCTAGGTATTTTATTTTTTTTTGTTGCAATCGTGAAGGGGATTATTTTTTTGAGTTCGTTTTCTAATATTTCATTGTTGGCATATAGAAAGGCTATGGACTTTTGTATGTTAATTTTGTATCCTGTGACCTTACTGTATTGGTTTATTGTTTCTAATAATCTTTTTGTGGAGTCCTTCGGGTTTTCGATGTATAGGATCATATCATCAGCAAAAAGTGATAGCTTTACTTCTTCTTTTCCGATATGGATGCCTTTTATTTCTTTGTCTTGTCTGATTGCTCTGGCCAGAACTTCTAGCACCACGTTAAATAAGAGTGGAGAGAGTGGACAACCCTGTCTTGTTCCTGATTTAAGGTAGAAAGTCCTCAGTTTTATGCCGTTTAATAGGATGTTGGCTGATGGTTTATCATATATAACCTTTATCATGTTGAGATATTTTCCTTCTATACCCATTTTGTTGAGAGTCTTAAACATAAAATTGTGTTGTATTTTATCAAAAGCCTTTTCTGCATCTATTGATAAGATCATGTGGTTTTTGTTCTTTGTTTTGTTGATATGGTGTATTACGTTAACCGTTTTGCGTATGTTGAACCATCCTTGAGATTCTGGGATGAATCCCACTTGATCATGATGTATTATTTTTTTAATATGTTGTTGTATTCAGTTTGCCAGTATTTTGTTTAGTATTTTAGCATCTGTATTCATTAGAGATATTGGTCTGTAGTTTTCTTTCTTTGTGCCATCCTTGCCTGGTTTTGGTATGAGGGTTATGTTGGCCTCATAAAATGTGTTTGGAAGTAATGCTTCTTCTTCAATTTTTTGGAAGACTTTGAGTAGAATAGGAACCAAGTCTTCTTTGAATGTTTGATAGAATTCACTAGTATAACCGTCTGGGCCTGGACTTTTATTTTGGGGGAGGTTTTTAATAGTTTTTTCTACTTCCTCCCTGCTGATTGGTCTGTTTAGGCTTTTTGCTTCTTCATGACTCAGTCTAGGAAGGTTGTATTGTTCTAGGAATTTATCCATTTCTTCTAGATTGTTGTATTTGGTGGCATATAATTTTTCATAGTATTCTACAATAATTCTTTGTATATCTATGATGTCTGTGGTGATCTCTCCTCTTTCATTTTGGATTTTATTTATTTGAGTCCTGTGCCTTTTTTCCTTGGTGACTCTTGCCAAGGGTTTGTCAATTTTGTTGATCTTTTCAAAGAACCAGCTCCTTGTTTTATTGATTTTTTCTATATTTTTTCTGTTCTCTATTTCATTTATTTCTGCTCTGATATTTATTATCTCCTTTCTTTGGCTGGTTTTGGGTTGTCTTTGTTTTCTTTTTCTAGTTCCTTAAGGTGTGAAGTTAAGTGGTTTACTTCGGCTCTCTCTTGTTTGTTCATATAGGCCTGAAGTGATATGAACTTTCCTCTTATTACTGCTTTTGCTGCATCCCAGAGATTCTGATATGTCGTATTTTCATTTTCATTTGTCTGTATATATCTTTTGATCTCTGCGCTTATTTCTTCTTTGACCCATTCATTTTTTAGAAATATGTTGTTTAGTTTCCACATTTTTGTGGGTTTTTCCCCCTCTTTTTTGCAGTTGAATTCTAGTTTCAAGGCTTTATGATCAGAAAATATGCTTGGGATGGCACAAAAAGAGAAAACTACAGACCAATATCTCTAATGAATACAGATGCTAAAATACTAAACAAAATACTAGCAAATCAAATACAACAACATATTAAAAAAATAATACATCATGATCAAGTGGGATTCATCCCAGAATCTCAAGGATGGTTCAACATATGTAAAACGGTTAAGGTAATACACCATATCAACAAAACAAAGAACAAAAACCACATGATCTTATCAATAGATGCAGAAAAGGCTTTTGATAAAATACAACACAATTTTATGTTTAAGACTCTCAACAAAATGGGTATAGAAGGAAAATATCTCAACATGGTAAAGGCCATATATGATAAACCATCAGCTAACATCATATTAAATGGCACTAAACTGAAGGCTTTCCCCCTTAAATCAGGAACAAGACAGGGTTGTCCACTCTCTCCACTCTTATTTAATGTGGTACTAGAGGTTCTAGCCAGAGCAATCAGACAAGACAAAGAAATAAAAGGCATCCATATCAGAAAAGAAGAAGTAAAGCTATCACTTTTTGCAGATGATATGATCCTATACATCGAAAACCCCAAAGAATCCACAAAAAGACTACTAGAAACAATAAGCCAATACAGTAAGGTCGCAGGATACAAAATTAACATACAGAAGTCAATAGCCTTTCTATATGCCAACAATGAAACAACTGAGAAGGAACTCAAAAGAATAATCCCCTTCACGATTGCAACAAAAAAAATAAAATACTTAGGAATAAACATAACAAAGAATGTAAAGGACTTACATAATGAAAACTATAAACCATTGTTAAGGGAAATCGAAAAAGATATAATGAGATGGAAGAATATACCTTGTTCTTGGCTAGGAAGAATAAATATAATCAAGATGGCTATATTACCCAAAGCAATATACAAATTTAATGCAATTCCCATCAAACTTCCAATAACGTTTTTTTAAAGAAATAGAGAAAAAAATCATCAGATTTATATGGAACTATAAAAAACCCCGAATAGCCAAAGCAATCCTAAAGAAAAAGAATGAAGCTGGGGGCATAACAATACCTGACTTCAAACTCTATTATAGGGCCACGACAATCAAAACAGCATGGTATTGGCAGAAAAATAGACACTCAGACCAATGGAACAGAATAGAAAGTCCAGAAATAAAACCACATATATATAGTCAAATAATTTTTGATAAAGGGGCCAACAACACACAATGGAGAAAAGAAAGCCTCTTCAATTAATGGTGCTGGGAAAACTGGAAAGCCACATGCAAAAGAATGAAACTGGACTACAGTCTTTCCCCTGTACAAAAATTAACTCAAAATGGATCAAAGATCTAAACATAAGACCTGAAACAATTAAGTACATAGAAGAAGACATAGGTACTCAACTCATGGACCTGGGTCTTAAAGAGCATTTTATGAATTTGACTCCAATGGCAAGAGAAGTGAAGGCAAAAATTAATGAATGGGACTACATCAGACTAAGAAGTTTTTGCTCAGCAAGAGAAACTGATAACAAAATAAACAGAAAGCCAACTAAATGGGAAATGATATTTTCAAACAACAGCTCAGATAAGGGCCTAATATCCAAAATATACAAAGAACTCATAAAACTCAACAACAAACAAACAAACAATCCAATAAAAAAATGGGAAGAGGATATGAATAGACACTTCTCCCAGGAAGAAATACAAATGGCCAACAGATATATGAAAAGATGCTCATCTTCTTTAGCTATTAGAGAAATGCAAATCAAAATGGCAATGAGATACCACCTCACACCTGTTCGATTAGCTGTTATTAGCAAGTCAGGTAATAGCAAATGTTGGAGAGGCTGTGGAGAAAAAGGAACCCTCATACACTGTTGGTGGGAATGTAAAGTAGTACAACCATTATGGAGGAAAGTATGGTGGTTCCTCAAAAAACTGAAAATAGAACTACCTTATGACCCAGCAATCCCTCTACTGGGTATATATCCCAAAAACTCAGAAACATTGATACGTAAAGACACATGCAGCCCCATGTTTATTGCAGCATTGTTCACAGTGGCCAGGACATGGAAACAACCCAAAAGCCCATCAATAGATGACTGGATAAAGAAGATGTGGCACATATACACTACAGAATACTACTCAGCCATAAGAAATGATGACATCGGAACATTTACAGCAAAATGGTGGGATCTTGATAACATGATACGAAGCGAAATAAGTAAATCAGAAAAAAAACAGGAACTGTATTATTCCATACGTAGGTTGGACATAATAGTGAAACTAAGAGACATTGATAAGAGTGTGGTGGTTACGGGGGGGAGGGGGGAATGGGAGAGGGATAGGGGGTGGGGAGGGGCACAAAGAAAACAAGATAGAAGGTGACAGAGGACAATCTGACTTTGGGTGGTGGGTATGCAACATAATTGAACGACAAGATAACCTGGACTTGTTATCTTTGAATATATGTATCCTGATTTATTGATGTCACCCCATTAAAAAAATAAAATTATATAAAAAAAAAAGTTAAAAAAAATATGCTTGGTATTTTAGAAATATTTTTTAGAAAAAATTTTTCTAAATTTGCTGATATTGTCTTTGTGGCCCAACATATGGTCAATTCTTGAGAATGTTCCATGTACACTAGAGAAAAATGTATACTCTGTCACTTTGGGATGAAGTGTCCTGTAGATGTCTATCATATCCAGGTGTTCTAGTATTTCGTTTAAGGCCACTATATCTTTATTGATTTTCTGTTTGGATGACCGATGTAGAGCCGTAAGCGATGTATTGAGGTCTCCAAGTATGATTGTGTTTTTGTTAGTTTTTGTTTTAAGGTCAATAATTAGCTGTCTTATATATTTTGGTGCTCCTTGGTTTGGTGCATATATATTAAGGATTGTTATGTCTTCTTGATTCAACTTCCCCTTAATCATTATGAAATGACCATTTTTGTCTCTGAGTACTTTTTCTGTCTTGTAGTCAGCATTATTAGATATGAGTATTGCTATGCCTGCTTTTTTTTGGGTGTTGTTTGCTTGGAGTATTGTTTTCCAGCCTTTCACTTTGAATTTGTTTTTATCCTTGTTGCTTAGATGTGTTTCTTGTAGGCAGCATATAGTTGGATTTTCTTTTTTAATCCATTCTGCTACTCTGTGTCTTTTTATTGGTAAGTTTAACCCATTTACATTTAGTGTAATTATTGACACTTGTGGGTTCCCTACTGCCATTTTATAAATTGCTTTCTGTTAGTTTTGTATCTAGTTTGATTCTTCTCTTTTGTTTTTCTATCATTTGTTTTTGTTTGTTTGTGTTCCATACTTCTTTCCTCTGTTGCTACCTTTTTTAAGTCAAGTGTTTTTGTGGTGGTTTTTTCAAGGGTGGTTACCATTAAGTAATGAAAAGGGTACCTACCATATTCATTGTAGTACCCTATCTTATAAGTATTTCTGCACTTCATCGTCCTTTGCTACTGTTAATCTCCATCCTCTCCCCCCTTTTTTTCCTTTGTTGTCACAGTTTAAGTTTGGTTTTATTGTGTTCTTGGTGGAGCTGTTACTTGTGGTGTTGTTTTCTTTTGTTCTTTGAATCTGGTTGGAGAACCCCCTTTAGTATTTCCTGGAGTGGGGGCTTTCTGTTGATAAATTCTCTCATCTTTTCTGTATTTATGAATGTTTTTATATCTCCTTCATACTTGAAGGATAGCTTTGATGGGTATAGTATTCTTGGCTGAAAGTTCCTCTCTTTCAGGGCTTTAAATATTGGGGTCCACTCTCTTCTAGCTTGTAGAGTTTCTGCTGAGAAATCTGATGATAATCTAATAGGCCTTCCTTTATATGTTGTACTCTTCTTTTCCCTGGCTGCCTTGAGAATTTTTTCTTTGTCATTGGTTTGTGTCATCTTTATTATGATGTGCCTTGGAGTGGGTTTGTTGGGGTTAAGAAAACTCGGTGTTCTGTTTGCTTCTTGAATTTGAGGCTTTAGTTCTTTCCACAGGCTTGGGAAGTTCTCGTCTATTATTTGTTTGAGTATATTCTCCATTCCATTTTCTTTCTCTTCTCCCTCTGATATACCTATTATTCTTATGTTATTCTTTCTGATGGAGTCAGACAATTCCTGTAGGGCTTTCTCGTTTTTTATTATTTTTGAGTCTCTTTCTTCTTCTCTCTGTTGTGCCTCAAGTTGTTTGTCTTCTATTTCACTAATCCTATCCTCAATCTGGGCTGTTCTTTTAGCTAAGCTTGTTACCTCGTTTTTCAGCTCGTGAATTGAGTTTTTCATTTCTCTTTGATTTGTTTTAATAGTTTCAATTTCCTTGGTAATATATTCTTTGTGTTCATTGAGTTGTTTTCTGATCTCCCTATATTGCCTTTCTGTGTTTCCTTGTATATCTCTGAGTATTTTTAAGATTTCTATTTTAAATTCTCTGTCATTTAGCTCCAAGGCTTCCAATATGTTAAGTCTTTTCTCCATAGATTTTTCCACATCTATTTGTGTTACCTCTCTTTCTTTTGTATCCATAATATTCGATTTCCTCTTTCTTATTGGCATCTGAGGGTGGTCTTGTTGATAGCACTAATTAGAATTAATAAAGAGTAAAAAGTAAAAAAAAAAAAAAAAGGTAAAACACCCCACAAAAAAACACAGTAATAATTTATTATTTCCCCCTTTTTTTCTTTCTTCTCTTTCCCTCCTCTCCCCTCCTCAGGGAAATATCATGCCTATAATGGAGGGCTTGATTTGGGGTGAAGAGTTCAAGGGGCAAAAAAAGGGAGTAGGGACCTACTAAATGCAAAAAAAAAAAAAAAAGGAAGAAAATTTTAGACAAGCATAAGATGATTTGCTTGTAAGTGATGGTCAACTAAGAGATATAATGAGAGGGATAAGAGGGAACCAGAAAAAAGGACCAAAAAAAGAATAATAAAGAAGAAAAAAATAAAAATAATAAGTAAAAATCTGTTGTATTAAGTGGAGCGAAGACTGAATACAATGGAGACCTTGGGTTGGGAGGACCCAAAATGCCACAAAAATAAACAAACAAGAAAAAAACAAAAACAAAAGCAAAAAAGAAAAATAAAGCCAAAAAAGCCTTGAGTCCCAAATTAACTAATTTGTTCTTGATTGAGGATTAAATGGGAGGAAAGTAAAACGAGAAAAGAAAAAACGAATAGAAAGGAAAAAATAAGAAAAAGAGAAAAACGAAGGAAGAAATAAAAAAGGAAGAGAAAAAAACAAAATAAAGCAAATCAAAAAAAAAACAAAGAGGAGAGAGTGAGAGTTAAGTGTTTTGGAGTATAACCTTAAAGGAGGGTGAGGGTGAAGAAGAGAAATAAAATGTAACACTCATGGGTAGTGTAGTTCAAGAAAAGGGAAGCATAAGATGGGCAGAGAATAGAAGGACCGAGGTGGAGGAAATAAAGGCAATAAGATAGAAGAAACAAACAACAACAACAAAAAAATTAGTGGAACAAGTTGTAAAGTCTGTGGATTTTTCTTGATTTTGAGAGGTTAACTTCTTTCTTTTTCTTTTCTCTCCCTCTTCCTGGTCGGTGACTCTGTACCCCAGGCTCTGCCCCTGTGTCACACTTAGGTAGGGATTTGCAGTTGATGGGATTCTATGGCAATGTCATATAATTGGCTTTAGTCTTGCTGGTAGTCAAGGCTTGTTGGCGTTTGCAGGGTCCAACGATGAGAGAGTTTGCTTTCCTGGATTCTCTCTCCTAGTCCCCCCTTCCTGAATTAGCAGCCTGGTGATCCAGCTATAAGGCTGCAACTGCTTCTGCCTGGGGAGTAAGAGGCTCAAAGAGCTGGGAAATCCCCACTCTATCCCCACTCAGTGCAAGGCTTTGGGAAAGGCTCTGGCAGTCAGGGCCTCCAGTGTAATCAGGCGGGGGTGGGAGTCAATTGTTGTCAAGGTGACTGTTCAGTGCCTAGCATTCAGTTGGACCTCTCAACCCAGGCTTTCCACACTTTATAGCCTGTTTTGGCTGGGAAGAAGAGGCACTAGTCTCTGCTTGCGACTAGTGTAATATAGATCTTATTATCTGCCAAGTCCTTCTTGTTAGCGTTTATCCCTGAATATGGAGGCTCTATCAATCAGGAGTTGCCCCCGCCCCTTTAGAGGCACTAAAATATATCACGCCTCTTGTCTTGGTTCGCTGAACTGAGAGAGATCTTATCAATTAGAACCAAGGGTGTGCAGATTTCATGGGTTAAGCTAATTTCAGTGATTGGGTCGCAGCTGTGTTCCCGAAGGTATTTTAGGCTGCCTGCGCGCGCCCCTCCCCCAACGCTTGATTGTTAGCTTGAATGGCTGGGTGAGTTGCCCCGCCCACGGAGAGAATCTCCCAAGTAGAAGACCACCCTGGTGCCTCTCCTGCTCGCCCTGCCGCTGGCGGCTGGATCACACCAGGCGTAGGATAATGGGGCACCCTGGGTGTGCGGGCCATTAGGGCGCTCTGGGCGTGTGGAATGCCCAGGGCACGCGCGTGAATGGGTTGCTCCGGGCACCGGTGGCTGGCGACTCTCACTCGCAGTGCGCGGTTTGCTGGGAACCTTAGCGGTGCTCGCTCTGGAAGCGGACCGGGCGCGCGCTGGCGGCTGCTCGCCGCTTTGGAGTGTGGGCGGTGCTCCCTCTGCAACCGTACCGGGCGCGCTCCCGTGGCTGCTCGCGGCTCCCGAGTGTGGGCTGACTCACCACAGGCGCACTCCCTCGCGGCTTGAATGAACGTCCCTGCGGTAGCTTCCTCCACACCCTCGTCTCTCAGATTCAAGTGATAACAGTCCTTTCGCTTTCAGTTTGTGTGGAACTCCGGAATGCTCCGAGGATAAATTTTTCTGTTTCTAGTTGATAAATTTGTTGTGATTTAGGGGAGATCTGTTGGACGCGCTGCTCACAGCGCCATTTCCGTGACGTCACCTCTTTTTTTGCTTTTTAATGTATGCCTGTAGTGCTATGAATTTTCCTCTAAAGACTGCTTTTGCTGTGTCCTATAGATTTTGAGATGTTTTATGGTCATTTTCATTTGTTTCAAGGAAATTTTTTACTTCTTTCTTCATCTCATTGTTAACCCATTCATTATTTAATAACATGCAATATTGCCTTCAAGTGTTTGACTGTCTTTTAGTTTTTCTATTTTAGTTGATTTCTAGTTTCATGCTATTGTGATCAGAGATATTCTGCTTTATATGATTTCATTTTTCTTAAATTTATTGAGGCTTGTTTTGTGTCCTAGCATGTAGTCTATCCTAGAGAATATACTGTGAGCACTTAAAAAGTATGTATATTCTGCTGCTTTGGGATGAAAGATTCTGACAATATCTATTAAGTGCAGTTGATCTAGTATGTCATTTAAAGCCACTGTTTCTTTGTTAATTTTCTGTCCAGTAGATCTATCCCTTGATGTTAGTGGGGTATTAAAGTCCCCTACTATTATAGTATTGCTGTCAATCTCACCCTTTATGTCCATAAAAATCTGCTTTATATATTTAGGTACTCTGATATTAGGCACATAGATATTTACAATGGTTATATTCTCCTGTTGAATTGATCCCTTTATCATGATGTAGTGATTTTTTATCCCTTACTATAGCCTTTGTTTTAAAGTCCATTTTGTCAGATATAAAAATTTCAACCTCAGCCTTTTTTAAATTTCCATTTGCATAAAATAGTTTTTTCCATTCCTTCACTTTCAGTCTTTATGTATCTTTTTTTTTTGTGGTGGGTCTTTTGTAAACAGCATATATATGGGTCCTGTTCTCTTATCCATGCAGCTACTCTATATCTTTTGATTGGAGCATTTAATCCATTGACATTAAAGTTATAATTGATGTATAGTTGTTTATTGTCATTTTATTCTTTAAATTTACATTCCTGTTTTTCATATTTTCCCACTTTTGTTCTGTTTACAACAGGCCCCTTAACTTTTCTTGCAACATTGGTTTGGTTGTAATGAATTTCTAAGGTTTTTTTTGTTTTTTTTTTTTTGGTCTGGGAAGCTTTTTATTTCTTCTTCAATTTTAAATGATAGCTTTGCTGGATAAAGAAGTATTGGTTGTAGGCTCTTGTTTTGTATTACTTTGAATATTTATTGCCATACCCTTCTGTCCTTAAGTGCTTCTGTTGAAAAGTCAAATGTCATCCTTATTGGCGCTTCTTTGTAGATGATTGACTGCTTTTCTCTTGCAACTTTTAGTATTATTTCTTTATTTCTTAGATTTGGTATTTTAATTATGATGTGTCTTGGTGTAGGTCTCTTTGGGTTCTTTTTTAATAGGACTTTCTGTGCTTCTTGAACTTGTTTGACTTTTTCCTTCCTCAATTTAGGGAAATTTTCAAGTATAATTTCTTCAATCTGGTTCTCTATTCCTTGTTCTTTCTCTTCTCCTTTAAGGTGGTGACCTCAGGGTTTTGAACTAAGGACTTCAGCATTCCAGGTTGATGTAATATCCACTGTGCCACCACAGTCAGGCAAAAATAATCATTTTTTAAAAGCACATTGAGTTACAAGAGAACATGATAGGCAACTAAGTAAAATCAGAAAAGTATTATGAACAAAATGAGAACATCAGCAAGGAGATAAATATAATAGAAGAAAAAGAATCAAACAGACATAGTGGATCTGAAGAATACAATATTTAAAGTGAGAAGTTTACTAGAGGAGGTTCAAAGGCATAGTTGATCAAGAAGAAGAAAGAATATCAATAAAACAACTTATTTGAATTTATTCTAGTCAGAGATGCAAAAAGATAAAATGAATACAATAGAATAAATAAAGCCTATGGGAACCTAAGACTCCATCAAGAATACTAATATATGCATCATGGTAGATCCAGAAAGAGAAGAGAGAGAAAGGAGCATAAAGCCCATTTTAAAAAATAATAGCTGAAAAGTTCCTATATCTAGGAAAGTCATTTATTTAGAATCATGAGGCCCAGAGGTCCCCAGAACAAATAGGTTTAAATGAAAAAGATTTACATCAAGAAATATTATAACCACATTGTCAGAAATCAAAGACAGTGTATTTTGAATGTAGCAAGAGAAAAGTGACTCATCTTATACAAGGGAACCTCTAGAGCAGTGGTCCCCAACCTTTTTTGGGCCACAGACCGGTTTAATGTCAGAAAATATTTTCATGGACTGGCTTTTAGGGTGGGACAGATAAATGTATCACGTGACTGAGACAAGCATCAAGAGTGAGTCTTAGACGGATGTAACAGAGGAAATCTGGTCATTTAAAGAAAATAAAACATCATTCAGACTTAAATATAAATAAAATGGAAATAATGTTATTTATTCTTTCTCTGCAGACCGGTACCAAATGGCCCATGGACTGGTACTAGTCTGCGGCCTGGGGGTTGAAGACCACTGCTCCAGAAGACTGTGAGTGAGTTTTTCAGAGAAACCTTGTGGGCTAGGGAAAAGTGTGATTATATACTCAAAGTTCTTAAAGAGGAAAACTGCCAAACAAAAATACTAAAGTACTAAATGTGGCAATATTCTCCTTCAAAAATGAAGAAAAGTTAAAGACTTCCCCAGACAAACAAAAGTTGAGGAGTTCATCATCACTAGTTCTGACTTATAATAAATGCCAAAGGAAGTTCTTCAAACTGAAATAAAAGTATGCTAATTAATTAAGTGAAAAATATGAATGTATAACACTAACTAGTATAGGTAAATATATAGTCAAATAAAAATATACTTATACTCCAAGAATGGTGCATAAATCACTTTAAAACTTTTCATATAAGTTAAAATGCAAAAATAATAAAAGCAGCTAACTACCTTAAAATAATGTATATACAAAATAAAGAGTTGTAAATTATAAAATCAATAATATAAAGTATGTGTTGTATGTGGGGGGAGAAAAACTAAAAGTGTAGAATTTTTGCATGAGATCAGAAATCTGAGTAATGGCAGTGTGAGAGATGCTCCTGATTTTTTCCCTTGAAACCTCAATTAATTAAACAACTGTAATGCAGTGAAGGAACCCCAGCTGGGCTCACAGGCATGCCTGAAATATCCATGCACCAAATGGACTAAAGTTTGGGAGGGTTGGAAAAGAAAGCAGAAGATAAAAGGAATTCATGGTCTGCTCCAGAGAAGCCCAGAGTGAGTGGGGTTTTTTTCCTGCTGAAACTATGGGGAGGAAAAAAGCTTCAGCTCTCTGGGTCTTGTCTGCTGGCAATATGGAAAGGAAGCCCAACTGGGCTTCTTCCTGCTGGGAGGAGCAGAGAGATTGAAAGGCAGAGGGAGAAATACTAAATCAAATTGGTGGAAGAATGAAGGATCATTATCAGTGTCCCTGCAGTCTGTCTATAGCCCACACTTGGCACAGAGATAGAAAAAAACAACATATGGCCTCCCAGCCTCTAAGGTTTTGCCTCTTTCAAATTGGAGATACAGAAAGTGGCAGAGACAAACCCCACATCTAACTGTCTGGAGCCACTATCTTCCCTGAAAAACAGGAGTGCTCCACATCTGGTCCCCTGTTCTGAGATTTGGGAGGAAGCACCAGGAAGCCTGAGACCACCATTGCTAAAGGTGTAAAACCATAAAGTCATAAAGCCCTCATATTTTGCTCCATTCAACAACATGACTGCAGCCCCACCTACATTATTGAAACAGCCCAGGAATTTCACAGAGGTAAAATTTGTAACACAGTGACACCTACTGAAAGAGAACAGTAACTTCTCAAAATTGAATTATTTTCTTTTTTTCTCTTTTGAATTTCATATTTTTAAATTTTTATAGTTTTTATTTTTATCATTTGTGTGGGCATTTTGTCTTTGTTTTTATGATTTTTGCTCTTTGCTTTTTGTAGCTTTTCTTGTCATTTTTAAAATTTTTATATTTTTTATTTTCAATGTTCATTTTACATTATGTTAGTATACTTTTGTTAGAGTTTTTTACAATACAACTCTCAAATTCTATCAGGAGAGAAAAATTAAATGCCATGGCTTTACAAGAGAAAGATGTAGCTCAGAAAGAAACTGAAAAATCAACAGAAAAAAAAATCAATTATATGGAAACCTTGGAGTTAAATGATAGAGAATTAAAAATTTAAATTCTGAAAATATTCAGAGAGATGTGAGAAAACTCCTAGAGGCAACTTAATGAGCTCCCAAAACATAACAAATACCTCACCAAGGAGATTGAAACTTTAAAAGCAGAAACAAATAACACTATGTGAATTGAAAACTGAGGTAGCAAGTTTAACAAAACAGGCCAGATAGAGGAAAGAATCAGTGACATCAAAGACAGAAAACTAGAGAAGCTACAGAGAAAAATGGAAGAGAGACTTATGAATTAAATAAACAGAAATATCTAGAAGAATTTTCTTTCTCCATCAGAAAGGGCAATATAAGAATAATGGGTATATCAAAAGAAGAAGAGAGGGAGAAGGAAATGGAAAGCCTATTCAAATAAATGCTGAGAACTTCCCAAGCCCATGAAATGAGTTAAAGCCTCAAATCCAAGAAGCAAACAGAACGCCGAGTTACCACAACCTAAACAAACCTACTTCAAGGCACATTGTAATAAAATTATCAAAAATCAATAACAAAGAAAGTGTCCTTAAGGCAGCTAAAGAAAAAAAGGACATACCATATAAAGGAGGCCCATTAAGTTATCATCACAATTCTCAGCAGAAACTGAGAAAACCAGAAGAGAATGGACCTAAATATTTGAAGTACTGAAAGAGAGGAATTACTACCCAAGAATACTACATCAAAGTTATCTTTCAATTATGAAAGAGAAATAAAAATTTTGCAGATATACAGAAGCTTGGGGAATTTATCACCAGAAAACTCCCACTGCAAGAAATACTCAAGGGAGTTCTATGACTGGATATAAAGAACAAAACAATCAAAACTACAAATTAAGGTCCAAAAAGGTCATAATAAAAACAAGGATAATCTGTGATAACAATAACATAAAAAAGGAGAGATTAAAGAGTAGCAAAGAATGATGGAGTATAGAAACATTCATAAGAAAAAAGAGTCGTGTGTGTGTGTGTGTATGTGTGTGTGTGTGTGTGTGTGTATATATATATATGACAAATTTTCTCTTAATAACCTAATAGTAACCACCCATCAAAAAGCCACTACAGAAACACACAGCTTAAAAAAAAAGAAGAAAGAGGTGAAAGAAGTATGGAATACTACCAAAGAAAACAAGCAGAAACTCAAATGAGAAGAACCAAACAAGACACAGAGCTATCAGAAAACAAAACATAAAATGACTATAGGAAATTCTTAAGCATCAACAATTACCCTAAATGTAAATGGACTGAACTCACTAATAAAGAAGCACAGAGCCGCAAACTGGATCAAAAAGCAAAACCCAACCATAGGCTGCCTTCAAGAGACATATCTAAGCAACAAGGACAAAAGTAGACTCAAAATGAAATGCTGGAAAATGATTCCCCAAACTAATAATGCCCCGAGAAAAGCAGGTGTAGCCATACTTATATCTGACAATGTTTACTTCAAGACAACAAAGGTAACAAGAGACAAAAATGGACATTTCATAATAATAAAGTGAATATTCTGTCAAGTAGAAATAAAATTTCTTAATATATATTCATTTAACCAGAAAGCACCAAAATATATAAGATACCTACTAACTGATCTAAAATTAGAAGCAGACAAAACACTATCATACTTGGATTTCTCAGCACACTATTGAGAGCTTTAGATAGGTCATTTTATCAAAAAATCAATAAGGAAATATTGACCTTAAATGACACACTAGACCAAATGGAAATAATAAACATTTACAGGACATTTAATCCAAAAACATCAGATTATACATTTTTCTCCAGTGTGCACAGAACATTCTCAAGGATAGATCATATGTGGGGCCACAAAACTAACATCAACACATTCAGGAAGATTGAAATTATACCAAGCATACTTTCTGATCACAAGGCTTTGATATTATAATTCAACTGCAAAAAGGAATTAAAGAAACCCACAAAAATGTGGAAACTTAACAACATATTTAGAAAAAAAGACTGAGTCAAAGAATAAATGAAAGCAGAAGTCAAAAGATATATACAAACAAACAAGAATAACAGCATGATATATTAAAATATCTAATGCAATGAAAGCAGTAATATGAGAAATGTTTATATCATTACAGGCTTATATCAAGAAACAAGAGAGTTCCCAAGTAAACAACCTAACATCACACTGGAAGAACTAGAAAAAGAAGAAGAAGAAAAAAAAACCCCAAAATGAGTTGAAGAAAATAAATAGTGAAAATTAGATCAGAAATAAATGAAATAGAGAAAAAAACTATAAAAATATTAATATAACAAGAATTGGTTCTGTGAAAAGATCAACAAAATTGACAAACTTGGTTAGACTCACTAAGGAAAAAAGAGAAAGGACTCATAAGCAAAATAAAAAATGAGAGAGGAGAAATTACAACAGATGTCATAGATATACAAAAGATCATAGTAGATTACTATGAAAGATTATATATCACCAATACAACAACCTAGAAGAAATGGAGAAATCCTTAGAACTATACAATCTTCCTAGACTGAGTCACAAAAAGGTGGGAAACCTAAATAGATCCATAGGCAGGGAGATAATAAAAACATCTATCCAAAACATCCCCAAAATAAAGTGTCTAGGACCATATGGCTACCCTAGTGCATTCTACCAAACATTCAAATGAAGGTTTGGTATGTAGTCTTCTTAAAGTCTTTCAAAAAATAGAGAAATTAGCAATATTTCTTAACATATATTATGAGGCCAATATAACCCTGACACCAAAACCTGGCAAGGACAACACAGACACACAAAAACTACAGACCAATATCTCTTATGATTACAGATGCAAAAATCCTAAACAAATTACTAGCAAATCAAATACAACATTACATAAAAAATAACACATCATGACCAAGTAGGATTCATTCCAAGAGCACAAGAATGGTGTGACATATAGAAATTGATCAATGTAATACACCACATCAACAAAATGAAGAATAAAACTTATATGATCCTATCAATAAATGCAGTGAAGGCATTTGATAGGATGCAACACCCCTTTATGTTTAAGACACTTGATAAAATGGGTACAGAAGGAAAGTACCTCAACATAATAAAAACCATATATGACAAACCATCAGCTATTCTTATACTAAATGGTGAAAAAATGAAGGTTTTCCCACTAAAATCAGGAACAAAACAAGGCTACCCACACTCTCTACTCTGATTCAAGACAGTATTGAAAGTCTTAGCCAGAGAGCAATTAGGCATGAGAAAGAAATATAAGACAGCTGTATTGGGAAAGAAGAAGTAAAGTTATCACTTTTTGCAGATGACATAATCCTGTATATAGAAAAACCCAAAGACTCCAGTGTAAAAGTTTTAGAAACAACATCAGAGAAGTGGCACTGTGAGGGATGCTCCTGATACCTCTCCCTGAAATTTCAACATATTCAACAATTAGAGACAGAAAAACAATTCCAGGAGCATCTGAAATACCCATACATCAAACAAAGGTACGATTGGGTGAAAAGGTGGCTGAATATATAATCCATTCTGAAGGAAATAAGATGGAGAACAGAGTATTCCGCTTTCCTCACTCACCTGAGGAAGGGCTGCTTACACTTGGAACTGAGAGGAAGGGAGGGCTATGGGAGAGGGAATAAGCTGGCTAGGGCAGAGACATTCAAGCTGAGGAGACAGTGTGCCCACAATTCAGCTGATGCAGAGCTAATGCCAGCAGCAGACCCCGGCAGAGGTGGGTGAGCAGTTCCCTGCAGGAACTGATACCAGAGCTGTTTTGGGCTTTGTTAACTCCTGGTATCCCGGCTGGCAAGCACAGGCAGTGTACAAGTGGATCCACCTGGCGCTTCAGGCATGGGCGCCCACATTCCCAGAGGAGGGGCTGGGTTGGAGACTGTCAGCAGTGGCCCTCTGCATGGGCTATGGCCAGAGTTCCTGTATAATCCTGGCCCCAAGAACAACAGTGCACAGGAAGTGTGCGAGAGCCAGCTTCCCTACGCCCGGACCTGTCTTGGTGCAGCACCTCTGCCAGCCATACAGGCTAACAAAGCACATTCCCTGGAAAGAGAACTGCAGAAGTCATGGGGGAAAGGTGCACAGGCAGATTGCATACAGCCTCTGGAGAGCAGACCCATGGAAGGCAGAAAGGAGCTTAACACACAGTCTGCTCACTGCCCTGCCAGCTTATGCTGGCAGCTCTGGCTGACAAAGCCTTCCTTCCCAGGCCTGTGATTTAAGCAGACCCAGAGGAGGGACTTGATAGTTCTTAGGGCCTCTTGCTCTGCAGGAAGTGGCTGGGGCAACCTCCTGCCAGCTGATACAGGTTAAAAAGTACAGTCCCACAGAACAGACCTCAGAGAACACTGAGGAAGTTGAGCAGGCTGGGCTGTAGGCTTCTCAACAAGGGGAAAGCCTGTGGAGAGCAGACCCACGGAGCTCTGAGGCAAATTTAGACATACCAGGAGAACCTTAGAAAGGAGCCTGTCCAGAAGTCAGCTCACTTCTCTGCCTGCTTGAGCTGGTGGCTCTGGTTGACAAAGCTTTCATACACAGAGCTGTGCTTTGAACAGACCTGGAGGAGGAACTTAGCAGCTTTTAATACCTCTTGCTCTACAGCCAGTGACTGGGGCACCTTCCTGCCAGCCGATACAGGTTCCAAAGTGCAAAAAGCCTGGGGAGAGTAGACCCATGGAGCGCTGAGGCATACTAGACATGCCTGGAGGCTCATAGAAAGACACCTGCCTGATTATGCTGGTGGCTCTGGCTGGCAAAGCCTTACCCAGAACCCTGCTTTGAGCAGGACTGTAAAGGGATTTGGCAGCTCTTAGAGCCACTTGCTCTTCAGGCAGTGGCTTGGGCAACTTCACAGCTGGGTCCCAAGACTGCTGGTTCAGGAAAGAGTGATTTGGGGAGAGGCTCAGGGAAAACCTACTCTCCCATTGTTGAAGCCTGCAAACACTGACAAACCCCGCCTACCAATGGGACTGAAGCCTAGTTTATGTCATCACCATAGCTTCACATCAACTGCAAATCTCTGCCTAAGAGTGCCATAGAGGCAGAACCTGGGGTACAGCACCACTGGCTAAAGAGAAAGAGATGAAAGAAAAAGGAAGAAGATAACCTCTCAAAACCAGGAAAAATCCACAGTCTTTATAGCTTTTTCCATTTTTTTCTTGTATTTTTTATCTTTTTTTCCTTCCACCTTTGCCATTTTATCCTCTTTCCATTTTATTTTTTTATTTTTGAACTTTATTACCCATAGGTGTTACATTCTCCATTCTTTTTTTATGACTGTTACATTCCAAAAAACTTTTTTTCTTCTTTTTATTTCTCTCTTTTTTTGTTTCTTATTTTCTCTTTTATTTTTTCTCTCATTTTAATCTCACCCATAAACAAATTATTTATTCTGGATTCAAATTTTTTCATTGTGGCATTTTGAGTGCTTTTTACTTCGCTTTTTATCTCTTTAGCATTTCCTCCAACTCCAGCTCTATATTCTATGTAGGTTCTGTTCCACTTAATACAATAGAATTTTCATTTTTCACTGTACTTTTTTCTTTTGCTTTTTTTTTTCTTATTTTCTCTTTCACTATTTCTCTTATTTGACTGTCATTTACAAACAAATTCTTGATCCATTTTTTTCATGTGGCATTTTGTGGGTTCTTTCCTCATTTTTTTGCCTCTTTGTCACTTCCCCCCAACTCAGGCCCTCCATTCTATGTATCTTTGTTCCACTAAGCACAATAGAAATTTCAGTTTTTCACAGCATTTTCTCAAAAAAATTTTTTTAAATCAACTATTATTAGTATCATTAACAATACCACTCTCAAATACCATTAAGAAAAAAGAAATTGAATATCATGGATACAAAAGACAAAGATGTAGCACAGATAGGTGAGGAAAAATCTATAGAAAAAAATTTCAATAGTTTGGAAACCTTGGAGTTAAAATGACAAAGAATTTAAAATTGAAGTCCTAAAAATACTAAGGATATACAAGAAAGTACAGAGAAGCAATTTAGGGAGCTCAAAAAACAATTCAATGAGGAGAAAGCATACATCACCAAGGAAATTGAAACTATGAAAACAAATCAAACAGAGATGAAAAACTTAATTTATGAACTGAAAAATAAGGTAAAAAGCTTAGCCAGCCTGACCTGTGGTGGCGCAGTGGATAAAGCATCGACCTAGAAATGCTGAGGTCGCCATTCAAAACCCTGGACTTGCCTGGTCAAGGCACATATGGGAGTTGATGCTTCCAGCTCCTCTCCCCCTCTCTCTGTCTCTCTCTCTCTTCTCTAAAATGAATAAATAAAATAAAAATTAAAAAAAAAGCTTAGCCAATAGAACAGGCCAGATAGTGGAGAGAATTAGTGAAATAGAAGACAGGCAACTAGAGGCACTACAGAGAGAAGAAGAGAGAGACTCATGAATTAAAAAAAAGAAAGCTCTATAGGAATTGTCTGATCCCATTAGAGAGAGAAACATATGAATAATGGGCATATCGGAAGAAGAAGAGAGAGAAAATGGAATGGAGAACATATTCAAACAAATAATAGATGAGAACTTCCCAAGCCTGTGGAAAGAACTAAAGCCTTGAATTCAAGAAGCAAACAGAACTCTGAGTTATCTTAACCCTAACAAACCTACTCTAAGGCACATCATAATGCAATTGGCACAAACTAATGACAAAGAAAAAATTCTCAAGGCATCCAGGGAAAAGAATACAACATATAGAGGAAGGCCCATTAGTTTATCAACAGATTTCTTAGCAGAAACTCTACAAGCTAGAAGAGAGTGGTCCCCAATATTTAAAGTTCTGAAAGAGAGGAACTTCCAGCCAAGAATACTATATCCATCAAAGCTATCCTTCAACTATGAAGGAGAAATAAAAACACTCACAGATACAGAAAAGATAAGAGAATTTATCATCAGAAACCCACCACTTCAGGAAATACTAAAGGGGTTTTTCTGACCAGATAAAAAGAACAAAACAAAATAAAACTGCAAATAAAATCTCCATCAAGATCACAGTAAAAACAAGATTAAACTGTGACAACAAAAACAAAAAAGGGGAGAGGACAAAGATTAACAGTAGCAAAGGAGGATGGAGTGCAGAAGCACTCATGAGATAATGTACTACAATGAATATGATATGTATCCTTTCCATTACTTAATGGTAACCACCCCTGAAAAACCACCACAGAAGCACATGGCTTGAAAAAAGAAGTAACAGAGGAAAGAAGTATGGATTACAACCAAACAATAACAAATGATAAAAAAAAAAAACAAAAGAGAAGAACCAAACAATATATAAAACTATCAGAAAGCAATATATAAAATGGCAATAGGGAACTATCAAGTGTCAATAATTACACTAAATGTAAATGGACTGAACTCACCAATAAAAAGACACAGAGTAGCAGAATGGATTAAAAAAGAAAATCCAACTGTATGCTGCCTACACATCTAAGCAACAAGGATAAAAACAAATTCAAAGTGAAAGGCTGGAAAACAATTCTCCAAGTAAATAACATCCAAAAAAAAAAAAAAAAAAAGCAGGTGTAGCAATACTTATGTCTAACAATGCTGACTACAAGACAGCAAAGGTAATCAGAGACAAAAATGGTCATTTCATAATGGTAATGGGGACAATGAATCAAGAAGACATTACACTTCTTTAATATATATGCACTAAACCAAGGAGCACCAAAGTATATGACAGCTACTGACTGACCTAAAAATAAAAACTGACAAAAATACAATTATACTTGGAGACTCAATACACTGCTGACAGCTCTATATTGTTAATCCAAACAGAAAATTAATAAAGAAATATTGGTCTTAAATGAAACACTAGAACAATTGGATATGATAGACATGTACAGGATATTTCATCCCAAAGTGCCAGAGTATACATTTTTTCTAGTGTACATGAAACATTCTCAAGAATTGACCATATGTTGAGCTACAAAAATAATATCAACAAATTCAGAAATATTGAAATTATACCAAGCATATTTTCTGATCATAAAGCCTTGAAACTAGAATTGAACTGCAAAAAAGAGGTAAACAAACCCACAAAAATGTGGAAACTAAACAACATACTTCTAAAAAATGAATGGGTCAAAGAAGAAATTAGCACAGAAATCAAAAGATACATACAGACAAATGAAAATAACAATATGACATAGCAGAATCTCTGGGATGCAGCAAAAGCAGTAATAAGAGGGAAGTTTATATCACTACAAGCCTATATGAACAAACAAGAGAGAGCCCAAGTATATCACTTAACTTCACATCTTAAGGAACTAGAAAAAGAAGAACAAAGACAACCCAAAACCAGCAGAAGAAAGAAAATAATAAAAATCAGAGCAGAAATAAATGAAATAGAGAACAGAAAAACTATAGTAAAAGTAAAGAAAAAAAGAAGCTGGTTCTTTGAAAAGATCAACAAAGTTGACAAACCCTTGGCAAGACTCACCAAGGAAAAAAGAGAAAGGACTCAAACAAAATCCAAAATGAAAGAGGAGAAATCACTACAGATATCATAGATATACAAAGAATTTTTGTAGAATATTATGAGAAACTATATGCCACCAAATTTAACAATCTAGAAGAAATGGAAAATTCCTAGAACAATTCAATTTTCCTAGACTGAGTCATAAAGAAGCAGAAAGCATAAACAGACCCATAAGCAGGGAGGAAATAAAAACAACTATCAAAAACCTCCCCAAAAATAAAAGTCCAGGGCCAGATGGCTATACTAGTGAATTCTATCAAACATTCAAAGAAGACTTAATTCCTATTCTACTCAAAGTCTTCCAAAATTTTGAAGAAGCAACCCTGCCAAACACATTTTATGAGGCCAACATAACCCTCATACTGAAACCTGGCAAAGACAGCACACACACACACAAAAAACTACAGACTAATATCTCTAAGGAATAGAGATGCTAAAATACTAAACAAAACACTAGCAAATCATACAACAACACATTAAAAAAATAATTCATCATGATCAAGTGGGATTCATCCCAGAATCACAAGAATAGTTCAACATATGTAAAACAGTTAATGTAATACACCATATCAACAAAACAAAGAACAAAAACCATATGATCTTATCAATAGATGCAGAAAAGGCCTTCGATAAAATACATCATTTTATGTTTAAAACACTTAACAAAATGGATATAGAATGAAAATATCTCAACATAATAAAGGCCATTTATAATGAACCATTGGCTAACATCATATTAAATGGCATAAAACTGAGGACTTTTCCCCTAAAATCAGGAACAAGACAAAGTTGTCCACTCTCTCCATTCTTATTCAACGTAATGCTGGAAGTTCTAGCCAGAGCAATCAGACAAGAGAAATAAATAAAACGCATTTATATTGGGAAAGAAGAAGTAAAAGTTTCACTTTTTGCAGATGATATGATCCTTTACATTGAAAAACCCCAAGACTCCACAAAAAGACTACTAGAAACAATAAACCAATACAGTAAGGTCACAGGATACAAAATTAATATACAAAAGTCCATTGCCTTTCTATATGCCAACAATGAAACATCAGAAAACGAGCTAAAAAATAATTAACTTCATGGTTGCAACAACAAAAATAAAATACCTAGGAATAAACATAACAAAGAACGTAAAGGACTTATATAATGAAAATTACAAAGCATTGTTGAGGGAAATAAAATATATAATGAAATGGAAAAATATTCCTTGTTCTTGGATAGGAAGAATAAATATAATCAAAATAACTATATTACCCAAAGTGATATACAAATTTAATGTAATTCCCATTAAATTCCAATGTCATATTTTAACAAAATGGAACAAAAAATCACCAGGTTTATATGGAACTATTAAAAAACCCAAATATCCAAAACAATCCTTAGAAAAAAGCACGAAGCTGGGGGCATTACAATACCTGACTGCAAATTGTATTATAGAGCCATGATAATCAAAACAGCATGGTATTGGCAAAAAAATAGACACTCAGACCAATGGAGCAGAATAGAAAGCCCAGAAATAAAACCACATGTATATGGTCAAATAAGTTTTGATAAAGGGGCCAACACACAGTGCAGAAAAGAAAGCCTCTTCAACAAATGGTGCTGGGAAAACTGGAAAGTCATATGCAAAAGAATGAAACTCGATTATAGTTTGTTCCCCTGTACTAAAATTAATTTAAAATGAATGAAAGACTTAAATATAAGACCTGAAACAATAAATTACATAGAAGAAAACATAGGTACTAAACTCATGGACCTTAGTTATAAAGAGCACTTTATAAATCTGACTCTAAAGGCAAGGGAAGTGAAGGCAAAGATGAATGAATGGGATCACATCAGACTAAGAAGCATTTGCACAGCAAGAGAAACGGACAACAAAACAAATAGACAGCCAACTAAATGGGAGATGATATTTTTAAGCAACAACACAGATAAGGGCCTAATATCCAAAATATACAAAGAACTCATAAAACTCAACAACAAACAAACAAACAATCCAATTAAAAAATGGGAAGAGGACATGAACAGATATTTCTCCCAGGAAGAAATACAAATGGCCAACAGATATATGAAAAGATGCTTATTATCATTAGCTATTAGAGAAATGCAAATCAAAACTTCAATGAGGTACCATACCACCTCACACCTGTTAGATTAGCTACTATTAACAAGACAGGTAGAAACAATAAACCAATACAGTAAAGTCACAGGATACAAAATCAATATACAGAAGTCTATTGCTTTTCTATATGCCAATGATGTAACTCCAGAAAATAAACTAAAAAGAAATTACTTTTAGAATTGCAACAAAAAATAAAACACCTAGAAGTGAACTTAACAAAGAATGTGGAGGACCTATATATTAAAAACTACAAAGCATTTTTGAAAGAAATAGAAAAAGACAGAAGAAAATGGAAAAACATTTTATATTCACAGATTGGAAGAATCAATATAGCTCAAATGGCCTTATTACCCAAAGCAATATTTAAATTTACAGCAATCCCATCAAAATCCCAATGTCACTTTTTAAAGAAATAGAAGAAAAAATCACCAAGTTTGTATGAAACCATAAAAATCCCTGAATAGCCAAAGCAATTTTGAGGAAAAAAATGAAGCTGGAATCCCACTATTAGGAATATATCCTAAGAATACCAAATCACTGATTCAAAAGAAGATATGCATCCCCATGTTTATTGCAGCATTGTTTACAATAGCCAAGATCTGGAAACAGCACAAGTGTCCATCAGTGGACGAGTGGATTAAAAAGCAGTGGTACATATACACAATGAAATACTACACGACCAGGAAAAAGAAGGAAATCTTACCTTTTGTGATGGTATGGATGGACCTGGAGACTATTATGCTAAGTGAAATAAGCTAGGCAGAGAAAGACAAATATCACATGATTTCACTTATATGTGGAATCTAAGAAACAAATAGAACTGAAAATGAAATAGAGGCAGAGGTAGGGTTCAGAGAGCAGAGGGACAGCTGTCAGAGGTAAGGGGGATGAGGGAATGGGATCAGAGAAGGTGAAGGGATTAGTGACATTATATAAACATAACACAAAGTTACAGATTACAGAACAGCAAATTCCAGAAGGGAGGGGTACAAAAGTGCTGTAAATAGGGACATGGTGGAGGGGGGTGAGGGTGTTATATTCAGGACACTTGAATCCATGTTAACACAATAAATTAAAATTAATAAAAAATTTATACATTTGTGGGAAAATAAAAAATTAAAAACTAAAAAAAGAATAGTACAGCACCATATAATTAAAACAATAAAATGGTATGTTTCTACTATCATTTTCTTCATTGTAAGGGACCTGTCTACCATAATTTTTGTGAAAGTGGTTTCTCTAAAGGACTTCTTGTATAATTCTAAGCCCATATAAAAACATTTTTTGCACCCTTTTTTTCTTGGGGACTATAGCAGAACTTGCATTCACTTGTCTGAAAATACATTTAGTTTTTTTATTTTAATCTATTGACATATTTATCTCAAACAAAAATTTTGATTCAAAGTTGATGAAAAGCAGTTAATTACCAGGGGCACTATTTTTAAGAGTAAGTATTTCATACTTAGCTTTAGGTATTTCAGTTTCTCTTTTCACTCAGTATGATCATATTTATAGGACATGTCACAGTCAATTTCTTGGTAACTATAGAGAATTAATGCTCTAAAAATGTTTTATACCTGCCTGACCAGGCGGTGGCGCAGTGAATAGCGCGTTGGACTGGGATGAGGAGGACCCAGGGTAGAGACCCCGAGGTCACCAGCTTGAGTGTGGGCTCATCTGGTTTGAGCAAAGCTCACCAGCTTGGACCCAAAGTCGCTGGCTCGAGCAAGGGGTTACTCGGTCTGCTGAAGGCCCAAGGTGAAGGCACATATGAGAAAGCAATCAAATGAACTAAGGTGTTGCAACAAAAAACTGGTAATTGATGCTTCTCATCTCTCTCCATTCCTGTCTGTCTGTCCCTATCTAACCCTCTCTCTGACTCTCTGTCTCTGTAAAAAAAGTTTTATATCTAATCAATATATAAGCAAAATCCAGCACTTCTTAATAAGCAATGAGAAATTTAGGTGGGGATTTAGAAGTATAAGAAAAAATATATGACCATTATAGTATAAAAAGTTTGGCAAAAGTAGGTTTCCAGTTGTTTTAATAAAAAATAATACAATGATTAATAAGTAATAAAACAAGAATAAGTGTTTACATACTCACAAATGTAATCCTACAGTGGCTGATGCCTGAATTGTGAGCTTTATACATGTGAGCAGATACAGCAGTGATCAGATAAACTCTAAGATCAATTCAGACTCAAAGAGTTTTACCATTCTAAGGTCAATGTGTGTGTACTTCAATTTTTTGAAACACGCATTCTAAGATATACTTGTCTAGTTATGTAAGATGGTCAGATCTTGACATATATATCTGTATCCAGCCATTAATGCTTCATTTGTCAGAAATGACAGCAATTTAAATTTGTTAATTATCCTATTAAGCAGCATTTTCAAATCACTACTCTTAATACTATTAGGTATTTTGAGGTTAAACACATTTTCAATTGAAAATTCACTATTGTTCATTATTGTATATTGATAAAAGTTCATTAGGAACAACTACTGAATAGGGATGGTAATTTCAGAAGACATGGAGTTTATACAGTTATTTTTCTATATTATTTGAAACTAAGTAAATATAATAAGATCTTTTAAAAAAGAATGAAACTGGAGGTGTCACACTTCATGACTTCAAATTTTATTACAGAGCTATGATAATCAAAACAGCATGGTATTGAAAGAAAAACAGACATATAGGCCAATGGAGTGGAATTAAGAGCCCCAAAATAAAACCACACACACACACACACACACACACACACACACACATCATCTTTGACAAAGGTGCCAAAAATACAAAATGAAGAAAAGAAAGCCTCTTCAATAAATGTTTCTGGGAAAATTGGAAAGTCACATGCAAAAGAATGAAACTTGATTACAGTTTGTCCCTTGAAAAGAAATTAATTCAAAATGAATCAAAGACCAAAATATAAAATCTGAAACAATAAATGACATATAAGAAAACATAGGTACTAAACCCATGAACCATGGCCACAGAGAACAACTTATGAATGAACCCCAAAGGCAAGGGAAGTAAAGGAAAAAAATAAATCAATGGAACTATATCATACTAAAAACTTCTGCGCTGCAAAAGAAACAATAAAACATAGGCAGACAACTAAATGGGAGATATTTGCAAACAACAGCCTAACAAACGGTTAATATCTTAAATATATAAAGAACTTACAAAGCTCAGCAACAAACAAGCAAACAATACAATTTAAAAAAGGGGAGAGGACGTGATCAGACACTTTTCCCAAGAATACATACACTGGCCAACAGATATTTGAAAAGATGTTTATCTTTACTAGCTATTTGAGAAATGAAAATCAAAACTGCAATGTAATACTACCTCACACCTGTTAGATTGGCTATTATCAACAAAATAGGTATTAAAAAGTGTTGAAGAGGCTGTGGAGAAAAAGGAACTCTAATTCACTGCTGGTGGAAATGTAAACTAGTACAACTATTATGGAATAAATATGGTGGTTTGTCAAATAATTAAGAATAGAGCTACCATAGAACCCAGAAATCCCTCTATTGGGTATCTATCCCAAAACCTCAAATACATTGGTACATAAATACACATGCACACCCATGTTTATCACAGCATTATTCATGGTGACCAATACGTGGGAAAAACCAAAGTGTCCTTCGATAGAGGATTGAATAAAGAAGAGATGGTGTGTATATATATATATATATATATATATATATATATATATATATATATATATACACACACACACACACACACACACACAATGGAATACTACTCAGCCATAAAAAATGACATACTGCTATTTATGACAACATGGATGGACCCTGAGAACATTATATTGAGTGAAATAAGTAAATCAGAGAAAGCTAAGAACTGTATAATTTTACACATAGGTGGGATATAAAACTTAGACATAAATAAAACTGGACATAGATAAAAATAAAGGGGTTATCAGGGGGAGGGGATTGTGGGAAAGAGGGTGGGGGATGGGAGTAAAGACAGACAAATATATGATTACAAAAAATAATTTGACTTTGGGTGATGGGTATACAACATAATCAAGTGTTCAAATTTTATAGAAATGTTTACCTGAAACCTATGTAATCTTATTGATCAGTTATAACCTGTTAAATTTTATTTTATAAATAAAAAAATTTTGCTTGTGATTAATTTTGTTAACTTCTTAAAATAGGCAATTATGATGATACGATGTGTTATGTTTGCCTCATAGCAAACACAAGTAAAAAAACCCATAGTAGATACACAAACTATAAAAAGAAAAAAACTCAAGTATACCAGTAAAAAAAATAATTACAAAGAAAGGCTATAGTGAAGAAGAAATGCATAAATAAACTACAGAAACAGGAAATAATCAGAAAAAGGAAATAATAAGTCCTTACTTATCTATAATTATTTTAAAAGTGAATGGATGAAAGTCTCCAATTTAAAGTTATAGAATAAAAAACTAGGTAAAAAAATGTAATTCTGACTATAAGGAACTCACCTTAGCTTTAAGAACACAGATAAGTATCTGCTCAAAAACTTGAAAACATTGATATGTAAAGACAAATGCACCGTCATGTTCATTGCAGCTTTATTTACAGTGGCCAAGACATAAAAACAACCATAGTGTCCTTTTATAGAGGATTGGATAAAAAAAGATGTGGTACATATATACAATGGAATACTACTCAATCATAAAAAATGATGACATACTGACATTTACATGGATGAACCTTGAGACTATTATACTGAGTGAATAAATAAGTCAGAAAAAATTAAGAACTATATGATTTCACATGCAGGTGAGATATAAAACAGACTCGTGGACAAGATAAAAGTGAAGTAGTTACCAAGCAAATGCAGTTGTAGGGGAAGGGGACAGGAGTATAGAGAAACAAATATATGGTGACAGAAAATGATTTGACTCTGGGTGATGGGTACACAACATAATCAACAGTTCAAATGCTATAGAGTACTTATGCAGTCTTATTAATCAATGTCACCTCATTGAATAAAATTTTCTAAATAAAAAATAAAGAACATATAAATATTGAAAGTAAAGTGATGGAAGAAAACATTCTATGCAAATGGTAACCAAAAGAACACAGAAACTCAGATAAACAATACTTAAAGCCAACCATTGCCACAAGGGACAAAAGTCATTATATTAAAATAAAGGGATAATAATTAAGAGGATATAAGAATTCTAAATATATGCACACCCAACATCAGAACACCTAAGTGTATAAAGCATATACTGACATCAAAGAAGAGAAAATAGGCCCTGGCTGATTGGCTCAGTGGCAGAGCATTGGCCTAGCGTGTGGGAATCCCGGGTTCGATTCCTGGCCAGGGCACACAGGAGACGCTCCCATCTGCTTCTCCACCCCTCCCCCTCTCCTTTCTCTCTGTCTTTCTCTTCCGCTCCTGCAGCCAAGGCTCCATTGGAGCAAAAGTTTGCCCGGGTGCTGAGGATGGCTCTGTGGCCTCTGCCTCAGGCACTAGAATGGCTCTGATTGCGGCAGAGCAATGCCCCAGATAGGCAGAGCATCGCCTCCTGGTGGGCATGCTGGGTGGATCCTGGTCGGGCGCATGCAGGAGTCTGTCTGACTGCCTCCCTGTTTCCAACTTCGGAAAAATACAAAAAAAAAAGAGAGAGAAAATAACAATACAACAATAGTAGAGAGCTCTAATGGATAGATCTTTCAGATTTCAATGATGGATAGATCATTCAGATGTTAGAATGTAAATCAAAAAAGAAACAGTGGATTTGAATAACAATGTACACAAAATGGACCTAAAAGACAAATACAAAAATTTTTATCAACTATAGCATAATACATGTTCTTCTTCAGGGCACATAGGAGAGATCACATGTGAATCTCCAAAACAAGTCTTAACAAATTTAATAAGATTGAACTTGCTTCAAGTATCTTTTTTGACAATGATTGTATAAAACTAGAAATGAACAATAGGGAAAATTGAAAAATTCACAAATATGTGGAAATACAGTAACACCACCTGGAATAACCAATGGGCCAAAGAAAAGGTAAAAAAATAAATTAAAGAAGGTGGCAAGATGGCGATGGAGTATGCGGACATTCCAACTTCCACCTCTCAGAAACAAAGTGAATTACAACTTAATTTTAAGAAAAATCATCTGGAGAAACCAACTTTGGGCTAAACCAAGAGGAAACTATAACCAGAGATCACTGAAAAAGCCACTAGACTGGTAGAGAAGGCAGAAACATGGAGAGGTCTGCCCAGCTCCTGGGAGTGAGCAGCAGCCTGGAGGGACTCACGTGGTAGGAAGTGAGTTTAGCGGAGAGGGGAGGGTCCTGGGCCCCAGGAATGAAGCCCCAGCCTGCAGCCCCAGAGCCTAGAAGAAGCATACAGACAGTATTTAACTGTAAAACAAATCAGGATACTCTTTGTGAGAGATTTCTCAGACCAAGGAATCATCTTAAAGGGACCATGCAAAAAATATCACAACCATTCACCTGGGGCTCCAGGAAATGGGGAAAGAGGAGAGGACTGGAGTAGCAGAAAGAGAGTGTTATCTAGGATGCACAGGGATAAACACTTTGAGAGACACCCACCCTAACCCCTGGGCTGAGTCACTCAACAAATCTAAAGTGAATATTTTTCCTGGAACCAGCAATACCAGCAAAGGGAAGCAAGTCACTAGTCAAATGGAAGCTCTCTTTCTGCAGTCAGAGGAAAGAATTGCTTAGAAGCAGGGAGCCATCAGCGATACAATATTGAGTGCTGAAGCCTGAGCTACATTGCCACCCCCACACTGCTGAGTGTTTGCTGGAGGGAAAGCGGCTGTGGGACACGGGAATGCAGTCCTGTGGGCAGGGGCAGAAGCCGGGAACTGACCACAACTGTGGATGGGGCGAGCAAAAGTCCAAACTAAGACTGCGGGTCAGGTGCAAGAGAGCAGCCCTGCCTGCAATCCCACCTGTGAGGGCGAGGTGGAAGCTGGGAACTAGCCAAGGCTTACAGCTGGGTATGCGAGCACAGCCCTGTCAGCAAAACTGAGGCTTAAGGCCCAGGCCTGTGAGCTCAGTCCCACTTGTGGGGGTGGGTCAGAGGCTGGAAGCCACCCAAGGCTTGCAGCCAGGACACATGAGTGCAGTCCCACCTGCTGAGGTGGGTCAAAGGCCTGGCCAACCAGGGCTCACAGACCAGGTGTGCTGACACAGTCCTGCCCACAGGGGAAGGGTGGAAGCTGAGGACTGAATCAGTGATTTAGAGGACAAAATAAACAAAATCAAGGAAGCAGAGCAGAAAAAGAAAAGAGGCTCAAAAAGTCTGAGGAAACTCTAAGAGATCTCTGTGACAACATGAAGAGAAACAACATCCGCATCATAGGGGCTCATGAAGGAGAACAGAAACATCAAGGAATAGAGAATCTGATTGAAGAAATCATAGCTGAAAACTTCCTTAAACCGAACAAGGAAAAAGTCACACAAGTTCAAAAAGCACAGAGAGTCCCATTAAAGATGAACCCAAAGAGGCCTACACTAAGACACATCATAATTAAAATACAAAAATTAAGAGATAAAGAATACTAAAAGCTGCATGAGAAAAGCAGTCAATTACCTACAGTGGAGCCCCCATAAGGATGACATTCGACTTCTCAACAGAAACACTTGAGACCAGAATGGAATATCAAGAAATAGTCAAAGTAGTGCAAAACAAGAGCCTACAACCAAGACTTCTCTATCCAGCAAGGCTATCATTTACTATTAAAGGAGAAATAAAAAGCTTCCCAGACCAAAAAAAGCTCAAGGAATTTATTACAACCAAACCAATGCTGCAAGAAATGTTAAAGGTCCTGCTGTAAACAGAACAAAGGGATAAAAATCTAGTAAAAAAGAAATGTAGATTTAAAGAATAAAATGACAATAAACAACTACATATCAATAATAACCATAAATATAAATGGATTTAATGCTTTAATCAAACAACATAGGGTAGTTGCATGAATAAGAAAACAGGATGTGATGTCTATAAGAGCCCCACCTCAAAACAAAAGATGCACATAGACTGAAAGTAAAGGGATGAGAAAAAATATTTTATGCAAATGGAAATGAAATAAAGGCTGGGGTAGCAATACTTATATCTGACAAAATAGACTTTAAAACAAAGGCTATAGTAAGGGATAAAGAGGATCACTAAATAATGATAAAGGGAGCAATCCAACAGGAAGATATAACCACTATAAATATCTATGCACCTAATACAGGAGCACCTAAATATATAAAGCAGATTTTGATCGACATAAAGGGCAAGATCAACAGCTATACTATAATAGTAGGGGATTTTAGTACTCCACTAACATCACTGGATAGATGCTCAAAAAAGAAAATTAACAAAGAAACAGCATACTTAAAGGACACACTAAATCAACTGGATTTAATAGATATCTTTTACCCTCATAAGAACATTTCACCCTAAAGCAGCAGAATATACATTTTTTTCAAGTGCTCATGGTCCATTCTCTAGATTAGACCACATGTTAGGATACAAAATGAGTCTCAATAAATTTAAGAAGACTGAAATCATATCAAGCATCTTCTTGGATCACAATGGCATGAAACTAGAAATAAACTACAATAGAAAAACTGAAAAACACTCAAACACTTGGAAACTAAATAGCATGTTATTAAATAATGAATGGGTTAACAATGAGATCAAGGAAGAAATAAAAAATTTCTTTTAAACAAATGAAAATGAACATACAACAACTCAAAATTTATGGGACACAGCAAGAGCAGTCCTGAGAGGGAAGTTCATAGCACTACAGGCATACCTTAAGAAGCTAGAAAAAGCTCAAATAAATATTTAACCTTGCATCTAAGAGAACTAGAAAAAGAACAGTAAGTAAAGCCCAGAGGAAGTAGAAGGAAGGAAATAATAAAATCAGAGTGGAAATAAATGACATAGAGTATAAAAAAACAACACAGATAATCATTGAAACCAAGAGTTGGTTCTTTGAAAAAGTAAATAAGATTAAAGCATCTTAACCAGACTCACCAAGAAAAAAAGAGACAGGACTCAAATAAAATTATAAATGAGAGAGGAGAAGCAACAGCTGACACAGCAGAAATACAAAGGATTGTAAGAAAATACTATGAAGACTGTATGTCATAAAATTAGACAACTTAAGCAAAATGGACAAATTACTCAAAACATATAATCTTTCAAAAAACAATATAGAAGAATCAAAAAATCTAAACAGATAGATTTAATCAAATGAGATTGAAACAGTTATAAAAAACTCCCAACAAACAAAAGTCCTGGGCCAGATGGCTTTACAGGAGAATTTTACCAAATATTCAAAGAAGAATTAAAACCTATCCTTCTCAAGCTATTTCAAAAAATTAAAAAGGAGGGAAGACTTCCAAGCTCCTTTTATGAGGCAAGCAAAATTCTGATTCCAAAGCCAGGCAAAGACAACACAAAGAAAGAAACTATAGGCCAATATCCCTGATGAATTTAGATGCTAAAATTCTCAACAAAATATTAGCAAACCAGATCTAGCAATACATGAAAAAAGTCATACACCATGATCTAGTGGGATTAATTCTGGGGAGGCAAGGCTGGTACAATATTTGTCAATCAATCAATGTGATTCATCACATAAACAAAAGAAAAATTACAAGTCACATGATAATATCAATAGATGCAGAAAAAGCATTTGATAAAATCCAGCACCCATTTATGATCAAAACTCTCAGCAAAGTGGGGATACAGGCATCATACCTTAACATGATAAAGGCCACCTATGACAAACCCAAAGCCAATGTCATAATCAATGGGCAAAAATGAAAAGAAATTCCCTTAAGATCAGGAACAAGGCAGGGATGCCCCCTTTCACCACTCTTATTCAACATAGTTCTGGAAGTCCTAGCCACAGCAATCAAACAAGACGAAATAAAAGGCATCCAAATTGGAAAAGAAGAAGTAAAACTATCATTGTTTGCTGATGATATGATACTGTACATAGAAAGCTAAAGTCTCAGTCCAAAAGCTATTGGACCTGATAAATGAATTCAGCAAGGTGGCAGGATATAAAATTAATATTAAAAAATTGGTGGCATTTTTATATACCAACAATGAACTGTCTAAAAGAGAAATTAAGGAAACAATCCTCTTCACTATTGCAACAACAAAAAAATAAAGTACCTAGGAGTAAATTGAATCAAGGAAGTTAAAAATTTGTACTCGGAAAATTATAAAACATTGATAAAAGAAATCAAGGATGATTCAAACAAGTAGAAGCATATACGATATACTTGGATAGGAAGAATAAACATCATTAAAATGTCCATATTACCCAAAGCAATCTATAAATTCAATGCAGTTCCAATTAAAATACCAATGACATACTTCAAAGACATAGAACAAATATACCAAAAATTTATATGGAACTAAAGAAAAACACGAATAGCCTCAGCAATCTTGAAAAAGAAGAATAAAGTGGGCATATCACACTTTTTGATATTAAGTTATACTACAAGGCCATCGTACTCCAAACAGCTTGGTACTGGCATAAGAACAGGCATATAGATCAATGGAACAGAACAGAGAACCCAGAAATAAACCCACATGTTTTTGGACATTGATATTTGAGAAAGGAGGTAGGAGCATACAATGGAGTAAAGACAGTCTCTTTAACAAATAGCGTTGGGAAAATTGGACTGTTACTTGTGAAAAAATAAAACTGGATCATCAACTTACACCATTCACAAAAGTAAACTCAATGGATAAAAGCTTTAAATATAAGTCATGAAACCATAAACATCTTGGAAGAAAACATAGGCAGTAAACTCTTCGATATCTCTCGTAGCAATATTTTTGCTGACTTATCTCCAAGGGCAAGTGAAATAAAGGACAGGATGAACAAATGGGACTATATGAAACTAAAAAGCTATTGCTCAGCAAAAGACACCATTAACAAAATAAAAAGACAACCCACACAATGGGAGAATATATTCACCAATACATCTGATAAGGGGTTAATAACTATAATTTATAAAGAACTTGTAAAACTCATCACCAGGAAGGTAAATAATCCGATCAAAATGGGCAAAAGAAATGAAATAGACACTTCTCCAAAGAAGATATACAGATGGCCAATAGGCACATGAAAAAATGCTCAACATCACTAATCATTAGAGAAATGCAAATTAAAACCACAATGAGATATCACCTCACACCAGTCAGAATGGCACTCATTAACAAAACAACACATAATAACTGTTGATGAGGGTGTGGAGAAAAGGAAACCCTCCTGCACTGCTGGTGGGAATGCCGACAGGTTCTGTCACTGTGGAAAACAGTATGGAGATTCCTCAAAAAATTAAAAATGGAACTGCCCTTTGGCCCAGCTTTCCAACTTTTAGGAATATATCCTATGAATATCAAATCACTGATTCAAAAGAAGATATGCACCCCCATGTTTATGGCAGCATTGTTTACAATAGCCAAGATCTGGAAACAGCCCAAGTGTCCTTCAGTTAATGAATGAATTAAAAAGCAGTGGTACATATACACAATGAAATACTGTGTGGCTGTGAAAAAGAAGAAAATCTTACCTTTTGTGACAACAGGGATGGACGTAGAAACTATCATGCTATGTGAAATAAGTCAGGTAGAGAAAGAAAGATATATGACCTCACTCATTTGAGGAATCCAATGAACAATGTGAACTGAGGAACGGAACAGAGGCAGAGGTGGGATCAAAGAGACCAGAGGGAAAGTGGAGGAGAAGATGGGATCAGAGAAAGGAATGAGATTAGTGAAATTATATATACATAACACAGTATTATAGAAAACAAGACAGCAAATCCTGGAGGGAAGGGGGGAAGGCATTGGAGGGAGGGGGCAAAGGGGGAGCTGATGGGAACACTGGCATGGAGGGAAATATATTTGGTAGGACACTTGAATGTATGTAAAGACAATAAATTAAAATAATAAAAAAATAAATTAAAAAACTGAGATACATGCAAAGGGCAAATGAAAACACAATGACTCAATACAAGCAATTTTAGAGGGAAGTTTATAGTGATAAATGTCTGCATTAAGAAGAAAATCTCAAATTAGAAATCTAACTTTACAACCCAAGAAACTAGAAAGAAGAGAACAAACTAAAACCAAAGTTAGCAGAAGGAAAAATATAATGAAAATTAGAGTAGAAGTAAATTAAATACGGAGTAGAAAACAATAATAAAGAATAAAGAATTTAAAAGTTAATTTTTTGGAGGGGAATAAAATGTACAAAATTTTTGTTAGACTAATGAATAAAGAAGGTATAAATAAATAAAAATATAAGTGGAATAGGATGCATTATAAATGATACCACAGAAATATAAGGAATCATAATAATTACTATGACACATTATATACCAAGGCTTCTGGTCAAGATGGGGACATAGGTAAATCTGGTATTGGCATCCTCCCACAACCACATCAAAATTACAAGTAAATTACAGAGTAACTGTCATTCAGAACAGCCTGAAATTTAGCTAAAGGAAGTTTTATAACTAAGGATATAAAGAAGTCACATCAGACTGGAAGGAGAGGCAGAGCATGTCACATAAAAATCTCAGCTCTGTCAGCTGCAGAGGTCCCCGCTGAGAAGCGAGGGGGTCCCAGTTCCACAGCCCAAGGTTCCAGTACCAGGAAGAGAAGTCATATAACTTCTGGATGTAAAACCCAGCAGGGATTGTGGCTGAATGAGACAGAGCGCTGCTAGAGTAACAGGCATTCCTCTTAAAGGGCTTGCACATGGACTTGGACTCACTATCTCAAAACTCCAGTGCTGGGGGAGCAGTTTGAAAGCACCAGGGACATATAGGGAGGAACTAAATTGTTTGGTATCAGAGCAAGGGCTGCAGGGGCAGCTTTCTCCCAGATAGAAATACTGGCAGAGAGTTCCCTTTCTGATCCCTTCCCTTACAGAGCATATCTGCATCTCCATCAACCTGGCTATCATTGTTTGCCCTGTTCTAGTGATTCCCTGAGACCCTGACAACCCAATTTGTGAGCCTGCCCGAGCTATTTCTAATGGCTTTTCCATACAAATTGCCTGTCTTAGCTCATGCCTCAGACTTTTTAAAAATCTCTCAAGCAAGCAGTATCTAGCCTCAGGGTAACCCATACTTCTTGCTGAGTGGCCCAAGGCCTGGCACTAGTGGTAGCCAACCTTGATTTGCAGCTTGGCTTTTCCTTGGCACCTCCAGTCTTAGCACAATAACAGTCATCAACAGGTCGCTTTGTAGCTTATGTTGGGTGGCCCTGGGCAAGGCCCAGATCTTGACTGAGCTTGGCTTGTACCACCTAGGAAGCTCCAGAGGCACACTGATGAACAGCTTTAGCCCACACTAAAGCTCTATCCACCCACCTTCACAAGCAACACTCACACAGGGCAGACTCAGTGGGCACCAGAGCCTTACCAAGGTAAGTCTTGCTTCTTGGGTGGGCCCCTGAATAGCTGAATCTCTACAGTGGTCACAGCCAGTCCTTGCAGTTTGTGGCCTGTGGGTAAATTCCTTCTATTGACATGCCAAGAGAAATCAAGGCTCAATTATAGTAGGAGAGTGTACACAGCTCACAGTGTGGGCATAGCTGGAGTGCCCAGCTTAGGTGATCAGCTTGTGCCACTGGACCCTACAGGACACCTACTACATAAGGGCACTATACCAAGTCCAGAAGACACAGCAGCCAATACATAGAACAAACACAGAGAGGCTGCCAAAATGAGGAGACAAAGCAACATGTTCCAAATAAAAGAACAGAACAAACCTCAGAAAAATAACTAAACAAAATTGAAATGATGACTCTATTAGATCCTATTAGAGTTCAAAACTCTGGTTATAAGAATACTCAGTGAGCTTAGGGGAGAGTAGATAAACAGTAAGACCTTCAACAAAGAGTTAGGAAGCATAAAAACAGAACTAGAAAACATAAAAAGGAACCAGTCAGAAATGAATACATTAACTGAAATGAAGAATACATTTCAGGGAATCAACAGTGAAGTAGGTGAAGCAAAAGATCAAATCAGAGGTTTGGACAATGAAGGAGCAAAAATCCCCCCCCTCCCAATCAGAACAGCAAAAAGAAAAAGAATCCAAAAAAAAATGAGGATAGTTTAAGGAGATTGGAACAACTTTTAGTGTACCGACATTCACATGTGGGGGTGCCAGAAGGAAAAGAGAGAGATAAAGAAAATGAAAACATATTAGAAAAAAAAAAAAAGGCAACAGAAAACTTCCCTAACCTGGTGAAGAAAATAGATATACAAGTCCAGGAAGCACAGAGAATCCCAAACAAGATAAACCCAAAGGGTTCCCAACCAGACACATCATAACTAAAATGCCAATGGTGTAAGACAAAGAGAATCTTAAAAGCAGCAAGAGAAAAGCAGTTAGTTCCCTAAAAGGTACCTTCCATAAAACTGTCAGCTGATTTCTTAACAGGAACTTTGTAGGTCAGAAGAGACTGGCCTTAAAAATACATAGTGATGAAAAGCAAGGACCTAAAACCAAATTTAATCTACCCACCAAAGCTTATCATTTACAATTGAAGGATGCATAAACAGCTTCTCAGACAAGAAAAAACTAAAGGCATTTATCACCACCAATATTACACGAAATTTTAAAGGATCTTTAATAATAAGAAGGAACAAAGATAAAATGTATAAATAATAAAATGGTAACAAAGACTTATCTATCAACAATTGAATTTGAAAAACAAAATAAATGAACAAGAAGAACAGAAACAGTCTGTCTCATAGATACAAAGAACAAACTGAGGATTGCCAAACTGGAAGAAGATTAGAGGTTCAATGAAACAGGTGAAGGGATGAAGAAGTAAAAATTGGTAGTTACAGAATAGTCATGGGGATGTAAACTACAGCATAGGGGATATAGTTAATAATATTATAATAACTATATATAGTGTCAGATGGGTTCAAGATTTATTGGGAGAATAATTTAGTAAGTTATATAATGTCTAATCACTGGATCATACATCTGTAACTAATATATCATATGGAAATAATTGAAAAATAAAAAAAGATTTAAAGTAAAAAAGGAGAAAAATTACATGCTGATAAATTGAATAACCTAGAAAAAATGGACAAATTCTTAGAAACACATGACCTACCAAGACTTAATTGTGAATAAATGTAAAATCTGAACATCAATAATGAGTGATGAGATTAAATCAGTAATCAAAAACTTTCCAACAAAGAAAAGCCCAGGGCTAGATGACTTCACTGCTCAATTCTACCAAATATTTAAAAAAGAATTAATGGCAATCCTTTTCAAATACTGAAAAAAATGGAAGAGAAGTGAACACTCCCAAACTAATTTTACAAAGACCTCATTACCCTGATACCAAACCTAGATGATGTTAGTACAAATTCCCATCTCAAGATCAAGCAAGGGGCCAGAAAGCCTCTATGACTTCCATAAAATAAATATCTTTTGCCATTGTGAGGCTATATCTTCTAGGGGAAAGATTCTGGTATGTGAATTGCTGAATTACAGGGCAAACTGAGTTTACAACCTTACGCTGTTTCCTAAGTTAAAGGAATGGAATTGACTGAGAAGGGGTAAAACCTTGAAAATCAAAATGGGGAAATATTGGCAGATTCCAATAAAACTAAGAAACTTGAATCTCTAAGTTCTTCCAATCCTTTCTACTGGTGGAAGTATGTTCCTATAGCTGAAGAGATTTATCTCTGCTTATATGAAGAAATGTAGAACCTCTCCTGTGCTGTTTGCCATATGGGGGACTGCTATAATCGTGTTCTGTCCTCACCTTTTTACATTGCTTCTAGTCCTATAACCAGGTTCAAATCCCAGAAATATCCAGTGAGTCAGGAACAAAGTAGGATTCATGGGAAGATATAGCATACACTAAAAATTGCATATTTTACATATGTCTATTAACAGAATTCTAGAATATATGTAAGGGAATGAATTGTAAATGTGTTGGACCAGATAGAATAGAAAGATTATAATGTTGGATTGGGCCACATTAATGATATTATGCTACTAAACAGTGATTCTGTATTCAATATGTTAGCTCAAATGGCTGGTAGTGACTGTAATAGTTTGCTTGATTACAAATGCAGACCCAAATCTCTGCCATAACTTCCTTTGTTTATTAAAGAAGATAGTATTATTCAAAGGCTCAGGGAGATTGTAATACTGCAATTGATGCAATTTTTTTCCTCACTGTTTCGGTTATTATTTACTTCCTTGTTACTCAAGGACTGTTTTTGGCTTTATATCCCCCCAAAGAATTGTAGTAGGAAAAAGAAATGGTAATTTACAGAAAGAGATGCCACCCCCAAGTGACCCATTAACCACTTTTTCCCTTAGTTACCCTGGGAAAACCAAAGTGATTCTAGGAGAAAATTTCCATAACAAACTGATTTCTGGCTGGCAATACCAAGCCTCTGCAGCTCCACTTGGTCACTATCCAAGCATAATTAGTGCTGTTAATGAACTGCCTTTACATGGCAGCATTTTGTATAACTCTGCACAGGGGAGAATTATGCAACAGATAGAAACTTTCTGAGTTGTTTCGACTCCCTAAGGATGCAGTTGTCTTATGTCCTGAGACAGAGGAGCAAATTTTTTCTTGTTCATTGCATTTTAGCATTAAAAACATACATGATATATTTTATAACCCTGATAGGGTTAACCTCTATTAATGGTAGTAGGCTTCCAGACAAGAATGGTAGGATTATAGGTTGAAGGTTTTATGCTGCACCTTGTTCACCATACTTTGACTTTAATTGTATTTATTATTTTTAGTTGCACCATAAAATATGATACAGAAAGTGACACAAAAATTTATATCAACTTGTATGAAGTAATAATCACTCAAGTCATTGTATAGGACTATGTAAGCTATCCTATCCCAGAAATCTTCTCTGTCATTTGTTCAAATCACAACTACTTTTGTCTTAAAAAGTAATCATGATTCTGTTAATGGCAAAAAGTTCCTTAAAAACAAAACTTCCTTGCCCTGGCCAGTTGGCTCAGTGGTAGAGTGTTGGCCTAGCGTGCGGAGACCCCGGGTTCGATTCCCGGCCAGGGCACACAGGAGAAGCGCCCATTTGCTTCTCCACCCCTCCGCCGCCGCACTCTCCTCTCTGTCTCTCTCTTCCCCTCCCGCAGGCAAGGCTCCATTGGAGCAAAGATGGCCCGGGCGCTGGGGATGGCTCTGTGGCCTCTGCCTCAAGCGCTAGAGTGGCTCTGGTTGCAACATGGCGACGCCCAGGATGGGCAGAGCATCGCCCCCTGGTGGGCAGAGTGTCGCCCCTGGTGGGCGTGCCAGGTGGATCCCGGTCCGGCGCATGCGGGAGTCTGACTGTCTCTTCCTGTTTCCAGCTTCAGAAAAATGAAAAAAAAACAAAAAACAAAAAACAAACAAACAAACAAAAAAAACAAAATTTCCTTGCATATTTTTATAGCTTTATCTTCCAAATGTGTATCCCAACACACTATAGTTTGTCTTGGCCATTTTGTTTTCATTTGACATAAAATTTTTTCTCCTTTAAGGAAAAGTAAACATTTTTTACTTTTCCTTATAATTTATTTTTTGAAAATATTGGGTATTTTGACATTTGAATTCTCATACTCTGAATTTTGCTGACTGCAGACTCAGTGTAGTTCGACATTTCCACTGACCTTTGTATTTTATTCATCTTTCAGCTGCAACCAGAGGTTTGACCAAACACATGTTTGATCCCATTTTTGCTAAGATAATAGATGATCAGGAGGCATAATTGTGACTTTCCCCTTTATTATTTGAATGCTCCATATATGTATGTATGTATGTGTATATATACAGTAGATATAGTGAGAAAGAGAGAAAGATTTCATCAATAATGCCCATAGCAATTCTATCTAACCCAGTAGGCTTCTTTCTGCCTTCTTCTTTTACTTTTACATAGTTTTTTTACATCTCTTTATTCTTCCAGTGAGACACTTGGGTCCTAACAACACAAATATTCATTTGCTTAATCTTAAAGTAAACACACATTTGTCTTCAATTTTAATTGTTTCAAAAAAGTTAATTGAATTAGTTCTTATTTTCCCCCTTCAGTTCAGTTCTGCCATTTATTTGAAGTACACTTGGGGTCATTTGTTTCTATTAGCACTCAGTTTTAGGGTCTTTTAATAGTTTATCTTTTTTGGATTAATTTTGATTTTTGAATTTGTAAAAGATTAGTAAGTCAAAATTCAAAATTATGCATTCTTAGAGATGTCCAGTTCTGCCAAATCCCTTCCAACATATTCCCTTCCACTCTCAGAGATAACATAAGTTATCATATTCTAACATGCTTGTCACATTTTGAAACAAATCAATATGGTTGGCTATTTCTCCTTATTTCTTATACAAAATTTGAGTACTATGCATATGCTTTTGCAGTTCACATTTTTTTTACTTGTAAAATCATTCCCTATTGGTTCATAGAACTTTTGATTTTCATGCCTGCATAGTACTCTGTTGTATGTTTCCTAGTTTATTAAACTTTTATCTCCAATATTTGGACATTTATATAGTGTCTAATATTTTGCAATCACAACAACACTGCATATTTATTTTTGTATCTTTGGTGGTGTGTCTCTAGGGTAAAGTCTTAACAGTGGGACTGTTGAGTTAAAGATTGATGAATGCAGTTTTGTTAGATATTGCCAAATTTTTCCTCATGGGAGTTGTACTCTCTCATTCCCTCATGAACCCTACTGTTTCTCCACAGCCTTGACAAGAGTTTTAGTGTTTTTGCCAATCTGATGTATGAGAAATGGTATCCCATTGTGGTTTTAGTTTTATTATCTTATTATTGATGAAGTTTTTATATGTTTAAGGGATATTTTTTATGTTTTCAGAGTGTTCATATCTTTCATCATTTTAAAAATTGAGGTTAAATGTACATAATGTAAAATTTATCATTTTAAAGCAAACAGTCAGTGTCATTTAGTACATTCACAATGTTGCACAATCACACTCTCTCTAATTCTAAAACATTTTTATTACCCCCAAAGGAAACTACATACCATTAAGCAGTTACTCCCCATTTTGCTTTTCTCCCAGTAAAATGGGGAGTAAATCTTGGCCATTTACAAAAGATGTTTATGTTTTTGTTTCCATGTTTGATCTTTTTGTCTTTAAATCTTTTTCTTTATTTATTACTTTAGAGAGAGAGAAGGGGGAAAGAGAGAGAGAGAGAATGAGAGAAAGACAAAAACATAGATTTGTTACTGTTATGAGCGCTGACTGGGAATCAAACCACCAATGTTCGAGCTTTGAGATGATGCTCTAACCAACTGAGTTATTTGGTCAGGGCATTTTCTTTCTACTTTTCTCTCCTCTCCTCTCCTCTCCTCTCCTCTCCTCTCCTCTCCTCTCCTCTCCTCTCCTCTCCTCTCCTCTCCTCTCCTCTCCTCTCCTCTCCTCTCCTCTCCTCTCCTCTCCTCTCCTCTCCTCTCCTCTCCTCTCCTCTCCTCTCCTCTTTCTTTCTTTCTTTCTTTCTTTCTTTCTTTCTTTCCTCTATGTATATTCTGGTTTCTAGCACCTTTTCAGATATGTAATTAGTAAATATTTTTCTATTGTCTAGGTTATTTTTAATTTACTTGAGCCTGACCAAGTGGTGGTGCAGTGGATAAAGCGTTGGAACCTTGAGGTCTCTGGCTTGAGTGCAGGCTCATCTGGCTTGAGTGCTGGTTCGCCAGCTTGATTGCGGGGTTGCTGGTTTGAGCGTGGCATCATAGACATGACTTTATGGTCTCTGGCTCAAGCCCAAAGGTCGCTGGTGTGAAGACTAAGGTTGCTGCCTTGAGCCCAAGGTCACTGGCTTGAGCAAGGGGTCACTTGCTCTGCTGTAGCCCCCTGGTCAAGGCACATATAAGAAAGCAACCAATAAACAACTAAGGTACCACAACGAAGAACTGATGCTTCACATCTCTTTCCTTTCCTGCTTGTCTGTTCCTAACTGTCCTTCTTTCTGACTCCCTCTCTCTGTCTCTGTCAAAAATAAAATTTACCTGATAATGTCTTTTGTTACACAAAAGTTTAACTGGACTTTTTATGAAGTCCAGTTTACTTTTTCTTTTGTTGTTTGTGCTTTTGATGTTATATCTTAGAACTAACTCATTGCCTGTACAGGGCCATAATTTATTCCTATATTTTCTTCTCAGAACTTTGTGGTTTTAGCTCTTATTCTGAAGTAATTGATGCAACTTAAATTTCTTATATGGTATGAGGTAGGGGTTCAACTTCATTATTTTGTATATGGATATCCAGTTCTTCCAGTACTTTTTATTTCAGTTATTGTACTTTTTAGCTTCAGTTTGGTTTTTTAACAAATAATTTCTACATCATTACTCATATTTTTTTAAAAAATGTTATTGATTGATTGATTTTAGAGAGAGAGGAAGGGAGTGTGAGAAAGGAACATCAATTTGTTGTTCTACTTATTATACATTTTTTGGTTGATTCTTGTAAGTGCCCTGACCAGGGACTGAACCTACAACCTTGGTATATATGGGGAAGACACTCCAACCAACTGAGCCACCCAGCTAGGGTTTTACTGATATTCTTAATTTGTTCTCCATTGTTCTATTGATTTTATTTAGCTCTTTGAGTTTATTATAACAGTTTATTTGAAGTTTTTGTTTAGTAAATTTAAGTTTGTGCTTTCTCAAGAATAGTTTCTGTTTATTTCTTTTATGCATAGGCTATATTTTCTTAGTGGCATGCTTCTTAATTTTTTAAAAAAACACAGACATTTTAGACATTATAATGTTGCAGTTCTGGAAATCAGAATCTTCTCTACCTCAAGGTTTATTTTTATTAATTATTGTGGGATCTAGCTAGGTTTTCTTTTGTTGTTGTTGTTTAGTGTATCTTAAACTATTTTTGTAGTTTTTGTACTCTTTGTTATATTTAGTATCTGAAATCTCTATCCCTTAGCATATGTTTAGCTGGTGACTTGAAAGAGATTTTCCTAAACACCAAGAGCCAAAAAGAATATATATATATATATATGTATGGAGAGAGAAAGGAAAACTAAATTAAAAAAAAACAAAACTAAAACTCTCCTTTAGACTTTGCTGCTTGGTTATGGGATCAGGCACACTTTTAATACCTAAGTCTTAATAACTTTGCATTAACCTTTAGTTGCTGCTGGAATGAGTCTATAAATCAGCTAAATGTGAAAGTTTAGAGTCTTCTCAGGCATTTTCTGAGCATATGTCCTGTTCTGGGCATGCACATGACTTTCTCAATTCTCCACTATACATGAGCAGCATTTTTTTAAAAAAATAACAAAATATTTTACTCTTAAGAAACTTTGTATAAGAGCATTATATACAGACCAATGAAACAGAATAGAAAGCCTAGAAATAAAACCACATATATATGGACAAATTATTTTTGACAAAGGAGCCAGAAACACACAATGGAGAAAATAAATCTTCTTCAATAAATGGTGCTAGGAAAATTGGAAAGCCACATGCCAAAGAATGAAACTTAATTACAGTATGTCTGCCTGCCAAAAATTAATTCAAAATGGAAAACAGTATGGAGATACCTCAAAAAATTAAAAATCGAACTGCCTTTTGACCCAGCTATCCCACTTTTAGGAATATACCCTAAGAACACCAGAGCACTGTTACAAAAGGAGAAATGCACCCCCATGTTTATGGCAGCATTGTTCACAATAGCAAAGATCTAGAAACAGCACAAGTGTCTGTCAGTGGACGAGTGGATTAAGAAGCTTTGGTACATATATACTATGGAATACTACTCAGCCATAAGAAATGTTGACATGGATCATTTACATGGATGGACCTTGATAACATTATACTGAGTGAAATAAGTAAATCAGAAAAAACTAAGAACTGTATGATTCCATACATAGATGGGACATAAAAATGAGACTCAGAGACATGGACAAGAGTGTGATGGTTATTGGGGGGGGAGGGGAGAAAAGAGAGGAAGGGGGTGGGGGAAGGGGAGAGGCACAAAGAAAACCAGATAGACGGTGACAGAAGACAATTTGACTTTGGGTGAGGGGTATGCAACATAATCAAATGTCAAAATAATCTGGAGATGTTTTCTCTGAACATATGTACCCTGATTTATCAATGTCACCCCATTAAAATTAATAAAATAAATAAAAATTAAAAATAAAAAAATTAATTCAAAATGGATCAAAGACCTAAATATAATATCTGAAACATTAAATTACATAGAAGAAAACACAGGTATTAAACTCATGGACCTTGGCCATAGAGAACAATTTACAAATTTGACCCCAAAGACAAGGGAAGTAATGGAAAAAAATAAATGAATGAAACTATATCAAATTAAAAAGCTTCCGCATAGTAAAACAAACCGATAACAAAACAAACAGACATCCAACTTAAATGGGAGATGATATTTGTAAACAACAGATCTGATAAGGGGTTAATATCCAAAATATAAAAAGAATTTATAAAGCTCAACAACAAACAAACAAACAATCCAATTAAAAAAATAGGGAGAGGATCTGAACAGACAATTCTCCCAAGAGGACATACAAATGGCCAACAGATATTTGAAAAGATGCTCATCTTTACTAGCTATTTGAGAAATGCAAATCAAAACAAAAATGAAATACCACCTCACACCTGCTAGATTGGCTATTAGCAACAAGAGAGGTAATAACAAGTATTGGAGAGGCTGTGGAGCAAAAGGAAGCTTCATTCACTGCTGGTGGGAATGCAAATTAGTAAAACCATTATGGAAGAAAGTATGATGGTTCCTCAAAAAATTAAGAATAGAATTACCATAGGACCCAGCAATCCTTCTACTGGGTATCTACTCTGTGGGTGGAGCGCAGAGCGCATTCCTAGCAGTTGTGGCTGATGCAATGCTGTGAGAATACTCCAGCTCCCAGAAGCCTCCTGGGCATACCCAGGAAGGAAGCTTGCCCGCTATAAGGAAGTGACTTAGAGCCAACCACTCAGCTCCCTGATCTTTTCAGCCATTGGCTATGAAGGACATGACATGCTGTAACACCCTATAGGCTGAACCCATGTATATAAGCTAGTTTACTTCCTGAATAAAGTGGATCTGCATCACTGAACCTGGTCCCCAGAGTCGAGTCTTTGTGTCTCCAACGTCCTCACCCCCGGGGAGGACTTGTCTACACTACTCCAAAAAACTTGAAAACATTGATATGTAAAGACACATGCATCCCCAAGTTCATCACAGCATTATTCACAGTGGCCAAGACATGGAAACAACCTAAATGTTTCTTTATAGAGGATTGGATAAAGAAGAAGTGGTACATATATACAATGGAATACTACTCAGCCATAAGAAATGATGATATAGTGACATTTATGACAACATGAATTGATCTTGAGAACATTATACTGAGTGAAATAAGTAAATCAGGAAAAGCTAAGAACTGGATGATTTCACACATAAGTGGGATATAAAACAGACTCATGGACATAGATAAAGATAAAGTGTTTATCAAGGGCAGGGGCATGTGAGGAGGGGAATGGGGAGGGCATAAGGAAAGAGTGTAAAGAGGAACAAATATAAGGTGATGGAAAATGGACTTTGGGTGACGGGTATACAAAATAATCAACTGTTCAAATGCTATAGAAATGTCTATCTGAAACCTGTGTACTCTTATTGATTAATGTCACCATGTTAAAGTTAATTTTTTAAATAAAAAAAATAGGAGCATTACAGATCAGGACCTGGCCATGTAGCTCAGTTGGTTAGAGCAGCCTCTGTCTTGATATGACACGGTTGCAGGTTTTCTTCCCAGTCAGGACACATACAGGAATCAACCAATAATTTCATTTATATGTGGAATCTAATAAACAAAATAAACTAACAAACAAAACAGAAACAGCCACAGGTACTGAGAACAGATTGGCAACTGTCAAAGGACAAGGGGGTTGCGAGCTGGGTGAAAAAGGTGAAAGGATTAAGCAATGGGAAAAAAAAGCTCATATATACAGATAACAGTATGGTGATTTTTTTTTTTTTTTACAGAGACAGAGAGAGATATACAAGAACGGAGAGATGAGAAGCATCAATCATTAGTTTTTTGTTGCACAATGCACCACCTTACTTGTTCATTGATTGCTTTCTCATATGTGCCTTGACTGTAGGCCTTCAGCAGACCGAGTAATCTTTTTGCTCGAGCCAGCGACCTTGGGTCCAAGCTGGTGAACTTTGCTCAAATCAGATGAGCTCGTGCTCAAGCTGGTGACCTTGAGGTTGGAACCTGGTCCTTCCGCATCCCAGTCCGATGCTCTATCCACTGCGCAACCACCTGGTCAGGCAACAGTATGGTGATTAAAAGAGAGACGGATGGTAAGGAGAGCTGGACGAGGGTTTAGGGGACATAAATGATGACTGAAGGAGACTTGACTTGGGGTCATTAACACACAGTGTAATGTACAGATGATGTATTATAGAACGGTATACCTGAAACTTATATAATTATAAACCAATGTCACCCCAATAAATCAATAAATGCATAGATAAGTGGAACAGCAGATCAATGTTTCTTTTTCTGTCTCCCTCTTTCTGCCTTTAAATCATAAATAAAAATTTTAAAAAAGCATTACAGACCAAAATTTTTATTAAAATATATTAATTTCATGTCCAATTATGCATCAAGCACTTAATGGGCACAGCAGCAGGCTGTACATGCAAAGCAAAATGGACAAACATTTAGATTCCATCTCTACCAAATGATTTGATTTAAATAAAAAATGAGGAAGGAGAGTCAACACATTAAACTGCCCAGAAACTAAACTGGCAGAGATGTTAACAAACTGGAAAGCACTCATCCCTAGAAAGGTACTTCTCATTGTCCTAAAAGTATTAAAAACCTGAACATAAATATTGGGCCTGGCTTATAATTTTCCCAAGAAAAGAATTGTAGACTAACATAAGTACCAATTTTTCATGAAAAATGATCAAGAATTTATTTGATATGCCTTACATCATAAACTGAAATAAACTTGGAAAACTACCATTATACAGGAGTTTTATATCACAAATTGAAATCAGCGTATTTGTGAAGCCTTGCCATCCTAATTCCCTCAGATGTCTTTTCTACAATGATTTCAGTTATAGCATTGCCTACAATCCTTTGGGTGGGGACCCTGTGAGCCTGATGCATCACCCAACTTCATGGTGGAAAAAATGACAGCAAAAAAGTCTAAGTGAGAACTTTGAATAACTTCATTTCCCATAAGAACTCTCCCTGGTTTTTCCTCACAGACTTTAAGAATGCATAGTTTGCTTCAGTTGTAACTCTTTGTCCCAGATGCTGTGTTATTCATTTGCCTTACAGTGTTTTTGAGGTGCCTGCCCTTTTCCCACCTTGATTGAGTTTTGATTTAGGTGAAACAAAGATAAAAGCCTTGCATCAGTTCTTCAGGTTGCTCTCAGACCATGTAGAACAAACAAACACAACTTTTTTTTTTAATAAATAAATTTTTATTTTAATGGGGTGACATCAATAAATCAGGGTACATATAGTACATATATTCAAAGAAAACATGTCCAGGTCATCTTGTCATTCAATTCTGTTGCATACATTTAACCCAAAGTCAGATTGTCCTCCGTCACCCTCCATCTAGCCCTCTTTGTGCCCCTCCCCCTCCCCTCCCTCTCACCCTCCTTCCCTCCCCCTACCCCCCCCCCCCGTAACCACCACACTCTTGTCCATGTCTCTTAGTCTCGTTTTTATGTCCCACCAATGTATGGTAAGTGATCCGATGTCATCATCTCTTATGGCTGAATAGTATACCATGGTGTATATGTGCCACATCTTCTTTATCCAGTCCTTCATTTATTTATTTTTTTTAGCGATTAAAGCCTTTAAGCAAACTCTTGGCCAATACAGTAACAATCCATAAAAGAGTAGTGTCCTTAACAAGTTCACCAAGTCCAAGTTGGCGCCAACACCATGCCAAATCCATGAAAAATGCAACCCAACCCCAGTTCAGTCTGTTAGGAGCTGTCACAAGGAGCAGGAGTCCAGGAAAAGTCCACATCCAGGAAAAGTCCTCATGGCACTGGAATTGTTGTCACAATTCTATACTTTGCAGCTCACGTCCAAGTCTCAATGACTGCTGCTTCTAGCTGGTAATGATTCAGGTAGACACAAACACAACTCTTTGAGAATAAGGTTTATTTTGCTTCTTCTGGAGTCACCGATTAGAAACCGATGCTGATGTAGACAGGGTCTAAGGCAATGGCAAAAAAAAAAAATCTACAAAGTTTTTCTACCATTTTTAAGTTTCTCTTTTCTTTACTCATCATACATTTGGTTGCTATAAGCCTTTGATTATTTTCCAGGATTCTGACAAAGTTGATGCTGATAGCTTCTGCCTGACTTGTCAATGTTTTTGTAGAATAATGAGCCCCTGGTGCTATTTAATCTGCTGTTTGCACTGACATCAACCTTCAATCCCTGCTCATTTTTATTTACCAGATGTTTGGCCTTAATTTTTCAATTTTTTTAGATTTTATTTATTCTTTTTTAGAGAGAAAGGAGAGGGAGAGAGAGAGAGAGAGAGAGAGAGAGAAAAGGGGGATGAGCAAGAAGTATTTCCATATTTCCCTATCAATCCCATGTATAAGACACACCTTAATTTTGGGGCCTGAAATTTGAAAAAAATGTATAAATAAAGTTATTGAACTCAGTTTTGTTCATATAACTCCTCATCAATGTCAAAACTCCCATCCAGTAACTTATCCTCATCTATGTCTGATGATGAATCACAGTCTTCAACGAGTGCAAAAACAAGTGCGAAAAAGTGGGAAATGCAAGTAAAATGAATCTACAACCACTGTATACGATGCATTCAGTTTTTAGACCCCAAGTTTTTTCTAAAAAAGTATGCCTTATACATGGGAAAATATGGTAACTCCTGTATATACCTTGACCAGGCAAACCCAGGGTTTTGAACCAGTAACCTCAGTGTTTAAGGCCAAGGCTTTATACCACCACAGGTCAGACTTTTCATCTTTCAATTTTAAAAGTGTTTTATGTATTAGTGATATCTGTGATATACATTGTAGATATTTGCCTAAATCTGTCTTTTGAATTTATATCTATTTAAAAAAATATTTTAGGTTGTAAAAGTGTTTTATTGCTTGTTTTTACTTTAATTAATCATTTAAAAGTATCACATCTGGATTTAGTGTCAAAGAAAGATTTCCTTTATACTCTTGGAACATCCACCTTTATTTATTTATTTATTTATTTATTTATTTATTTAGCGAGAGGGACAAACAGGAAGGGAGAGAAATGAGAAGCATCAATTCTTTTTTGTGGCACTTTAGTTGTTCATTGTTCATTGATTGCTTTCTTATGTACCTTGACTGGGGAGCTCTAGCCAAATTAGTGATCCCTTGCTCAAGCCAGCAACCTTTGGACTCAAGCTTGCAACCATAGGTTCATGTCTCTGATCCCATGGTCAAGCCAGTGACCTTGTGCTCAACCTGGTAAACCCACACTCGAGCCAGATAAGCCAGATGAGCCCTGACCCAGTGCTCAAGCTGGCGACCTTGGGTTCCAAATCTGGCTCCTCTGCGTCCCAGGCCAATGCTCTATTCACTGTACCACTGCCTGATCGGGGCATCCACCTGTATTTCCTACTGTGTATCTTCATGTTCACATTTGGATTTTAGCTTTTTTGTAGTTTATTCTTATTCATGGTATGAAATATGGATTGTAATTCACTAATATTTTCTTAGAATTTTTGTTTCAATCTTGTGGGTAATATTGGTTTATAATTTTGTTTTTATACTAGTTTTGTTATTTAATTTGGGTACAATGCTTGCACTTGTTTCCTAAAAAGAATTTAAATTTTTCATTTTTAATTCTTTGCAACATTTATTTTTATTGAAATAATTTGATTCCTAAAGGTTTGCTAGATTTTATTGTGAACCAATTAAAGATGGTATGTGTGTTTGTTATTATTCCCTGATAAATTTTTGTATATTTTCTATAGAAATTGCCCTTCTAAGTGTTATATTTCTACTGGAATGAGTAGTGATAAAATGTATTTTCTTATAAAATTATTCATTTCATATAGCTTTTGAATTTATTTGTACAGATGTATACATTGTTTTAAATGACTTTTTATTTGCTGATTATCAATAATTATATACTCTTCCATTTATTATTTGTTTTTGTTCTTTATCTTTTTTTTATCCCTAATGAAACTATAATTGCCCACTTTTTAAAAAATAAAACTTTGGTATACTGATTTAATCTTTTTAAAAATTTATTAAAATCTATTGTTATCTTGCTTTTTTCCCTTGTAGTTTTTTTATTTACCTTTTTGGTTTTATTTTAAAATGTTCAAATAGGCATTTTAATCTATTTCTTTAATTTTTTAATTAATAAATAATGTAAGGTTATAGGTTTTCCTTTGATCACTACTTTAACTATATCTCAGATATATTGATACATACTGCTCTATTATCACTATTTGGAAAATTTATATTTTTTCTCTGTATCTCCACTTTCATTCAAGTGTTGAAAGCAGGCTTCTAAATTTTAAGATTGATGGGCCCTTTGTTTCTCAAATTTATTTTCAACTGACAGTTTTATTACAATATTTTCAGAAAATACTTTTTGTAAAACTTCTATGTGACAGTGATGTTTTCTTTGAGAATTAATAAATGGTCAAATTTTGTTAATGTTCCATGTGTTAATGTTCCAAGGTATATTTTGTATAGTAGATACACAAAAGATGAAGAGAAACAAATCCAAGCAAAATAATACAAAGATCATCAAGTCACAAAGGAAAACAGCAGGAGAGGAAGAAGGGAATGAAACTACAAAGCAGTCAGAACACGTTGAATAAAATGGCAATAATTAGTTCTCACCTATCCAATACGAAAGAATTAAATTATCCAATCAAAAGACACAGAGTGACTGATGGATTAAAAAAACCATTAGACTGTTTTATTTTTTGTCTTAAGCATCTTTTACCCCTCTTCAAATTTACTGTGTAAACTTGAGCATGTCATTCAGAATCTCTGGTCCTGTTTTTCAGATGGGTTTACTGTATCACAAGTTTTCCAAAACATTCCCACAACTCAGTACAATTTTCACCTTTATGTGAAAGAAATGTCCCCAAGTAAGTTTCTCTGGGGTTTCAGGAAGGAGGGAAAGCAGTGGGTAAGAAGACTGGCTTTAGGTAAGTACAGGGAATAATATCCTCAAATAGAAAAGAATAGATTAGCTCAGGAGATTTAGGAGAAAAACTTGACGCTATAACACTAAGTTGTATAATACAACAAGGGCTGTATTGCTAATATTATTCATATTACTCATCTAAATTTATACTGGCTTCATGGTATACTTCCATTTTCCTTGATGACACACCCACACACACACACAGAATTGAACATGTTGAATGAATTCATACTAATAGAAGCATCTCATTGTCAATAAAATGCAACAATTTGATTAGTTCTGCTAATATATTTTATTTTCATCATTCCATATACCTCCTTCATAACTAGAAGAAACCACAGAAATTCGCAGGGCAAATTAGAGAACAGATATTTCTTTTACTTGCATATTCTCTTGTAGCATAAAATTTCCAAGAGAAAAAAATCTACACAAATTATCCTCCTTAGGAAGCTACTTGGGTAATTAAGAGCCATTTGCAAAAGTGACCAAAAGGAGGTGAAGAGATCTGTCAATAGCTAGCTTGAAGTTTGAGTATTGAGACTAATTTTTACAGTTTCAAAAAAACATTCTCAAAATAATCTTCCTGAGTTAAGGGCTATTGTCACAATTTCTTGGCTCTCTTAGATAGTTTTGTTATCTCAGTGAGTTCAAAGATGAATTTTTTTTAATTTTTTAAATTTTTTTTATTTCTGAAGCTGGAAATGGGGAGGCAGTCAGACAGACTCCCGCATGCGCCCGACCGGGATCCACCCGGCATGCCCACCAGGGGGCGATGTTCTGCCCCTCTGGGGTGTCGCTCTGTTGCATCCAGAGCCATTCTAGCGCCTAGGCAGAGGCCACAGAGCCATCCCCAGCGCCTGGGCCATCTTTGCTCCAATGGAGCCTTGGCTGCGGGAGGGGAAGAGAGAGACAGAGAGGAAGGAGAGGGGGAGGGGTGGAGAAGCAGATGGGCGCTTCTCCTGTGTGCCCTGGCCAGGAATCGAACCCGGGAATCCTGCACGCCAGGCCGACGCTCTACCGCTGAGCCTACCGGCCAGGGCCGAATTTTTAAGAATCATAGTAAAACAATTAATAAGATAAAGTAAAATTAAAATCCAGAAGGGTTTTTAGAATATTAAGCAAAAGATAATAATGCTTCAGAGTTTATAAAAAGTGGATAGCTTATAACATTGTTGACCAATTTTGGAAAAATATAGGAGAAATACCTTGGTCAATAATAAAGTCTCACTCACTTCTTATCATTTATTGTTTTATTGGCCATTTTTAATTGCCATGCAGAAGTTAAAACAGAACCAAGTTGTCACAATAAATTTTCCTTCAACCAGTCATAAAAATACATCCAAGTGATCTTTTAGTTATGCTCCTTGACAATTAGACTTTCCAGGTTTACCTGAAAAATGTCAATTGTTTTCTTTGTCCTAAACATCTTAACTGAAGAACAGGCACATTAAATAAGCTGAGATCTGAGTAGGGTACCTTCCTTTAGATAATAAATATCTTAAGATAGTTTAGAATTGTAGTTACTTTTAAAGAATGAATTAAGAGATGCTTTAAGGAAGACTACAAAGACAACAGAAATTTGCTGTTGGGGAAAATGGAACACAGGCAAATTTTACACAATGCACAGTATTACAGTCTATTTTAAAAATAACATTATCCAAAACACATTGACAATCAAATAGTAAAAATTTTTTTTTAAGAGTTGAAGCATAGTGTTGTCTTTCTATTTGTCCAACTTAAAGTATGATATAATTAGGATGAAAATTGTTTCTTCCTTGATTTAATGTCTGATGGTTTGTATAAACTCATAATTTATCCATTGGATTCACAAAATTTCCATAAGAAATATTAATTGATTTCCAGTGACACTTTTTATCACTATGAACATAGTGATAAAAGAAATCATATGTATGTACATGTATATATTTATACACGCAATGAAAATTGAACATAGTCATTGATGGTAACTACAATTTAGATTTGTAGGTTAAATTGAAATACATAACACTATTATTTATAGCTAACAAAAATTGTTGCAATGCTATTTGAAAATGAAATTCTGGCCCTGGCCAGTTTGCTTAATGGATAAAGCATTGGACCAGCATACAGACATCCCAGGTTGAATCTCCAATTAGGGCACACATGAGAAGCAACCATTTGCTTCGCTTCTCCTTCCTCTCCTCTTTCTCTCTCTCTTCCCCTCTCCAAGCCAGTAGCTTGATTAGTCCAAGTGATGGCCTCAGGTGCTGAGGATAGCTTGGTTCATTTGAGCACTGGTCTTGGATGGGGTTTGCTGTGTGAATCCTACTCAGGGCGCATGCGGGAGTGTGTCTCATTATCTCCCTTCCTCTCACTTAAAGTGAAAATAAAATTATTTGATTTAATACCTCTTTTTCTCTGTAGACGTCTCAGTTTTTCAAAAGCATAATAAAATTGTACATATTCTATAGTGTTTATAGTGATCATGAGAGTCCTTTTGGTACATGATATTCATCTTGTGCTCTTATCAATGAAATCTGTCACATTATCTCCCTAAAACTTACAACTTGTCTACTCAGTCTTCTCATTGCCATTTTCATGTCTTTGTTCCTTAAAGTATAGATGGCAGGGTTTAAGACAGGAGTGACAACAAAGTCCACAATGGAAAAAAATGTATCCAATGACTTGGTAGGGAAAGGCCACACATAGAGAAACATGCATGGCGTGAAAAACAAAACCACTACAGTGATGTGAGCTGACAAAGTGAAGAATGCTTTGGACAAATCCTTTGAAGAATGTTTTCTGACAGTCACCAGAATAAAGATGTATGATATAATTAAGACAAAGAAGGTTCCCATAGATATGAAACCACTGTTAGCAGTGACCACAAATTCTAGTTTGTAAGTGTCCATGCACGCAAGTTTAATAACCCTAGGAAAGTCACAATAAAAGCTCCCCACATTATTAGGGCCACAGAAAGGTAAATTTATGACAAAAACAAACTGAAACACTGCATGAATCACTCCAATAATCCAAGCAGCTACTATCAAAAACACACATATTTTGGGTCTCATAATAGTTAGATAGTGAAGAGGTTTGCAAATTGCAGTATACCTGTCATATGCCATGGCTATGAGCAGCACCATCTCCACTCCTCCCATGACATGAATAAAGAATATTTGTATCATACAACTATGGAAGGAAATGATTTTACAACCACTGAAAAGATCAGATATCATCCTAGGAACTGTGGTAGATGAAAGGCCCAGGTCAATGACTGATAGGTTGGCCAGCAGAATATACATGGGGGAATGTAAGTGAGAATCAAAAATCACTGTGAACACAATGAAGAGGTTTCCCAAGATAATTCCTACATAGAATAAAAAGAAGAAAAGAAAAAGAAAAAACTGCATTCCCAAGGATTGTGCAAGTCCCAGTAACACAAATTCAGTTACTACCGAGCCATTTACTCGGTCCATTGAATCATAAAGAAGGGAAGACTGAAGTGACCTGAAAGGAAAGAAAAGAAGAATCAATTTTCAGGTACTGAAAATAATGCATTAAATGTTGATAATTTAAAATTCATTAGCAAGGAAATCCAAGATGGTAATGGAGTAAGTAGATGTTAAACCCACTTCCTTCCAGGACCAAACTGAAATTACAACTAAAATATGGAGCAATCACCCTGAATAATCAACTGAATACTGGCTTTGAAGAGCAGTCTTATAACCAAAGATTTGTAGAAGAAGCCACATTGAGACTGGTAGGAAGGACAGGAATGTGAAAAGTCTGGTGCCTCTTCCAAGGGCAGCAGCTGAGATTCCAGAGGGATGTCTCAGGTACAAAGATTCCCCCAGAAAAACATCATGTCTCAACAACAAGCTGGGATTCTCAGCCCAGAGCACCAGAGCCAGGGACAGGCACCCACATATCCAGCTGGGAAAATCAGTGTGGATTTTTTCCACCAGGGAGAGACAGAGTCTGCTAGAGACACAGGTGCTTTATTAAATGGCCAGTGCAAACACATCATTTTATAGCCACTCACCCTGGGTCCTGGAGAAGGGAGGAGAGAGCAGACTAGTTGAGTGATGAGAGACCGAGGTTTGTGGCTCTGGGATGAGAGCTGAAAGGACAGCCACAAGGATCCCTGTGCCAAGGCTCTGTCCTGCACTGCAGACATCATCTTTCTTGGGTGAAGCACTCCCCACCTTTCGGCATCAGCATAGGAGAATGCAATAGCCACACCCTTTGGGTCTTTGTCAGCCCACCCTGTGTAGCTTATACCTTGCTGAGAAGTAAGCTACCTGGAACAAATATAGAGTTCTGGGCAGACTCAGGGGGTATCTTTGACTGAGTTATGTGGCTTTGATGTGGGGGACATTCCCTTCACTTTCCCATGAATCTGACTGGGGGGGTTCTCTAGCCCCACCAAAAACTACTAGAACTGATACATAAGTTTAGTTAAGTATCAGGATACAAAATAAATATCCAGAGTCAGTTGCGTTCTTATACACCAATAATCAGAAAGGGAAATTAAGAAAACAATACTATTCACAATTGCTTCCAAAAAGATATAATACATAGCAATAAGTTTAACCAAGGATTTAAAAGACCTGTACTCAGGAAATTATAAAACACTGAAGAAAGAAATTGAAGAAGATACAAGTAAGTGAAAGCATAGACCATGTTTATGAATAGAAAGAATTAGCATCATTAAAATGTCCATACTACTCGAAGTAATCTATAGATTCAATGTAACTCCTATTAAAATACCAATGGCATACTTCACAGATCTAGAACAAATATTTAAAAAATTTAATGGAACTGTAAAACACCCTGAATAGCCATAGCAATCTTGAGAAAGAATAACAAAGTTGGAGGAATCATGCTACCTCCTATCAAACTATACTACAAGGCCATAGTAATAAAAACATGGAATTGGCATAAAAATGGATACATAGATAGATCAGTGTAACAGAATAGAGAACCCAGAAATAAATCTATGCCTTTATGGTCTATTAATATTTGACAAATGAGGCAAGAACATACAACGGAGTAAAGATAGTTTATCTAATAAATGGTGTTGGGGAAATTGGACATATATATGCCAAAAAAATGAAAGTAGATCACCTTTTTACACAATACAGGAGTATAAACTCAGAATGGATTAAATACTTAAATGTTAGACTCAAAAACATAAAAATCCTAGAAGAAAACATAGGTAGTAAAACCTCAGACATTTCTCATAGCAATATGTTTTTTGATGTATCTCCCTGGGCAAAGGAAACAAAAGAGAAAATAAACAAGTGGCACTACATCAAACTAAAAGTTTTTAATATTTATTTTTATTGATTTTAGATAGAAAAAAAATGAAGAGAGAGAGAGAGAGAGAGAGAGAGAGAGAGAGGAACACCAATCTGTTCCTGTATGTTCCCTGACCAGGGATCAAACTGGCAACCTCTATGCTTCAAGAAGAAGCTTTAACCAACTGAATCATTCGACCAGGGCCAAACTAAAAAGTGTTTGTGCAGCAAAGAAAACTGTCATCAAAATGAAAAGAAAAACCATTGAATGGTAGAACATACTTTCCAATAATACATCTGATAATGAGTTAATATCCAACATTTATAAAGAACTCATAACACTCAACACCAAAAATCAAATAATCCAATTAAAAAATGGACAAAGAACCTGAATAGACACTTCTAAGCAGACAGACAGATAGCCTATAACCATAAAAAGATGCTCAATGTTAATAATCATCAGAGAAATGCAAATTAAAACCATAATGAAATATCACGTCATTACCTCTTAGAATAGCTGTTATTAAAAAAGCAGCAAACAAGTTTTGGCGAGGATATGGAGAAAAGGGAACTCTCATGCACTATTGGTGAAAAAACAGATTGGTGCAATCACTGTGGAAAGTAGTATGGAGTTACCTCAAAAAATTAAAAATGGAACTGCCTTATGACCCAGTGATCCCACTCTTGGGAGTATATCTAAAGAAACCTGAAACACTGAAAGAATATAGGCACCCCTATGTTCTTTGCAGTGTTATTTACAATAACCAAGATTTGGAAGCAGCCCAAGTGCTCATCAGTAGATTAGTGAATAGAAATCTAACCTTTTGCAACAGCATGGATAAACCTGGAGAATATAATGCTAAGACAAATAAGCCAGTCAGAGAAAGACTAGTACCATATGATTTTACTTATATGTGGAATTTAATGAACAAAATAAACAAACAAAACAGGAACAGACTTATAAATACAGAGAATAGACTGACAGCTGTCAGAGGAAATGGGGATTAAGGGAATGGGTTGTAAAGGTGAAGGGATTAAGTTTATAACTCAGGTATAAAATAGAATAAAGTCTTGCTATTTTAACGACATAGATGATTTAGAAGGTATTGTGCTGAGTTAAATAAGTCAGACAGTGAAAGACAAATTTCATATGATTTCGCTCATATGTAGAATCTAAAAAACAAACTATATGAACAAACAAAACAGAAACAAACTCACAGTTTCGGAGAACATTTTGACAGTTGCCAGATGAGAGGGTACTGGGGGGATGAGTGAAAAGGGGAAGGAATTAACAAGTACAAATTGGTAATTACAGAATAGTCATGAGGTGGTAAAAGTACAGTATAGGGAAGAAGATAATAATATTGTAATAACTGTGTCCGATGTCAGGTGAGTACTAGATTTATCAGCATAATCACTTCATAAATTATATAAATGTCTAATTACTGGTTTATACACCTGAAAACATATTTTACATCAACTGTAATTGAAAAATTAAATATTAAAAAATTCTTTTAGATTTTGAAATATCTTTTTAGTTCACACATTATATTTACACTAGATTTTAAAATAAAAACATCAAAGAGAGCTGAAGAAATAGTTTACTAAGGATGTTTGAAAACAAGAATTGACTCAATTACTATAAGACAAATCAACTGAGGAAGTAAAGGACTTGTACTTTTCTCATCCAATTAGCCATTTTCTTAAACTAGAAATTGATTCATAGATGAGATTACTAAGAGGGTGGGAAATATAGCTAAATAATAAAAAAAAAGGGTTCTGACTAAACTTCTTGGACTTCATATGAAACTCTTATAAAGTTGAAATTTCTTGAGGCATTCCATCTAGGTAACTGACAAAATATTTGCCCTGCTTCATCTTGATCAGGGTTGGCAATTTGGAATAAATTCTAGTAGATTTCACAGCAATATCTTTTTTTCTGTAAGCAAGAATTGTTTGGTTACTTCCTAAGCTCACCATCCAATTCAGTGTTTTTGGAGAAATAAAGTTGAAGCTAAAATATCATGTTGACTGCTTAGAATCAGTAGTTGTATCTTATTAAACTAAAATAAAACATATAAACTCAATACCTCAGACCTCTCACATCAAAGTGGGTGTTTTATTTCATAAAAGCAATTATAAGTCTCTGAATTAATTTTTTAGGTTTGCAAATTTCTATTACTATTAAGTTAGTACTGCTGAAATGACATTTGTATTGTGATAATTATCTTAAAGAGAAAAATCTCTTACTATATGAACCTATTAACTGGAGACTCTAAATTTTAATTTATAATATGTAATTTAATCTATTTATAATCTTTAATCATTCTAAAATAAGGCCATCAAAATACAAAATGTGAAACCATGAGTGTAATCAATGTAACAGAATTAGTCAGCAGCATGTCTAAGGACCAGGCAGGAAAGAAGACCTAAAGAAATATGAAGAATAAAGATGAATTTGAAAAAGAGGAGGAGAATAAAAAGAGTGACAGGAAAAGGAATAAGACGAATCATGAAGGATAAATAAGGATAAAATGATGATAAACGTTGGTGGAACATTGAACATCTTTGCTTATGTTGCCTGTTGTGATTTAAACCAACACACATTTGTTTGTTGTTGAGTTTTATGAGTTCTTTGTAAATTTTGCCAGGGGTGGGGGGAGGGAGGATGCAGGAGGGAGGGAGGGAGAGATTTAGGGGGAGGGGGAGGGGCACAGAGAAAACTAGATAGAGGGTGACGGAGGACAATCTAACTCTGGGCGAGGGGTATGCAACATAATTTAATGACAAGATAACCTAGACATGTTTTCTTTGAATATATGTACCCTGAATTATTAATGTCATCCCATTAACATTAATAAAAATTTATAAAAAAAATAAATAAACCAACACACATTGATACATTATGAACATCTAACAGCATGAACTTTACTTGAGTTTTTATTTACTGCTTTAGTTATGTTTTTACTGGAAGGATGAAACATAATAATAAAGCTATAGGAAAAATAGTCATATAAAGAAAAATTAAGACAACCCTGCCAACCCTGATCAAGATGAAGCAGGGCAAGTGTTTTGTCAGTTACCTGGATGGAATGCCTCAAGTATACATATATAAATTTATGTATAATTTATGTGGTTTTGGAGTTGGTAGAATGGAGTGGGTAGTTGGTCATGGTGGTTCACCTACTTTACAGGTAGGTCACCTTTAAAATATTAGAAAGTAATTGATTTAAAACATAGTTTCAGTATGAATAGCTTTTGATAAATATAATATTAAAATTCATAATTTAGAGATCCATTCTGCTTTGTCCACCACTATATCACCTGCTTAAAACAGTGACCAACAGCCTCACCAAGTGGTGGCGCAGTGGACAGAGCGTGGAACTGGAATGCAGAGGACCCAGGTTCGAAACTCTGAGGTCACCAGCTTGAGCACAGGCTCACCTGGTTTGAGCAAGGCTTGCCAGCAATCAACAACAAAGGTGCTGCAATGAAGAATTGATTCTTCTCATCTCTCTCCCTTCCTGTCTGTCTGTCTCTGTCACAAAAACAAACAAAAACCAGTGACCAATATATAGGAAAAGCTCAAGAAGTATTTTTGAATAAATTTTCTAGAAATATTGATAGATACAAAATTGTTCATATAAGAAACAAAATAGTAACCCTCACAAGTATATAGAGAAACTGAATGTAATAACAAATTCTCTACAAGGTCATACTTCCTGTTTATAACCCAGTTATATGTATATATATGAGTATTTATATAAGTGAAGAAAGTCACTATCATCCCTCTGTTACAAACATCTAGAATTAATATGTATCAGTGTTGACAAAATCCTGCTGACCTGAGAGATCTTGTTTGGAGAAAGACCACACACTTGGTTTCTCTGCCTCTTAGGGAAAACTGGTGACTTTGTGAGGCTCTCAGAAGTACTGCAGAAGCTAAGTCATGTTGGAGATTTAAATTTTGACAGTCATTCAGGAACTGGGGACAGAAAATGTAGATACATACTAAACACAAAAGATGATCAGAATTAGAGTTTTCTAAAAAAGTGGGAAAGAACTTTGAGGTTATCTCAAAATCACTTCATTCTACAGGCAGAGAAACAATCCAGTGAAGTTAAATGGCCAGCCAGAGTGTTTACAGCAACATATTCAAGAACCAGAACTAGCAGTCAGCCTAACTTCCGGTCCAGTGGTCTTCCACAACAATGCTACTTAATAAAGAAAGTCATAGAAAAGTTACAATTATTTATATTTAATAGGATCACTGTAACCTAATTGGAAGAGCCCTATTTATCCATGAATTTCTATTTCAATTAAAATGATATTGGCCTTCTATTCCTAAAAGAACTATTTCTTTTTTATTGAACGTTCCCCTTCACTGTCCCCTTACCTATTTCTTCAAACAACCTGACCAATCCTTGAACAGCTCCATTTCAGAACTTACAGCCACCAGCTGCTCTGTACCGTCCCTTCGCATGGTGCATGTGAAGAAGAAGGATACACATCAGAATCCTGGAGGTCAAGGATCGAGATTCCTTTACTCTGATTTAAAACAGAATTTGTTCCTCCGATAGCGTAGGGCAGGTGACTATTTCACACAATGAAAAATAAAGTTTAAAATTAGTTGAAGAGCACAAAAGAAACATGAATCTGAAAACTCTTTAAATGAAAAAAATAAATTGAAAATACCAAAAATGTGTGTGTATAATTAATTTTATAAGAATGCAATTTAATAATTGAAATTTTAGAACTAGACAAAGATGGTATAGAATAAAAGAACATTTCAAAAAGGAGAAAATTTCTGACACAAATATTTTATAGAAGAGCAGAAATTAAAGGGAGAACGGGGGATAGAAAGAGGGAAGTAAAGGTGACAGGAGCAGTTTTATAATTTAAAAACATCTTTTCTACTTGCCTCTTCAGTCATGAATTTTTAGGAGAAGAGAAACTAAGAGGGCTTAGTTTTCATTTCTGTAAAGAGTATTTTCCATGGCCAAGACAAAGCTAAATATGAGATTCTTCATAATGGGAAAGAAGCTAATTAAAGGTACAGGAGAGTGGCCCACTGCTGCCATAGAGTCAAGAATTTAATACCCAGCCCATTATTAGTTTCTCTTGGGGACTAAATCTCTAAATAATATTGGTTTTCCCCAGAGAAAAATATTGAAAGAATTGCTTGGTGCCCTTCACACATATGGTTTATGAATTAAAAAATTGAATCCCAGAAAGATTAAATGACTTGTTTAATACTATGTAGCTATAAATGCATAGGCTTTCTTACTCTTTAAAAAAAATTTATTAGAAAATTAACATGGTGACATTGATCAATAAGACTACATAGGTTTCAGTAAACATTTCTATTGCATTTGAACTGTTGATTATGTTGTATACCCATCACCCAAAGTCAAATCATTTTCCATCATCTCTTTACACCTTTCCCCCATACCCCTCTTTTATGTCCCCAGCCCCTGGTAACCACTTCTATTTTATCTATGTCCATGAGTCTCAGTTTTATATCCCATCTATGTGTGAAATCATGCAGTTCTTAGCTTTTTGTGATTAACCTATTTCACTAAGTATAATGTTCTCACGGTCCATCCATGTTGTTGTAAATGTCACTATGTCATCATTTCTTATGGCTGAGTAGTATTCCATTGTATATATGTACCACATTTTCTTTATCCAATCCTCTATCAAAGGATACTTTGGTTATTTCCATGTCTTGACCACTGTGAATAATGCTGCAATTAATATGGGGGTGCATGTGTCTTTACGTATCAATGTTTTTGAGTTTTTGGAGTAGATACCCAGTTGAGAGATTGCTGGGTCATATGGTAGTTCTATTTTCACTTTTTTGAGGAACCACCACACTTTCTTCCATAATGGTTGTATTAATTTGCATTCCTATCAGCAGTGAATGAGGTTTCTTTTTCTCCACAGCCTTTCCAACACTTGTTTTTACGTCTCTTGTTGATAACAGCCAATCTAACAGGTGTGAGGTGGTGTCTCATTGTAGTTTTGATTTGAATTTTTTAAATAGCTAGTGAAGATGAACATCTTTTCATATATCTGTTGGCCATTTGTATGTCACCTTGGGAGAAGTGTCTGTTCAGGTCCTCTTCTCATTTTTAATCAAATTGTTTGTTTGTTTGTTGCTGAGCATTGTGAATTCTTTTTATATTTTGGATATTAAGCCCTTATTAGATCTGTTGTTTGCAAATATCATCTTCCATTTAGTTGGCTCTTTATATGTTTTTCTATCAGAAGCTTTTTAGTTTTATATAGTCCCATTCATTTATCTTTGCCTTTACTTCCCTTGCCTTTGGGGTCAAATTTATAAATTGTTCTCTATGGCCAAGGTCCACGAATTTAGTACCTATGTTTTCTTCTATGGAATTTATGTTTTGAATGTTATATTTAGGCCTTCGACCCATTTTGAATTAATTTTTGTGCAGGGGAACAAACTGTAGTCAAGTTTCATACTTTTGCATGTGGCTTTTCAATTTCCCTAGCACCATTTATTGAAGAGGCTTTCTTTTCTCCGTTGTGTGTTTTTGGCTCCTTTGTTGAAGATGATTTGTCCATATTTAAGTGGTTTTATTTCTGGGCTCTTAATTCTGTTTCATTGGTCTGTGTGTCTGTTTTTCTTCCAATGCCATGCTGTTTTGTTTATTGTGGCTCAATAGTATAATTTGAAGCCAGGTAGTGTGATACCTCCAGTTTCATTCTTTTTTCTCAGGATTGCTTTGGCTATTCAGGTTTTTTCATGGTTCCATACAAACCTGGTAATTTCTTGTTCCATTATTTTAAAAAATGACATTGGGATTTTGTTGGGGATTGCATTAAATTTGTATATTGCTTTGGGTAATATGGCCATTTTAACTATTTTGATACTTCCAATCCATAAATATGGAATATTTTTCCATTTCAATGTGTTCTATTCAACTTTTTTTCAATATTGTTTTATAGTTTTCAGTATATAAGTCCTCACATTCTTTGTTATTTATTCCTTTGTTATTTTATTTTTGTTGCAATTGTAAAAAAAAATTTTTTTAGTTCATTTTCAGAAGTTTCATCATTGGCATATAGAAAATCAATAGACTTTTGTCTATTGATTTTGTATCCTGTGACTTTACTGTATTGGTTTATTGTTTCTAATAGTTTCTTGGTGGAGTCTTTGGGGTTTTCTATATACAGGATCATGTCACCTGCAAAATGTGATACCTTTACTTCTTCTTTCACAAAATGGATGTCTTTTGTTTCTTTCTCTTGCCTGATGGCTCTGGCTAGAACTCCTAGAACTATGTTGAATAAGAGTGCCTTGTCTCATTCCTGATTTTTTAGGAAAAGACTTCATTTTTATCACCATTTAGTATGATATTAGCTCATGGTTTGTTATATTTGGCCTTTATTATGTTGAGGTACTTTCCTTCTATTATGATTTCATTCAATGTTTTAAACATAAAGGGATGTTGTATCTTATGGAATGTCTTTTCTGCATCTATTGATAGGATCATATGATTTTTGTTCTTTGTTTTGTTGATTTGGTATATTATATTATTTGATTTCTTGGAGTGATAAATGCAATGTGTGTGGTTGTGGGTTCATTTCCTGTGTTCACCTGCCTTTTTCAACCTTAGTCAGTTGGACTTGTGGTCTCTGAGCCCCTCAAGAGCCCACAGTGGGGGAGGAGGCTCAAAGCCCTAAAGACTCTTAGTAGCTGAGGGGCCTAGGTGAAAGGGGAAATGTCTGGCAGGGCTGGGAAGACTGGTGGAGGAACTGGAGAAGGTAGGAATATGGAGGGTGGGCAGAACAAAGATGTGGGAGGGCTGAAATTTCTAAAGTGGTAAATAAAGAACCCATGAGGATAGGAATGATGAGTACTGAGACATCTTAGATGAGCAGTGTTGGGACTTCCCAAGTCAGTTGCTTTGTGACACCACCAAAACACTCCTTGTGTTTAAGAAACTGTTGTCTTTCTTGAAGATATTAAACTAAGCACTCTAATGTTGAAGCATGTAGTCTATGGCAGAAAAGGTGGGAGGAATGTTATTCATGCCATTAACAAGTAAGGGAAAAGAAACAATTTTAAGGGACATAAACAGTGTTTCACTTCATTAACTTTCTCCCCTAAATAACCTTCAAGTGAGGGTAGCAATGACTCTCCTCTGAACATCTGAAAGCTATAAAGTCACAGAAAGGGAACAAGGCAACCAACTTTTTTTTCTTTTCTTGAGCCAAATGGCATACTTTAAAAATTTTTTTTCATTCTTCTTTTCAAAGTGAGAGGAGCAGAGATAGATTCCTGCATGTGCCCCAACTGGAATCCACCTGGCAGCCCCAATCTGGGGCCAATGCTCTACCTATCTGGGCCCATGCTTGCACCTGAGCTATTTTTAGCACCTGAGATAGAAACTCCATGATGCCATCCTCAGCACCTGGAGCTGATGCGCAAAACACTCAAGCTAGGCTATGGGAGGGGATGAGAGACAGAGAGAGAAAGAAGAAGGGGAAGGTTGTAGAAGCAGATTGGTGCTTCTCCTGTGTTCCCTGGCCAGGAATTGAATCTGGGACATCCACACGCCAGGCTTATGCTCTTACCATTGAGCAAACCGTCCAGGGCCCCAAATGGCACACTTAGGACTGTCTCCAATCTGTATTCAAGTGTACAATTGGCATTCACAATCACAGATATGTTTATATAGTGATAAAATACACAAAATATACATTTACTATGTTAAGCATTTTAAGGTATGATTCAATGGTATTAAATACATGCACATTGTTGTGCAACTATTACCACCATCCATCCCCATAACTCTTTTCACTTTGTAAAACTGAAACACTACCCAGTAAACAAAAATAAATCTCTATTCTCCCCTCACTCAGCCCCTGACAGCCACTATTATTTGTGTCTTTTTGATCAATCTAAGTACTTGTTATAGTTGGAATCATAAAGTATTTGTCCTTTTGTCTCTGGTTTATTTCACTTAACATTCTCATGGTTTAGCTATGTTGTAGTATATTACAGATTCTTTTTTTAAAGGCTGAATGATATTCCATTGCCTGTATATACCACACTTTGTTTACCTAGTCACCCATCGATGGACACTAGTGTTGCATTCACATTTTAGCTACTATAAAATCTATCTCCTATGAACATGGGTGTACAAATATCTACTGAGACTCTGCTGTCAATTATTTTGAGTATATATCTAGAAGTGGAATTGCTGGGTTATATGGTAATTCTGTGTTTAACTTTTTCAGGTTCTGCAATAATGGTTTACAAAGTGGCCACACCATTTTATCTTTCTCACCAATACACAAGAATCCCAACTTCTCCACATTGTTACCAGCACTTGTTATTTTCTGGATTTTGGTAATAGCCATACTAGTGGGTATGAGATGAAATCTCATTGTATTTTTAAGTCTTTTTCAAAATTTTTTTCCATTGAGTTAAGAGAGAGAGTGAGAGAGGAAAGGAGAGAAAGAGAGACAAAAACATCAACTCTCTATTCCACCTTGTTATTCTATTTAGTTGTGTACTCACTGATTGCCCTGATGTGGGATTGAACCCACAACCTTGGTGCACAAGAATGATAATTTATCCACTGAATCACCTGACCAGGGCCTATTTTTAAGTCTTTTTAATTGAAGTATATTGACTTACAATATTCTATTATTTTATGGTGGACAAAATAGTGACTCAATAATTATATACATTATGAAGTGATCACTATGGTAGTAGGTTTAGTTAGCTTCTGTCACCATACAAAGTTATTGCAATATTATTGACTTTATTTTTTGTGCTGTTGGGTACATCCAAGTAACTTATTTATTTTATTTTTTATTGATTTAGAGATAGAAGAAGAAAGACAGAGAAACATCAATTTGTTGGTCCACTTCTTTCAGCCTTCATAGGTTGGTGCTTGTATATGCCCTGAGTATATAGAGTTATATCTTGTCCTAATGATGTATTTTTTTTTACAGAGAGAGAAAGTGACACACACACACACAGAGGGGGGGGGAGAGAGAGGGGGAGTAGAGAGATGAGAGGCATCAACCCACCATTGCTTCACTTTAGTTGTTCACTTATTGCTACACACACGTGCTTTGACTGAGGGCTCCAGCCAAGATAGTGACCTAGTGACCTTTTGTTCAAGCCTTTGGGTTTAAGCCAACGATGTTGGGATCATGTTGGTGATTCTGTGCCCAAGCAAGTGACCCCGCACTTATACTGGCAAAATTTCCAACCAGGGACCTCAGCATTTTAGGCGGATGCTCTATCCATCACATCAGCGCTGGTCAGACCCCTTCTCCTATTTTTACCATCTCCCAACCCATATCTCTCTGAAAACCACCAGGTTATTCTCTGTTTCTATGAGACTGTTTTTGTTTTGCTTTGTTCATTTGTCTTGCTTTTTAGAAGCCACATACAGTAACCTCACAAAGTATTTGTCTTTCTCTGTGGGATTTATTTCATTGAATATACTACCCTCCAGGACCATCCATTTAGTCACAAATGGCAAGATTTCACTCTTTTATATGGCTGAGTTACATTACACCATACACACACACATGTATTTAATATATATCACATCTTCTGTATTCATTCATTTACTGATGGACACCTAGATGATTATCATATTTTGGCTATTATTAACAATGATAAAATGGACATAGGCATGCATTTTTTTAAAATTAAAAATAGTATTTACATTTTCTTTAGAAAAATACCAGAAGAGGAAATGGTTGGTCATACAGTAGTTCAAATTTTAATATTTTGAGAAATCTCATTGTTATTTTGATCCGCATTTCTTTAAGAGACAGTTTCTGGACCTGACACTCAGCTTTAGGTCATGGCCCCCAAGCTGGATCACCTGCCCTGGGCATCTTGAACTGACCCTCCCTTTCCTTGGGAATCTCTGCAGCTGAGTCTCACTAAAGTCCAGCACCACCGCCTGTCAGTGGTCTGAGTGCCCAGCTCTGCAGGGGCAGTCCTTGTACCCACACACGTGTGGGGCTGCAGGGAGCTGACAGATCTCTGAAGTCACAGAGGAAGGAACCCCTGTATGGGTCAGAGAGACCATAGAGAGGAAAGGATGTGGGGGATCAGGCATCCACTGGGGACGCCTTTCCTGGGATGATCTGGAAATGTGCCTCCTCCTTTAAAACAATGCATGGAAATATCAACCTCTACAGCAACAATAAAAGCCCTGTCACTCTAAAAGAGAACAGAGGGATGTGTCCCCATGTCCTTCTGTTCCCTTGGAGCCTCTGCTCCGGTATTGGCAGCACCTTGTCCTGTCTGTAAGAGGAGTGCACTACAAGTTTCCGAGGGTGAAAAGTCTTCAAAACTGGAAGAATTGGGGCACGATGACTTCATGCACAATTTCTTTTCTTTACTTGTTTTTTAAAAATATTTTATTTATTGATTACAGCGAGAGGAGGAAGGGGGAGTCAGAAGTAGCGACTCTCAGTTGCTTCACTTTAGTTGTTCATTGCTTGCTTGTCGTATGTGCCTTGGCCTGGCAAGCCCAGGGTTTCCAACCGGTGACCTCAGCGTCCCAGGTCCAAGCTCTCTCCACTGCGCACCACAGGACGGCATCATGCACAATGTCTAAATCTTTGCGCGTTTAACAGCAAACCTATCGTGGTGAAAATGTATGTCCTTAACGAGAAGACTGGATTAGTGTTTGGAAGAATAGGCTATCCTATAGAGAAAATCTTTAATGTCCGAGGAAAGAAAACTGTGTGGAAATAGCTTTGAGGGTGGAGAGCTACCCTCGCGCGTTTTGTCCGCAGTCTTCCAAAATGTTACTGCTTTTTGGTGTGTGGGGCTCAGTGAACTCTAAGGTCATCGAACTCTTGACCTCCCTTCATTTCTCTCCCCCTCCCAGTGCCCAGGCTCTTCTTCAGCTGCTCCTGGGGCCACAATCAGTTCCTTGTTTTTGCCTCCGCACGTTTTGTTGCAAACTCGAAATCACAGGCACAGGAGGAGCAGTGGGAAGGGTGGAGAGTTTGCTTCGACGCTGCTGCAGGGCGATGCGTCAATGGCCCGACCCCAGCCCCAGCTCTGAGAGCCACAGGCAGGGCTCACTAGGTCTGAGCTGGGCACTGAAAGCCCCGCCCTCTGTCCCCGAGGTCCTTCCACCCTGGTCCCACCCCCGCGTCCTTAGTTATTGACACTCCCTGGCCGGTGTCTGGTCGGGAACATCTCCATGTCTAAACTCCTCACCACTGCCCTTTCTTCACTGGGGAGTAGACCCGCAAAGCCCTGGCTCCAGCCTTCACCTTTACCCGTCTCCACACCCGGAAACCCTCCTGGCTCTCGTCTCAGAGTCCCCACTGGATCCTTTCTCCTCTCGCCCTGTCCCTGGCTACCTGTTCTGTGTGGACGGCTTATCTCCCCGTCGGGAGGACTCTGCAACCCTGGAAGCTCGTGATGGCCCCTCCCTTCAGCTCCTTCCTCTGCAACACCCCTCCCACCCCCCGCGCGCCTCACACCCTGCGGGGAGCCCAGCTCCACTGCCTTCACCCAGTCCTCCTTCCTTAAGGGGCTTCGCTGACAGGTACTCGCCGGACTTGCCTTCGTGACCAAGGCCTTGCGCGCCCTCTAGCGGCCCCCACAGTTATAGGAGGATCGGCTTCCTCCGCCTTGGTTCTGAGACCCCACCTCCATCCTTGAACTTAAGTCTGACGCTCTCTGTGCCTGAGTCTTTATTTTATCTGAGGCCGATTGTTCAGAGCATACTGCTGAGAAGTAAAAATGCTGTTGTGTGCCTGCTGTAAAAAGAAAGCTTTGATGAGCAGTTTAGGACTCAATGCGGAAACATTTAGGAACGTATACTACTTTTTGAGGTGTGATCAGCACTTGAATGTTCCCGTGGCTGCTTGGCCTTCCCTGAGCACCATTAAGGTACGGCCAGGCGTGCGCCCTCTGGAGGCTGCAGGGAGAAGCGTCTCCTTGGGTCCAGCTTTAGAGGCGGTTCTGCTTCCTTGCACTGTGGAGGTCATCATGTAGCCTTTTCTCCCTGTACTTCCGTCCTCGCGTCTCTTCTCATTCTGGCCTCTGCCTCTCTCTTATAAGGACACTGTGATTCTATTTAGGATAATCCAGGACATCTTCCTGGATTTCAAAAGTCTTAACTTCATCACATCTGCAAAGTCCTTTTTGTCCTGTGAAGGAATCACAGGTTCCAGGATGTGACTCTGGATACATTCAGTGGCCTAACAAGTATAAGAAGACTTCGAAATATTCAGAATTCATATCTAAAAGCTTTACCGAAAACCATATTTTCCCCAACCTATTTACTTGTTACAAGTTAAACTTCTCTTGAAATTCTGACAGGAGATCATGTTACCTCGTGGTTGTGAAGGTCTCCAAACAACTTCAGGTCTTACTTTTCCTCAGAGCCTGAGGCACAGGGACACCAGCAGGATTAAATTTCAAAACAATAGGCCCAGTCTTAGGAGACAGATATTCTCTGGGTCATAACACTGGCAAGAAATTCTAAGGAGACTTATGTATATTTCAAAGGCTCCGAGAAAGAATATGCAACTACAAATTGCCATTGTGTTTCTAAGAAAATGGTGTAAAAAAGCGTGGGTCAGAGACCTGGAGTCAGGAAGGTCCTGTCTAAAGGTTAATGACTCTGAGGGAACTTTAACACCTCTAGGCCATAAAAAACTCCTTTCTGCATAGTAGGAAAACATAACTATACGTTTTTCGGCCAAAGCCCAGTTTTCATCTCTATTAGATCTAACAATTTATAAACAAATGCAAAATAGCTGATCTCCCAGAAAGGTGTGCTTCTGGAGTTTTCCATGGAGACATTACATTTCTCTGTATAGTCACCTTTCTTTTGATTAAACATCATCTCCAAAGAAGAAGAGTATTCTTTTTTTCCTATTTATTTATTTATTTTTAGAGAGAAATGAAGGGAGAGAAAGAGAGAGAAAGAGAGAGAGAAACAGCATTCTGTTCCTGTATGTATCTACACAAGGAATCAAACTCACAACATCTGTGTATCAGAAAACGTGGCTCTGACCAATCAAACTAATGGTTGCTGCTTGTATTCTAAAAGAAAAGTATTATTGATCCTACAACATGGCTGCTGGCACTTGATTTGGCCTGATTAGATACCTAAGTGCAGAGGAACTGGCATTCACTATATTGTTTGCTCTGAGTCAGGTTTTTCTGTGAAAGCTAAGATGGAAATTGTAACAGCTTCATGAGGTTACGAAGCCTCTACTCTGTTCCCCTCAGCTCCCCACTTTATCTGCTGTCTCTCTCACTTTGAGTGATGCTCTCTTCTCTGAGATATACCAAAATACCTATCAGGCTAAGCTTAGATCCATAGAGGGTTAGGTCTTTTTTAATTCTGTGGGCAGCAGTCTAAGCTCAGCCTTTTTTGTATTGCCAATGATGTTTCCAATGATATTTTATTAACAAAAAGGGCAGAGGCATACTTATCTTAGACAAATAAACCTATGGTCATGAAAATGAGAATACGCAAGAAGACTTTAGAAAGTTTTTTGGGAGAAGTCAAACAGCTAGAGAAAGATCAGTGTTCTTATCCACATGGGTGTCCTCTTGTTCTTTCCTATTGTCCAGGACCATCCACATGTCCCCTTGGAGAAGAGACAGAGCTCAGATAATTGTCAGGTTATTAAGTGCTCTTTTTCTGGTCATCCCACAATCACTGCCCATCCTCTGTGGCATTTGGTGTCACCTCCACTGTGGAAAAAGTACAACTGACACAAACCAGAGACTGGATCTGGTATGAAATGTGACCTTAAGTCAACAAAATGCCAGTGTGTGTTCACATTTTAGACCATTTATTGACTCAATGGAGGTCTTTTAATGATTTCCACCTTTACAACAAATCTATGAAAAAAGTGCTATAAATCTATTCTGGGTTTAATAACATGAAGGAGGAAGGTCACTTATGTTATACACGCAGGTCAAGAAACTCACTTTTACTGGAACACAGGAGGTTGGTGACTTCACATTGATAATCCCCAGCAACCTGCCTTCTGATGGGGTCTGTGGTCCTGGGATAGCTTCATGCCCTTATTTCATTATATCTTGCTCATCTATCCATAGGTAAAACTTTAGGAATGGATAGTTTCAGGACTTTTACTTAGATAGTGGAGCATTTACACACCACAGGCAGCAAAGTGATTTCAGAGAATTGGGCAACATGGAGAACAAGAACAGTACCTCATGGTCATATTGATAAATTCACTTAACAGGGCTTGTAATCACTTATCAATCACCACTAGACATAGTTACAAAAGGTTCATTCTTATTGGAACTCAAGAATTACTTTGTTCATTCGGTATGTAAGCATGCTACTCCTGGGCCCATGTTGTACTTGTACTTGCCATCTTGAGACATGTGTCAACATTCACAGCTAACTAGGTAGGGACTGAATGCTTCTTGGCAAGGGGACCTGCCACAATGCATGAGAGATATGGGGAAAACTTAAGAAACTGCCCGATAGGGGCAAGCAAGGTAACCACAACAGCATAAGCTGAAATGTTAGAGTTAAAACACATGCACACAATTCAGTAAGACTCAAAACTTGAACAATTCTCATTAAATTTATATTATTTATTAATGTTCAAGGTGAGAGAAAGAGGCAAAGTTTAAATAGTTATGTATGGAAATGAGTTGTCACAATCAAAAGGCTTACATATGTATATGCCACAGAGATTGATAGTAATTGGTTGAGAACGAGAGGTAAACATTCATGTCTCATACCAGGATGTTGGATTTGGAGTTAAGTAATTCTTGGGCAATAAATATTTTTAAATAAGGTAATAGACTTTCTGTGACTGTTGGTCCAGATCCTCTCCCAGATTGATGGTGTAAAAAGTAATAGGTTAGTGTCACTTAGGTCCCCTGGTCAGCAGGCTGATTATAATGATCAGTCTAAGTACACCTATGTAGATGACCTCTAAGAAATAATAAGAGAGTAATTAAAAATTTTATTCTCTTATTTTGTTTATTGTCTTTTACATCAATTGCTTCTTTGAAAACAAAAAGTAGAAATGATTAAAGCAACTTAAACTTGGTCTAAGTTGCTTAGTCACCAGTGTTTGCAAAAAGTATCTCTTCTGTTTGTTGATCATGATTAACTCATATGGTCAATGAGATTTAGAATCTCAATGGATTTAAACTGTATTCATATACTTCTGCAGTTTCTAGATAATAAGACTCCTAACCAATTATAATGAGAAATAAATACAGAAAACTAAAACCTGTTTAATACAATTTTAAATAAGTTCAACACATCTTCAGGCTAACAATTGTTGTGCAAAGGAAATGAGGAAGAAAGAATTAAGTGATGGAGTTTTGAACATACTCCTCTTCCCACATTTTCAACAGAACTATTCTGAAGATCTTTTCTTATGACTCAAGAAATGACACATTTTGTTTTATCTCTACCTTCTGCTTCTCTTCTGGCAGTTATGGAACCTTGGATATATAAATTATAATTTATTCAACTGGTTGTGTTCAAAGCAAACTTTTCTTTGGTAGGTACCACCTGCTTGGTTCAGTTCATCTTTCTTCTGGCAGTCTGCTCAGGGATGAAGGTGACATAAGACTCTTTCTTGGAAAAACTGCTAATTAGAGACACATACAACACAGATTCCTTACCTTACATAACATACTATTAGGTTGGTAAGTGAAAATAAATTAGTAAAACATTGAACAGCAAAATTAGTATACATTTGAGCTCTACAGAATTCCAGGGTTTAAAGGACCAACATGGACAGGGTAGATTGACAAAAGTGCGATCGAACATAACAAATTTGGCTGAATAATAGGTAGATGCCACAGAGTTGTAGGGGTAAAGAAATATAATTTGTAGGAATGGGAACCTTATTAGCATTGTGTGTGAAAGAGGATAATGTGCGGTATGAACCAAAGGGCTTAGGCTTTGAAGCCAACTTCAATGTGGAACGTGGATCTATCACTTATGGGAACTCAAACTCTGAATCTCACATGTTTCAGTATCTAAAATGATTTCTTGTATTATTTAATTTTAGTTTGTTTGTTTGAATACTTTTGTACAGTATCTAAATAAGATAGTGCAGATGAACAAAGGGATGCATAGTATGTAAAGTGATGATAAGAGTGTACCAGATTGAGTTTATACATCACACCAGATATGCATTCTTGCCTTCCTTCTAGCTGGAGTATCTGTAGCAATGATGGTCTTTGCCTCTGCTACGTGACCAAAGATCTAATGTGGGTGCTTTTATAGGTCCCTCATGTCTCTTTCCGGCATGAGGAAACATTGTCTGGTCTTCCACCAGCACTTTACCTTGAGCTTTCCATTTCTGGGCTCCTGTCTAATTTAAGTTTCCTCCCAAAGAGGAGCTTGAGTTAAGGACTTGTGTGTTGTCAGTTTAAGTGAGAATGGGATATCTGGAAGTAGGAGAAACAAAGTAAACAGGATTAGAGAAGGAAGGAAAAACCTATATAAATGTATATTTTTTATGTTACTGAAGAGAGCAAATGTCTATGTTATTTGTCTACAATGTGTCAGGCAATGGTCTACGAATGAAATACCTGGTTGACTAAACCAACAGGTTGATTAGAAGTTAGAATTTGAGAGAGAATAAGATGTCAAACAAATACTAATATAAATAAATAAATAAATAAATAAATAAATAAATAAATAATTCAAAGCTATAAATACCTCAGTGGAAGGAAATGCACATAGCCCTGTGAGAGAGTTAAAGAGGAAACAATTTGGATTTGCACTCAGCGGAGCCTCAGAACAAGTGAGATATAAAAGCTGTGGGTACATCCAGATGCAAAGCAAGAAGAACTTTAGAATAGTAGTAGTAGTAGCTAATAGACATAGTCCTATTGTATTGACATATACTTTATAATAGAATCTAATTTTATTTAGAGTTGAGCATAAATAAAGCTTGCCTAAGGTCACAAAGCTGTTAAGTGATAGACCTAAGATTCAAACTTGAATAGCTTGATTCAGAGGATCTGTGTTCCTAGATATTATACTGGGAAAGATGATGAAAAAATTGGTAGAAGACAACAGTGGAAGAATATTATGCAGGACTGTGCTAGGAGATCCACAGATTATTGCCTAATTGGCCTTTGTTCTGCTCATTCAATGAATGAAAGGAAAGTGTGTGTGTGTGTGTGTGTGTGTGTGCACACCAAGTACAATGAAAGGTGAAAAATGCTGCTGGAGGATACTTATAACAGACTCATTTAAAGTCATACTCCTCATATATCATCTATAAAGACCTCCATGAGTTGGTCCTTCTTTTTATTCCTTTGACCAAGTTACCACTATTCTGTGCTTCATTTGCTTTATTCTATCTACCTTTATTATTCTATCTTTCTTGAACATGTTAGTCATAGTTTGTCTATGTGCTTTGAAGTAGTTGTCTTCTTTTTAAAAAACATTTTATATTAAATTTATTGGGGTGATACTGGTTAATAAAATATACAAGGTCAAGGTTTACAATTCTATAATACCCCATCTGTATATTGTACTGTGTGTTCACCAACCCAAGTCGTTTCCATCCATCACCATCTATACCCCCTCTACCCACCTCCAATGTACTCCATCCCCTTTCCTTACTGCTGTTCCTGCACTGTTTTCTGTATCTATGAATTTTTTTTCTTCATCATTTCACCCAGCTCCTCAACCCCAATCCCTTCTGAGAGATGTCAGTCTGTTCTCTGTACCTATGACTCTGTTTCTATTTTGTTTATTTTGTTCATTATATTCCACATATAAGTGAAATCATATGGTACTTGTCTGTGTCTGACTTGCTTATTTCACTTAGTACAAGAATCACCAAGTCCAACCAGGCTGTAGCAAAACATAAGATTTCTTTTCTTTTACCACCGAGTGGAATCCACTGTGTAAATACACCACAGCTTTCTTTTTAATCTACTCTATTCATGGCACTTGGGCTGCTTCCAAATCTTGGCTATTGTAAATGAAAGCAGCGGTGTATGTAGTCTTTCAAATAACCTGGGCATAATTCTTCTAGTTGTTGTTAAGTGTAATTGCCTCAATTCCTTCAAGTCTTTATTTAATATTACATTTTCAAATACAACTTTCCTATGCTGGTCTTCCCTATGTTACAACGAGCCTGACCCTATGTACTCACCATCACACTTATACTGCTTTTTCTTTTTTTCTTTCAGTTCACTGATTAGCTTCTAAAAATGTGCATATTTATTATGTTTATTGATTACTACATTTGAGTATGTAGTAATACTAGATTCTAATAATATAAATATGCCTATATGTAATAAAGGAATTGAAGAATAATAATATTATTAGAAATGCAACTGGTTCATTTGGTTTCTTTGGTGAATTTTACCTAACATTCATGGAAGGTATGACATCAATTGTCTACAAATTCTTTTAGAAAATAGAATCAGAAGGAGCACTTTCTAATTCATTCTATGAGGCTGGCATTATTCTTATACCCAAAGCGATATATACATTTATATGCAGATTTTGGTGTGAGAATATGTTTTTAACTTAATTTGGCAATACCTAGGAGCATAACTGCTTTATTATATTATAATATTTTCTTTAGCTTTGTGAGAAATACAAAACTGTCTTCAAACTGTATGTTCAAGTTCCTATTCTCACAGTAATGAATGAGAGTTCTTTATTTGCATTTCAGTTTTATAGAGATACACACACACACACAAATACTGCATGGTGTCACTGATATGTAGAATCTAAAAAAAAGTATCAAACTCATAAAAACAAAGAGGAAAACAATGGTTGCTTGGTGTGGATGTAATCGTTCAGAGGGTGGTAAAAGAGCACAACCTTTCAGCTACATGACAGATAAGGTTTGAGGATCTAATGTAAAACATGTTAATAAAGCTCTACTGTGTAGTTAAAATTTACTGAGAGTTGAACTTAAATGTATTCCTGATATATATGACAGATGGTGGGTATGTTGGTTAACTTACTGGGAGTACTTTTTTCACAATGTATATGAATGTCAAATAAATTTCTTACAAGTTTATTTGTTAGTCTGAGTTTCTCTTGCTCTGCATCCTTACCTCCACTTAGTAATGCCAGTTTTCCAAATTTTGGCCATTTCCATAACACTAGAGCCATGAGTCCAGGTAAATTCTATGGTACTAAAGGGTATCTATGATGAAAATGATACCATTTGTAAGATATGGCAAATCTTAATAAGAGACTTACAGTATATTCCAAAGGATTATGCAGCATGACCACACCATCTACATCAGAGAACTATACGTGAGTTAGAAATCAGCTCCTGCCTGACCAGGCTGTGGCGCAGCAGATAGAGCATCAGACTGGGATGCAGAGGACCCAGGTTCAAAACCCCAAGGTTGCCTGCTTGAGTGCAGGCTCATCTGGTTTGAGCAAGGCTCACCAAGTTGAACCCAAGGTCACTGGCCTGAGCAAGGAGTTACTTGATCTGTTTTAGTGCTGCAGTGAGGAATTGATGCTTTTCATCTCTCTCCCTTCCTATCTGTCTGACCGTATCTGTCTCTGTCACACACACACACACACACACATACACAGACACACAAAAAAAGGAAGAAAGAAATCAGCTCCTGGCATCCTGCTATGGCTCAGTAGGGATCTGTCCTCTGACAATGGAACTTCAATTGCCTGTAGGGACAGAGTTGTCCATTATGAGTTACACAATATTATAAATATTATATTAATACTGAGTAGAGACCATCACAACAACAATAATAAAGAAACAAGGAACATAAAACTCAGCTAGTTGACATAAACTGACCCCTATCATTGAAATAGCACCCACAGTGACAATAACAACAAACTGGAAGTCACAAAGTAGTCACAGGATGAAAATGCAGCATAAGAAATATAATCAAAAATGCCATAGTAACTATCTACAGTACCAAAAGGACACTAGACTTATCAAGGGAGTCAATTCATAAATTATATAAATGTCTAACCACTAGGCTATACAGATGAAACTGATAGAAAGTAGCATTGAATGTCAATTGTAGTTGTAATACATAAAGTTAAAACACAAAGGGGAAGAATGGATTTTTAGAAAGAGAGATGAACGATGGGGGAGCAGAAGCCTGGGGTCAACTGCGCCAACACAAAGTGGCGATCCTTTGCCAGGTAAGAACTCAGAAGTTTTCACAACCAGACCCTTGACTGAAGAAGAGACTCATTCCTCATGAGGATGGTGTCTGGAAAACCAACACAAGTGTAGACCTGTTGTGATACCAATCCATCTTGGAAGGAAACTACAGACATTATTTGGGTAACTACATACTTGTAAAAGTAGAATTCCTGGATGTTTCAAGAGCTCTGAAACATGGAGCCCATGTTGACCTGGCCCCCATTAGAGTCAAGTCTTAGACATGTGGGAAATTGATGGATTCCTTGCCCATATCTGAGGCACATTGGCCCAACAGGGTCTGAGATCCTACCAGTGATTATTTCTCCAGATCCAGATGTATAAAAAATAATGGCTACAGTTAGGATAATGCTCACAGTGGGTCCTAGTCATCTAAGTGAAAGCTATTGTAATTGGAAAAACAAAACAGCTGTTTAGTGGAAATACGTAAATCTATCCCACATCTAATAATTAAGTAAAACATAACCATATCACACCTCAGGGTAAATAGAGGGAATTGGGTCATCATGGGGACTCAGGCCACTCTGGGGCAACCGGTGCTGTAGAAGAATGTAGGCAGTCAGGTTGTCTACTGCTGTGAACTCCAAGTCAGAAGGAAGAAAGGATATTTGTAGCAATCACTTTGAAATGTAGCCAGATTAGGAAAGCAATCTGAAGACTTGAAAGTATGGTAAGGATCGACAATGTGAGCAAGATGACAGGATGGGCTAATTACAGTAGGTAATGTCAACGTAAAAATTGTAACAAGTTTAAGGGGCAAGGACGACTTTATTTATCACCGGTGCAGTATGGCAGACAGACTGAATAAAACACTCTTGAACTGAAGACTGGAGAGATTATAAAATGGGGAGAGAGAATTGCAGGGCATTATGTTTTCTGATGAGTCTTACAGTCAAACTTCCCATGTAATCATGGCTGGAAGTCTTTTTACATCTTGTTCGCAGCGGTGTCCACTTAGGTTAGGCTACTACCTTCCTTCAGAGACTGGCACACAGGGATACCAGGAGGATTATATAGCCTCCAGGAACATTTCATTTCAAAGGGATGAGCCCAAGCCCTTGAGAAAAACGTTCTCTGTGTCCTAAAACTGCCAAAAGACTTTTATGAGGCCTTGTGTAATAACAATAGGCCTGAGCAATTACAAATTACAATTTCATTCCTAAAGGAAATGCTCTAAGACAGCGGTTCTCAAACTGTGGGTCGCAACCCTGGCGGCATTGCCTAAAGCCATCGGAAAATACATAATGCATACCAGGTATTTACATTCCGAATCATAACTGTAGCAAAATTACAGTTATGAAGTAGCCACAAAAATTATTTTTTGGTTTGGGGTCACCACAACATGAGGAACTGTATTGCGGGGTCATGGCATTAGAAAGGTTGAGAACCACTGCTCTAAGGAAAACGGAGGCCAGGGGCCTGGAATCAGGAAGAGCCTGTCTCGAGGTTTGTGACTCTGAGGGAACAGTAAGGCGTTAGGTCATAACAGGGCTTTTCTTTCTGCACAGTGGAGGAAACCTCAACTAAATCTCTTTCAGCAAAGACCCAGTTTGCATCTCCACCAGTTCCTGCAATTTATGAACACGTGTCAGTTCCCAAAAACTTATTAACTGGAGCAAAACAGCTGAGAGTTCCTGAATAGGGAGGGACTGATGTGATTGCCCAGAAAGCTGTGCCTCTGGGATTTTCTATGAAGACATTACACTTTTCTGTATAGTCGACTACCCTTTTTTCAGACATCATTTCCAAGGAAGGTATTCCTTTTTTTAAAATTTCTTATTAACTTTAATCTATTGTATTAACATGGATTCAAGTGTCCCACTGAATATAACTCCCTCACCCACCCCCTTGTCCTCCATTATCCCTCCTTTGCTTCTCCCTCCTAACTCCTCTCCCCTTCCCTTTGGGATTTGCTGTGCTGGTATCTGTATCTATGTGTTATGTGTATATAATTTCACTAATCCTTTCACCTTCTCTGATCCCATCCCCTCTTCCCCATTCCCTATGACAGCTGTCCCTTTGGTCTCTGTGACCCCGCCTCTGCCTCTATTCTGTTCCTCAGTTCACTTTGTTCATTAGATTCCACATATAAGTGAGATCATGTGATATTTGTCTTTCTCTGCCTGGCTTATTTCACTTAGCATAATAATCTCTAGTCCATCCATGCCATCACAAAAGGTAAGATTTGCCTGACCTGTGGTGGTGCAGTGGATAAAGCGTCGACCTGGAATGCTGAGGTCGCCAGTTCAAAACCCTGGGATTACCTGGTCAAGGCACATATGGGAGTTGATGCTTCCTGCTCCTCCCCTCTTCTCTCTCTCTCTCTCTCCTCCTTCTCTCCTCTCTAAAATGAATAAATAAAGTCTTAAAAAAAACAACAACAAAAAAACAAAAGGTAAGATTTTCTTCTTTTTCACGGCCATGTAGTATTATTTCATTGTGTCTATGTACCACAGCTTTTTAATTCACTTGTCCACTGACGAACACTTGGGCTATTTTCAGAGCTTGGCTATTGTATTCTTCAACTTAAAACTTTGCTATTCGAATTGGCCTGGTGTTTTTATAGGTATAGCTACATTGGACACTTATTACATACTTTTCTTAGTTTTGTCAGGTTGAATTTCACAAAGCCTCTTAAAATGAGGAAGCCTCACCTTCAGATTTCACCAGAAGCTCTATCACTCTGAGTTATGTTCTATATGTCAAGGTCCCAGAAACATCCATCAGGCCCACCATAGCTCCAACAGCTGGTGAGTCATTTCTTATTCTGTGGGCATCAACCTCTGCCAGGACATTTGAGTCAAAGCCTTGTTTGTATCACCAATGTTTCCAATTATATCCTATCAACAAGGAAGACAGAGTCTTAATGAACCTACACAGAAACTAATGCCATGAAAATAAGGTTACTCAAGAAGACCCTAGAATTTCTTTCAGTGATATCAGACAGGAAAAAATAACAGAAAAATAAAAAATAAAAAAATATAAAAAATGAAATACAAAAATTAAAAAAAAGGAATAAGGCACAAGAAGGCTTTAGAAATTCTTTAAGAGAAAGGAGACAGGAAAAAAGCCCAATATTTTATTTCTGCTTATAACTAAGTTTACTAAATTGTAGTAATTTGTGATAACATAAGGGAAAAGAATACGGGTCTGTACTCTAGAAAACAGAACATTGAAGTGACACCTAATTCCAAAGAAAACCCATCATCACCCTTCATCAACTCTTTTAGTGCTGCTGATCCATTCTCATTCTGCTCCATCCTGCTGAGCACTCTCCTGTCCTGAATGGGATTATGACCCAATCTCCTCCTAACACCTGCTCCCTGAGTACAGACTCACTGGCCCCGCATTCGCTGAAGTGACCTTCCATTCTGGGAATCATCGCCACTTGTGACTTGGAAAGCCTCAGATTTTTTGCTCACCAGACTGTCTTTCCAAAAGTTGTCCCCCAGGGATGCATTGGACCTCAGTCAGTGTCCAAAGTTGTTAGTCCAGGCATCTGAGTTGTAGATGAAGGGGCAATCAGAACGATCATTTGTCGTAGCCTTGGCCATCTGTTGTGGCTTCAGGGTTCCTCTCATCTAATTATGAAATACTGTTAAACAGTTTCTAAACTGTAGAATTTTAATCTTTCTTTCTCAGAAGTGTAATGCTCAGGCCGTGTTGTTTAAAATAAACATATACTATTGTTTACCTGGTATAAAAAGAAAAAGGATATAATTTAGGTCTCAATGGTTACACCCTAGAACATTAATTCTTTTGCTGACGTAAAAGCTGCGCTAGGTGCTAATGATTCTATGACAAATTAGCACATACCAGTGAATAAACAACCCAGATTCATCTCTAAAAGACTGTGCTCCTAAAATCTCCAGTTGGTTACTAGACTGACATTAGTGTCTTTTCTCCTGAGACTCTTGAAGACAAACTGACTTCTTGCTTTTCAAGCTGCTGGAGGCTACCCTTATTCCTTGGCTCACAGACACTAGCCCGTCTACACATCATCTCCTTCTCCTCAGAACCCTAATCTTTGCCCATGATGCCTGTTTAACACCCCCCTAGACAGTGTTGGATAATCTCCCCAGGTCAAATATTTAACTTCCTTTCATTGGCAAAGGCCTCTGAATCATATAAAGGTCGCGGGCTTTAGGTTGTGAAACTGTTGCAGACCCTTATTCAGCCCACAGTAGTATACACACTAAATTTAGCCATTTTATCCTGTTACTCTATCTCATTTTATTTTGATTATTGGTCTAACCTGAAAAACATTTAAAAGTAGAATTAAAATTGATGTTTCTGCCAAACGTCATTAATCTGTCCACACTAGCTTTTCCTTTCTTCGCTCTCCAACATTTCCAGATTCTGGTGTAGCAATGCAACACCTTCATTTTGGCCCCATCAGGCTCCTTTGAGACGCTGACCTCCAGAGCGAGATAAGAAAGTCAATGCCTGTCTGACTTGGTTACTGCAGTAGTTAGTCACAGCAGACATAGAAGACTAAGACACCCCTGATGAGACTCTTTGCAGAGCTTCAAAGAAAATGGTGTCTTACAAGTCAGCACTCCCCCTTCCAGGCTGTGCTGACACCACTCTGCTCAGCAAACCCACAACAGGTTAAAATCTCAGCACGTCCAAAATAGAGATTATTAGGTTATCAAGGGAACAAAAGTGAACAAACCTCAAAAGAACAACAGAATGCAGTTCATATGTAGAACCAGGATCTTTCTGTGAGCCAGATCAAAAGATTCAGGTATAATGCTTCACAAATCTGAACAAGGGAGAGAGAATGTGTCATCAGAATGCAGGTTCATATCACGTAAAAGAGGTAAACCAAAGGCAAGAGCCTCAAAATATAGTCTTCGTACAATGCTGAAATACCTATTGGAGGCCCAGAATAAATGATTTCCAGGTTAAATAAAAAGACCCAGAACTGTAGATATCCATGTTGTATAGTGAAGAAGTTATGTGGTCATTGCCCCTGGTCCTGGGTGAAGGATTTATATCTAAAACCTAGACCTTTTTCTAGTGATTCAAGTGTCTATGATTTTCAGGAGTTTTTTTTTGGCATAGTCTCATTTTGACCTAAAAATTTTTCTTTTTGCCATTTTCAAATTGTACCCTTTTGCTATAAGATAACTATAATCATAAGTATAACACTTTCCTGAGTTCTATGAGTATCAAAATTTCAAATGAGTGAATCCTAGCTACCCCCAAACGCATGTGAGGCAGTAGTGTGAAATGCCTGGGAACTCCAAACATGGGGATAGTGTTTGATTTGAGGGTAGTTTTATGAATGACTTTGCTCTCAACCAGTAGACTTTGCACTGAGTCTGACTGGTTAAGGTCAGAATTCATTTGTATTATAGTGGAGTCAAAGATCATAACCTTCAGAGAACTGAGTATGCTTAGGTAAGTTTTCTATAAAAGTCAGAAAACCACCAACCAGCTAGGATGCTCAGGATGAACCGGTACTGTAGCGTTTGTTAAGGGACTCCAGCCCCACTGAAATGCAAGTGAAGGTTCATCTCCAGAAGTCAGAGCTCAGAAGAGGAGGAGATGTTACAGTGCAAGGCCAAGTACTAGCAAGAAGGTGATAGAATCTGGGATTGGCAGAGGCCAGCACTTAGCTCCCAGAAGCGAGATAGACATAATTACATTATAGATAGCACTATAATGTATTGTACTGTATTGTCAACAGACAGCCTGGTTTGCAGAGATATAAAAGATGAATTCTAGAATGTGATATCCTTAGGAACTAAAGGTATGAAAGGCCAGAAAGTTCTTGCTTAATAGATGTAATTAAGAGACAAATAATGGAGCAGCAGAAATCTGAGATGATCTGCTTCTACAAAGTCATGATCCTTTATCAAGTTAAGGCCTGCGAAATCCTCACCACCAGACTACTGTCTGATAAAGATGTCCAATTCTATGAGGTGGGTGCCTACAACACTGAAGGAAGTATATACCATGTGATCTCCAGTCCATCTCAGAGGGGCCTATGAACACAATATTTGTGTAACTGGCTGTGTGGGAGGAAAGACTACACTGACCTGTCAAGAGCTCATGGACATTGAACGTAAGATGGAAAAATACTTGAGGACTCAAAGCATCACCACAGCCCCTGTTTAAAATATTGGCACATGGGGTCAGGAAATTCAAGGCTTCCTTAGCCATGTTGATTGATCTCTCTTTGGCCTCAGTAGATCTGTGGACCCATCCAGTGGTGATTTTCCAAGCTCCAGGGTAGGATAAGAATGACTACATAGAGCAGGAAGGAGGATCCTCACAGTGGTTTTTCACCTGTAAGTAAAAGCTATTTATCATAGGAAAGACAAATTATGTTTAACAGAGACATCCAAATCTATCTCTCCCCTTCACTGACAATTCAGGAAAAGCAAAATATATATATGACCTCCTGGCAAATGGCACAGATTAGGGCCACCATCAATGTGAAGGATACAGGGGTCATGGTTTTATATCTCCATATAACTCACAGTCTAGTGTCCCCCAAATCCATTGGATAACAGCAGATAACAGTGCATTACTACAAATATAACCTACTTTAGCAAAAATCATAGCTGCTGTGACAAATGTATCATGATTAAAGCAGGCAATAACACACTCACATATGTGCCATGCAGCTTTAGATCTGAAACATACGCTTTTCAAAACTCCAGAGGATGTGGTTTAGCAACGGTGTGTGTTACATGGAACCAACAACAGTATGCATCCACAGTCACTCAATCTCTTCCTGTGTAGCCCACAGCATTCTGGATAACCTGCAGGACATCACATGTCCATTATATTGATGACAACATGTTATGGTCTGTGTCTTATTTGATGATAACATCAGTGAGAACAATGATATCCACTGTTAAGATTGATGCCACTGACAGTATCAGCTCCAGTGATCAGCCATTGAAGTAAAGTGTGAGAGCTCCATGGCCTGTAGGGCCATCCACTTCTGCCACCTGAGAAGTGTGCTACCTCTATGAGGCTTGCATGTCTCCAAAAGTCTGAACCATGCGGAATGCACCCTACAGAGTAATGGACATGGTATTGTACTTGCTCCTCTGTCTAATCCATGTTAAAAGGAGAATGATACTTTGTAAAGCTTTCAGCCAAACATAATAAGACAATTATCTACAGACTCTCATTTTTCTGAAGGATACCTACATTTTCTGCAGCAATAGAGCAACAGCTCCTGATCTGCTACTAGGCGGCAAGAGAGATACATGTGTCTAAAAATGGGTAGCCAGGCTTCTCATCATGACTTGTGTTCTATCACACTCACAACATACAGTCACGTGGGAATACATCACAGAAGCAAGTGATATAGCTCGCATTAGACAAGGACAGGTGGCCAAAACCATTGGTGCCTTGCACTCCAGCACTGTGACCTGTCACACAGCTTTCACCTGTAAATTTACAGGAGTCCACTCTGACTAGTCAGCTAGAAGGAAGAGGGGGCACATACTCCCACATACATCTTCACCTCAATTCCTGACCCATCTGCCACTTTCCCACCTGACAAAACTCTTTTTCAGCCTTCCACACTCATGCACCAATCCCTGAGACGTTGCTAGCTTCTGGACTAGACTTGAGAAGGCCTTAGGCAAGAAGGGTAAATTTTAGCTTTTCTGTAGGGCACTGTAAGAGATGCTGAAAATGTCCAACTCCAGACCACACTTTAAAGCAAGCTGAACATCAACCTGGTCACAGGTAGACTTTGTGAAACTTTGGCACTCACTTTGGAAACTGCTTGCTGTGGACTTTGTTGCCTACTCTGTGGTCACTGCTTTCCCACAGACTGCAATCCCAAGCCCCTTTTCTAGTCTAAATCAAACTTACAGTCCCATGCTGACTCAAGATTTCTATGTTCATAGTGTCCTCAGTCCTACAAATCTTCATCACTGTCCAGACTCACAGGTCCCCAACTGGATGCACATCTCCCTTCCCACTTGGTTTCTGTCCCATGTCCCTTATGCCCTTTGCAGGTAGAGCTCCCTCTAATATGAGTCTTTAAAACTTGACCTTCCCTCCATTCTCCATATTGCAACCCTGAACTCATTTCATTCCAGAAAAATGATAACTTCAACCTCATCACTGCAATTTCAGTTGCTCCCCCCCTTAAAAGTTAGCTCTGTACCTATTCAGCCTCTTAAATCTCATCCTAAATCCTCCCAAGAAAGCTATCGTCATGGTACTAGCAGATCCTCTTAATCCTCAGTCACATGCACCACACCAAACTTCTTCCCAGCTTTAAAACTGCTTAACTGGACCCTCCACAGGACCTCTTTCCTTTGTGACAACCCTGCTGTCCACATCAAGGTTCAACCCTCGACCTCTGGGGCTTGTTCCCTAAGATTCCACCCGTTGCTCACTAAGCACAGGAGCAGGCATAAAAGCAAGACAACCTGCATGGTACAAGCGATTTCTCAACTCCTGTGTCTTGTTTATTAACTATCATTCTGACCAGCACTCCAAGTTTGTGAAAACATCAAAGCATGCACATATGTGAGAACACAAATCCCTTGGGTGGGTGCCCAGGTAGGGCACTGGGTAGTGAACCTGCGGTGAGGCCTTGAGATAGCTGACAGCAGCCAGGATCTCTGCTCCATTTGAGGGCGAATGCTGAAGGCTTCTAAGGAGTAGTTACAATAAACAGTCTGTTGGGGTTATGACAATTATTATTAAAATTCATGTGATTCTGTTTTTTTTTAAGGGACAAAGGGAAAGTGCATATTGAAATAGGATTATGTTAGTAGTCAGGCTGTGGCATTGCTATGCCCTTCCTGGTCTCTAGAAAGCATCAGGCTTCAGCTGGTGGGGAAAATGTCTGGCTTTTTGGGGACCCACTTTTGGCCCACCAGAGCACTAACACTAGGTGCACATGTTTACTCTTTATACAGAACAAATGCTGTTCCTGCAGGGGAACTGCACTATCCTCCTCCTGCACTATAGAAGCCTTCCGTTGCCTCTCATTCCCTGTGGCGTTTGTACTGCTAGTCATTGTGGCCACTGAGCCAGTTGATGTAAGTAACCTCAGATCACACATGAATCTGGGTACCCAGCCAGTTCCTTGGTTACAACTCATAATAATAAATGTCCCTATTTTAACTAATCTCTTGTTTACAAGTACTGATGGAGATGCCTGTTGCCTCTTACCCCTGCAAACATTTGTATTTGTAGTCCTCAGGGTACCACTCAAATGCCATGACCTAGAACCGTGATGGCGAACCTTTTTTTTAAAATAAAAATCGCCCACTTTTGAAGACTTCCTGAAGCGGAGACCTGAAGATGGCAGCGGATTAGGCAGATGCACAGACTCCCAGCTCACACCACCGAACTGGATTATAAACTAATTTATGAACAATCAGCATGAAAAACCAAATCTAGACTACAAGAACAGCTTTCAAAAACCAAGGAGCAAAGATGAAGCCACAACAGACTTTGTAGGGAGCGCCTGAATCTCCCATGCTTACAGGAACAGAGGGGGGTGGTGGTGAGGCTGGGCTCTCACTCCAAGGAAAAGAGCAGTGCATACTGCTCACAGCCACTTGCCTGGAGACCAGGGAACGAGGTGTGTTGAAAAGGCCCGCTTGTCTTTCAAAAAGAAAGGAGAGAGAGACGGATGGTGAGGGGGAGAGGAATATAGGTGATGAAATAAAAAGCTGACTCATTCAGTGCTGGAGGTGGTCATAACTGGGGGAGGGGCTGATCCTTCCACAGAGCAAAATACAAAAGTACTTCCAGGTCACAGAGATACAGACATCTCTCCAGCTCCAATCAGCGCAACAAGACACAGCTGAAAACAAGAAGCGGGGAGGAGGGGCAGTAACTCAGGTCTCCATGGAGATCTGAGATACACCTCCCCCTACTGAAGCTCAGAAACCAACCCACCCCCAGAGAGATTAACTGGCAGAAGAGGACTTCAGAGCCTCAGGTCACACCCACCGCATTCCTGGATACAGTTTCAAATAAACCCCCTGCTGAGATCAGTAAACAAGACAATTACCTGTTAAGAAAACAAAAAAATCAAGACTTCAAAGTGGCCCAAATCCTAAAGTGGATTACAAATAATAGCTGATGCCAACTCAAGAATACCTAGAAACAACACAAGTAAAAACGAGAGGCAGACAGCACCAAGCCTAGACTCAACCAGCTCTACAAAGAAAACACCCAGACACCCAGACACAATTAGAAGACAAAGAAGTGCAATCCAAATGAAACCACAAGAAAAACCTTCAGGAGATGAACTGAGTGATATGGAAATAATCAAGCTTCCAGATGTGAAATTTAAAATAATGATTATAAGGATGCCTAGGGATCTTAGAACAACAATGGGTGGTCATCACGAACACCTAAATAAAGAAATAGCAAGTATAAAAAAGGATATTGAAATATTAAAAAAGAATCAGTTGGAGATGACAAATACAATATCAGAAATGAAGAACACAATGGAAGGAATTAAAAACAGGATGTATAGAGCTGAGGATCAAATCAGCGAGTTGGAGGACAACTGGAATGAAGGCATGAAAGAAGAGAAGAAGAAAGAAAAGGACTCAAAAAGTCTGAGGAAACTCTTAGAGAGCTCTTTGACAACATAAAGAGAAATAATATTCACATGATAGGGGTTCCTGAAGACGAAGAGAAAGAACAAGGAATAGAGGCTTTACTCAATCATATCATAGCTGAAAACTTCCCTAAATTAATGCAGGAGAAACTCACAAATTCAAGAAGCACAGAGAACTCCACTAAAAAGAAACCCAAAGAAACCTACACCAAGACACATCATAATTAAATTACCAAAGCTAAGTGATAAAGAGAAAATATTAAAAGCTGTGAGAGAAAAAAGGGCTATCACCTACAAAGGAGCCCCCATAAGAATGACATCAGACTTCTCAACAGAAACACTTGAAGCCAGAAGGGAATGGCAAGAAATATTCAAAATAATGCAGAACAAGAACCTACAACCAAGACTACTTTATCCAGCAAGGCTATCATTTAAAATTGAAGGAGAAATAAAAAATTTCCCAGACAAAAAAACTCAAGGAATTCATTACAACCAAACCAATGGTGCAGGAAATGTTAAGGGGCATGGTGTAAACAGATCAAAGTGGGAAAAGAATATAGCAAAAGAGGAATACAGCTTTAAAGAATAAAATGGCAATAAACAACTACATATCAATAATAATCTTAAATGTAAATGGATTAAATGATCCAATCAAAATACATTGGGTAGCTGCATGGATAAGAAAACAGGACCCATATTTATGCTGTCTACAAGAGACACACCTTAAAACAAAAGATGCACATAGGTTGAAGGTAAAAGGATGGAAAAAAAAATTCATGCAAATGGAAATAAAAAAAAAGCTGGGGTAGCAATACTTATATCAGACAAAATGGACTTTAAAACAAAGACTATAGTAAGAGATAAAGAAGGCCACTACATAATGATAAAGGGAGCAATCCAACAGGAAGATATAACTGTTATAAATATCTACACACCTAATATAGGAGCACCTAAATATATAAAGAAGACTTTGATGGATATAAAGAGCGAGATCAACTACAACACTATAATAATAGGGGATTTTAATACCCCACTAACATCACTAGATAGATCCTCTAGAAGGAAAATTAACAAAGAAACAGCAGACTTAAAGGACACACTAGATCAACTCGATTTAATAGATATCTACAGAACCTTTCACCCGAAAGCAGCAGAATATACATTCTTTTCAAGTGCTCATGGTACATTCTCTAGGATTGACCACATGTTAGGGCATAAAAGTGATCTCAACAAATTTAAGAATATTGAAATCATATCAAGCACTTTCTCTGATCACAATGGCATGAAACTAGAAATCAACCATAATAGAAAAGCTCAAAAATTCTCAAACACATGGAAACCAAATAGTAGGTTGTTAAATAACAAATGGATTAAGAATGAGATCAAAGAAGAAATTTAAAAATTCCTAGAAATGAATGACAATGAGCATACAACAACTCAAAATTGATGGAACACAGCAAAAGCAGTACTGAGAGGGAAGTTCATAGCACTACAGGCACACTTTAAGAAGCTAGAAAAAGCTCAAATAAACTACTTAACCCTGCATCTAAAAGAACTAGAAAAAGAACAAGTAAAGCCTAAATGTAGTAGAAGGAAGGAAATAATAAAGATCAGAGCAGAAATAAATGACATAGAGACTAAAGAAACAATACAGAGGATCAATGAAACTAGGAACTGATTTTTTGAAAAGGTAAACAAGATTGATGAACCTTTAACTAGACTCACCAAGAAAAAGAGAGAGAGGACTCAAATAAATAAAATTGGAAATGAGAGGGGAGAAATAACAACTGACACAACAGAAATACAAAGGATTGTAAGAAAATACTATGAAGAACTGTACGCCAAAAAACTAGACAACCTAGATGAAATGGACACATTTCTTGAAATGTACAATCTCACAAAAATCAATCTGGAAGAATCAGAAAACCTAAACAGACCGATTACAACAAAGGAGATCGAAACAGTTATCAAAAAGCTCCCCAAAAAGAAAAGTCCTCGGCTTGATGGCTTCACAAGTGAATTCTACCAAATATTCAAGGAAGAACTAACTTCTATCCTTCTCAAGCTATTTCAAAAAGTTCAAGAGGAAGGAAGACTTTTATGAGGCGAGCATAATTTGGATTCCAAAACCAGGCAAAGACAACACAAAGAAAGAAAATTATAGGCCAATATCCCTGATGAATTTAGATGCTAAAATCCTCAACAAAATATTAGCAAACTGGATCCAGCAATATATAAAAATAATCATACACCATGATCAATTGGGATTTATTCTGGGGAGGCAAGGCTGGTACAATATTTGCAAATCAATCAATGTGATTTATCACATAAACAACAGGAAGGAGAAAAACCACATGATAATTTCAATAGATGCAGAAAAAGCATTTGATAAAATCCAGCACCCATTCATGATCAAAACTCTCAGCAAAGTGGGAATACAGGGAACATACCTCAACATGATAAAAGCCATCTATGACAAACCCACAGCCAACATCATACTCAATGGGCAAAAATTAAAAGCAATCCCCTTAAGATCAGGAACAAGGCAGGGGTGCCCCCTTTCACCACTCTTACTCAACATAGTCCTGGAAGTCCTAGCCACAGCAATCAGACAAGAAGAAGAAATAAAAGGCATTCAAGTTGGAAAAGAAGAAGTAAAGCTATCATTATTTGCAGATGATATGATATTGTATATAGAAAACCCTAAAGTCTCAGTCAAAAAACTACTGGGCCTGATAAATGAATTCAGCAAGGTGGCAGGATATAAAATTAATACTCAGAAATCAGAGGCATTTTTATACACCAACAATAAACAGTCAGAAAGAGAAATTAAGGAAACAATCCCCTTCACTATTACAATAAAAAAATAAAGTACCTAGGAGTACATTTAACCAAGGAGACTAAAGACTTGTACTCGGAAAATTATAAAGCATTGATAAAAGAAATCAAGGAAGATACAAACAAGTGGAAGCATATACCATGCTCATGGTTAGGAAGAATAAACATCATTACAATGTCTATATTACCCAAAGTAATTTATAAATTCAATGCAATACCAATTAAAATACCAATGATATACTTTATAAATATATATCACATATTTCAAAAATTTATATGGAACCAAAAGAGAACACGAATAGCCTCAACAATCTTAAAAAAGAAGAAAAAAAGGGGAGGTATCACACTTCCTGATATTAAACTATACTACAAGGCCATTGTACAAAAAACAGCCTGGTACTGGCATAAGAACAGGCACATAGATCAATGGAACAGAACGGAGAACCCAGAAATAAACCCACAGTTGTATGGACAACTGATATTTGACAAAGGAGATAAAAGCATACATTGGAGTAAAGACAGCCTCTTCAACAAATGGTGTTGGGAAAATTGGACAGCAACCTGCAAAAAAATGAACTAGATCACCAGCTTACACCATTCACAAAAATAAACTCAAAATAGATAAAAGACTTAAATGTAAGGCTTGAAACCATAAGCATCTTAGAAGAAAACATAGGTAGTAAGCTTTCCGACATCTCTCGCAGCAATATATTTGCTGATTTATCTCCACGGGCAAGGGAAATAAAAGACAGGATAAACAAATGGGACTATATCAAACTAAAAAGCTTTTGCAAAGCCAAAGACAAGAAGAACAGAATAAAAGACAAACTACAAAATGGGAGAACATATTTGACAGTATGTCTGATAAGGGCTTAATTACCAAAATTTAGAAAGAACTTGTAAATCTCAACACCAGAAAGACAAACAATCCAATCAAAACATGGGCAAAAGAAATGAATAGACACTTCTCCAAAGAGGATATACAGATCGCCAATAGAAATATGAAAAAATGCTCAACATCACTAATCATTAGAGAAATGCAAATTAAAACGATAATGAGATACCACCTTACAGCGGTCAGAATGGTGCTCATCGACAAAACAACACAGAATAAGTGCTGGTGAGGATGTGGAGAAAAGGGAACCCTCCTGCACTGCTGATGGGAATGCAGACTGGTGCAACCTCTGTGGAAAACAGTATGAAGATTCCTCAAAAAACTGAAAATCGAACTGCCTTTTGAGCCAGCCATCCCACTTTTAGGAATATACCCTAAGAACACCATAGAACGGTTCCAGAAGGAGAAATGCACCCCCATGTTTATAGCAGCATTGTTCACAATAGCGAAGATCTGGAAACAGCCCAAGTGTCCGTCAGAGGACGAGTGGATTAAAAAGATTTGGTACATATATACTATGGAATACTACTAAGCCATAAGAAATGATGACATCGGATCATTTACAATAACATGGATGGACCTTGATAACATTATACGGAGTGAAATAAGCAAATCACAAAAAACTAAGAACTATATGAACCCATGCATAGATGGGAAATAAAAATGAGACTCAGAGACATGAACAAGAATGAGATGGTAACAGGGAGTGGGGTGGAGGGGTGGGGAGGGGGCGAAAAGGAGAAGGAGGGAGTGGGGGGAGGGTAGGGGTACAAAGAAAACCAGATAGAAGGTGACAGAGGACGATTTGACTTTGAGTGAGGGGTATGCAGCATAATTAAAGGTCAAAATAATCTGGAGATGTTTTCTCAGCACATATGTACCCTGATTTATCAATGTCACTGCATTAAAATTAATAATAAAAAAAACTACCATAGAATAGTATTTCGTGCCTATCAAATAAAAAAAACTAAATATTCTGAAAAAAAAAAAATCGCCTACTTTTGCAGTGCTGATGGACCTGGTCCCTCCCGCCCACTAGTGGTTGTTCCAGCTTTGAAGGTTGGCAAATCGCGGTGCCGTTTGGTTGCTCTGCTACTGCCCACCATAAAAGCTGAAACACCCACTAGTGGATGGGAGGGACCAGGTTGATTAGCACTGCAAAAGTGGGGTTTTTTATAAAAAGGTTCCACATCATGGACCTAGAAGGAAGTTGTGCTGTCACATGCTGACTGATCAGGACTTCCTGTGAAGGGTGAGGCATATCCCATAATTCCGCTTTTTAAAGTCCCACCTCTGGAAGTGATGTCATAGCTCTGTGGTGGCAAACATTATTATATGGGCGTTCCAGTTTTCATGGTGAGTGGCAGCAGAGAACCAAACGGCGCTGTGATTGGCCCACTTTCAGCAAAAGTGGGCAGTTTTTATAAAAGGGTTCGCCATTACTGAGGCCATAACTTGAACAGGCATTGCAGAGAAAAGAGACTTCGCTGTTTTGTCCTCCCCCAGATTTGCAACATGGGTTCGCTTCTTTCACTTTTGCCTACCAAGGACAAGGTCTTGAAATATGCTGCCACCTATTTCAGGGCTAAGTTATGGAAGTTTGCAAGACCTATATTAATGGAGTGTGTACCAGGGTCAGTCATGCCTTTTCTAGACCTACTATGTCCATATCTAATAGAAGAGATACTGATAGTTACACTTGGAATGATAGTTTCATCTGCGGGCATGGAAGGTTTGGAAAATAAGCTCACGTATTAATTTAGAAAGAGAAAGCGTTAACAATCGGAAGGGGTTGTGGTTTCTCATTTCTGCTTATGACTCTACCTTCTAGCTACACAAAAATATCTGAATTTTTATACGATTCCTTTTCATAGTATTTTTAGGATGATATATCGTAGGAATTTTAACGAGGAGATTTTTGCTTCATTAGTAAATATAAATCCCATAGCTTATAGCAATCATCTAAAGGAAGACACACAGCCCCCGTCTTGGATTCCTGGACTGATTACTCAACAGAGGTTTCATCACTACTGGTGTGCTACTTTCATCCTGAACTTTGTTTTCATCGCATACAAACTCCACTTCCCTGACGAAAAAGATAAACTTGAAACCGGTAGAAGGAAGGATTGCCCACTGGAATGTGATCTCAGGGCTGGTTCTTTGGAGACTATCTTCTCATTTTGAGGTGAGTCTCTGACATGGGTTCTGATCAGGGGAGGGGTCTCAATATGGAGGGAACCCATGAGGAGTGGGGAGGACATCTCCATGGAGCAGAGGTGCTGGAGCTGTGGCTGGCAAGGGGTATGAGGCGGTTCACTGGTAAAATTCCTGAATTGAGTCCTGAGGAGACTTTGAAAACCTCCTGCAAGCCCTGGCTAGTTGGCTCATTGGAAATAGCATCAACCCAGCGTGAGGACATCGGGATTTGATCCCCAGTCAGGGCACACATGTGAAGTGACTGTCTACTTCTCTCCCCCTTCTCTCTCTTCCCCTCTTGCAGCCAGTAGCTGAATTGGTCCCAGCATTGCCCTGGGCACTGAGGAAAGCTCTGTTGGTCTGAGTGTAGGCCTCAGACACTGAGAATAGCTCAGTTGATTTGAGCATCGGTCCATGATGAGAGTTGCCGGGTATATCCTGGTCAGGACACATGCGGGAGTCATCCCCTCTATCCCCCCCAAGAAAAACTACACTCCCCCAAGAAAAACTACAAAACCCTCTTGCTTCAGTATGAAAAGCAGGGGCCGACGCCCTTTTTACACATTCTGGCGTGGGCATGTCTGGCTTTGAGGGGGGGAGTAGATATTAAATAGCCAGTGGCAGTCAGTTCAAGGAATAGGGCCCATGATGAGGGCAGGAAGTCTACAAAAGACCAAATATGGTAGGGAGAGAGGGTAGAGGAAGCTCTGTGCTGCGAAAGATCCCCCACGAGTCGATAGACAAACCTCATTTGGGAAAGGGTGAACTTTGACAAGCCTCTATGCCATTGTATAGGGTCCTGTTAAACCTACAGTTTAAACAGCAGGGGAAACAATTGATGCGGCATATTGCATAGATAAACAAGTGTGGACAAGTAGCCTCAACCCCTGAAAATATATTCCTACTTTCGAGATTTATCCCCCTTAATCTAGGTTCCTTCCCCTCTCGTAATCCTCTTTCCCCTCACCTCATCCATTATCTCCTTCTCATTTTCTAGGTTCTTTTGAGCTCCCCACACTCTAAGATTTTCTGGTTTTGATCCAAATCTGTACCCATATTTCTTGATTCTTATGGGTTCCACGCACTCCACGCTCTTTCTGGCCCTCTACATCTACCTCCTCATTGTCTGCATCATCTAGATTCATGGGGCTTCTCTCACACCAGGTCTTACTGGCTATCAATCCACTCCCCCACACGAAAAGATTTTCTAGGTATTTCTGGCTTTGCATACCTCCAAGCTCTTCCTAGTTTTTGACTAACTGCTTCTAGTCTCTGCTCATTCTTAGGTTATACTGGGCTCTGAACACACCAAGGTCTTTCCTCCCTCTCTCATTGTCCCTACCTGCTTCCTGTGCCCAACTGCCTTTCAGCCTCCCACCAGGACCTCTGTAACGTTTTATGTACTCACAGATGTTGGCATCAGGCTAAGTTGAAAGCTTGGTTGAAGGATGTCTTGAAGTTCGAAGTTCGACATTATCTTGCCTACACACAGCAAGAAATGCTGCCGCCGCCAGAACAGACCGAGTTTGGAGTAAAACTGCGCACGTCTCAGCCTGTAAAGAACTAAAACTGGAAATTCTGTTCTAATCTTGAAACTGACGTTAACGTAGCTTTTCTCCATCACAAGCCTGATCTTCATTGGCCACACTTCCATCACGGGGTTATAAACCTCTTCCTCTTTACACCCCAACATGTAACTCTCTTTTTTGAACCAGCCCACACACTAGCTAACGCCTTCTGTCTCACCAGCATCCTCATGCCAGCCTCCTTGTCTGATCACTCTCTGGAAAGCCAGTCCTGTCCAGAATTGAACCTCTCTGTTCACCTTATTTCCTGTGCCCTGTCCCTTGTTGGCTGTTCCATCAGGTCCTCCTTTTTAATCTGTCAGCTCCTATGCCCGTAGAGATTTAAGTCTGTGTGAACTCAGTCTAATGCCCTTAACACAGAGATACAAAGCAACATACATGCATATATAAACACACCATACACACATACCCACACAGTTACACATAATGCACACATACACATACAAGTAGGCAAACATCAACTCACATACAATGACACAGACATAGATATACAGACACACACATATACAGTCAGCCCCAAAAGAATCTCTGCCTTAAGCACTTTATTTGTGTTAGCACAGTGGTTCAAGTCCCAGTGGATATGATGGAAAAATTGTTAATAATACTGGGATTGCCTCTTATTTTTTTTTCTTGCATGTGTCTATCGTGTTGTTGTAGAATGTGTCTCCAAAGTCGCCTTTTTTTTTTTCAGAGCAAAGTCGCCTCTGCTGCTGAAGACTCTGACCACTCAGGACACCTTGCTGAAGAAAAGGCATGTGAGAGTATAAAACCTGGTCACAAGGGGTGGAGTGTGGATGAGAGACTCTTTTATGATGTGACCATTGACATTCCCGTGAGCTAGAACCAGTCCAGAACGAACATGGTTTCTCATACATCACCTTGGAGACTGTCTGATTGTAGGGTTAATACTGGACATGGCCCTTCCACTTTCCGGCAGAAGAGCTGCGCCTGAGCTGGCCGCTTCTGCACATGCATCATGTTCTGCCAAGCACTGAGAGACCTCCAGGAAACCTGTTCCCTGACTCCCGGCACGTGTGCTTCCTGCCCTGCTTTGTGACACTACTGTCTGACTGCTTTATAAGTGTGACTGCCCTGTCACCCGTGACAGATATAACTAGTAAAAGCTTTTCTCCTCCACCTGGTGTTCCTTGTGTTTTTCTTTTTTCTTTTTTTTTTCCAGAATATCTGTGAGACAGGTAGACAGACCTGGTCTGGAACTCCTGTGTTACATTGACAGACTCCCCTCCCTCCCTTAAGCCTCACAGCAGGCTGTTTGCTGTAACAATTTGGTAACCTATCAAAGGCAAGTAAAGTATTTTGCCCTTTTCTGGGGTGGATCACGCACTAATAGCCAATCCGTATTGCCCTGTTTTATAAAATTATTTAGTGCTGATTAAGTAATGTACAACTGAAGTCATTAGCCTCCTAATTTGATATATCTACCTGAGAGGTTTTACCCACAATTTCTATTCAGGACTCTTTGTATCTCTTCTCAGCTCATGCTAACAACAGGACTCTGGATGGGGAGAATGATCACTCAAAACACCAACTGTTCTTAGTAGGTTGTGCTTTGAGCCACTCTGTTAACCAGAAACAGAAGTTGAAATAGAGAATGAATTCAGGAACATGGCCTCCACACTTGCCTATGTAATGAAAGCCTGATAAACACTCTGGTCTTTAGTGATCAGACGAGCTTCTGGTTGGTAAACACTTCGATTTGGGTGAACACGACATGTCCTGACTCCTTGAGGAGAGGCACTGGCCTGTTTGCCCGTGGAATTTTCAAGCACCTAGTGCTCTAGCCCTATGTGTCTCTCCTTTTTGTAGACTCCAAATTATAGTTCACTATTTTAATAAACTTAATCATAATTGTAGCACTTTATTGAGTACTATGAGTCATTTTAGCAAAATATCCAACCTGATGGGACTGTGGAAGTTCCTAAAGTAGCTCTTTGGACAAAAGTCTAGGTGGCCTGGAACCCCCAAATGTGAGGCTAGTATTGTTGTCGGGGTAACATTATGAGGGAATTTTCCCTATTCCCCATGGGTTGTGCTAACTCTGGACACTGAGCTTCAGAATTGAATTGTAGTGCACTATTGCGGTGGGATCAAAGATCATAAACTCCAGAGAAGGAGACATACTGCTATGGGTCGACTATAAATTTGAAACACTAAACCCAACTACAAATATAAGGAGGGCTGGCTACAACTGCTCTGGTTAAGGGACAGCAGCAACCCTGAGATGCAGGTAAAGAGCTTAGTGCTGGAGGTGACTGTACAAAATGAGGCTTTCTAGTAGCAAAGGGATGATAGAATTTGGGAATTGCAGAGGCCCGCAAATAGCCAGTAGAAGTATAGTGGGAGTAATAACCATAAAAACAGCACCATAAGAGTGCAGCCTGTCTGCAGAGGTGTAGAAGATGATTCTTACAACATGGTTTCCTTGGGGACAATAGATACAACAGGCCAGCAAGGGTGCCACTTAAGAGGCATAATCAAGTGATGGAGGATGGAAGACTAAGGGAGATTTCTCCAGAGGTTCTGGTTAAGGTGGTGGAGCTGGTGAATGCTATGCTCTCATTTTCTGTGACCATATCAATACTACAATTAAATTACAGAACAGTCAACCAAGAGAACCACCTGAAGAGAAACTGAACAGACTCCTATAACTAGGGAAATAAAGAAGAAGCCAGGACTAAACTGGTAGGAGGGAAGGAGAGGTGAAACAAGTTGGTCCCACACTTCCATTAGCAGTTGGGCATTAGAAAGGATCTCTTGGCTGCAGAGGTGCTCCTGGGAACGAAGACTCTGGTCCCACATTAACCTCTCCATCAGAGGGCTCTAACCAGGGACAGAACTCTCCATAGCAGTTCTGTCCCTGACTATGAAAATTGACAGGGATTCAGTCTCAGTGGGGTGGAAGGCTTCTGGAAATCCATGCATGCCCTCAAAAGGCCATCAAGCAGAATCACAATCTAAGACACTCACTCTAGGCTCTAGAAGAGGGCCAGCAGCTTTAAAGGCAACAGAGACATTTGGGGAGCAGCTGCATTGTGTGGCTTCAGGGAAAATCCACCATTGTCCCTGAATGAGGCTGTCTGAGTGAGCCCTCACCTCAGACAGCCTGAAGGTGGGCACCAAATATGAATCTGCATTAACCTGGGAACACTACTTGCCACACCCTGATAACTCCCTGAAACTCTTACCCAGCCAACTCAGCAAGGATCTAATCTGGGTGAGATTAAGGGCTACTGAAAGCCCAGGTATCGTCTTTAAGGATCCATGCAAAGCCTCCGTCACTCACACTCAATGTGACCTGAGCCTCCTACTGTGTTGCTTCAGACACAGAACTGATGGCTGCTGGCCTTGGGTTGCATCGTGACTTATCCCGCAAGCCCTTGAGCCCAGTCAGGGTACTATCAGCCACAGATCACACTGTAACCCCTACCAGTTCATCCTGGGCTGGGCCCAGATAGTGGCTGACCTCGGTCTGTACCAGAGAACCTTGCCAAGGAACTCCAGAACAAACCTAATCTGTGGCCAGCTTCAGATAATGGAAGCACCATTCAAACTGCTCCACTGATGGAACTTTCAATGGGATCTCTTTGCAGACACCAGAACTTCACTGGGCTTTGCAGGAACACTAGTACCTAAGACCAGCTTGCCAAGTCTGGCAGACATAGCAGATATGCTCAATGCACAGATAGGCAGCCAACATGAGGAGACAAAGAAACATGTCCCAAATAAAAGAACAGATCAAAACTCCTGAAATAGAACTAAAATAAACTGGAGCAAGCAATTTACCAGAGCTCAAAACACTACAGATTATAAGGTTGCTCAATAAACTGAGGGGAAGAATAGATGAATTCCTGGTCCCAACCTGGAGGAGGGTACCATTCTTCCCATTCCGCTGGACATTTGTGTTCTCAGACATCTTTCCAGACCATCTGCCTCTACGGTTGTGCCATTGGAATGAAAATGTTTCCGGGCTACCGTGCACAAATTCTTGGCTGGGAGCACTTTCTAAAGGTGTGGCTTTGTTCTAGGCACATCTGTGACTCTGTAAGAAGCCAAGCCTCCAACTCTGAAGTCATTCCTGGGACTGAAGCTAGCAGACATGCTCATTGTGCCTTCCAAAGTTTCAGTGATTTCATTTATGAAAGACAGAGCTTTAGAATTTCTAATGGACAACTTGACTACATTTATCTAAGTTGACATTCAACTATTTCTGACAAATTATTGTTGTATCCGATGTGACAGGGACCAACATTCTTAAAATAGGTGTTTTACGTTGAATAAGGTTCTTATTTGTACTGGAAAAAATTGTTCCCGCAGATATTGAGGAGGCAGAGAAAAAGAGGATAGACTAAAGAACCGAGGCACTCATATGGTTATCGTAAAGCTAAACCAGAGAGAGAGAAAAGGGAAGGAGCAGGGGAAGAGTCTAGCTGGCTTAATCTCCTCACACAGCCCCTGGATCTATGGCTTTGCAACCCCGAAGTTGGGTGGACTCCCTTCTTGGTCAAAATGCAAAATGATGTAGCTACAGTAGAAAAGAGTTTAGAGGTTTCTCTATAAATAAGAAATAGACTTACCATATGGCCCAGCAATCTCGTTTCCACTTGTATATACAAAAATATTGAAAGCAGGATTTTGAAGCGACATTCACATATCCACGTTCACTGCAGCATTATTCACGATAGCCAAGAAGTGGAAGAAACCCAATTGTCCATAGACAGAGTAACGGAAAAAGAATATGTGGTATAAACTTATACAATGGAATATTAGAGAAACTTAGAAAAATGGTAATTGGAGATATGAAGCTAAGTCAAACAAGCGAGTCACAAGAAGACAGAAACTGTATGTTCCACTTATATGAGGTATCTCCAGCATTCAAATTTACAGAAAGAAGAAATATTGGTCACTGCCGGAAACTTGGGGGAGGAGGAAGTGAGATCTAGTTTTTCAGTGGGTGTAGATTTTCAATTTATTGATAAAAAAGTGCTAGAAACCTGTTTTACATTGATGAGAATATAAATACCAGTACTGAGCTGTACATGGGCTATAGATTATGCTATTAAATTAAATCGAATGGGTTTTTTAATTCAGTTAAATGAAGATTATTTAAGGGAAAATTTGGGGTTTAAGAACCCTGTGGCTTTAAGAACACCCTGCCTCAACAGGGGAAACTCTGAGGTTGGTAAATGCAAAGTGTGTGGTTGTGGGTTCATTTCCTGTGTTCACCTGCCCTTTTCAGCCTCAGGGGGCTGGCCCTGTGGTCTCACCTAGTAGCTGAGGTGAAAGAGGAAAGGCCTGACAGGGCTGGGAAGACAGGTGGAGGAGTCAGAGGAGGTAGGAGTATGGAGGGGTGGACAGGTCAAAGATTCCAGAGGGCTGGAATTTGTAAAGTGAAAAACAAAGGACCCATGAGGACAAGGATGATGAAGAGTAAGGCATTTTAGATGAGCAGTGCTGGGAACTTCCCAAGTCAGCTGCTTGGTGAGGCCATGAAGCTCTCCTTGTGTTTAAAAAACTTTTTTCTTTCCTGAAGATATTAAACTAAGCTCTGTAATGTTGAAGCATGGAGTCTATGGCAGAAAGGTGGTAGGAGGATAGTTGCCCATGTCATTAACAGGTAAGGGAAGAGAAACAATTTTAAGGGGCACAAACAAGTCTCAATTCATTAACTTTCTCCCCTATACAAGCTGCAGTTTAGGGTGGCAATGACTCACCTCTGAACATCTGAAAGCTAGAAAGTTACAGAAAGGGAACCTGGGAACCAAACAGAGTTGTTTGTTTTTTGTTTTGTTTTTTTTTTAAATCAAATCACCCTTACCACCAAGGGAGCCAGATGCCATACTTAGGACTGTCTTTAATTTGTATTCAAGTGTATCATTGTCATTCACAATCAGAGACATGGTTTTATGGTGATAAAATTCACAAAATATAAATGTACTATCTTAACCACTTAAAGGTACAGCTCAATTGTATTAAATACATTCACATCATTGTGTAACCATTACCACCATCCATCCTCATAACTAATTTCACCTCATAAAACTGAGACACAACTTATTAAACAAACAAACAAAAACCTCCATTCTTCTTCCCTCACTCAGCCCCTGATAACCACTATTACAACTTGTGTCTTTAAGGTTTGTAACAATCTAAGTACTTGTTAGAGTTGAAATCATAAAGTATTTGTTCTTTTGCATCTGGTTTATTTCATTTCGCCTAATATCCTCATGGTTTATCCATGTTGTGGCATATCACAGAATTCTCTTTTTTAAACGCTGGGTGCTATTCTATTGCCTGTGTATGCCACCTTTGGCTTACCCATTCATCCATCGATGGACACTAGTGTTGTATTCACACTTAAGCTACTGTGTAAAATATCTTCTATAATCATGGGCATACAAATATCTATTTCAGACCCTGCTGTCAATTATCTTGAGCATACACCCAGAAATGAAATTTCTAGGTTCTATGGTAATTCTGTTTCAGAAATTCAGGTCTCCCGCCATGGTGGTTTCCAAAGTGGCTACACTGTTTTATCTTTCCCACCAACAGTCCACAAGCATTCTGAGCTCTCCACATTGTCACCAACACTTGTTGTCTTCTGGATTTTGGTAAAGCCATCCTCATGGGTATGAGATAGAATCTCACTGTATTTTAAGTCTTTATAGGAAAATTATTTCCATTGATTTGAAAGAGAGAGAAAGAGAGAGGAAGAGAGAGAAAGATAGAAGCAACAACTCGCTCTTTCATCTCATTGTTCCATTTATTTTTGTACTCACTGACTGTTTCTTGTACCTGACCTGAACAGGGATGGAACCTGTGATCTTGATGCACAATGATGACACTTTATTCACCGAACCACCCGGAAGGGACTTATCTTTAGGCCTTTTTAAATTAAAGCATAATTGATTTACAGTATTCTATTAGTTTCTGGTGAACAATATAGTGACTTGATATTAGTATACATTATGAAGTGATCACTATGGTAGGTCTAGTTACCATACAAAGTTTGGTAAATCCTAGTGACTTATTTTATTTATTTATTTAATCAATTTAGACAGAGAAGAAGGGAGAGAGTAAGAAACATTAATTTCCTGTTCCACTTATTTCTGCATTCATTGGTTGATTGTGTATGTGCTATGACTGGGAATCAAACCCACAACCTTGGCATATCAGGACCACGTTCCAACCAACTGAGCTTTCCTGCCAGGATGACTTATTTATTTTAAAATTAGAAGCGTGCACCCTTTAACGCCTTTTACCTATTTTTATTTTTACACCTTTATTAGTACAACCGATGTCTCAACATGCGATCTTCGGTAAGCCAGTGAACTCCTTTAATATTAATGAATGGGCCAAAATTATAAGAACTATATAGAGTAATATCTTGTGAAAATAATGTTGTATTTTTTCTTACAGGAAGAGAAAGAGAAAAAGTCAGAGAGAGAGACAGGAAGAGAGAGAGAGAGAGAGAGAGAGAGAGAGAGTAGAGAGATGAGAGGCATCAACCCACCATTGATTCACTTTACTTGTACACTGATTGCTTCTCACACGTGCCTTGACCGAGGGCTCCAGCCAAGACAGTGACCTCTTGCTCAAGCCAGTGACCTTTGGGTTTCAGCCAACGATGTTGGGATCATGTTGGTGATTCTGTGCTCAAGCCAGTGACCCTGCACTCAGACTGGCAAAATTGAGGTTTCCAACCAGGGACCTCAGCATTTTAGGTGAATGCTTTATCCACCACATCATCACTGGTTCGACCCCTTCTCCTATTTTTACCATCTCCCAACATATATCTCTCTGAAAACCACCAGGTTATTCTCTGTTTCTATGAAACTATTTTTGATTTGTTTTGTTCATTTGTTTTGCTTTTTAGAAGCCACATCCAGTAACCTCATGAAGTATTTGTCTTTCTCTGTGGGATTTATTTCACTGAATATACTACCTTCCAGGACCATCCATTCAGTCATAAATGGTAAGATTTCACTCTTTTATATGGCTGAGTAATATTACACTACACACACACACACACACACACATGTATTTAATATATATCACATCTTCTGTATTCATTCATTTACTGATAGACACCTAGATAATTATCATATTTTGGCTATTATTAACAATGATAAAATGAACACAGGCATGCATTTTTTGAATTAAAAATAGTATCTAGTTTTCTTTACAAAATACCAGAAAAGGAAATGGTTGGTCATACAGTAGTTTGAATTTTAATATTTTGAGAAATCTCATTGTTATTTTGATCCACATTTCTTTAAGAGACAGTTTCTGAACCTGACACACAGCTTTGGGCCATGGCCCCCAAGCTGGATCACCTGCCCTGGGCATCTTGAACTGACCCTCCCTTTCCTTGGGAATCTCTGCAGCTCTGTCTTACTAAAGTCCAGCACCACTGCCTGTCAGTGGTCTGAGTGCCCAGCTCTGCAGGCGCAGTTCTTGTACCCACACACGTGTGGGGCTGCAGGGAGCTGACAGATCTCTGAAGTCACAGAGGAAGGAACCCCTGTATGGGTCAGAGAGACCATAGAGAGGAAAGGATGTGGGGGATCAGGCATCCACTGGGGACGCCTTTCCTGGGATGACATGGAAATGTGCCTCCTCCTTTAAAACAATGCATGGAAATATCAACTTCTACAGCAACAATAAAAGCCCTGTCACTCAAAGAGAACAGAGGGATGTGTCCCCATGTCCTTCTGTTCTCTTGGAGCCTCTGCTCCGGTATTGGCAGCACGTTGTCCTGTGTGTAAGAGGAGTGCACTACAAGTTTCCGAGGGTGAAAAGTCCTCAAAACTGAAAGAATTGGGGCATGATGACTTCATGCACAATATTTTTCATTACTTTAAAAATATTTTATTTATTGATTTCAGCAAGAGGAGGAAGGGGGAGTCAGAAGTAGCGACTCTCAGTTGCTTCACTTTAGTTGTTCATTGCTTGCTTGTCATATGTGCCTTGGCCCGGCAAGCCCAGGGTTTCCAACCGGTGACCTCAGCGTCCCAGGTCCACGCTCTATCCACTGCGCACCACAGGCCGGCATCATGCACAATGTCTAAATCTTTGCGCGTTTAACAGCAAACCTATCGTGGTGGAAAATGTATGTCCTAAACGGGAAGACGGGATTAGTGTTTGGAAGAGTAGGCTATCCTATAGAGAAAATCTTTAATGTCCAAAGAAAGAAAACTGTGTGGAAATAGCTTTGAGGGTGGAGAGCTACCATCGCTGCGTTTTGTCCGCAGTCTTCCAAAATGTTACTGCTTTTTGGTGTGTGGGGCTCCGTGAACTCTAAGGTCATCGAACTCTTGACCTCCCTTCATTCCTCTCCCCCTCCCAGTGCCCAGGCTCTTCTTCAGCTGCTCCTGGGGCCACAATCAGTTCCTCGTTTTTGCCTTTGCAGTTCTCGAAATCACAGGCACAAGAGGAGCAATGGTAAGGGTGGAGAGTTGGCTTCGACGCTGCTGCAGGGCGATGCGTCAATGGCCCGAACGCAGCCCCAGCTCTGAGAGCCACAGGCAGGGCTCACCAGGTCTGAGCTGGGCACTGAAAGCCCTGCCCTCTCTCTGTACGTGAGGTCCTTCCACCCTGGTCCCACCCCCGCGCCCTTAGTTATTGACCCTCCCTGGCCGGTGTCTGGTCCGGAACATCTCCAAGTCTAAACCCCTCACCACTGCCCCTTCCTCAGTCCCTTCTTGACCCAGTGCTCCTTCCTTAAGGGGTTTCGCTCACAGGTACTCGCTGGACTTGCCTTCGTGACCAAGACCTTGCGCGCTCTCTAGAGGCCCTCACAGTTATAGGAGCATCGACTTCCTCCGCCTTGGTTCTGAGACCCCACCTCCATCCTTGAACTTAGTCTGACGCTCTCTGTGCCTGAGGCCGACGGCTCAGAGCATACTGCTGAGAAGTAAAAATGCTGTTGTGTGCCTGCTGTAAAAAAAAGCTTTGATGAGCAGTTTAGGACTAGTTTAGGACTCAATGCGGAAACTTTAGGAACGTATAATATTTTTTGAGGTGTGATCAGCACTTGAATGTTCCCCGTGGCTGTTTGGCCTTTCCTGAGCACCATTAAGGTACGGCCGGGCGTGCGCTCTCTGGAGGCTGCAGGAGAAGCGTCTCCTTGGGTCCAGCTTCAGAGAAGGTCCTGCTTCCTTGCACTGTGGAAGTTATCATGCAGCCTTTTCTCCCTGTACTTCCGTCCTTGCGTCCTTCTCAGTCTGGCCTCTGCCTGTCTCTTATAAGGACACTGTGATTTTATCAGGAGAATTCAGGACATTTCCCTGGATCTCAAGGGTCTTAACTTCATCACATATGCAAGGTCCCTTTTGTCATGTGAAGGGACAAAATCAATCACACGTTCCAGGATGAGGCTCTGGTTACATTTAGTGGCCATTATGCAGCCTAAGAAAGCATAAAAAGAACTTCAAAATATTCAGAATTTATATCTAAAAGCTTTACCAAACACTATATTTTCCAATACCTATTTTCTTGATAAGGTAAAGTGTTGTCTTCTTATTTGCACCTCTTTGTGTTTCCCTGCACTGTGGGGGAGTCCTCTCTACCTCTCAGCCCCGGGACATTTGCACTGCTGCTGTCACTGCTGCCATTCTGGCTGGAGAGCTGGAATGAGGTAGGTTTGTGGGGCTGGGTGACTCAGCACACGCCAGTGGCTGGAGCACTTCTGACCTGACAGAAAAACAGACAGGTCCTCTTAGTTCTTCCATGGCAAACTCTCCAGGGATGCAGTCATTGAGAGGACTGAGGCAAGAAGATGCACACATTGTGTTTCTCAAGCATTCAATTATCTCATACCCAACTACAAAACCATGGAAGCTTTTAATGTATACCAGTGCTTTATTTCACATGGATGAGATAAGGATATCCCCAGCAGACTAATGACATGGTCAAAGAGTCAGTGCTCTTTTAAAACTAGGTGTCTAATTACTAATCATGCTGGCAGGAGGGCTGCAGTTCTGTATAAGCATTTAAAAATAATGTTATCTTTTAGGTGATGTGTTGCTAACCAGTAGCGATGACTGTGGTTTAATTATTGCTTGCAAATTGAGCACAATATTTGCACAACCAGATTATCCTGAAAAGTTTAAAAGGCAAAATCACTTTGGAAATAAATAGTGCTCAAGGATATACATACATCATTAGCAATATACTTAATGCCAATGAATTGAACACTTAAAAACAGCAAAGTTTACTAATGTGAATTTTACCACAGTAAAAATAAATTTAAGAAAATAAAGAAAGAATGACTTTCTGCCTACTGACACAGATTATAGACATAAAGTAATACAGAGTAACAGATTCAAGAGAAGCAGGCACTTGGAGTATGACATGCATTATTGGGAGGTTGAGAAGACAAACTCTAAACTTCAATCTCTAGATTTACGTAGTTGGGAAAACTAAAGTAAATAAATAATGGAAATCACCATAAATTCAGAGAAATATCACTTCTGAGCTCAAAAGAGTAGTTTGTGCCCAGGACTGTACACACTGGTGGTTCTGAATGCTGACGATGAATTGTCTCTGGACTTAGGTGATTACCTACATATTAGCTTGATTATATATTTTTAATTGTTGTTTATGTGGTATGAGCTTTCTCATGCTTCCTAAATAAACCAGCTTATAGAATAATATGCATGGCTTTATTTCATAAACACCTTAGCTTCAACTTAATTCCCTTATCTTTAATATAAACAATATTTGTATAAAAAGATAATGACCCATTTCTGATGACACTTTGCTCTATATAATTAAGTCATCTGTTAAAATAAGATTATAGTTTTTTCAAACAATAAAATAACCATGTTCATTGAATAATACAATATGAAAATTTTTAAGAGTAATAAGCATGTCTTTATAGAAAAAGAAATGGTCATTTTTTTTTAGGAACTCTACAGGCATTGTCCTTTGAAAACAATAATATGCTTTTATTTTTTTTATTTTTTTATTTTTGGATTTTTCCAAAGTTGAAAATGGGGAGGCAGTCAGACAGACTCCCTCATGCGCATGACCGGGATCCACCCAGCATGCCCACCAGGGGGCGATGCTCTGCCTATCTTGGGGCGTCGCTCTGCAGCAATCAGAGCCATTCTAGCGCCTGAGGCAGAGGCCACAGAGCCATCCTCAGTGCCCAGGCAAACTTTGCTCCAATGGAGCCTTGGCTGCAGGAGGGGAAGAGAGAGACAGAGAGGAAGGAGAGGGGGAGGGGTGGAGAAGCAGATGGGCGCTTCTCCTGTGTGCCTTGGCCGGGAATCGAACCCGGGACTTCTGCACGGCAGGCCAACGCTCTACCACTGAGCCAACTGGCCAGGGTAATATTATGCTTTTAAATGTGTAATGGTTGTTGCCTTTCAAAATATTAAACCATGTTTGATAGATAATCAATGATCTTGTCTTTAATAAATGTGTTCTTTCCTGTGTAAGCATAAAGATTTTGTAGTGATGGCAACAAAGAGGAATAAGACCACATATGCATCCTTGGATGTATCTCAGAGACACAATGTATAGTAAGAAGAAGTAACATTCATCTATGTGTCTAATCTACGTAATATGTCTAAGTAAGTGCAGAGGAAGAAGGAACAGTCCCACTGAGTCCTGTGCTTTGTGAAGTGACAACTCTGGTATGAGATTGTCCTCTCTGAAGCACAATGTTAAACAGTGCAGCTCGCACAAGGTCACACCAGAGATAGAGCGAAGAGAGTCATGAAAAGCCAAAAGGGCAGACTCTCTAAGAGGACCCTGTTGTCACTTCTGCAAAAACTTCACCCAAAGTTTGGGGTCTTCAGAACTTTGTGAAAAAAAATTGACTATTTATTATTGTTGGAGTTTGTTGTTTTCAGTTCTCTTGTCATTTCAGGTGGAACAATTTGAAGTTTGGGGTCTTTTGTTATATAGCAATGGATATCAGGAAAGAGGCCTATACTTACATGATTCCTACATGTTGACAGTATTAGAAAGTTTCACATTTTAAAGACAGCAAAACTGAGCAGAGTGTGCCTACTTCCTAATGTGCAGTTATGGGCTAGTGAGTTAATTAATTCTCTTTGTAAACAACCACCACACATACTGCAGAGGCTCATCATGGTTCTAGGGGACACAAAAGTGAACCTGACAGAACTGGCCCAATGGGCTCATATTCTAGTAAAGAGGGAGAAACAATCAAGAAATGAACAAGTAGTGTTTAAGTCTAATGGGGTGAAGAAGATAGGGAGTGGGTAGGTTGAGAGGGTTACTTTTCTTATATAAGATGATCAGGAAATCCTCCACAACTATGCAAGATTTGACTGAGACCTAGAAAAGGGTGGAAGAGGTCATGTAGCTCTCTGGAGAAAGATTATTCCAGAGAAGAGGACAGCAAGGCAAAGGCCTGGGGCAGGAAGTAGCTTGCCATGTTCGGAGGTAAGGAATCCATAGTGGCCAGAATAAATGCAATGAAGAGAATGATATGAAAAGTGTAGACATAAACCACATGTTTTTTATGGCAGTGCTGTCAAAGAGTTATAGAGACTAGGACAGGTCTACGGCCATACCACCCTGAACGTGCCCGATCTCGACTGATCTCGGAAGCTAAGCAGGGTCGGGCCTGGTTAGTACTTGGATGAGAGACTAGGACAGGAAGTTAACGAATCGCTAAGTGTCCCATTTATTTCACTTAGCATGTTCTTTATTGCAAGATTTTCTTAACCAAAGCAGAGTTACTTGACCTTTTGACGAGTGCTCCCTCTCTTTTTGAGACCAATACTTAGAGTGGCACTAATGTAGCACCTTGTGGGTTATGATGAAGACTTTGTATTTTAGTGTGATTGAGTTGTGAGTGACAGGAGGGCCTTGAGAAGAAAAAAAGATGACCTTACTTGGGTTTTAGAATAATTCATCTCTAAGGATCCACCGGTCCCAATCTGGGGGTTTATTATAAGATGGGAAAAGGAAGCGGCAGGAAGACCAGTTAGGAAACTGTTACCATAACCCCATGCAGAATTGATGGCAGCTTGGACCTGAGCATTTGGGTTGTATCTATACTTTATAGACTGACTGCAGGCATGTTGATGGATTAGAGATTACTGCGGGGGCTAGAGAGGCATGAAGGATAATACCATAATATTTGACCTGAGCACCTGGAGGTTGGAGCTGAGCAATGTTATTTCCTAGCTCCCTTTGGTTAGATATTCTTTTTTTTTTTTTTTTTTTGTATTTTTCTGAAGCTGGAAACGGGGAGGCAGTCAGACAGATTCCCACATGCGCCCGACCGGATCCACCTGGCACGCCCACCAGGGGGCAATGCTTTGCCCATCGGGCGTCGCTCTGTCGCGACCAGAGCCACTCTAGCGCCTGGGGCAGAGGCCAAGGAGCCATCCCCAACGCCAGGGCCATCTTTTGCTCCAATGGAGCCTCGGCTGCGGGAGGAGAAGAGAGAGACAGAGAGGAAGGAGAGGGGGAGGGGTGGAGAAGCAGATGGGCGCTTCTCCTGTGTGCCCTGGCCGGTGGTTAGATATTCTTACCTGTATTTGTGATAACACTGGGCGTTGCTGCAGTAAGGCCTGTGCCTCTGTGTGTTCTGTTTCAGAGTCATCACAGGAAGGTTTTGACTTACCTGTCAGGGCAACACTGAGGAAACCTACCTGAAACAAATATATATACTTCAGATTAAGGAAGGGTTAGAGAACACTTTATCATAGATTATTGGGTAACAAGGGTTGTTAGAGGACATTTAAGTCAGACTCCCTACTTTTCACTGAGGAAATTCAAGTCCAGAAAATTTAAATAATCTTCCCAAACATTTCAATGATTTAGTGACACAGGATTCACTTGCACATCCCAGTCTTTCCTTCTATCCAATTGCAGGGTTATAGAATTATAAACCTTTGTGTGAGCTTCAGTTTTAGAAGATGTTTCACAAATTTGGAGGCCTAAATAGGAATGTTCAAGTTGAGAAGATATTACAATTATTAGAATCAATGATTTTTCTAACCAGAGTTAAACTTCTGTGCAGAACAAATTTATGTAATTTGATGACAGATTACTCTAGATATGAATGCTGTGGTTTTTGTGTAATTATTTAAAGATATTTTTTTCTTTATAACAATAAATTATGTTTTGATTTTATAGTGCAAACAAATACATTCTTCTAAGCTAATAGCTCTAATCTAGGCGGTATTTTTTCCTTAAGTACTCTTGGGGCAAGAGTAATAGTAAATCAACACATAATGATTGATTTTATTCCACTTAGCATGTATTTAATTACTTCCTCTATATTGACCAAGACAAAATAAGAGATTGAAAATAAACCTAAACTAATATGGCCACTTTTTGAGTGTCTAATAAGTACCACTGACATTTAGTGTCACATTTGACATTGATTATAGTGCCATTATATGGTAGGATCCCCATTTTATAAATAATAAAACTGAAAGACAAAGTGAGAGCCAGTATTATGATACCTATATGTCTATGCCATTTCTCATTTATTGCAATAGTACAAGTGAAAACAGACTCAGTAGCTAAGAACTTACTCTCTTTTATTTTTAAAAAATTATTTATTGACTTTAGAGAGAGAAGAATGGGAAGAGGGAGAGAGAAAGAAACACTGATCTGTTTTTGTATGTTCCCTGAGCAGGAATCAAACCAGCAACCTTTTCATATAAGGACAATACTTACCAACCAAGCTATTTAGCCAAGGCATCTTCTCTTAATTTTCTAAAGACTTGTTCTGAGAAAAACAAAATTATAGCAGAAACTAGAATTGCATATGCCAGAAAGGGCCTCTGAAAAGTTAAAATAAGTATCATAAAATTTAACCACTAAATCCTATATTCTTTAGTCCAGAAGACTGGTGGGATTCAGCCAGTTTGTATCAGTTTAGCAGAACTGATACCAAATTTTTTGTTGAGTTCTGCAAACTGGTTGTTAGAATGGCATTTGTAATGAAGGTTTTCTCTAAGGTGAGCACCTGAGGAGCAGCCCAATGTGGAAACCATAAATTTATATTCCTTACTCTTTTTTAATGTTCATCTGTGCAACAGCGTGTTCTAAGCGCCTGTAGCAATGTTCATTCCATCCATAGATGAAAAAATTTGATGGAATTATGCTAGTAATATTTACTTATTCATTTCATAAAACTCATTATACCTTTGATGAAATATTTTATTTTAATTTCCTCGCATTTGTCACTTCAGTAAACAAACATACAATGTAAAGAGAAAAAGTGCCAAACAACCAGGGGGTGACAAGCTGTCATTTGTTTCAGCTTTGTGTTATGCACAAAATTCCCCCAAGACATTATGAGTATTATTTAATATTTTATATTTAATATTATTTAATATTTATTAAATATTATAAGTAATATTTAATATTAATATTTTTCAACATTTTAAAACTCTTTTATAACATAATCTAGCTTTGTGTACCTCTTTTATGTTCTAATTTGAGTATTAAATGCATGAAATAATAAACTTTTATGATACATCTTTCAGTATATTATTTTTTATATTTAAAATGGTCATTAGGGAAGAGAACCAGTTGTTAAATTATTTGAATCATACCACTGGTCCAGAATGTTAAGGATGGCTAAAATTTTCAGGTCAAAACACTGGAAAAGAACTACAGAGATATATAGCTTCATAAAGTCACAGAAGGCTCCCCTCAAGCATTTGACTATATATTTATCAATGCATATGTGTGATGATGTTATTTAGACCCCATGAAAGAACCAGAGAAAAGAGGTGGGCTAAATAATTCTCACACAGGACAGGGAAAGTTTATGTTTCTTCTATTTAGAATAGAGTTCTAGAAATGTTTTGCTTTCGTAGTGCTGAAAGAATTGTCATAGACTAAAAGCTAATCTGGATCTTGAACTAACAAAGCTTAGGAAAAAGCCCTTAATGGATCAAAATGATCCCAAATAACATAGCTATGTCACAGAACTATGCCCAATAACACTTACAGGAGAAAAGGGAAAAAGGAAATAACATTGCAAAATTCACAATGCATTCACAGTTAAATGCCATATTACAAGACATGAAAATCAGCAAGAGTGTGACCTATTAGCATCAGATAAAACAACTAATAAAAAGTGACTAAGAAATAATGTATATGATAAAATTATTTAGCAAGACTCTTAAAGTAGCTAATAAATAAACATTGTATACTCAAGAAGGTAGAGGAAAGGATGTGTATGTTATAGAAAAAAAATGATTAAAATGTTCAAAATCAAATTTGTAGAGATGAAAATGCATGATTGTAAAAATAAACAGAAGAGATTAAAGACAGATTGAAGGCTTATATCAAGAAATGAGAGATTCCTAGTAAACAATTTAATATCACATCTTAAAGAACTAGAAAAAGAAGAAAAAAACCCAAAAGCCAGTAGAAAAAAGAAAAATAGTAAAAATTAGATCAGAACTAAATGAGATAGAGAACAAAGAAACCTATAGGGAAAAATCAATAAAACAGAGAGCAGATTCTTTGAAAAGATCAACAAAATTGACAAACCCCTGCCTAGATTCACTAAGGAAAAAAGATAAAAGACCCATATAAATAAAATTGGAAAAGAAAAAGGAGAAATTGCCATAGACATTATAGATATACAAAGTATCATAGTAGTATATTGATATTTTGAAAGATTATATGCCACGAAACTCAACAGTATAGAAGAAATGGATAAGTTTCTAAAACTGTATAATCTTCCTAGACTGAGTCACAAAGAAGTGGGAAACCTAAACAGACCCATAAATGAGAAAGAAATAGAAAACAACTATTAAAAACCTTGCCCAAAATAAAAATCCAGGACCAGATGGCTCCACTGAAAAATTCTACCAAACATTCAAAGATGATTTGGTACTTATACTTCCAAAGTCTTCCAAAAAATAAAAGAAGCAATACTCTCTAACACATTTTATGAGGCCATCATAACCCATGTTTGATACCAAAACATGACAAGGACAACACATAAAAAAAGAACACTAGAGACTAGTATTTCTAATGAATACAGATGCAAAAATCCTAAACAAAAACTAGCAAATCAAATACAACAACACATTAAAAAATAACACATCACAATCAAGGTTGATTCATTCTAGGAGCACAAGGATGGTTCAATATACCTAAATTACCTGACCTGTTGTGGCACAGTGGATAAAGCGTTGACCTGGAATGCTGAGGTTGCTGGTTCAAAAGCCCTGTGCTTGCCTGGTCAAGGCACATATGGGAATTGATGCTTCCTGCTCCTCCCTCCTTCTTTCTCTCTCTCTCTCTCTGTCTCTCTCTCTCTGTCTCTCTCCCTCTCACTTCTCTCTAAAATGAATAAATAAACATCTTTTAAAATATGTAAATCGATCAACATAATACACCACATCAACAAAACAAAGAACAAAAACCATATGATCCTATCAACAGATGTAGAAAAGGCATTTGATAAGATACATTCATTTATGTTTAAAACACTCAATTAAAATGAGTATAGAAGGAAAGTATCTCAAAATAATAAGGACCATATATGACAAACCATCAGCTAATATCATACTAAATGGTGAAAAAAATGAAGGCTTTCCTTCTACAATCATGAAAAAGACAAGACTGTCCACTCTCTTCACTCTTATTCAACATAGTTCTGAAAGTTTTAGCCAGAGCAATCAAGCAAGAGAAAGAAATAGAATGCATCCATAACAGGAAAGAAAAAGTAATGGTGTCACATTTTGCAGATGACATGATCCTGTATATAAAAACTCCAAACTCCACCAAAAAACTCTTAGAAACAATAAACCAATATATTAAAGTCACAGGAAACAAAATAAATATACAAAAGTCTATTGTTTTCCTATATGCCTACAATGAAACTTCAAAAAATGAACTAAAAAAATTCCTTTTATAATTGCAGCAGCAACAACAATGAAATACCTAGGGATAAACCTAACAAAGGACATGAAGGACCTATATACTGAAAACTATAAAGCATATTTGAAAGAATTTGAAAAAGTCACAATTAAATGGAAAAATATTTTATGTTTATGGATTGGAAGAATCAACATACCTAGTTAAAATGGCCATATAATTTAAGGCAATAGACAAATTTTATGCAATTTCCGTTATAATCCAAATACTATTTTTTTAAAGACGTAGAAAAAAAATCACCTGGTTTGTATGCAACTATAAAAAAACCCAAATAACCAAAATAATCCTGAGAAAAAAGAATGAAGCCTAAAATATTACACTACCTGACTTCAAATTACAGTGAAGATACAAATTACAAGTGAAGATACAGTGAAGACTCAAAGTACAGTTGTGATACAAGCAGACCAACATATGAATTTTTTAAGATACAAGATATGACTCGGTCCGTACTTTTATTTGAGATCCCAGTGAAATTCCAAGATACAAGTCATGATTTGGGAAGCTGCCGCTAGTTGGCACATTGGCACATGGGTCCAGTATCGGCAGCACAACTCCAGCATCTCATTCTTTCTCACATGTTACCCACAGAATCAAGTCGAATCTCGTGCACTGTACTCATTCTTACATCATCTTTGCATTTTTTTACTAACTTTTTTTGTGTGCTATCATGGGGCCAAAGAAAGTGAGTGTAAAGGACAGTGGTGAGAAGAAGAGAATGATGTTGATAGAAGTAAAGCAAGAAATAATAAAAAACATGAGTGTGGTGTACGAGTGATTGAACAGACAAGCCTGTACGATTGCAATACATCTACAATTTGTACCATCCGTAAACAAAAGGATGCCATCAAAAGTGCAAATCCAGTGAAAGGAACTACAATTCTGTTCCAATTAAGGACAAATATACGTAAAGAAATGGAGAAACATTTGCTGGTGTGGGTGAAAGAGAAAGAGCTGGCAGGAGATACAGTGATGGAGACTGTAATATGTGAAAAGGCACGTATTATTTATGGTGACTTGAAGAAGAAAGAACCATCAACCTTAAAAGAGGCAGCAGAAGATACATTTAAGGCAAGTCATGGCTGGTTTGAAAATTTCAATAAGAGATCTGGCATCCACTTGGTGGTGAGGCATGGTGAAGCTGCGAGTGCTGACGTTAAGGCAGCTGAGGAGTACATCACACATTTTGCTGCGCTCATCTGAAAGGAAGGTTACATCCCCCAACAAGTGTTCAACTGTGACAAAACAGGATTGTTCTGGGAAAAAATACCCTGGAGGACTTTCATCACCACAGAGGAGAAGAAGCTGCCAGGCCATAAACTCATGAAGGACCATCTGACCCTTGCACAGTGTAAAAATGGTAGCAGTGACTGCAAAGTAAAGCCACTGCTTGTTATCATTCCAAAACTCCTTGAGCCTTTAAGACTCACAAGATTCTTAAAGAAAAACTGCAGGTTATGTGGCATGCCAATGCTATGGCATGGATTACGCAGCAGTTTTTTATTGAATGGGTAAACCTTGTCTTTGGTTCCACAGTGAAGAAATATCTTCAAGAAAATAAACTCCTGATGAAAGCATTACTAATCCCTGATAATACTCCAGCCCACCCACCTGGTCTTGAAGATGACATTCTCAATGAGTTCAAATTCGTGAAAGTCCTCTACCTCCCACCCAACACGACTTCAATCTTGCAACGCATGGATCAGCAGGTCATTTCCAACTTTAAAAGGTTTTACACAAAGCACTTGTTCCACCGCTGCTTTGAGGTGACTGAGTATACAAATCTAACCCTTCAAGGGTTTTGGAAAGATCACTACAACATTGTGATATGTTTACACATTATTGACTTGGCATTTCAAGAAGTTTCAAGAAGAACCTTGAACTCGGCATGGAAAAAGTTATGGCTGATGTTGTTGCAGACAGAGACTCCTAAGGATTCGAACCAGAGATTGAGATTGAGGTAGAAGCATTGGAGGAGATTGTGTCCCTCAGAAAGTCGATGAGTCTAGAGGTAGATGAGGGTGATGTAAATGAGCTTGTCGAGGAACATGAGGAGGAACTCTCAACTAAGGAGTTGAAGGAGCTACAGATGCAACATACAGAGCTTCTGCAAGAGATTAGTAGTGAGGAGGAGGCAGAGTCAGAGGAAGTGATTTGTACAAGTGAAATTAAAGACATGCTGGCAATGTGGGAGAAGCTTTCAAGTTTCATTGAAAAGATATACCCAGAAAAAGTTTCAACTGGTCGTGTTTCAGCACTTTTTGATGACACTTGTTTGTCACATTTCCCTAACATTTTAAAAGGCAGGCAAAAGCAAACCTCTTTGGATAGATTTTTATTCAAAAGTCCTGCAAGTCAAAGTGCCAAAAGTGCAGCTAAAAAGGCAAAAACAGGTGATGATTAAGTGAAAAATATGTAATGTTCAGCTTAGGTTCATTTTAATGTTAAGAAAGTGCATTTTTTTTTTTTTACAATTTTTTGTGGTTTCATTTTAAGAATGAAGTTTTAGTATTGTTTAAAGAAAATGCTGTTTTAGTTTACATTTAGTGTTAAGAAACTGCAGTTTTAGTTTATATGTCTACAGTGCCTGCATCTCTCCTTCCCTCGCTCCTCCTCCACCATTCACCTCTGTTAGCCGCATTTGTCTGTCTCCAAGGTAAGAATACAGTACTAAATAACACTTTTTTCTTTTATTTCATATATTTTGTTATGCATTGATAAAGTATGCATGTGTGTTTCTTTTTTTAATTTATTAAATTTAATGCAGTGACATTGATAAATCAGGGTACATATGTTGAGAGAAAACATCTTCAGATTATTTTGACATTTGATTGTGCTGTATACCCCTCCCCCAAAGTCAAATTGTCTTCTGTCACCTTCTATCTGGTTTTCTTTGTGCCCCTCCCCTCCCCCAACCCCTCTCTCCTTCCTCGCTCCATCCCCGCTCCACCTACCCCCATCCCTATTGCCATCACATTCTAGTTTATGTCTCTGAGTCTCATTTTTATGTCCCATCTATGTATGGATTCATATAGTTCTTAGTTTTTTTCTGATTTACTTATTTTGCTCCGTATAATGTTATCAAGGTTCATCCATGTTATTGTAAATGATCCGATGTCATCATTTCTTATGGCTGAGTAGTATTCCATAATATATATGTATCAAAGCTTTTTTATCCACTCGTCTGCTGATGGACATTTGGGCTGTTTCCAGATCTTCGCTATTGTGAACAATGCTGCCACAAACATGGGAGTGCATTACTCCTTTTGGAGCTGTTATATGGTGTTCTTGGGGTATATTCCTAAAAGTGGGGTAGCTGGGTCAAAAGGTAGTTTGATTGTTATTTATTTGAGCAATCTCCATACTGTTTTCCACAGAGGCTGCACCAGTCTGCATTCCCACCAGCAGTGCAGGAGGGTTCCCTTTTCTCCACATCTTCGCCAGCACTTATTCTGTGTTGTTTTGTTGATGAGCGTCATTCTGGCTGGTGTGAGGTGATATCTCATTGTGGCTTTAATTTGCATTTCTCTAATGATTAATGATGTTGAGCATTTTTTCATATGCCTATTGGCCATCTGTATTTCCTCTTTGGAGAAGTGTCTATTCATTTCTTTTGCCTATTTTTGGATTGGATTGTTTGTCTTCCTGGTGTTGAGATTTACAAGTTCTTTATAAATTTTGGTTATTAACCCCTTATCAGACATTTTGTCAAATATGTTCTTCCCTTGTGTAGTTTGTCTTTTTATTCTGTTTTGTTGTCTTTAGCTGTGCAAAAGCTTTTTAGTTTGATATAGTCCCATTTGTTTATCCTGTCTTTTAATTCACTTCCCCGTGGAGATAAATCAGCAAATATATTGCTCCGAGAGATGTCCGAGAGCTTATTGCCTATGTTTTCTTCTAAGATGTTTATGGTTTCACGGCCTACATTTAAGTCTTTTATCCATTTTGAGTTTATTTTTGTGAGTGGTGTAAGGTGGTGATCTAGTTTCATTTTTTTGCAGGTAGCTGTCCAGTTTTCCCAACACCATTTGTTAAAGAGGCTGTCTTTACTCCATTGTATTTCCTTACCTCCTTTGTAAAATATCAGTTGTCCATAGAACTGTGGGTTTATTTCTGGGTTCTCTGTTCTGTTCCATTGATCTATATGCCTGTTCTTATGCCAGTACCAGGCTGTTTTGAGTACAATGGCCTTGTAGTATAACTTGATATCAGGAAGTGTGATACCTCCCACTTTATTCTTCTTTTTTAAGATTGCTAAGGCTATTTGTGTTCTTTTTTGGTTCCATATAAATTTTTGGAATATATGATCTATATCTTTAAAATATGTCATTGGTATTTTAATTGGTATTGCATTGAATTTATAGATTGCTTTGGGTAATATTGACATTTTAATGATGTTTATTCTTCCTAACCATGAACACGGTATATGCTTCCGCTTGTTTGTATCTTCCTTGATTTCTTTTATCAATGCTTTGTAATTTTCCGAGTACAAGTCGTTAGTCTTCTTTGTTAAGTTTACTCCTAGGTACTTTATTTTTTTGGTTGTAATTGTGAAGGGGATTGTTTCCTTAATTTCTCTTTCTGACTGTTCATTGTTGGCATATAAAAATGCCTCTGATTTTTGAGTATTGATTTTATATCCTGCCACTTTGCTGAATTCATTTATCAGGTCCAGTAGTTTTTTGACTGAGACTTTAGGGTTTTCTATATACAATATCATATCATCTGCAAATAATGATAGTTTAACTTCTTCTTTTCCAACTTACATGCCTTTTATTTCTTCTTCTTGTCTGATTGCTGTGGCTAGGATTTCCAGGACTATGTTAAATAAGAGTGGTGAAAGGGGGCACCCCTGCCTTGTTTCTGATCTTAAGGGGATTGCTTTTAATTTTTGCCCTTTGAGTATGATGTTGGCTTTGGGTTTCTCATAGATGGCTTTTATCATGTTGAGGTATGTTCCCTGTATTCCCACTTTGCTGAGAGTTTTGGTCATGAATGGGTGCAGGATTTTATCAAATGCTTTTTCTACATCTATTGAAATTATCATATGGTTTTTCTCCTTCTTTTTGTTTATGTGATGAATCACATTGATTGATTTACAAATATTGTACCAGCCTTGCCTCCTCAGAATAAATCTCACTTGATCATGGTGTATGATTTTTTCCATATATTGTTGGATCCGGTTTGCTAATATTTTGTTGAGGATTTTAGTATCTATATTCATCAGAGATATTGGCCTATAATTTTCTTTTTTTGTGTTGTCTTTGCCTGGTTTTGGAATCAGAATTATACTCGCCTCATAAAAGGAACTTGGAAGTCTTTCTTCCTCTTGAATTTTTGAAATAGTTTGAGAAGGATAGGAGTTAATTCTTCTTTGAATATTTGGTAGAATTCAGTTGTGAAGCCATTAGGCCCCAGACTTTTCTTTGTTGGGAGTTTTTTTAATAACTGTTTCGATCTCATTTGGTGTAATCGATCTGTTTAGGTTTTCTGATTATTCCAGATTGATATTTGGAAGATTGTATGTTTCAAGGAATTTGTCCATTTCATCTAGGTTGTCTAGTGTTTTGGCATACAGTTTTTCATAGTATTTTCTTACAATATTTTGTATTTCTGTTGTGTCAGTTGTTATTTCTCCACTCTCGTTTCTAATTTTATTTATTTGAGTCCTCTCACTCTTTTTCTTGGTGAGTCTAGTTAAAGGTTCATCAATCTTGTTTACCTTTTCAAAGAATCAGCTCCTAGTTTCATTGATCCTCTGTATTGTTTTTTTAGCTTCTATATCATTTATTTCTGCTCTGATCTTTATTATTTTCTTCCTTCTACTACATTTGGGCTTTACTTGCTGTTCTTTTTCTAGTTCTTTTAGATGCAGGGTTAAGTTGTTTATTTGAGCTTTTTCTAGCTTCTTAAAGTGTGCCTGTGGTGCTATGAACTTCCCTCTCAGTACTGCTTTTGCTGTGTCCCATAAATTTTGAGTTGTTGTATGCTCATTGTCATTCGTTTCTAGGAATTTTTTATTTCTTCTTTGATCTCATTTTTAATCCATTCATTATTTAACAACCTGCTATTTAGTTTGAGACTTTTTGAGCTTTTCTGTTGTGGTTCATTTCTAGTTTCATGCCGTTGTGATTGGAGAAAGTGCTTGATATGATTTCAATCTTTTTAAATTTGTTGAGACCACTTTTGTGCCCTATCCTGTGGTCTATCCTAGAGAATGTACCATGAGCACTTGAAAAGAATGTATATTCTGCTGCTTTAGGGTGAAAGGTTCTGAAGAGATCTATTAAATCGAGTTGATCTCTAGTGTGTCCAATAAGTCTGCTGTTTCTTTGTTAATTATCTTTCTTGGGGATCTATCTAATGATGTTAGTGGAGTATTGAAATCCCCTACTATTATAGTATTGCTGTTGATCTTGCCCTTTATATCCATCAAAGTCTGTTTTATATATTTAGGTGCTCCTATATTAGGTGCATATATATTTATAATAGTTATATCTTCATGTTGGATTACTCTCTTTATCATTATGTAGTGGCCTTCTTTATCTCTTACTATGTTCTTTGTTTTAAAGTCCAATTTGTCTAATATAAGTATTGCTACCCCAGCTCTTTTTTTTCATTTCCATTTCCATGAAATGTTTTTTTTCCATCCTTTTACCTTCAATCTATGTGTATCTTTTGTTCTAAGGTGTGTCTCTTGTAGACAGTATATGTATAGGTCCTATTTTCTTATCCGTGCAGCTACCCTATGTCTTTTGATTGGATCATTTAATCCATTTACATGTATGGTTATTATTGATATGTAGTTGTTTATTGCCATTTTATTCTTTAAAGCTGTATTCCTTTTTTGCTTTATTCTTTTCCCACTTTGATCTGTTTACAACAGGCCCCTTAACATTTCCTGCAGCATTGGTTTGGTTGTAATAAATTCCTTGAGTTGTTTTTTGTCTGGGAAGCTTTTTATTTCTCCTTCGATTTTAAATGATAGCCTTGGTGGATAAAGTAGTCTTGTTTGTTTGTTCTTGTTCTGCATTACTTTGAATATTTCTTGCCATTCCCTTCTGGCCTCAAGTGTTTCTGTTGAGAAGTCAGATGTCATCCTTATGGGCACTCCTTTGTAGGTGATAGCGTTTTTTTCTCTTGGAGCTTTTAATATTTTCTCTTTATCACTTAGCTTTGGTATTTTAATTATGATGTGTCTTGGTGTAGGTTTCTTTTGGTTTCTCTTTAATGGAGCCCTCTGTGCTTCTTGAACTTGTGAGAGTTTCTCCTGCATTAATTTAGGAAAGTTTTCAGCTATAATATGATTGAACAAAGTCTCTATCCCTTGTTCTTTCTTTTCTTTTTCAGAAACCCCTATGATGCGGATGTTATTTCTGTTCATGTTGTCACAGAGCTCTCTAAGAGTTTCCTCAGACTTTTTGAGTCTCTTTTCTTTTTTCTTCTCTGCTTTCATGCCTTCATTCCAGTTGTCCTCCAACTCGCTGATTTTATCCTCAGCTCTATTTATCCTGTTTTTAATTCCTTTCATTGTGGTCTTTATTTTTGATATTGTATTTGTCATCTCTGACTGATTCCTTTTTATACTTGCTATTTCTTTATTTAGGTGTTCATAAGATCCCTAAGCATCCTTACAATCATTATTTCAAACTCCACATCTGGAAGTTTGATTATTTCCATATCACTCAGTTCATCTCCTGAAGGTATCTCTTGTGGTTTCATTTGGATTGATCTTTTTTGTCTTCTCATTGTGTTTGGGTGTTTTATTTGTAGAGTTGGTTGAGTCTAGGGTTGGTGTTGTCTGCCTCCAGTTTTCAGTTGTGTTATTTCTAGGTCTTCTTGGGTTGGTATCAGCTATTATTTGTAATCCACTTTCAAATTTAGGCAGCTTTGAAGTTTTGATTTGTTCGTTTTCTTAACAGGTGATAGTCTTGTTTACTGATCTCAGCAGGGGGCTTCCTTGAAACTGTATCCAGGAATATGATGGGTGTAACCTGAGACTCTGAAGGCCTCTTCCACCAACTAATCTCACTGGGGGCATGGTGTTTTCTCAGCTTCAGTAGGGGGAGATGTACCTCAGATCTCCATAAAGACCTGAGTTACTGCCCCTCCTCCCACTTCTTGTTTTCAGCTGAGTCTTGTTGCGCTGATTGGAGCTGGAGAGATGTCCGGAGATCTCTGATCTGGAAGCAATTCAGTACTGTTTTGTGGAAGGTTCAGTTCCTCCCCCAGCTATGGCCACTTCCAGCATGGATGAGTCAGCTTTTTTAGTTCATCTCCTGCATTCCTAGCCCCTCACAGTCTGTCCCTCTCCTTGTCCTTTCCACTTGGGAGATAAGCTGATCTTTTCAACACACCTCGCTCCCTGGTCGCCAGGCAAGTGGCTGTGAGCAGTATTTTCTGCTCTTTTCCCTGGGGTTAGATCCCCTCTGGGCTCTCAGCCTCCCTCTCCCCTCTGTTCCTGTAAGCAGGGGAGATTCAGGTGCTCCCTACCAGGTTTGTTGTGGCTTCTTCTTTGCTCCTTGGTTTTTGAGAGCTGTTCTTGTAGTCCAGAGTTGGTTTTTCATGCTGGTTTTTCCTAAATTTATTTGTATTTCAGTTTGGTGGTGAGAGCTGGGCGTCTGCGCATCTGCCTACTCCACTGCCATCTTCTAACCCCCAGGCACCAAATCTTAACTGAATCTGAATCCTGTCTGTGTTCTGGCCCACAGTCCAGGCCTGGTCACACAGGAAGCCTCAAGAAGTTTGAACTCATACTCATCACGAGGGGCCTCTTATGATCAAAGGCCAGAACTGAGAGTTGAAATCCTGACTTCACACCCAGACGTGACTGTGTTTGTGGGTTTCTGGTGTCTGCTTTGCATGTGTATTTGTTCATTAAAAACATGTCTTTTTCATAATTTAGGATGGTTTGGGGATATTTCACAGGGCTGGAATGGATTAAATCTATTTTAGTATTTTAAATGGGAGAAATTTGTTTGATGTATGAGTTGACTGACTTATGAGCTTGGTTACAGAATGAATTAAACTCATATCTCAAGGTACCACTGTACCTGATATCAAACTACACTACAAGTCCATTGTAATCAAAACAGCTTGTTAGTGTCATAAAAAACACATATAGATAAATGGAACAGAACATAAAGCCCAGAAATAAATTCATTCCTGTATGCTCAATTAATATTTGACTAAGGAGGCAAGACCATACAATGGAGTAAAGATAGTCTCTTCAATAAATGGTGTTTCGAAAATTGAACAGGTACACGAAAAAAATTAAAATAAAATAAAACTAGACCACCAGCTTACACTATACATAATAATAAACTTGAAATGGATAAAATATGTCAATGTAAGTCATGAAACTATAAAAATTCTAGAAAAAAACATAGGCAATAAAATCTCAGATATCTCTCATAGCAATATTTTCTGATATATCTCTTTGAGCAAGGGAAACAAAGGAAAAAATAAACAAACAGGACATCATAAAACTAAAAACTTTTTTTTACAGCAAAAGAAATCATCAATAAAATGTAAAAGGAACCAAATAAATGGAAAACGTATTTGCCAATGACAAGTCTGATAAAGATTCAATTTCCAAAAAATATAAAGAATTTTTTAAACTCAACCTCAGGAAGACAAACAATCCAATTTCAAAAATGAGCAGAAGACCTGAATAGACACTTCTCCAAAAAAGACATACAGAGGGCCAAAAGACATATGAAATAATGCTCAATGCCACTAATCATCAGATAGATGCAAATTAAAACCATAATGAGATATTAACTCAATAGCAATAAGTGCTGTTGCATATGTGGAGAAGGGAATCCTTATGTTCTGTTAGTGAGAATGCAGATTGGTGCAGCCACTGTGGAAAGCTATATGGAGTTTCCTGAAAAAACTGGAAATGAAACTATATTTTGACCTAGTGTTCCCAAGAATCCTGAAGCACTAATTTCAAAGAATATATGTACTCTTATATTCATTGCAGCTCTATTTACAATAACCAAGGTCTGCAAACAGCCCAAGTACTCATCAGTAGATGAGTGGATAAAGATAAAAAAAATACTCTGAAATATTTACACAATGGAATACTACATGGCCATAAAAAGATGGATATCTTACCTTTTGTGATCTGGAGATTATTATGCTAAGTGAAATAAGCCAGTAAGAGAAAGAAAAATGCCACATGATCACACTTATATAAGGAAACTAATGAAATAAACTAATGAACAAAATAGAAACTGAAGCATGGATACAGGCTACAGACTGACAGCTGTCAGAGGGGAATGGGGTTGAGGGACTGGATAAAAGAAGGTGAAAGGATTAGTAAAAAAACATGTATACCTAACACATGGACACAGACACACAGTGCGGTGATAGCCAGAGGGAAGAAGGGGTAGATGGAGGTGGGAAAAGGAGATTGGGAAATGATGACAGAAAGAGACTTCCTGAGTGTAGAAGGGCACATAAGGTGGGGTACAGATGGTGTTTTATTGAGTTGTACCCTTGAAACATTACAATTTTGTGAACCAATGTCATTCCATTAAATTCAATTAACTTTAAAAATGTATATCATCTTTTTTTATTGGCTTCTTTACTTTAGCCTAATGTTTTCAAGACTAACCACTTGCAGCTTGCATCAATACTTGGTACTAAGAATGACATCAACAACATAGTAGAGTAGGAATCTCTTTTTTCCTCACAAACACATCTATTTAGCTACAATTTATGAACAAATTATCTTTGTGAGAAATCAAAAACTAACTCAAAATCTCCTGTACCCTACAAGAATGCAAAATCTCTGGTGCAGGTAAGGAAATTCAAGACAGTGTCTCACCGGAAACCCTCCCCTTGGCATGCAGACACCAGACAACCTAGCAGTAAGCAAACTCCACTGCTTATAAGAAAACCTCTCCCCTATATGTTTTAAATAACTGAATAATTCACATGAAATAGCATGACTTTCCAACAGGATGTTTTACCAGATCATCACTAGTGGAATCTTTAGCAATCAGGCATCCACGTTATACCAGGGTCTATCTCTGTTCCTCTATCACTTGCAATGGTGTCCTATTTGCCCACCAGGTGATGGCAAGCCACAATCAGCCACAAACCCTATTTATCAGACCACTCCCAGTGCCAACCATATTTAGGTTAAGACATCTGAGAAGTAGCCACCAAAATAGGATTAGAGTACATTCACACAGTGGAATATTACTCAAAAATAAATTCAAAATTCTTTTAAAACTTGTACATAAAACAATATAGATTAATTTCTAAAATATTATGTTAGGCAGAAGACACTCAAAACTAGAGTGAAATTTTATTTAAATGAAATTCAAAAATACACAAGTGATAGAATTTTGATTTCTATTTAGTGATAGAAATAAAAATAGGCATTAGTTCTGAAGGTGATTTTTAAAAAAATTTTATTTATTCATTTTTAGAGAGGACAGAGAGAGGGAGAGAGAGAAACAGAGAGAGAGAAGAGGGGAGGAGCTGGAAGCATCAACTCCCATATGTGCCTTGACCAGGCAAGCCCAGGGTTTCGAACTGGTGAACTCAGCATTTCCAGGTTGACGCTTTATCCACTACGCCACCACAGGTCAGGCGATGGTGAATTTTTACTACAAAGAGGCCCAAGGAAAATTTTTAGTGTGAAAAACATGTTTAATAATTGGAGAAGTGTGCTAGTTTTACATGTGTACACATAGAAATATTTAAATCTATACATTTAAGATTTGTTCATCTTAACATATGCAAATTATTTCTCATACAATAAATAAAAACAAATTGGTAAAAAAATAATAAAAACAACAAATAAAGTGGTTTACAGTAGTATTTGGGGTAGTATCCTTTCAATAGTACTAGTAATAAAAGAACATTTTTTGGGCACACAGTGGAAATAACATTAATTGATTATAGAACAATATCTTGCTTTGTTACTTTACCAAAAACTTATTTTTTTTCTCTCCCTTGGGGGAAGATCTAGCCATTTATATGACTTATAGTCAAAGAGTAATTACATTGTCCAAGGTAAAAGTAGGCCTGGGGGAATGGAATTCTAAGTTGGCTGGGCTTTACTGGATTTATTGTTAATTGCTTGTTTTTTATATTCTCTTTCTTATTCCATTTCTGTGTGCTATATTTGTTTCTAATTTTGACTCATGTATTAGAATTAAACTATCAGTGCACTATAATTTTTTCCAATTGGCTGTTTTCTTTTCAGCAAAATATATGATTCACTAGTAGATTATTTATTACCTAATTCTTCCCTTTATCCTAGAACTAAGATGTCAATAAATGACCATGTTTTATAAATTAAAATGTAGTTTAGAACACTTGACTCCTAGCCTTTCTGTGTTTGTATTAAAGTATATATACTGGGATGACGTCAGAGTAATGGTGGGGTAGGAAGCGATACCGATAAATCTCCCCCAAAACTCAACAAGATCTTCAACCAGAAACAGAAAAACCTATACTTGGAGCCTCCAGATGCTTCGCAATACACCCAAAGGTATGCTTGAGTGAAAAATTGGCTAAATATATAACCAAACCACGAAGGAAATAGGGAGTAAGAAATGCTCTGCCTTCCTCACTAACCTAAACAGGGCGGCTTTCTCTGGTAACTGTGAATATAGAAACTGAGGCGGGCAAAGGGGGTAAATAGATCGAGGCTGTGGCACAAAGGCAGAATCAGGCTGTGGCACGGAGGAAAAACTGATCCTGTGGCAACCCAGGCAATACAAGCTAACACTCGCGCCAAACCCAAACAAAGAAAGACAAGCGGAGCGGCCATTTTACCTGGTCTCCTGGTCAGCGTGCGTGCAGTTAGTGGGTGAGAGATTTCTTCCTAGGCCCCTGGAGTGGTTGCCCGTGTTGCCCCACGGAGAGGCAGGGTCAGAGGCCTTTCTGTGGGCCGAGGGCAGAGTCTCTGGGCAGCCCCAGCGCCCTGGGAAAGCCACGCATGGGAGGGAGTGAGAACTAATTCCAACGGTGGAGATTTTCCATGCTGGAGGGGGTTTCACTCAGAGGGAAACGTGGCTGGCCTCATATCCTGGTTTGCACGCGCAGATAGTGAATGAGAGATTCCTCCGAGTGCCTCGGCAGTGCACGCCCGTGTTATCGCACAGAGGTGCAGAGTCAGGGGCCTTTGTGTGGGCAAAAGCGGAATCTCGGGCAGCCCCAGCGCCTTTCAAAAGCCGCGCACGGGGACGGAGCGAGACTCAATTCCAACGCTGCAACTTTTCCCTGCGGTTGGGGGTTTCACTCAGAGCATGAGACTGCTGGCCGGATATCCTGGTTGCAGAGAGTGAGTGAGAGTTTCCTCTAAGCGCCCCGGAAGTGGGCGCCCGCCTGTGTTACCAGTCAGAGTGGCAGAGCCAGAGGTCTTTGAGTGGGTGGAAAGCCTGCCTGATTATGCTAAGCATCTCTGACTGACTGAGCCTTACCCAGAGCCCTGTGCTGAGTGGAAATAGAGTGGGGAGTTGCCAGCTCTTTGAGCCTCTTACTATCCAGGCAGAGGCAACAGCAACCCCATAGCTGGATTATCAGGCTACTAATTGAGGAAGGAAAGACTAGGAGAAAGGCTCCAGAAATACAAACTCTCTCACTGTCAGAGCCTATAAATGCTAATGAGCCTAGACTGCCAACGAGACTAAAGCACAATACATGACATTGCCATAGAGACTTATCAACTGCAAACCTCTACCTGAGCGTGCCAAAGGGGCACAACCCAGGGTACAGAGTCACCGACCAGGAAGAGGGAGAGAATAAAAAAAGCAAGAAGATAACCTCTCAAAATCAAGAATAATCTGCAGACTTTATAACCTATCCCATTTTATTATATTTGTTCGTTTGTTTCTCTTATCTTCATTCTTGATACTTTTTTTCCTCCTCCAATTTGGCCGATTAACTCTCTGCCGGTCTTACTCTCTCCTCTCCTTGAACTACACTACCCATAAGTGTTACATCTCCCATTATCTTTTCTTTCCTCTTCCTTTCTCTCTATGAGGGTTGCACTCCAAAACCCTTAACTCTCTCTCTCTCTCTCCTTTCTTTTTTCTTCTTTTAGTGGTTCCCTCTTTTTTTCTCTCTCTCTTTCTTTTCTCCCTCTATATTAGTTTCTTCCTTTCTCCTTTACATCTCCTCTCATTCAAACCTCAATAACAAACAAATTCTCTTATCTGGGACTCAAACTTATGTTTGTGGCATTTTGGGGTTTTTTTACTTCACCTTTTTAACTCACTAGCAGTGCTCCCATCCCTGGCTCTCCATATTATCTAGTTCTTGTTCCACTAAATACAATAGTAATTTTTTAATTTGTCCCCCCATTTTTCCATTTTCCTCTTATTTCTCTCATCATAACTCTTAGACAACCAACACCTAAAAGCAAATCATTTTATTCTTGACCCAAATTTTTTCCTTATTTGCTTTTTGTGGGTCCATACGCTCTTTTTTTTTCTTCCCCCCCCCCCTTTATTACTTTTCCCCAATTCAGGCCCTCCATCACAGGCATTGTTTGGTATAAATCACAGTTCACCACAAGATTTTCTCAAGAAAGAAGGGAGAGGAGAGGAGACGAAAAAAGGAGGGGGGGAATAATTTCCTTTTTTAAAAATTTTTATTTTATTTTATTTTTCTTTATTTCATTATTAATTTTTTTTTAAAAAACAACTCTTTTCGATTTTTTAAATTATTTTTTTATTTTTTTTAACTTTTTATTCTTTATTAAATCTCATTAATAATATCAACAAAACCACCCTCAGATGCCATTAAGGAAGAGAAAATCGAATATCATGGACACAAAAGAAAGAGAGATAACACAGCTAGATGAGGAAAAATCTATGGAGAAAAAATTTAATATATTGGAAACTGTGGAGCTAAATGACAGAGAATTCAAGATAGAAATCCTAAAAATCCTCCAAGATATACAAGAAAACACAGAAAGGCAATTTAGGAAGCTCAGAAAACAACTCAATGAACACAAAGAATATATGTCCAAGGAAATTGAAACTATAAAAACAAATCAAAAAGAGAGGAAAAACTCAATTCATGAGCTGAAAAACGAAGTAACAAACTTAGTTAATAGAACAGGTCAGATAGAAGAGAGGATTAGTGAAATAGAAGACAAGCAACTTGAGGCACAACAGAGAGAAGAAGAAAGAGACTCAAAAATTAAAGAAAATGAGATAGCCCTACAAGAATTATCTGACTCCATCAAAAAGAATAACATAAGAATAATAAGTATTCTTATGTTAGGTATATCAGAGGGAGAAGAGAGAGAAAATGGAATGGAGAACATACTCAAACAAATAATAGATGAGAACTTCCCAAGCCTGTGGAAAGAACTAAAGCCTCAAGTTCAAGAAGCAAACAGAACTCCGAGTTTTCTTAACCCCAACAAACCTACTCCAAGGCATATCATAATGAAATTGACACAAACCAACAGCAACGAAAAAATTCTCAAGGCAGCCAGGGAAAAGAAGAATACAACATATAAAGGAAGGCCCATTAGATTATCATCAGATTTCTCAGCAGAAACTCTACAAGCTAGAAGAAAGTGGACCCCAATATTTAAAGTCCTGAAAGAGAGGAACTTTCAGCCACAAATACTATACCCATCAAAGCTATCCTTCATATATGAAGGAGAAATAAAAACATTCACAGATACAGAAAAGATGAGCGAATTTATCATCAGAAAACCCCCACTCCAGGAATTACTAAAGGGGGTTCTCCAATCAGATACAAAGAACAAAAAAAACAGAGCCACAAGTAAAAGCTCCAAGAAGAACACAATAAAACCAAATTTAAACTGTGACAACAACAAAAAGAAAGAGGGGGAGAAGATGGAGATTAACAGTAGCAAAGGACAATGGAGTGCAAAAGTACTCACAAAATAGTTCGCTACAATGAACAGGGTAGGGACCCTTTTCATTACTCAAAGGTAACCACCATTGAAAAAATCACCACAGAAGCACATGAGATAAAAAAGATAGCAACAGAGGAAAGATGTATGGAATACAACCAAATAAAAACAAAAGATAGAAAAATGAAAGAGAAGGATCAAACAAGACACAAAACTAACAGAAAGCAATCTATAAAATGGCAATAGGGAACTCACAAGTATCAATAATTACACTAAATGTAAACGGATTAAACTCACCAATAAAAAGGCACAGAGTAGCAGAATGGATTAAAAAAGAAAATCCAACTGTATGCTGCCTACAGGAAACTCATCTAAGTAACAAGGATAAAAACAAATTCAAAGTGAAAGGCTGAAAAACAATACTCCAAGCAAATAACATCCAAAAAAAAGCAGGTGTAGCAATACTCATATTGGATAATGCTGACTACAAGACAGGAAAAGTACTGAGACAAAAATGGCCATTTCATAATGGCTAAGGAGACACTGGATCAAGAAGACATTACAATTCTTAATATATATGCACCAAACCAAGGAGCACCAAAATATATAAGACAGCTACTTATTGATCTTAAAACAAAAACTGACAAAAACACAATCACACTTGGAGACCTCAATACACCGCTGTCGGCTCTAGATCGGTCATCCAAACAGAGAATCAATAAACAAAACACTAGAGCCTTAAACAAACACTAGAGCACCTGGATATGATAGACATCTACAGGACATTTCATCCCAAAGTGACTGAGTATACATTTTTCTCCAGTGTACATGGATCATTCTCAAGAATTGATCATATGTTGGGCCACAAAAAAAACATCAGCAAATTCAGAAAAATTGAAGTTGTACCAAGCATATTTTCTGATCATAAAGCCTTGAAACTAGAATTCAACTGCAAAAAAGAGGAAAAATATCCCACAAAAATGTGGAAACTAAACAACATACTTTTAAAAAATGAATGGGTCAAAGAAGAAATAATTGCAGAGATCAAAAGGTATATACAGACTAATGAAAATGACAATACGACATATCAGAATCTATGGGATGCAGCAAAAGCAGTGATAAGAGGGAAGTTCATATCACTTCAGGCATATATGAACAAACAAGAGAGAGCCCAAGTGAACCACTTAACTTCTCACCTTAAGGAACTAAAAAAAGAAGAACAAAGACAACCCAAAACCAGCCGAAGAAAGGAGATAATAAAAATCAAAGCAGAAATAAATGAATTAGAGAACAGAAAAACTATAGAAAAAATTAATAGAACAAGTAGCTGGTTCTTTGAAAATATCAACAAAATTGACAAACCCTTGGCATGACTTACCAATGAAAAAAGAGAAAGAACTCATATAAACAAAATCCAAAATGAAAGAAGAGAAATCACCACGGACACCGGAGATATACAAAGAATTATTGTAGAATACTATGAAAAACTTTATGCCACTAAATTCAACAACCTAGAAGAAATGGATAAATTCCTAGAACAATACAACCTTCCTAGACTGAGTCAAGAAGAAGCAGAAAGCCTAAACAGACCTATAAGTAGAGAAGAAATAGAAAAAACCGTTAAAAACCTCCCCCAAAATTAAAGTCCAGGCCCTGACGGCTATACCAGTGAATTTTATCAAACATTCAAAGAAGACTTGGTTCCTATTCTACTCAAAGTCTTCCAAAAAATTGAAGAAGAAGCAATACTTCCTAACACATTTTATGAGGCCAACATAACCCTCATACCAAAACCAGGCAAGGATGGCACAAAAAAAGAAAACTACAGACCAATATCTCTAATGAATACAGATGCTAAAATACTAAACAAAATACTAGCAAATCGAATACAACAACATATTAAAAAAATAATACATCATGATCAAGTGGGATTCATCCCAGAATCTCAAGGATGGTTCAACATACATAAAACGGTTAAGGTAATACACCATATCAACAAAACAAAGAACAAAAACCACATGATCTTATCAATAGACGCAGAAAAGGCTTTCAATAAAATACAACACAATTTTATGTTTAAGACTCTCAACAAAATGGGTATAGAAGGAAAATATCTCAACATGATAAAGGCCATATATGATAAACCATCAGCTAACATCATATTATATGGCACTAAACTGCAGGCTTTCCCCCTTAAATCAGGAACAAGACAGGGTTGTCCACTCTCTCCACTCTTATTTAATGTGGTACTAGAGGTTCTAGCCAGAGCAATCAGACAAGACAAAGAAATAAAAGGCATCCATATCGGAAAAGAAGAAGTAAAGGTATCACTTTTTGCAGATGATATGATCCTATACATCGAAAACCCCAAAGAATCCACAAAAAGACTACTAGAAACAATAAGCCAATACAGTAAAGTTGCAGGATACAATATTAACATACAGAAGTCCATAGCCTTTCTATATGCCAACAATGAAACAACTGAGAAGGAACTCAAAAGAATAATCCCCTTCACGATTGCAACAAAAAAAAATAAAATACTTAGGAATAAACATAACAAAGAATGTAAAGGACTTATATAATGAAAACTATAAACCATTGTTAAGGGAAATCGAAAAAGATATAATGAGATGGAAGAATATACGTTGTTCTTGGCTAGGAAGAATAAACATAATCAAGATGGCTATATTACCCAAAGCAATATACAAATTTAATGCAATTCCCATCAAACTTCCAATGACATTTTTTAAAGAAATAGAGCAAAAAATCATCAGATTTATATGGAACTATAAAAAACCCTGAATAGCCAAAGCAATCCTAAAGAAAAAGAATGAAGCTGGGGGCATTACAATACTTGACTTCAAACTATATTATAGGGCCACGACAATCAAAACAGCATGGTATTGGCAGAAAAATAGACACTCAGACCAATGGAACAGAATAGAAAGTCCAGAAATAAAACCACATATATATAGTCAAATAATTTTTGATAAAGGGGCCAACAACACACAATGGAGGAAAGAAAGCCTCTTCAATAAATGGTGCTGGGAAAACTGGAAAGCCACATGCAAAAGAATGAAACTGGACTACAGTCTCTCCCCCTGTACAAAAATTAACTCAAAATGGATCAAAGATCTAAACATAAGACTTGAAACAATTAAGTACATAGAAGAAGACATAGGTACTCAACTCATGGACCTGGGTTTTAAAGAGCATTTTATGAATTTGACTCCAATGGCAAGAGAAGTGAAGGCAAAAATTAATGAATGGGACTACATCAGACTAAGAAGTTTTTGCTCAGCAAGAAAAACTGATAACAAAATAAACAGAAAGCTAACTAAATGGGAAATGATATTTTCAAACAACAGCTCAGATAAGGGCCTAATATACAAAATATACAAAGAACTCATAAAACTCAACAACAAACAAACAATCCAATAAAAAAATGGGAAGAGGATATGAATAGACACTTCTCCCAGGAAGAAATACAAATGGCCAACAGATATATGAAAAGATGCTCATCTTCTTTAGCTATTAGAGAAATGCAAATCAAAACGGCAATGAGATACCACCTCACACCTGTTCGATTAGCTGTTATTAGCAAGACAGGTAATAGCAAATGTTGGAGAGGCTGTGGAGAAAAAGGAACCCTCATCCACTGTTGGTGGGAATGTAAAGTAGTACAACCATTATGGAAGAAAGTATGGTGGTTCCTCAAAAAACTGAAAATAAAACTACCTTATGACCCGGCAATCCCTCTACTGGGTATATATCCCAAAAACTCAGAAACATTGATACGTAAAGACACATGCAGCCCCATGTTTATTGCAGCATTGTTCACAGTGGCCAGGACATGGAAACAACCAAAAAGCCCGTCAATAGATTACTGGATAAAGAAGATGTGGCACATATACACTATGGAATACTACACAGCCATAAGAAATGATGACATCGGAACATTTACAGCAAAATGGTGGGATCTTGATAACATGATACGAAGCGAAATAAGTAAATCAGAAAAAACCAGGAACTGTATTATTCCATACGTAGGTGGGACATAATAGTGAAACTAAGAGACATTGATAAGAGTGTGGTGGTTACGGGGGGAGGGGGGAATGGGAGAGGGATAGGGGGTGGGGAGGGGCACAAAGAAAACAAGATAGAAGGTAACAGAGGACAATCTGACTTTGGGTGGTGGGTATGCAACATAATTGAACGACAAGATAACCTGGACTTGTTATCTTTGAATATATGTATCCTGATTTATTGATGTCACCCCATTAAAAAAATAAAATTATTACCCCCCCCAAAAAAGTATATATACTGCTCACAATAATTGGTGTATATTTTATTGACTAATATTCATTTTGAAATATCCCCTAATTTTTGTGAGCAGTATATATAAATTCTCAGTTCAAACTAAAGAACATAGTCATCAAAAACATAGGTCATGTCATGTCATATGACTAATTAGAGCTTTAGTCTTAGGATTGGTTACAGACAGTGGTCTGGAGAGTTCATGTGTATGCAGGATGCATTATTTGACAAAATAATGTATTAAGCTTTTGAGAAAAATAGATTCATACCACAATTTCAGTATAAACAAAGATGAATAACTAACATGAAGAATCCCAGACATTCTATTTATCTAAAAATTGTCTAATTATTAATTGAGATCCTAGTTTGTAGCTCATGGTCTAATGTTATATTGAATTATCTGCTATGATGATCTTCTTTCTTCCTCAACACTCGGGTGAATTTTAAAAAACTGAAGGCTGGTTTTGAGTTATGATTGAATGGATTTATTTATGATTAAATTTAGTTATTATTGAGTTAACTTTTCTTTACCTAGAAATGGAAAAACAACTGACTTATCCATAGGATCAAACATCTATCCAATAAAAAAGGGAATAAAAGCAAAAATAAATTCATATTTATGGTATACAAATAATAAAATGATGGGCTCTCTTTTTGTCTTGTTACTTTAATATTATATTTTCATATATATGTAAGACCGACCTCTACTTATTTTGTCACCCTATATTTTATATAAGTAAGATGAAAGTCATTAGAAAGGGACTGCTGCCTGCTAGGCTCCTCAAACACCAGTGTACTATGACTACAGAGAAATGTTTTCTTAAAATTTTACAACTTGGACAAAACAAGAACAAACATAATTGTAGAGTAATGACAATTACTAATTTCAAAATAACATATGGATTTAAGAACTAAAATAAAAGAGAAGGAAACTGAGCCTGGCTGAGTTATGGTGGACATGACTGGAATAAAAGTGTTGACAACAATTTATTATGAATTAAATACGAAACCATATAAAGCGTTTTAAAACTCTTTAAGCATTAACATGTTAAATTCCCCAAAGATATATTGAAAGTGAAAATAAGGTGTGAGATATTTTATATGACATTGCTAAACAAACTAATTAACTTTCACGGCCTAAAGCCTTTTTAAAGAGAAATTTTATTAAATTTTTGAAGAATGACACTAATAAAATTATACAGGTTTCAGGTGCACAATTCTACAATATATCATCTGTATATTTCATTGTATTTTCACCTCGTCGAGTCAAGTCCTCCTCCAACATCATCAATCCCTTCTCTACCCTCCTGTACCTCCTCCACCCACCCTTTCCCTCCTGAAATAGTGACACTAGTGTCTGTGTGTCTAAGTTTTTTTTTCTTTGTTGAATTTCTTAATCTTTAAAGAAAGGATTTTGGGGGGCCATAATAAACCATGTCTTGGGACATGAAGCCTCACAGCACTAGGTGGAGAAAACAACATGTTCACAGTCCTGGAGTTGGGGGGGGGTGCTCTTTATGTATTATGTTTTGGTGAAGACATAAATTTTTTTGAAAGAATTTACATTTACTTCAGATCAGGGGTGGAATAAAGTAAAGTGCGATCAGTTCTATGACAGGAGCACCATCTGTAAGAAAGAAATATTTACTATTTTTGATTGGTTACAGACAGTGGTCTGGAGAGTTCATGTGTATGCAGGATGCAGTGGTGGTCTAGCGATGGCGCACTAGATTCCTGGATGTTGATTCAGAGCTCCAGCACCCACTCAGGAATGTGAGCAATCTTTTATCATCTGGCCCTCAGCTATTAACAGGCTAACTGCTCTTTCTCATCCTTCAACCTCCATAATTTTAGTTAATAATATATCAGAATTTTTTCTTGTCAATTTGCTTTAAAGGTATGTTCAAAGGGGGGAAATAGGCATACAGATCTAGTCATATAGTCACAGTTTTGAAATTTACACACAAAGTTGATAGTTTCCTCTATTGAAGCATAAGTAATAGATGGGAAACGATGATAGAAAGATTTCTCATTAATTTTTTTTACTTTAAAAAAGTTTATGTAAACATTTTAAATTAAAAATTAGATGTATGTTTAAAACAGCATAGTTTTATCAACTCATCTCATCTTGTCTGAGTCATTTCTATGTTAAATTGCAATACTATTCATAGCTACTTCATCTAAAATCATGAATTATTCCTGATTCCTCTTTTCAGATATTGTGCATATCAGCAAATCCAAATGTCTCTACCAGAAAATACATGTATAGTATAGTAAACCATGAAAAGTAAGTTCTCTTACTATTTCTATTACCACCTCCTTCTCCCACCTCCCCCAGGCTAAGTTCCTCACACGTCATGTGCATGACACTGCAAAATTTCCAAAAACTGTTCTCCTTGCTTTTACCCTTGCCTCTCTCAACCCATTCTCCATACAGTAGGCAGAGTGACCCTAAGATTACATTATAATTACACACTTAGAACAACCAAATGTCACATTCTGTGCAATATCTGCCTGTCTCTCTAATACTGCGTTATAATGCTCCTCCCTTTGCCCACCACTCTCCCACCACCATGGTCTCCTTTCTGTTGCTCCTCAACGCACCAGCTCTTTTCTTCTTTGTGGTCACTGTCCTCGCTTTTTCTGTTGCCTGGAATGCCTTTCCCTCAAGTACTCCCATAACTACATTTGCTTAATTATTCAGACCTCAGCTTAAATTTCACTGCCCCAGAAAGCACATCTCTCTCTCTCTTTTGGGTAAAAAAAAATTAAGTATCTTTTAATTTATGCTCTGATATAAAGATAATTTTTTATTTAGAAATTAAATTTTATAGGGTGACATTGATCAATAAGAGTACATAGGTTTCATGTAAACATTTCTATAGAATTTCAGCTGTTGATTGCACTGTGTGTCCGTTACCCAAAGTCAAGTCTGTAGCACATTTCTAATAATCAGAAAGACTGCCCTACTTGTCTCCATTCATTCTCCAAAATATCACTCCTAGTCTGTTATTCTGCCCATTTTCTTTGCTCTGATGGCTTCTTCCACCAGAATATCAAATCCCTGAGACCAATGACTTTGGCTATTATAATCATTACTGAATTAGTCACTCATCTATAAAATGTCTTTTAAGTGTTTATTTCACAAACTCAAAATGTTTGTGAAATAAAGAAATACAGGGATGGACAAAAGTAGGTTTACAGATGTTCATGTGGAAAATAATAAAAAATTAATAAATAATAACATAAGAAAAACTTTCACATACTCACAACAGTAAACTTACTTTAGTCAACCCCTGTACATTTCCATTTTTCAGATTGAGAATCATCTGAGGAAGCATATAATATTTTCCCAAGAAATATCCTTCATGGGTAGAGCCAGAACTACAATCTTGCCTTTTGAATTACATTGTTGTAATATTTTCACTATTACTGGATGTGTTGTTTAGTTAACCAGAACCAGTCAATCTGAGATACACCCATTAAAACACACACACCAACACACACACACACACACACACATTTTTCTTTCTAATGCTGTACAATTGCCTAAGACAAAAGGAGACATTTACTGTGAAGTAGTAGTTAGATCTCATTCTTACTTTTAATTAATTCAAAAGCATTGTGGTGTGGTAAATTTGAGAAGTAAGATCTCTTGGAAGTCAGTAATTATATAAAATAGAACAAAACAAACACAAATACAAAGACTGCATTTTCAAAGATCTCTCATCTCTCCTCTCTCTCTTCCTCTCTTTCTTCTCCTTCACCTTCTCTCCTTTTTCTGTGTCTCTTTATATAGCTTTGCAGTCTGTGCATCTCAGTGGCCATGATTTCTCTATATCTTCATCTTTTATTTCTTTCCATACCTGTCTTTCCATTTTTCTTCTCTGTTCTTCTCTTTTCTTTGATTATTTTTTTTTTCATTTTTCTGAAGCTGGAAACGGGGAGAGACAGTCAGAAAGACTCCCGCATGCGCCCGACCGGGATTCACCTGGCACGCCCACCAGGGGCGACGCTCTGCCCACCAGGGGGCGATGCTCGGCCCATCCTGGGCGTCGCCATATTGCGACCAGAGCCACTCTAGCGCCTGAGGCAGAGGCCACAGAGCCATCCCCAGCGCCCGGGGCCATCTTTGCTTCAATGGAGCCTTGGCTGCGGGAGGGGAAGAGAGAGACAGAGAGGAAAGCGCGGCGGAGGGGAGGAGAAGCAAATGGGCGCTTCTCCTGTGTGCCCTGGCCGGGAATCGAACCCGGGTCCTCCGCACGCTAGGCCGACGCTCTACCACTGAGCCAACCGGCCAGGGCCATTGATTATTTTATATATCTAACTTTCTGTCTTTCTTGGAATTTATCTTATAAACTTTCACACAAGCATAATGACATATGTTCAAAGTTACTTATTTTTAGCACAGATTATTATAGGAATAAAAACTTTATATAATACTATTTCCATATCTTTACCACTTTCTTACATTTTTCCACATATCCAACTGCCTCTCTGTCTGAACTGGACATAAATTTGAATAAACATATACTTGATAGTATGTTGTATTTTTTTGTAAAAGTTGTTTATTTTAATTTCAATGTGACTCAAATTTATTTTATCTTTTCAATGTATAACAAAATCTGAATTAAATAATTTTTGTATGATTAAATATTTTTCTCTGGCAATATTTTAAAATCAAAACCAGAAAGGTCTTCACTTTGTTATAGCAAAACACAGAAATGACATATTCAAAAAAGTAAATTGTAATGAGTACCAAGATCACACCAAAGTAATTTTTATTTTATTTGAGAGGGCACACCCTAGAGGGCCTATAAGAAACCATGAAGTTCTCTTACCTGAAAACTATTTTGTGAGCGTGACATATTCTCTCTATATCTAGTTCTTCTACACCAAAAATATGCAGATACTAACATACTTACTATTAACTTAATCTCATTATTTTAACTTATTCAACATCAATGATATAATTTGTTTAATAAGATTGCTGTCACTGGTACAATGTCAAAATTAAGATTTTAACATGACCCAATAGGGCCTTAGCTAACACATGTTTTGAATATTTAATCCTTAAAATGTTCTTGTCTTTTTCTTTTTCTTATTCTAGTTGACATTTTAATTATTACCATTGGAAAGACTCTGCAAGCTTAAAGTTACTGTAAAACCCTAAGGAATATTCCCTATTGCATCACAAATTAGTAGGGTAAATTTTAGAAATTATAATTATCTACCAAGAGAGCACACACTTAAGGAAAAATTCTGGAATAATCAGTAAATCTCCTTTTCATCAGAAGAAAGTAACATTAAACACCAGACAAGGTGAACATTTTGGTCATTCTTCGCATTTAAATAAAACTGAGAGGAAGAAGAAATCGAATAAAATTCATAATATTTGTTTGAGACAGCTGCTGCTTAAAATGCATGAGGATAGAATAATGCTTCAGAAACAAAGAAAGGGTAAGATCTAAATTTAGACATGGAGCACTTTCTACCCTGCTCCTCAAATACACCTCCTGTCACATTCTCTTGAAGCTTAATGTTATTTTAAAGGGCCTATAATATTTAATTGCATTATTATAAAAATGAATATGACTATAGATTTAGAAGATTTACCATTGAATTTAAATTGGGGTATCACACAAATGACTGATTCCCCCCCCATTAATAAATCAGAGATAAAAAGGAGGAGGAAATCAGAAATCACAAGTCAGAAAGGGTAGGCTGAATCCTAGAGACAAACTTTATTAAATTTACAAGTTTGCAACCCTCTTGGTTCCCATATTCCGTTGGCATTAGTTTTTTCTCTTGAATATGGATCTATCAACACCAATACAAGGTTCAGAGTTAGGGATCTTAAAATAAGAAAGACAATTCATAAACCTTAGCTGAATTATACAAGAAAACTTTACATGGATCCCTCCTTACACCTCCACAAGTTCTAGCCTGAAATGACTCATTTAAGCATTCACTATCTTCTCTAGTATTAATTGCAAGGCAGTGACACTAGTAACATAGTGTCTACTTATCTTTTTTTTTCTAGAATCAGTCTAATCACTGAATGTTTTCTTAGTTCCATTTAGGTATATATGAATTGAGTACTAATCACCTCATTTCATCTTTATATCAATGCTATGGCATAAAAAGAGTATATATGTTATTTCTTTTATGCAGATTTAGAAATCAGGTTTTAAAGGACTAAATGACTTGTTTAAGTTTATAGAGTTCCCAAATTGCAGAAATGGTAATTTAAGTAAGATGAGACTAATTCCCAAACCAATGTTCTTTCTATAACACTCCTGTTATTGTTAAAACTTTTAAATATAGGCCCTGGCTGGGTGGCTCTGTGGATAAGTTTCCTCCCAAAACAATAAGGTTGTGGGTTCGATCTCCAATCAAGTTAGGTACCAGAAGCAATCAATGAGTGCACAACTAAATGGAACAACTAAGTGGAACAGTAAGTTGATGCTTCTCTTTCTCTTTCTTTCCCCCTTCTCTCTAATCAATGAAAAAAACTTTTTTTTAACCTTTAGATTTAAAAGAACACTAGAGGTTTCCATCATCTAACTTAACACTTAACTATCTCATTCATTTCATAAGTAATTGTCTCTGTGAAGATTTGTGCAATTGAATGAAATTTTATATAATCTTCAACTCTAGTATCAATTAAGCATTTTTTATGTTCTTCAGCCTGATCCACATTTTTAAAAATTTATAGACATAGGTAAAATATATTTTAATAACTTAAAATTTAGAATTAATGCATTATCAGAAACCACACTGTCATTTTCAAACCTATATGAATTGTATTTATGTTAGTGGCAGTGATATTAAGAAGATTTATTTTAAAATACAAAGATAAGGCACTTTGTTTTTATCAGAAAGAGATAGGAATACACAAATATGCAAGAGTGTGAAGTAACTAATGCATGGTTGAAAATGAGCAAATTTCAAAGAGGATAAAATTCAGGAGGAAAGGCTTAATTAACACTGAAGAGCAAGTTAAACATTTTTAATCTGTAGAACAGTCCTTTAGAACAAAATACTTAGGAAACACCTACAATGCTCATTCCATTGTGGAATGAGAAAGCCAATCTATTGTCTTACAAGTAATAGAAAGACAGGCATTGAATATAGTATAGTACACAAGTAGAGAACAAAGTAAAAAAGATTTAAGACTAAAACAATGTGAGTGAATGAGAAAAAGAAAGATAAGGAAGAGAGTGATAAGGAAGAAAAAGCAAGGGATATAATAAATTAGAAAAATTGCAAAAATAAATAAATAAAATAAAAATAAAAGAAGTTAAAATAAATGTAAAAAAATAATTTAAAAGACCAAGTGTCTGAAGAATAAATTAGCAGAAAAAGATGAAAAAAAATGTTTTTAAAGGTAGCAAGAGGAAAGGAATGGGGAAAGATGCAAGAATGATATGCTAGCATGGTAATCAGGTCTTCAAACACCTCACACTACCAGTTGGTCTGGTAACGGTAGAAATCCTGGGATGCAGTGTTGCCTGCAGATGGTGTGGGGCTGATTTTGATACAAGGAAGGAATATTAGTACACTCTCTACTTTTGCATCTTTGTTGCCAGATGTGTGTTTCTATAGGGTGAAATAACAAAGAAGATTAGAGATGAAAGTATTCAAGTCTCTATCTTAGCCAATGCTAAGGATTCTTCTTTGCTTTATCTTACTAGAACAAACAGCTTGTCCCTGTGCGCTCATTTGGGACTTTTTTTCCCAGGAATTCATTTTGACAGAGTAATGTGCATCTGAGGCATATCTAGCCTCATTCTCTGAGATGAGAACAATTTGAGAATTATCAGAACAGAAAGTAGGTAAATGAGAATGGGAGAAGGAAAATAGATTAAAGATGTTAGTGGTCAAGAATTCCATCTGTTAATAATAGACAGGGCATAGACACAGATGATAGAAAATAAAAACAAGGAGATTGGAAGAGACTGTTATTCTCAGAGTGCCACCTGTATATAGAATTATCAACCCAAAGAAGCACGAAATAACTGTGAGAACCTGAAATGCACCAAACAATAGAATAGGTAATGGGAGCTATTCACTTACTTGTTTTTGTAGGCAGATTGAAATGATGCGGAAGCCAATAGATGTCTAGGTGGGTAAAAGGTAGAGGAAGCTCCTAAGCTAATTTAAAGGACACCAAAGATCATTTTATCTTATTCCAAATTGTTTCAACTCTCTATGTGTGTATTTGAATGTGTGAATATGTATTTGTATCACAAATATGTGCTTATCTGTTATAATTTCCTATCCCATAACATTTGGCTGCTGGTTACAAATATTACTATGTTCAATAAATGTTATGATGTTCAAGTGTGTCCTTAAACACTATGTATTGCTTAAATTTCCCATGAGTTCTCTATGGACTATTTAAGTCTGATTTTTCTTTATTTTTTTCCTTCCTTTCTCTCTTCCTAACTCCCCTTTCTAGTGATGCTACCAATACTTTCTATCAAATATTAGTTGAAAATTTTCCGTCTCTGGTCTTCCCCACCACATTTAATAGCACTTTAAAAAAATTTATTGATATATAATCAGCATATAATAAAATTTACCATTTAAAGAGTATAATTTAATAGTTTTAAGTGCTTTTAAAGGCTCTGGCCAGTGGCTCAGTGGATAGTGTCAGCCTGGCATATGGATGTCCCAGGTTCAATTCCTGGTCGTGGCACACAGGGGAAGCAACCATCTGTTTCCTCTCACCTTCCCACACCTTCTTCTCTCCCTTTTCCCCTCCCACAGCCAGTGGCTTGATTGGTTTGAGTGTGGCCATAGGTGCTGAGGATAGCTCAGTTGGTTTGAGTGGGTCAGCCTCAGGCATTAAAAATAGCTTGATTGATTGGAGCATTGGCCCCAGATGGGGGTTGCTGGATGGATCCTGGTTGGGGCACATGCAGGAGTCTGTATCACTATCTCACTTAAAAACCCCTGTTTTTACAGTTATCTAAGCATCAACATGATATAGTTTTGAACATTTTAGTCACCCAACAAAAACCTCATGCTCATTAGTAGTTACTCCCCCATCCTACCCTTAGCCTTAGGCAACCACTCTACAGATTTACCCTGTATGAACATTTTGCATAAATTGAATTATAGAATCTGTGGTTCTTTGTGACTGGCTTCATTTATTTAGCATAGTGTTTAGAGGTTCATCCATGTTGTAGAATGCATCAGTACTTCATTCCTTTTTATTGCTTAATTGTATTAAATGGACTCTATAGCACTTTTTTTTTTTTTCAAATCAATGAAATGTTTATTGGGCTCTTATTATGTTCCCACCAATAATAAACTTCTTAGAAAATAACCAGCAGTAAGTTGCTGAGGTCATAGACAACAAGCAACTGAATTCACAAGATCAGGTAGTTAGAAAAGTGAGTTATTAAAAAGTACAGCCTTTCTTATTTATGTTCAATTATGAAAGAATGCTCTTGATTTGGGGCTTAGGTTAAGCATTGATCAACCCTATTAACTTTTTCAGATTTTTTTTTTATAATTTTATTTTTTTAATGGGGTGACATAAATAAATCAGGATACATATATTCAAAGATAACAAGTCCAGGTTATCTTGTCGTTCAATTATGTTGCATACCCACCACCCAAAGTCAGATTGTCCTCCGTCACCCTCTAACTTGTTCTCTCTGTGCCCCTCCCCCTCCCCCTTTCCCTCTCCCATTCCCCCTCCCCCCTGTAACCACCACACTCTTATCAATGTCTCTTAGTTTCACTATTATGTCCCACCTACGTATGGAATAATACAGTTCCTGTTTTTTTCTGATTTACTTATTTCGCTTCGTATCATGTTATCAAGATCCCACCATTTTGCTGTAAATGTTCCGATGTCATCATTTCTTATGGCTGAGTAGTATTCCATAGTGTATATGTGCCACATCTTCTTTATCCAGTCATCTATTGATGGGCTTTTTGGTTGTTTCCATGTCCTGGCCACTGTGAACAATGCTGCAATAAACATGGGGCTGCATGTGTCTTTACGTATCAATGTTTCTGAGTTTTGGGGATATATACCCAGTAGAGGAATTGCTGGGTCATAAGGTAGTTCCATTTTCAGTTTTTTGAGGAACCACCATACTTTCTTCCATAATGGTTGTACTACTTTACATTCCCACCAACAGTGGATGAGGGTTCCTTTTTCTCCACAGCCTCTCCAACATTTGCTATTACCTGACTTGCTAATAACAGCTAATCGAACAGGTGTGAGGTGGTATCTCATTGCCGTTTTGATTTGCATTTCTCTAATAGCTAAAGAAGATGAGCATCTTTTCATATATCTGTTGGCCATTTGTATTTCTTCCTGGGAGAAGTGTCTATTCATATCCTCTTCCCATTTTTTCATTGGATTGTTTGTTTGTTTGTTGTTGAGTTTTATGAGTTCTTTGTATATTTTGGATATTAAGCCCTTATCTGAGCTGTTGTTTGAAAATACCATTTCTCATTTAGTTGGCTTTCTGTTTATTTTGTTATCAGTTTCTCTTGCTGAGCAAAAACTTCTTAGTCTGATGTAGTTCCATTCATTAATTTTTGCCTTCACTTCTCTTGCCATTGGAGTCAAATTCATAAAATGCTCTTTAAAACCCAGGTCCATGAGTTGAGTACCTATGTCTTCTTCTATGTACTTAATTGTTTCAGGTCTTATGTTTAGATCTTTGATCCATTTTGAGTTAATTTTTGTACAGGGGGAGAGACTGTAGTCCAGTTTCATTCTTTTGCATGTGGCTTTCCAGTTTTCCCAGCACCATTTATTGAAGAGGCTTTCTTTTCTCCATTGTGTGTTGTTGGCCCCTTTATCAAAAATTATTTGACTATATATATGTGGTTTTATTTCTGGACTTTCTATTCTGTTCCATTGGTCTGAGTGTCTATTTTTCTGCCAATACCATGCTGTTTTGATTGTCGTGGCCCTATAATAGAGTTTGAAGTCAGGTATTGTTATGCCCCCAGCTTCATTCTTTTTCTTTAGGATTGCTTTGGCTATTCGGGGTTTTTTATAGTTCCATATAAATCTGATGATTTTTTGCTCTATTTCTTTAAAAACGTCATTGGAAGTTTGATGGGAATTGCATTAAATTTGTATATTGCTTTGGGTAATATAGCCATCTTGATTATATTTATTCTTCCTAACCAAGAACAAGGTATATTCTTCCATCTCATTATATCTTTTTCAATTTCCCTTAACAATGGTTTATAGTTTTCATTATATAAGTCCTTTACATTCTTTGTTATGTTTATTCCTAAGTATTTTATTTTTTTTGTTGCAATCGTGAAGGGGATTATTCTTTTGAGTTCCTTCTCAGTTGTTTCATTGTTGGCATATAGAAAAGCTATTGACTTCTGTATGTTAATTTTGTATCCTGCGACCTTACTGTATTGGCTTATTGTTTCTAGTAGTCTTTTTGTGGATTCTTTGGGGTTTTCGATGTATAGGATCATATCATCTGCAAAAAGTGATACCTTTACTTCTTCTTTTCCGATATGGATGCCTTTTATTTCTTTGTCTTGTCTGATTGCTCTGGCTAGAACCTCTAGTACCACATTAAATAAGAGTGGAGAGAGTGGACAACCCTGTCTTGTTCCTGATTTAAGGGGGAAAGCCTTCAGTTTAGTGCCATTTAGTATGATGTTAGCTGATGGTTTATCATATATGGCCTTTATCATGTTGAGATATTTTCCTTCTATACCCATTTTGTTGAGAGTCTTAAACATAAAATTGTGTTGTATTTTATCAAAAGCCTTTTCTGCATCTATTGATAAGATCATGTGGTTTTTGTTCTTTGTTTTGTTGATATGGTGTATTACCTTAACTGTTTTACATATGTTGAACCATCCTTGAGATTCTGGGATGAATCCCACTTGATCATGATGTATTATTTTTTTAATATGTTGTTGTATTCGATTTGCTAGTATTTTGTTTAGTATTTTAGCATCTGTATTCATTAGAGATATTGCTCTGTAGTTTTCTTTTTTTGTGCCATCCTTGCCTGGTTTTGGTATGAGGGTTATGTTGGCCTCATAAAATGTGTTTGGAAGTATTGCTTCTTCTTCAATTTTTTGGAAGACTTTGAGTAGAATAGGAACCAAGTCTTCTTTGAATGTTTGATAAAACTCGCTGGTATAGCCGTCAGGGCCTGGACTTTTATTTTTGGGGAGGTTTTTAATGGTTTTTTCTATTTCTTCTCTACTGATAGGTCTGTTTAGGCTTTCTGCTTCTTCTTGACTCAGTCTAGGAAGGTTGTATTGTTCTAGGAATTTATCCATTTCTTCTAGGTTGTTGAATTTAGTGGCATAAAGTTTTTCATAGTATTGTACAATAATTCTTTGTATATCTACGGTGTCCGTGGTGATTTCTCCTCTTTCATTTTGGATTTTGTTTATATGAGTTCTTTCGTTTTTTTCCTTGATAAATCTTGACAAGGGTTTGTCAATTTTGTTGATCTTTTCAAAGAACCAGCTCCTTATTCTATTAATTTTTTCTATAGTTTTTCTGTTCTTTAATTCATTTATTTCTGCTCTGATTTTTATTATCTCCTTTCTTCGGCTGGTTTTGGGTTGTCTTTGTTCTTCTTTTTTTAGTTCCTTAAGGTGAGAAGTTAAGTGGTTCACTTGGGCTCTCTCTTGTTTGTTCATATATGCCTGAAGTGATATGAACTTCCCTCTTATCACTGCTTTTGCTGCATACCATAGATTCTGATATATCGTATTGTCATTTTCATTAGTCTGTATATATCTTTTGATCTCTGCACTTATTTCTTCTTTGACCCATTCATTTTTTAAAAGTATGTTGTTTAGTTTCCACATTTTTGTGGGATTTTTTTCCTCTTTTTTGCAGTTGAATTCTAGTTTCATGGCTTTATGATCAGAAAATATGCTTGGTACAACTTCAATTTTTCTGAATTTGCTGATGTTGTTTTTGTGGCCCAACATATGGTCAATTCTTGAGAATGATCCATGTACACTGGAGAAAAATGTATACTCAGTCACTTTGGGATGAAATGTCCTGTAGATGTCTATCATATCCAGGTGCTCTAGTGTTTTGTTTAAGGCCACTATGTCTTTGTTGATTCTCTGTTTGGATGACCGATCTAGAGCCGTCAGCGGTGTATTGAGGTCTCCAAGTATGATTGTATTTTTGTCAGTTTTTGTTTTAAGATCAATAAGTAGCTGTCTTATATATTTTGGTGCTCCTTGGTTTGGTGCATATATATTAAGAATTGTTATGTCTTCTTGATTCAGTGTCCCCTTAGCCATTATGAAATGGCCATTTTTGTCTCTGAGTACTTTTCCTGTCTTGTAGTCAGCATTATCCGATATGAGTATTGCTACACCTGCTTTTTTTTGGATGTTATTTGCTTGGAGTATTGTTTTCCAGCCTTTCACTTTGAATTTGTTTTTATCCTTGTTACTTAGATGAGTTTCCTGTAGGCAGCATACAGTTGGATTTTCTTTTTTAATCCATTCTGCTACTCTGTGCCTTTTTATTGGTGAGTTTAATCCGTTTACATATAGTGTAATTATTGATACTTGTGAGTTCCCTATTGCCATTTTATATCTTGCTTTCTGTTAGTTTTGTGTCTTGTTTGATCCTTCTCTTTCGTTTTTCTATCTTTTGTTTTTATTTGGTTGTATTCCATACATCTTTCCTCTGTTGCTATCTTTTTTATCTCATGTGCTTCTGTGGTGGTTTTTTCAATGGTGGTTACCTTTGAGTAATGAAAAGGGTCCCTACCCTGTTCATTGTAGCAAACTATTTTGTGAGTACTTTTGCACTCCATCGTTTTTTGCTACTGTTAATCTCCATCTTCTCCCCCTCTTTCTTTTTGTTGTTGTCACAGTTTAAATTTGGTTTTATTGTGTTCTTCTTGGAGCTTTTACTTGTGGCTCTGTTTTTTTTTTGTTCTTTGTATCTGATTGGAGAACCCCCTTTAGTAATTCCTGGAGTGGGGGTTTTCTGATGATAAATTCCCTCATCTTTTCTGTATCTGTGAATGTTTTTATTTCTCCTTCGTATTTGAAGGATAGCTTTGATGGGTATAGTATTCGTGGCTGAAAGTTCCTCTCTTTCAGGACTTTAAATATTGGGGTCCACTCTCTTCTAGCTTGTAGAGTTTCTGCTGAGAAATCTGATGATAATCTAATGGGCCTTCCTTTATATGTTGTATTCTTCTTTTCCCTGGCTGCCTTGAGAATTTTTTCTTTGCTGTTTGTTTGTGTCAATTTCATTATGATATGCCTTGGAGTAGGTTTGTTGGGGTTAAGAAAACTCGGAGTTCTGTTTGCTTCTTGAACTTGAGGCTTTAGTTCTTTCCACAGGCTTGGGAAGTTCTCATCTATTATTTGTTTGAGTATGTTCTCCATTCCATTTTCTCTCTCTTCTCCCTCTGATATACCTATTATTCTTATGTTACTCTTTTTGATGGAGTCAGATAATTCTTGTAGGGCTATCTCATTTTTTTAAATTTTTGAGTGTCTTACTTCTTCTCTCTGTTGTGCCTCAAGTTGCTTGTCTTCTATTTCACTAATCCTCTCTTCTATCTGACCTGTTCTATTAGCTAAGCTTGTTATTTCGTTTTTCAGCTCGTGAATTGAGTTTTTCATCTCTGTTTGATTTGTTTTTATAGTTTCAATTTCCTTGGACATATATTCTTTGTGTTCATTGAGTTGTTTTCTGAGCTCCCTAAATTGCCTTTCTGTGTTTTCTTGTATATCTCGGAGGATTTTTAGTATTTCTATCTTGAATTCTCTGTCATTTAGCTCCAAGGTTTCCAATATATTAAATTTTTTCTCCATAGATTTTTCCTCATCTAGCTGTGTTACCTCTCTTTCTTTTGTATCCATGATATTCGATTTTCTCTTCCTTAATGCCATCTGAGGGTGGTTTTGTTGATAGTATTAATGAGATTTAATAAAGAATAAAAAGTTAAAAAAATACAAATAAAAAAAAATCGGAAAGAGTTGTTTTTTTTTAAAAAAATTAATAATGAAATAAAGAAAAATAAAATAAAAATTAAAAAAAAGGAAATTATTCCCCCCCTCCTTTTTTCCTCTCCTCTCCTCTCCCCTCTTTTTTGAGAAAATCTTGTGGTGGACTGTGAATTATAACAAACAATGCCTGTGATGGAGGGCCTGAATTGGGGAAAAGTAATAAAGGGGCAAAAAAAAAAAAAAAAAAAAAACAAAACAAAACAAAAAGCAAAAAAAAAAAAGAAAAAAGAAAAAAAAGCGTATGGACCCACAAAAAGCAAATAAGGAAAAAATTGGGGACAAGAATGAAATGATTTGCTTTTAGTTGTTGGTTGTCTAAGAGTTATGATGAGAGGAATAAGAGGAAAACGGAAAAATGGGGGGACAAATTAAAAAATTACTATTGTATTTAGTGGAACAAGAACTAGATAATATGGAGAGCCAGGGATGAGAGCACTGCTAGTGAGTTAAAAAGGTGAAGTAAAAACCCCCCAAAATGCCACAAACATAGGTTTGAGTCCCAGATAAGATAATTTGTTTGTTATTGAGGTTTGAATGAGAGGAGATGTAAAGGAGAAAGGAAGAAACTAATATAGAGGGAGAAAAGAAAGAGAGTGAGAGAAAAAAAGAGGTAACCACTAAAAGAAGAAAAAAGAAAGGAGAGAGAGAGAGAGAGTTAAGGGTTTTGGAGTGCAACCCTCATAGAGAGAAAGGAAGAGAAGAGAAAAGATAATGGGAGATGTAACACTTATGGGTAGTGTAGTTCAAGGAGAGAAGAGAGTAAGACCGGTAGAGAGTTAATCGGCCAAATTGGAGGAGGAAAAAAAAGTATCAAGAATGAAGATAAGAGAAACAAACGAACAAATATAATAAAATGGGATAGGTTATAAAGTCTGCAGATTATTCTTGATTTTGAGAGGTTATCTTCTTGCTTTTTCTTTTCTCTCCCTTTCCTGGTCGGTGACTCTGTACCCCGGGTTCTGCCCCTTTGGCACGCTCAGGTAGAGGTTTGCAGTTGATAAGTCTCTATGGCAATGTCATGTATTGTGCTTTAGTCTCGTTGGCAGTCGAAGCTCAATAGCATTTATAGGCTCCGACAGTGAGAGAGTCCGTGTAACACAAGCGGGCGCCCACTTCCGGGGTGCTTGGAGGAAACTCTCACTCACTGTCTGCCACCAGGATATCCGGCCAGCAGTCTCACGCTCTGAGTGAAACCCCCAACCGCAGGGAAAAGTTGTAGCGTTGGAATTGAGTCTCACTCCGTCCCCGTGCGCGGCTTTTGCAAGGCGCTGGGGCGGCTCGAGATTCCGCTTTGGCCCACACAAAGGCCCCTGACTCTGCCCCTCTGTGCGAGGCACTCGGAGGAATTGCTCACTCCTTATCTGCGTGCGCAAACTAGGATATGAGGCCGGCCGCGTTTCCCTGAGTGAAACCCTCACCAGCACGGAAAATTTCCACCGTTGGAATTAGTTCTCACTCCCTCCCGTGCGTGGCTTTCCCAGGAAGAAATTCTCGCCCACTAACTGCACACCGACCAGGAGACCGGGTAAAATGGCCGCTCTGCTTTTCTTTCTTTGTTTGGGTTTGGCGCAAGTGTTAGCTTGTATTGCCCGGGTTGCCACAGGATCAGTTTTTCCTCAGCTTGGATCTCCGTGCCACAGCCTGGTTCAGCCGTTTGTGCCATGGCCTGGATCTATTCACCCCCTTTGCCCGCCTCAGTTTCTATATTCACAGTTACCAGAGAAAGCCACCCTGTTTAGGTTAGTGAGGAAGGAGGAGCATTTCTTAATCCCTATTTCCTTCGGGCTTTGGTTATATATTTAGCCAATTTTTCACTCAATCATACCTTTGGCTGTATTGCGAAGCATCTGGAAGCTCCAAGTATAGGTTTTTCTGTTTCTGGTTGAAGATCTTGTTGAGTTTTGGGGGAGATTTATCGGTATCGCTTCCTACCCCGCCATTACTCTGACGTCATCTCTGTATATAGCACTTTTTAAAGAACAAGTATTGCATGCAATTCAAAATCAAGAGGAATATTGTTATATGTAACATTTTGTATCTTGTTATAATAAGCAATCTTTCATTTTTAAAATCATTCTTACAATCAAATATGCCTACATGTCATAATACTATAGATGCATGTTTCTACAATTATTGATACAAAAATTACAAAACAATCACAAAGATAAAACATTGTAAAACCATAATTTATAATAATACATAGGGAAAGTCCACTATTTTTGTGCACCCTAGTTAATTATCTTGGGTATCCCCTAAGTTGAACACAACCAACTCCTTTAGAGACCACGACTAAGCCTTACTTTTGGATGTCTCCAACATGAAAAGAATTCTTTTTTTTTTAGATTAGATGAGTCCCCAAAAGGGGGAAATATTTACACAAGCAATATCATGACTAGTTAAGTGCCTAAATAAAATAACAACAGTTGATGGGACACTAACAATTTCCTGATTAGTTTAAACTGAGAAATACATGCCCTTTCCCCACCATTTTCTAATGAGAATGAAAGAGAAAACTCATTGCAAATTTAAGCATCTTAACTGCAATTGCTTTATTTTTCTTATATGTCAAATGAGTATATTAGACTATCTGTGCTCTATTACAAATTCGAGTTCTAGTATGCTTTGATTTTATTAGTTTAATAGTCAAAATATTTTTATATTGTGGTAAGTTTTATATACATAAAATAATTGTGGGAAGGATCATTTGACTCTTATTATGAGATCTGAGGAAAAAGTAGGTTATGGCTATATGGTGAGCCAAATGGGACTGGATTAATATTAAGATTAAAGAATAGGGTGTGGAGCAGATGTAGGATTGGGACTTTATCAGGGATATAACTGGGGAGATAGCTTTAAGTTTAGTGAAATGTAGATTTCTTGATTAAGATCCTGGTGACCAGTTTGGAGTATGGGTGCATAAGAGTACCAAAGCAGAACAACATAATAGGAATTATTAAGGCACAAATTCAAGGAGAAAAAGCTTGTAGCTACAAATCAGAAACTAGATATTCTACAGAAACTGAAAGAAAAAATAACCTGCACTTTGTTCTGTGGGGATGAAGAGAGGAGACCAAAACCAAGCAACTAATCTAAACATTACAGATAGTGCACCACCACTAACCACAACAATAAAACATGACCATTTTGATAATGGTTAAGTTTTGCTTTCATTGTGGAATTTCCAGAGTCCTGCAGGAGCACAATTAGGTAGACGCACTTAAATGAGAACAATAATGTGGTTATAAGAACAAATGTATAGAGGAGTCGGGAAAATGAAGCATAGAAAGGTTAACTCAAAACATAGGAGAGTTGTGAAGCTTAAGCTGTTTTTACCTAGGGAATATTAAATGTGGAAAATATTGCTTTCACTTGGCGAAGAGCTATGGGATAGATGAAATGGTGGTTATAACACATAATATTTTGTTCTTTGCTATAGACTAAGGGATGATGGAGAGCAAGAACAACACAGTGGTAAAAGAATTCATTCTTCTTGGTCTGACCCAGTCTCAAGATGCTCAACTGCTGGTCTTTGTGCTAGTTTTAATTTTCTACCTCATCATCCTCCCTGGGAATTTCCTCATTATTCTCACCATCAGATCAGACCCGGGTCTCACAGCCCCCCTCTACTTCTTTCTGGGTAACTTAGCCTTCCTGGATGCATCCTACTCCTTCATTGTGGCACCCAGAATGCTGGTGGACTTCCTCTCTGAGAAGAAGGTAATCTCCTACAGGGGCTGCATCACTCAGCTCTTTTTCTTGCACTTCCTTGGAGCAGGGGAGATGTTTCTTCTTGTTGTGATGGCTTTTGATCGCTATACCGCCATCTGCCGTCCTTTACACTATTCAACTGTCATGAACCCTAGAACTTGCTATGCCTTGCTGTTGGCTCTGTGGCTAGGTGGCTTTACTCATTCCATTGTACAAGTGGCCCTTATTCTCCACTTGCCCTTCTGTGGCCCAAATGAACTGGATAACTTCTTCTGTGATGTGCCACAGGTCATCAAGCTGGCCTGCACGGACACCTTTGTGGTGGAGCTCCTGATGGTCTCCAACAGTGGCCTGCTCACCCTCCTGTGTTTCCTGGGGCTTCTAGCCTCTTACTTGGTCATTCTGTGCCGTGTAAAAGGGCACTCCTCTGAAGGGAAGAACAAGGCTCTCTCCACGTGCACGACACACATTATCATTGTGTTTCTCATGTTTGGACCTGCCATCTTCATCTACACTCGCCCCTTCAGAGCCTTCCCAGCTGACAAAGTGGTTTCCCTCTTCCACACAGTGATCTTTCCATTGATGAATCCTGTGATTTATACCCTTCGCAACCAGGAAGTGAAAGCTTCTATGAGGAGGTTTTTGAATAGGCAGGTGGTTTGTTGAATGGAACAGAAGAATGAGAAAAACAACAAAAAAAGAAAGTCTAGTTTGAATTAATTAAATTTCATTTATTATGCACTTAATTAGCCAGTCATTTAGCAAATATTTTATTTACTAAGCACTTCCAATTTTTAGGCATTATTCTAAGTGTACAAATAAGACAGGTAAGAGTCCCAGATCCTGTAGTTACATTCCAGTGGATAAAGACAGGTTAAAATATTAAATTGAAAAAGAAAACACTATAATATTCAAAAGAGATAGTGCTCTGAAACAAATAAAAAAAAATAATGTTATGATTGAGTGGATAGAGTTTAACTGGAAGATGGTAATTACTTCACTTTTGGTTGTTAAACAAAGTCTTGTTGAGTGATATTTAGCTGATATCCAGATGAACTAAAAGAAACTAGTATGAAATTAACTGTGGGCAGACATTTCTGGGCAGAGATGATAACTAGTACAAGGACACAAAGATCTTTTGAACTTGGTACATTTGAAGACCTTAAAGAGAAACAAAATAACTGTCATACAGTTAATGAGTGTGAAAGTGTCAGGAACTAAAATTGAAGAGATCGGTATGGGCAAAATCTTGTATTTTAAGTGATGGTAAGAATTTCAATTTATTAAAATTTCAAAGAGATCATTAAAAGGCATTAAACAAAAGCGACTACTTAATGTTTCTTATTTGACTCAAGTCAAAAGTCTTTAAGATTCTGAATAAAGGGCTATCTGTAGTAAAATATTATTAAGTAAAAAGTATCATGTTGTAAATCATTTTTATGAACATTTAAAAACCTAGTTAGCCTAGTCAGGCTATGGCGCAGTGGATAGAGCATTGGACCGGGATGCAAAGGACCCAGGTTGCAAACCCCGATCTTTTCCATTCATCAATGGAAAGATCACTGTGTGGAAGAGGGAAACCACTTTGTCAGCTGGGAAGGCTCTGGCTTAAGTGCAGGCTCATCTGGTTTGAGCACAGCTTACCAGCTTGAGCCCAAGGTCACTGGCTTGAGTAAGGGGTCACTCAGTCTGCTGTAGCCCCATGGTCAAGGCACATATGAGAAAGCAATCAATGAACAACTAAGATGCCACAAGAAAGAACTGATGCTTCTCATTTCTCTCCCTTCCTGTCTTCTGTTCCTATCTGTCCCTCTCTCTGTCTCTCTGTCTCTGTCACTAAATTAATTAATTAATTAAACCTATTTAGCCTGACCAGATTGTGGCACAGTGGATAGAGCGTTGGACTGGGATGCGGAAGACTCAGGTTCGAGACCCCGAGGTCGCCAGCTTTAGCGTGGGCTCATCTGGTTTGAGCAAAAGCTCACCGGCTTGAGCCCAAGGTCGCTGGCTCAAGCAAGGTGTTACTCGGTCTGCTGAAGGCCCGCGATCAAAGCACATATGAGAAAGCAATCAATGAACAACTAAGGTGTTGCAACGCGCAACTAAAAACTAATGATTGATGCTTCTCATCTCTCCGTTCCTGTCTGTCTGTCCCTGTCTGTCCCTCTCTCTCTCTGTCTCTATAAAAAACAAACAAACAAAAAACCTATTTATTTTTCATACCTTGGTGGAGAGAGAAAAAGAAAGCTGTTATATTCCAAGCAACGTGCATTTTAAGGTTTTGGAGATTTTGTGGCTACTCCTAATGGGTCTTTTTTTTGTTTTTTGAAATCTAAGAGGGGAATTTGGGTTCCCTCAAAAATCTTTTCACCCTGAATGCAATTAGGATAGGTATTTTGTATTCCAGTCATTATTTGTTTAGATAACTAAACCACTCTGGTTAATTATTTATTTTTTAATTTTTTTTTAGATTTTATTTATTCATTTTTAGAGGGAGAAAAGAGTGAGAGAAGAGGAGAGGAACAGGAAGCATCAAATAGCATATGTGCCTTGACCAGGCAAGCCCAGGGTTTCAAACTGGTGACCTCAGAGTTCCAGGTCGATGCTTTATCCACTGCACCACCACAGTTCAGGCTGGTTATTTATTTATTTTTTTTCATTTTTCCGAAGCTGGAAACGGGAGGCAGTCAGACAAACTCCCGCATGCGCCTGACCGGGATCCACCCGGCACACCCACCAGGGGGCGATGTTCTGCCCATCTTGGGGCATTGCTCTGCCGCAATCAGAGCCATTCTAGTGCCTGAGGCAGAGGCCATGGAGCCATCCTCAGCGCCTGGGCCATCTTTGCTCCAATGGAGCCTAGGCTGCGGGAGGGGAAGAGAGAGACAGAGAGGAAGGAGAGGGGGAGGGGTGGAGAAGCAGATAGGCGCTTCTCCTGTGTGCCCTGACCGGAAATCGAACCCGGGACTCCTGCACACCAGGCTGACACTGTACCGCTGAGCCAACCGGCCAGGGCTGGTTATTTTTTTTTAATGGGAATATAAAGCATTAGATATTTACAAAATCATGAAAAGGGCTGTAAGAGTAACCTTTGATGTGGCAACCAGTAATACATCTCAAGACCTTACAAACAAATTTATATAGAGAGAATTACTGTCCTCATAGCAATTATGAAGTTAAGAATGCGGAAGTTATTTTGTTTTTTGACTGCTAGTTCCAGGATCACAGCACTTAAAAATATTCCAGAGCCGCACTAGTACTAATAGATATCCCCACGCAAAATGAAAGTCTTGCATTCTGTTGTCTTTATGCCCATCTCCATTATTTCTGAATTTAAATCTCACATAAGTGAATCAGAAGTCCAGAGAATACATCAGGGTTCAATCTTAGTCCTAGAGATCTATGGGTGAACCAGAGATAAAATGAAACTTATAAAGGCTGCAAATTAGCTTAAACTGTTTGGATTAAAGCAGGGCTTGTCAACCTTGGTATTATTGATATTTGAGGTCATAAAATTCTTCACTGTTGGGAGTTTTCCTTTGTACTATAGATTATTTAGCAACAATTCTGACTTCCACTTACTTAGTGCCAGAGAATTTCCTCAGGGTATATATATATATATTTTTGTATTTTTCTGAAGCTGGAAACGGGGAGAGACAGTCAGACAGACTCCCACATGCGCCCGACCGGGATCCACCGGGCACGCCCACCAGGGACGATGCTCTGCCCACCAGGGGGCGATGCTCTGCCCCTGGGGGGGGGGGTTGCTCTGCTGCGACCAGAGCCACTCTAGCACCTGGGGCAGAGGCCAAGGAGCCATCCCCAGTGCGTGGGCCATCCTTGCTCCAATGGAGCCTCGGCTGCGGGAGGGGAAGAGAGAGACAGAGAGGAAGGAGAGAGGGAGGGGTGGAGAAGCAGATAGGCGCTTCTCCTGTGTGCCCTGGCCGGAATCGAACCTGGGTCTTCCGCACGCCAGGCCGACGCTCTATCACTGAGCCAACCGGCCAGGGCCAGAATTTCCTCAGTTTTAAGAACCAAAAATATCTCTACATTTCGCCTGTCCTCTCTACAGACTAAATTTGCCCCAGCTGAGACACACTGTATTCAGGGAATTAACCTGCACTATATAGATCTAGTAGTGAGAGGGATGAACAATCTTTTGGAGAAGCTTACATAACTTAAAAAATTTAATGAAAATATCCACAATTTAATTGAAAATTATTAGAAATACCAAAAGATATAAATATGTTATCAAAAAATAAGAGGAACTTTTCCTTTCTGAAATATTCCCATGCTCCCCCACCCCCTTTTACCCTCAAGCACTCACCTTTACCCTCCTTTCTCTCAAGTTCCAAGGGCCCCTTCTTTTGCTTCCATAACTTGTTTCTTGAGCCCATTTCTTTTATTACTCACTTTATAAAGAAAGAGTAGATAACTGAAATATAAGCACAGATTTTTAAAGTAAATAAAAATAACATTATAATTACAATGATATATGTCCAAAGTAACAGAAGAAAAAGTGTAGTAAATAAGTAAAATATATACAGAGAGAGAATTTGAACAGAGAATTGAAATCCATAGAAAGAATTCAATGAAAATTCTAGGACTGAAAAAAATCTAAAATCTAAATTCATTAGATGAGTTTAAAATTAGATTAAACACAGAGGACCAAAAAGTGAACTGCAATTTAAGTCAATAGAAAATACTTAATCAATGTCACTCACTTAAATTTAATTTTCTAAGTAAAATTAAAAAAAAAGAAAATATTCAAATTGAAATGCAAAGATAGATAAAATAAAGAATAGAAAACACAGAAAAGGACATTAGAAATATGTGAACTACAATGAAAATATCTTTTAGGTGTGCAATTGAAATTCAAGTAGGACAGGATAAAGGGAGAATGGGAGAGATGCAATATTTGAAAAGATAAACACAAAGAATATTTACAAACTGATAAAAGACATCAATTCACATATACAAAAACTCTGCATCACAGCAGAATAAAGATCAATAAATGACCCAAACATGTCAATGTAAGAAAGACAAAAAAACTATGCTAATAAGGTACTATTTAACTAAACTGTGATGTATTAATTTACCATTCCTGCTATAGAAAATTACCATAAACTTAGTGACTTAAAATAGCAAATATTTATTATCTTATAATTCTTTAGTTCAGAAGACTGATGCAAATCTCACTGGGCTAACTTCAGAGTATTGGCAATGATACATTTATTTCATTCTGGAGGCTCTAGGAAAGAATTTATTTTCTTGCCTTTTCAATTAAACAAAACAAAAACAATGCAGAAAGAGAAAAATATAAATAAATATAAAACATCTCACAAGAAAGCAAATTTTAATCCCACCATATTAATAATAACTCCATTAAATGTAAATGGTACTTCACTTTTACAACTATCATGCATATATGTATATATGGCAAACCCTACAAAGCATCATATTATTTTTTTGTACAGCCAATATTCACTATATGCTTAGTGTGATACCTCCAGTTTCATTCTTTTTCCTCAGGATTGCTTTAGCTATTTGGGTTTTTTGATGGTTTCATACAAACCTGGTAACTTTTTGTTCTATTTCTTTAAAAAATGACATTGGGATTTTGTTGGGGATTGCATTAAATTTGTATATTGTTTTGGGTAATATGGCCATTTTAACTATGTTGATTCTTCTAATCCATGAGCATGAATTATTTTTCCATTTCATTGTGTCTCTTTCTATTTTTTTCAGTAATGTTTTGTTGTTTTCAGCATATAGGTCCTTCACATCCTTTGTTAAGTTTATTCCTAGGTATTTTATTTTTGTTGTTGATCCAGTTGTAAAAGGAATTGTTTTTTTAGTTCATTTTCTGAAATTTCATTGTTGGCATATAGAAAAGCACTAGATTTTTGTATATTGATTTTGTATCCTGTGACTTTACTGTATTAATTGATTGTTTCAGGGCTTTGAATATTGGGGTCCACTCTCTTCTAGCTTGTAGAGTTTCTGCTGAGAAGTCTGATGATAATCTAATAGGTCTTCCTTTATATGTTGTATTCTTCTTTTCCCTGGCTGCCTTGAGAATTTTTTCTTTGTCATTGTTTTGTGTCATCTTCATTATGATGTGCCTTGGAGTGGGTTTGTTGGGGTTAAGAAAACTCAGTGTTCTGTTTGCTTCTTGAATTTGAGGCTTTAGTTCTTTCCACAGGCTTGGGAAGTTCTCATCTATTATTTGTTTGAGTATATTCTCCATTCCATTTTCTCTCTCTTCTCCCTCTGATATACCTATTATTCTTATGTTATTCTTTCTGATGGAGTCAGACAATTCCTGTAGGGCTTTCTCATTTTTTATTATTTTTGAGCCTCTTTCTTCTTCTCTCTGTTGTGCCTCAAGTTGCTTGTCTTCTATTTCACTAATCCTATCTTCTATCTGGGCTGTTCTATTAGCTAAGCTTGTTATCTCGTTTTTCAGTTCGTGAATTGAGTTTTTCATTTCTGTTTGATTTGTTTTTATAGTTTCAATTTCCTTGGTAATATATTCTTTGTGATCGTTGAGTTGTTTTCTGATTTCCCTAAATTGCCTTTCTGTGTTTTCTTGTATATCTCTGAGTATTTTTAAGATTTCTATTTTAAATTCTCTGTCATTTGGCTCCAAGGCTTCCAGTATGTTAAATCTTTTCTCCATAGATCTTTCCACATCTATTTGTGTTACCTCTCTATCTTTTGTATCCATAATATTCTATTTCCTTTTTCTTATTGGCATCTGAAGGTGGTCTTGTTGATATTGTTAATTAGAATTAATAAAGAATAAAAAGGGGGGGGAAGAAAAACACTCCACACTCAAAAAAAGTAATGATTTATTATTTTCCCCTTTTTCCTTTCTTCTCCTCCCCTCCTCTCACCTCTTTAGGTAAATATTGTGATGACCTGTGAATTATATTATGCTAAATGGAACAAAAACTGCCTATAACAGAGGGCCTGATTTGGGGTGAAGAGTTCAAGGGGCAAAAAAGGGAGTAGGGACCTACTAAATGCAAAAAAAAAAAAGAAAAAAAAAAGGAGGATATCTTAGACAAGCATAAAATGATTTGCTTGTAAGTGATGGTCGACTAAGAGATATAGTGAGAGGGATAAGAGGGAAACTGATAAAAGGAGAGAAAAAATAATATTTGAAGAAGAAAAAAATAAAAATAATAAGTAAAAATCTGTTGTATTAAGTGGAGTGAAGACTAAATACAATGGAGACTTTGGGTTGGGAGGAATGCTAGTGAGTTAAAAAGCAATGTAAAAAGTACCCAAAATGCCACAAAAACAAACAAACAATGGAAAACCAAAAACAAAAGCAGAAAATAAAAGAAAAAAAAAAAAAAGAACAAACAACAAAAACAAAAAAAAACTTGAGTCCCAAATTAAATAATTTGTTCGTGATTGAGGATTAAATGAGAGGAAAAGTAAAAGGAGAAAAGAAGGAACGAATAGAAAGGAAAAAATAAGAAAAAGAGAGAAACGAAGGAAGAAAAAAAGGAAAGGGGAAAAAAACAAAAAAGAACAAAAAGAAATCAAAAGAGGAGAGAGTGAGAGTTAAGGGTTTTGGAGTGTAACCCTAAGGGAGAGTAAGGATGAAGAAAAGAAATAAAATGTAACACTCATGGGTAGTGTAGTTCAAGAAAAGGGTAGTATAAGATGGGCAGAGAATAAAAGGACCGAGATGGAGGAAATACAAATAAAGGCAATAAGAAAGAAGAGAGAAACAACAACAACAAAGAATTAGTGGAACAAGTTATAAAGTCTGTGGATTTTTCTTGATATTGAGAGGTTAACTTCTTTCTTTTTCTTTTCTCTCCCTCTTCCTGGTCGGTGACTCTGTACCCCAGGTTCTGCCCCTGTGTCACGCTTAGGTAGGGATTTGCAGTTGATGGGATTCTATGGCAATGTCATATAATTGGCTTTAGTCTCACTGGTAGTCAAGGCTTGTTGGCGTTTGTAGAGTCCAACAATGAGAGAGAGTTTGCTTTCCTGGAGTTTCTCCCCTAGTCTCCCCTTTCTGAAATAGCAGCCTGGTGATCCAGCTATGAGGCTGCCACTGCTTCTGTCTGGGGAGTAAGAGGCTCAAAGAGCTGGGAAATCCCCACTCTATCCTCACTCAGCCCAAGGCTCTGGGTAAGGCTCTGGCAGTCAGAGCCTCCAGCCTAATCAGGTGGGGCTGGGAGTCAATTGTTGTCAAGGTGACTGTTCAGCGCCTACCATTCAGTTGGACCACTCAACCCAGGCTTTCCACACTTTGTAGCCTGTTTTGGCTGGAAAGAAGATGCACTATTCGCTGCTTGCTATATAGATCTTAATATCTGCCAAGTCCTTCTTGTTAGGTATATCCCTGAATATGGAGGCTCTGTCAATCAGATATTGCCCCCGCCCCTTTAGCGAAAGGCACTGAAAAATATTATGCCTCTTGTCTTGGATCACTGAACTGGGAGAGATCTTATCAATTAGAGCCCCGTGGGTGCGTAGATTTTGTGGGTTAAGCTAATTTCAGTGATTGGATCCGCAGCTGTGCTCCAGAGAGTATTTCAGGCTGCCTGCGCGCCCCTCGCCCAACGCTTGATTGTTAGCTCGAATGGCTGGGTGAGGTGCCCCGTCCACGGAGAGAATCTCCTGACTAGAAAAGACAGGTTTGGCGCCCCTCCCAGACTATGGCACGGGGCCCGCGGCTTCTCAGAGCTCGCCGGTGGTTGCCGGCACTCCCCGGGACGCGGCTCGGGGCGTGCGCGGCTTCTCAGAGCACGCCGGTGGTTGCCGGCACGGACGTGGCGGCTCGGGGCGTGCGCGCTCGGCTTATCAGAGCACGCCGGTGGTTGCTGGCAGGGATGTGGCCGCTCAGGGCGCACGCGGCTTCTCAGAGCACGCCGGTGGTTGCCGGCACTCCCCGGGACGCGGCTGGGGGGCGCGGCCTCTCAGAGCACGCCGGTGGTTGCCGGCACTCCCCGGGACTCGGCGGCTCGGGGCGCGCGCGCGGCTTCTCAGAACGCGGTTGGGGGGGGGGGCGTGCAGCTTCTCAGAGCACGCTGGTGGTTGTCGGCACTCCCCGGGATGCGGCGCGGGCAGCTGCACGCGTGGGTTGACTCACCACAGGCGTATTCCCTCCTCAGCAACAGTCCTTTTGCTTTCAGTGTGTGTGTGGAACTCTAGGATGCTCCGAAGATAAATTTTTCTGTTTCTAGTTGACAAATTTGTTGAGATTTTGGGGAGATCTGTCGGACGCGCTGCTCACGGCGCCATCTTCGTGACGTCACTCCTAATTGATTGTTTCTAACAGGTTTTTTGTTGTAGTTGTTGGAGTCTTTGGGGTTTTCTATATACAGGATCATGTCATCTTCAAAAAGTAATACCTTTACTTCTTCTTTCCCAATATAGATGCCTTTTATTTCTTTCTCTTGCCTGATTACTCTGGCTAAAACTTCCAGAACTATGTTGAAAAAAAAGTAGAAAAAATGGGCAGCCTTGTCTTGTCCCTGATTTAGAGAAAAAGTCTTTATTTTTTCACCATTTAGAATGATATTAGCTGATAGTTTGTCATATATGGCCTTTATTATATTGAGGTACTTTCCTTCTATTCTGATTTTATTGAGTGTTTTATTCATAAAGGAATATTGTATCCTATCAAATGCCTTTTCCTCATCTATTGATAGGGTCATATGATTTTTGTTCTTTGTTTTGTTGATGTGGTGTATTATGTTGATCAATTTCCATACGTTGAATCATGCTTGTGCTCCTGTAATGAATCCCACTTGATCGTGATGTATTATTTTTTTAATGTGTTGTTGTATTTTATTTGCTAGCATTTTGTTTAGGATTTTTGCATCTGTATTCATTAAAGATATTGGTCTGTAATTTGTGTGTGTGTGTGTGTGTGTGTGTGTGTTGTCCTTGTGATGTTTTGGTATCAGGGTTATGTTGACCTCATAAAATGTGTAAGGGGGTATTGCTTCTTCTTCTATTTTTTGGAAGACTTTTGGAAGGCTAGGTATCAAATCTTCTTGAAATGTTTGGTAGAATTTACTAGTGTAGCCATCTGGTACTGGAGTTTTATTTTTTGGGAAATTTTTGATAGTTGTTTCTATTTCCTCCCTGCTTATGGGTCTATTTAAGTTTTCCACTTTTTTGTGACTCAGTCTAGGAAGATTTCTTCTAGACTTAAATTTGGTGGCATAGAATCTTTCATAATATTCTACTATGATCCTTTGTATATCTATGATATCTGTGGTAATTTCTCCTCTTTCATTTCTGATTTTGTTTATATGAGTTTTTTTTCCTTAGTATGTATAGCCAGATCAATTTTATTAATCTTTTCAAAGAACCAGCTCTTTGTTGTTTTTTATAGTTTTTTTTCTCTATTCATTTAGTTCTGCTCTAATTTTTACTATTTCCTTTCTTCTGCTTACTTTGGGTTGCCTTTGATCTTCTTTTTTTAGTTCCTTAAGATGTTATTTTAGGTTGGGTGCTCTCTTGACTCCTGATATAAGTGCATAATGATATATATTTTTCTTAGTACTGCTTTCCCTGCATCCCCCAAATTTTGATATGTTTATTGTCATTTTTGTTTATCTGTATATATCTTTTGATCTCTGTTTTTATTTTTCTTTGTCCCAGTCATTTTTTAGAAGTTGTTTAATTTCCACATTTTCTGTGTTTCTTTACATTTGTTTTGCAGTTGAATTCTAATTTCAAAGCCTTATGGTCAGAGATATGCTTGGTATAATTTTAATCTTCCTGAATTTGTTGATTATAGCTTTGTGGCCCAACATATGGTCTATCCTTGAGAATGTTTCTGCACTGGAGAAGAATGTATAATCTGATGTTTTGGGACAAAATGTCCTGTAAATGTCTATTATATCCATTTGGTCTAGTGCATCATTTAAGGCCAATATTTCTTTATTGATTTTCTATTTGGATAATCTATCTAAAGCCATCAATGATTGTATTTTTGTCTGCTTCTATTTTTAGATCACTTAGTAGATGTCTTATATATTTTGGTGCTACCTGGTTCTGTGTATATATATTAAGAAGTGTTATGGCTTCTTGATACAATGTCCCTTTATCATTATGAAATGACTATCCTTCTCTCTAGTTACCATTGTTGTCTTGAAGTCAATATTGTCAGATATGAGTATGGCTACGCTTGCTTTTCTTGGGGTATTATTTGCTTGGGGAAATCTATTTCCAATCTTTCACTTTGAGTCTACTTTTGTTCTTGCAGCTTAGATGTGTCTCTGGAAGGAAGCATATAGTTGGTTTTGCTTTTTAACCCAATTTGCTACTCTGTGCCTCTTTATTGGTGAGTTCAGTTCATTTACAGTTAGGGCAATTATTGACTCTTAAGGATTTCCTATAACCACTCTATGTTTTGTTTTCTGGTAACTGTGTTCTGTTTGGTTCTTTTCTTTTGTGTTTCTGTCAATTATTTTTGTTTGGTGGTATTTAATATTTTGCTCCTGTTTTTTTTTAAGCTATGTGGTTTTTTTTTAATTTTTTTTAGTGAGAAGAGGGGTGGCAGAGAGACAGACTACCACATGCTTTCTAACCAGAATCCACCTGAAAGTCCATTAAGGGGTAATGCTCTTCCCATCTGGGTCCATTATTCTGTTACTCAGCAACTGAGCCAATTTTTGACATCTGAGGCAGGGGCCATGGAACCATCCTCAGTGCCTAAGGACAACTTGCTTGAACCAATCAATCCATGGTTGCAAGAATGGGAGAGACATCCACACACTGGACTAATATTCTTTTTTGTTTTTTTTTTTTTTTTTGCATTTTTCTGAAGCTGGAAACAGGGAGAGACAGTCAGACAGACTCCCACATGCGCCCGACCGGGATCCACCCGACACACCCACCAGGGGCGACGCTCTGCCCACCAGGGGGCGATTCTCTGCCCATCCTGGGTTTTGCCATGTTGCGAACAGAGCCACTCTAGCGCCTGAGGCAGAGGCCACAGAACCATCCCCAGCACCCGGGCCATCTTTGCTCCAATGGAGCCTTGGCTGCGGGAGGGGAAGGGAGAGACAGAGAGGAAGGCACGGCGGAGGGGTGGAGAAACAAATGGGCGCTTCTCCTGTGTGCCCTGGCTGGGAAACGAACCCGGGTCCTCCGCACGCTAGGCTGACGCTCTACCGCTGAGCCAACCAGCCAGGGCTGGACTAATATTCTATCTCAGAGCCTACTGGTAAGAGCCTAAGCTATGTGTTTCAGTAGTGGCTTTTTCATGGGTGGTTAACATGGGTTATTAAGAGAAAAATTGTCATATGTACAAAAGTCCTTTGTCTTATGAGTGCTTCTGCACTCTATATTCCTTTGTTTCTACAGATCTTTATCCTCTCCTCTTTTATGCTATTGTTGTCACAGGTTATCATTGATTTTATTGTGACCTTGATGGAGCTTTTACTTGTAGTTTTGTTTTGTTCTTTGTCAGATCAAATAACCCCCTTAAGTAATTCCTGCTGTGGGGTTTTTCTGGTAATAAATTCCCTCCGCTTCTGTATGTCTGCAAAAGTTTTTATTTTTCCTTCATATTTATAGGATAACTATGATGGACCTAGTATTCTTGGCTGGTAACTCCTCTCTTTCAGTACTTTGAATATTTGGGTCTGTTGTTTTCTGGCTTGTAGAGTTTCTTTTTTTTTAATAATTTTATTTTTTAATGGGGCAACACCAATAAATCAGGATAAATATATTCAAAGATAACAAGACCAGGTTATCTTGTCATTCAATTATGTTGCATACCCATCACCCAAAGTCAGATTGTCCTCTGTCACCTTCTATCTAGTTTTCTTTGTGCCCTTCCCCCTCCCCATTTCCCTCTCCCTTTCCCCCCTCCTCACATAACCACCACACTCTTATTAATGTCTTAGTTTCACTTTTATGTCCCAGCTACGTATGGAATAATGCAGTTCCTGCTTTTTTCTGATTTACTTATTTCACTTCGTATCATGTTATCAAGATCCCACCACTTTGCTGTAAATGATCCGATGTCATCATCTCTTATGGCTGAGTATTATTCCATAGTGTATATGTGCCACATCTTCTTTATCCAGTCATCTATTGATGGACTTTTTGGTTGTTTCCATGTCCTGGCCACTGTGAACAATGCTGCAATGAACATGGGGCTGCATGTGTCTTTACGTATCAATGTTTCTAAGTTTTGGGGGTAAATACCCAGTAGAGGGATTGCTGGGTCATAAGGTAGTTCTATTTTCAGTTTTTTGAGGAACCACCATACTTTCTTCCATAATGGTTGTACTACTTTACATTCCCACCAACAGTGAATGAGGGTTCCTTTTTCTCCACAGCCTCTCCAACATTTGTTATTACCTGTCTTGTTAATAATAGCTAATCTAACAGGTGTGAGGTGGTATCTCATTGCAGTTTTGATTGGCATTTCTCTAATAGCTAAAGAAGATGAGCATCTTTTCATATATCTGTTGGCCATTTGTATTTCTTCCTGGGAGAAGTGTCTGTTCATGTCCTTTTCCAATTTTTTTATTGGATTGTTTGTTTGTTTGTTGTTGAGTTTTATATGTTCTTTGTATATTTTGGATATTAGACCCTTATCTGAGCTGTTGTTTGAAAATATCATTTCCCATTTAGTTGGCTTTCTGTTTATTTTGTTATCAGTTCCTCTTGCTGAGCAAAAACTTCTTAGTCTGATGTAATCCCATTCATTAATTTTTGCCATCACTTCTCTTGCCTTTGGAGTCAAATTCATAAAATGCTCTTTAAAACCCAGGTCCATGAGTTGAGTACCTATGTCTTCTTTTATGTACTTAATTTTTTCAGGTCTTATGTTTAGATCTTTGATCCATTTTGAGTTAATTTTTGTACAGGGGGACAAACTGTAGTCCAGTTTCATTCTTTTGCATGTGGCTTTCCAGTTTTCCCAGCACCATTTATTGAAGAGGCTTTCTTTTCTCCATTGTGTGTTGTTGGCCCCTTTATCAAAAATTATTTGACTATATATATGTGGTTTTATTTCTGGACTTTCTATTCTGTTCCATTGGTCTGAGTGTCTATTTTTCTGCCAATACCATGCTGTTTTGATTGTCGTGGCCCTATAATATAGTTTGAATTCAGGTATTGTAATGCCCCCAGCTTCATTCTTTTTCTTTAGGATTGCTTTGGCTATTCGGGGGTTTTTATACTTCCATATAAATTTGATGATTTTTTGCTCTATTTATTTAAAAAATGTCATTGGAATTTTGATGGGAATTGCATTAAATTTGTATATTGCTTTGGGTAATATGGCCATCTTGATTATATTTATTCTTTCTAACCAAGAACAAGGTATATTCTTCCATCTTATTATATCTTTTTTGATTTCCCTTAACAATGGTTTATAGTTTTCATTATATAAGTCCTTTACATTCTTTGTTATGTTTATTCCTAAGTATTTTATTTTTTTTTGTTGCAATCGTGAAGGGGATTTTTCTTTTGAGTTTGTTCTCAATTGTTTCATTATTGGCATATAGAAAGGCTATTGACTTCTGTATGTTAATTTTGTATCCTGCGACCTTACTGTATTGGCTTATTGTTTCTAGTAGTCTTTTTGTGGATTCTTTGGGGTTTTTGATGTATAGGATCATATCATCTGCAAAAAGTGATACCTTTACTTCTTCTTTTCCGATATGGATGCCTTTTATTTCTTTGTCTTGTCTGATTGCTCTGGCTAGAACCTCTAGTACCACATTAAATAAGAGTGGAGAGAGTGGACAACCCTGTCTTGTTCCTGATTTAAGGGGGAAAGCCTTCAGTTTAGTGCCATTTAATATGATGTTAGCTGATGGTTTATCATATATGGCCTTTATCATGTTGAGATATTTTCCTTCTATACCCATTTTGTTGAGAGTCTTAAACATAAAATTGTGTTGTATATTATTGAAAGCCTTTTCTGCATCTATTGATAAGATCATGTGGTTTTTGTTCTTTGTTTTGTTGATATGGTGTATTACGTTAACCGTTTTACATATGTTGAACCATCCTTGAGATTCTGGGATGAATCCCACTTGATCATGATGTATTATTTTTTTAATATGTTATTGTATTCGATTGGCTAGTATTTTGTTTAGTATTTTAGCATCTGTATTCATTAGAGATATTGCTCTGTAGTTTTCTTTTTTTGTGCCGTCCTTGCCTGGTTTTGTTATGAGGGTTATGTTGGCCTCATAAAATGTGTTTGGAAGTAATGCTTCTTCTTCAATTTTTTGGAAGACTTTGAGTAGAAGAGGAACCAAGTCTTCTTTGAATGTTTGATAAAATTCGCTGGTATAGCCGTCAGGGCCTGGACTTTTATTTTTGGGGAGGTTTTTAATGGTTTTTTCTATTTCTTCTCTACTAATAGGTCTGTTTAGGCTTTCTGCTTCTTCTTGACTCAGTCTAGGAAGGTTGTATTTTTCTAGGAATTTATCCATTTCTTCTAGGTTGTTGAATTTATTGGCATAAAGTTTTTAATAGTATTCTACAATAATTCTTTGTATATCTATGGTGTCCATGGTGATTTCTCCTCTTTCATTATGGATTTTGTTTATATGAGTTCTTTCTCTTTTTTCCTTGGTGAGTCTTGACAAGGGTTTGTCAATTTTGTTGATCTTTTCAAAGAACCAGCTCCTTGTTCTATTAATTTTTTCTATAGTTTTTCTGTTCTCTATTTCATTTATTTCTGCTCTGATTTTTATTATCTCCTTTCTTCGGCTGGTTTTGGGTTGTCTTTGTTCTTCTTTTTCTAGTTCCCTAAGGTGTGAAGTTAAGTGGTTCACTTGGGCTCTCTCTTGTTTGTTCATATATGCCTGAAGTGATATGAACTTCCCTCTTATCACTGCTTTTGCTGCATCCCATAGATTCTGATATGTCGTATTGTCATTTTCATTAGTCTGTATATATCTTTTGATCTCTGCACTTATTTCTTCTTTGACTCATTCATTTTTTAAAAGTATGTTGTTTAGTTTCCACATTTTTGTGGGATTTTTTCTCTCTCTTTTGCAGTTGAATTCTAGTTTCAAGGCTTTATGATCAGAAAATATGCTTGGTACAACTTCGATTTTTCTGAATTTGCTGATGTTGTTTTTGTGGCCCAACATATGGTCAATTCTTGAGAATGATCCATGTACATTGGAGAAAAAAGTATACTCAGTCACTTTAGGATGAAATGTCCTGTAGATGTTTATCATATCCAGATGCTCTAGTGTTTTGTTTAAGGCCAGTATATCTTTGTTGATTCTCTGTTTGGATGACTGATCTAGAGCCATCAGCGGTGTATTGAGGTCTCTAAGTATGATTGTATTTTTGTCAGTTTTTGTTTTAAGTTCAATAAGTAGCTGTCTTATATATTTTGGTGCTCCTTCATTTGGTGCATATATATTAAAAATTTTTATATCTTCTTGATTCAGTGTCCCCTTTGCCATTATGAAATGGCCATTTTTGTCTCTGAGTACTTTTGCTGTCTTGTAGTCAGCATTATCAGATATGGGTATTACTACGCCTGCTTTTTTTTGGATGTTATTTGCTTGGAGTATTGTTTTCCAGCCTTTCACTTTGAATTTGTTTTTATCCTTGTTACTTAGATAAGTTTCTTGTAGGCAGCATATAGTTGGATTTTCTTTTTTAATCCATTCTGCTACTCTGTGTCCTTTTATTGGTGAGTTTAATCCGTTTACATTTAATGTAATTATTGACACTTGTGAATTCCCTATTGCCATTTTATATATTGCTTTCTCTTAGTTTTGTGTCTTGTTTGATCCTTCTCTTTCGTTTTTCTATATTTTGTTTTTATTTGGTTGTATTCCATACATCTTTCCTCTGTTGCTATCTTTTTTATCTCATGTGCTTCTGTGGTGGTTTTTTCAATAGTGGTTACCTTTAAGTAATGAAAAGGGTTCCTACCCTGTTCATTGTAGCGCACTATTTTGTGAGTACTTTTGCACTCCATCGTCCTTTGCTACTGTTAATCTCCATCCTCTCCCCCCCTTTCTTTTTGTTGTCACAGTTTAAATTTGGTTTTATTGTGTTCTTCTTGGAGCTTTTACTTTTGGATTTGTTTTTTTTTTGTTCTTTTTATCTGATTGGAGAACTCCCTTTAGTAATTCTCGGAGTGGGGGTTTTGTGATGATAAATTCCCTCATCTTTTCTGTATATGTGAATGTTTTTATTTCTCCTTTGTATTTGAAAGATAGCTTTGATGGGTATAGTATTTATGGCTGAAAGTTCCTCTCTTTCAGGACTTCAAATATTGGGGTCCACTCTCTTCTAGCTTGTAGAGTTTCTGCTGAGAAATCTGATGATAATCTAATGGGCCTTCCTTTATATGTTGTATTCTTCTTTTCCCTGGCTGCCTTGAGAATTTTTTCTTTGCTGTTGGTTTGTGTCAATTTCATTATGATATGCCTTGGGGTAGTTTTATTGGGGTTCAGAAAACTCGGAGTTCTGTTTGCTTCTTGAACTTGAGGCTTTAGTTCTTTCCACAGGCTTGGGAAGTTCTCATCTATTATTTGTTTGAGTATGTTTTCCATTCCATTTTCTCTCTCTTCTCCCTCTGATATACCTATTATTCTTATGTTATTCTTTTTGATGGAGTCAGATAATTCTTGTAGGGTTTTCTCATTTTTTTAAATTTTTGTGTTTCTTTCTTCTTCTCTCTGTTGTACCTCAAGTTGCTTGTCTTCTATTTCACTAATTCTCTGTTCTATCTGACCTGTTCTATTAGCTAAGCTTGTTACCTTGTTTTTCAGCTCGTGAATTGAGTTTTTCATCTCTGTTTGATTTGTTTTTATAGTTTCAATTTCCTTGGAAATATATTCTTTGTTTTCATTGAGTTGTTTTCTGAGCTCCCTACATTGCCTTTCTGTGTTATCTTGTATATATCGGAGGATTTTTAGGATTTCTATCTTGAATTCTCTGTCATTTAGCTCCAAGGTTTCCAATATATTAAATATTTTCCATAGATTTTTCCTCAGCTATCTGTGTTACCTCTCTTTCTTTTGTATCCATGATATTTGATAATCTCTTCCTTAATGGCATCTGAGGTTGGTTTTGTTGATAGTATTAATGAGATTTAATAAAGAATAAAAAGTTAAAAAAATAAAATATTGAAGAGTTGTTTTTTTTAAAAAAATTAATAATGAAATAAAGAAAAATAAAATAAAAATTAAAAAAAGGAAATTATTGCCCCCTCTCCTTTTTTCCTCTCCTCTCCTCTCCCCTCTTTCTTAAGAAAATCTTGTGGTGAACTGTGAATTATATTGTATTAAATAGAACAAATAAAGCATGTAATGGAGGGTCTGAATTGGGGAAAAGTAATAAAGGGGCAAAAAAAAGAGAAAAAAATAAAAAGAAAAAAGAAGGGGATATGGACCCACAAAAAGCAAATAAGGAAAAAATTTGTGTCAAGAATAAAATGATTTGCTTTTAGTTGTTGGTTGACTAAGAGTTATGATGAGATAAATAAGAGGGAAACGGAAAAATGGGGGGACAAATTAAAAAATTACTATTGTATTTAGTGGAACAAGAACTAGATAAAATGGAGAGCCAGGGATGGGAGCACCGCTAGTGAGTTAAAAAGGTGAAGTAAAAACTCCCCAAAATGCCAGAAACATAAGTTTGAGTCCCAGATAAGATAATTTGTTCGTTATTGAGGTTTGAATGAAAGGAGACGTAAAGGAGAAAGGAAGAAAGTAATATAGAGGGAGAAAAGAAAGAGAGAGAGAGAAAAAAGAGGAAACCACTAAAAGAAGAAAAAAGAAAAAAGAGGAGAGAGAGAGTTAAGGGTTTTGAAGTGCAACGCTCATAGAGAGAAAGGAAGAGGAAAGAAAAGATAATGGGAGATTTAACACTTATGGGTAGTGTAGTTCAAGGAGAGGAGAAAGTAAGACCGGCAGAGAGTTAAGTGACCAAATTAGAGGAGGAAAAAAAATCAAGAGTGAAGATAAGAGAAACAAATGAACAAATATAATAAAATGGGATAGGTTATAAAGTCTGCGTATTATTCTTGATTTTGAGAAGTTATCTTCTTGCTTTTTCTTTTCTCTCCCTCTTCCTGGTCGGTGACTCTTTATCCCGGGTTCTGCCCCTTTGACACGCTCAGGTAGATGTTTGCAGTTGATAAGTCTCTATGGCAATGTCATGTATTGTGCTTCAGTCTTGTTGGCAGTTGAGGCTCATTAGCATTTATAGGCTCCGACAGTGAGAGAGTTCGTGTTCCTGGAGCCTCTGTCCTGGTCTTTCCTTCCTCAATTAGTAGCCTGATAATCCTGCTATGGGGTTGCTGCTGCCTCTGCCTGGATAGTAAGAGACTCAAAGAGCTGTCAACTCCCCAATCTATTCCCACTCAGCACAGGGCTCTGGGTAAGGCTCAGTCAGTCAGAGCCGCTAGCATAATCAGGCAGGGCTTCCACCCACTCAAAGACCTCTGGCTCTGCCACTCTGTCCGGTAACACTGGTGGGCACCCACTCCCAGGGTGCTTGGAGGAAACTCTTGCTCACTATCTGTGCACGCAGATCAGGATATCAGGCTAGAAGTCTCAGACTCTGAGTGAAACCCCACCCGCATGGAAAAGTTCCAGCATTGGAATTGTCTCTTGCTCCGTCCCTATGCGCAGCTCCTTCAGGGCGCTAGGGCAGCCTGAGATTCCGCCCCAGGCCCACTCAAAGGCCCCTGACTCTGCCCCTCTGTGGGATAACATGGGTGCACACTTCCGAGGCACTTGGAGGAAGCTCTCACTCACTATCTGCACGTGCCGACCAGGATATCAGGTCAGCCGCCTCACCCTCTGAGTGAAATCCCCTCCCGCACGGAAAAGTTCCAGCATTGGAATTACTTCTTGCTCCCACATGCGCGGCTTTTTAAGGGTGCTGGGGCGGAACAGAGATTCTGCTTTCGGCCCACACAAATGCCTCTGACTCTGCCTTTCTGTGGGATAACACGGGCACCCACTCCCCAGGTTTTGGAAGGAGTCTCTCGCCCACTATCTGCGCGCGCTGACCAGGAGATTCTGGAAAATGGCTGCCCCGCTTGTCTTTCTTTGTCTGGGTTTGGCGTGAGTGTTAGCTTGTATTGCCCGGTTGCCACAGGAACAGTTTTTCCTCGGCTTGGATCCCTGTGCCACAGCCTGGTTTGGCCGTTTGTGCCGCGGCCTGGATCTATTCACCCCCTTTGCCTGCCTCAGTTTCTATATTCTCAGTTCCCAGTGAAAGCTGCCCTGTTTAGGTTAGTGAGGAAGGTGGAGCATTTCTTACTCTCTATTTCCTTCAGGGTTTGATTATATATTTAGCCAATTTTTCGCTAGACCATACCTTCGGGTGTATTGCAAAACATCTGGAGGCTCCGAGGATAGGTTTTTCTGTTTCTGGTTGAAGATCTTGTTGAGTTTTGGGGGAGATTTATCGGTATCACTTCCTACCCCACCATTACTCTGATGTCATCTGGCTTGTAGAGTTTCTGATGAGAAGTCTGATGATAACCTAGTGGACTTTCCTCTCTATGTTATGTTTTTCTTTTCCCTATCTGCCTTGAGGATTCTTTTTGTGTCATTGATTTTTGACAATTTTATTGTAATGTGCCTTGGAGTAGGTCAGTTTGGGTTGATGAAACTCAGTGTTCTGTTTGCTTCTTGGATTTGAGGCTCTAACTCCATAGACTTCAGAAATTCTCATCCATTGTCTGTTTGAATAGATTCTCCACTCCCTTCTTCCTCCCTTCTTCTTCTGATATACCTTTTATTCTTATATTGCTCTTTCTGATGGAGTCAGACAATTCTTATAGAACTCTTTCATTTTTTATTTTAATTTGTGAGACTCTTCTCTCTAGCACCTCCAGTTGCCTGTCTTCAATGTCACTGATTCTTTCCTCTAGATCAGTGGTAGTCAACCTGGTTCCTACAGCCTACTAGTGGGCATTCCAGCTTTCATGGTGGGCAGTAGCGGAGAAACCAAAGTATAAATAAAAAGATAGATTTAACTATAGTAAGTTGTTTTATAAAGATGTATTTTGCCAAACTTAGCAAAAATGAGACATAGAGTACTTGGTAAGTAATTATTATTATATGCTTTAACTTGCTGTAACTCTGCTTTATAAATTTTATAAAGTAAAGTTACATCCCTACTTTATAAATCACCATTACTATGGAACCGGTGGGCAGTTAGAAAATTTTACTACTAACAGAGATACAAAAGTGGGTGGTAGGTGTAAAAAGGTTGACTACCCCTGATATACGCAATGAATACCACGTGGCTATGAAAAAGAAGAAAATCTTACCTTTTGCGACAACATGGATGGACCTGGTGGCTATTATGCTAAGTGAAATAAGCCAGGCAGAGGAAGAAAAATATCATATGACCTCACTCATATGAAGAATCTAATGAACAATGGTAACTGAAGAATGGAATAGAGGCAGAGGTGGGGTCAAAGGGACCAGAGGGAAAGCGGTCAGAGGGAAAGGGGAGGAGAGGATGGGAACAGGGGAGGAAAAAGGAATAGTGAAATTATATATACATAACACAGAGATAAAGAGAGCAGGACAGCAAATCCTGGAGGGAAGGGAGGAAGGCACTGGGGGGAAGGGGCAAAGGGAATGTCGAGGGGAACACGGGTGTGGGGCAGAAGAAGATATACTAGATGGGACACTTGAATCTATGTAATCACAATAAATTCAAATAATTAAAAAAGAGAGAGAGAGAGAGAGAGAGAGAGTGTGTGTGTGTGTGTGTGTGTGTGATATGAAAAAAAAACTGTGTCTTTATCTTATAAGAGGTAAGACTTTGGTTTAGATAACGCCTAAAAGTGAAAAGCCAGTAATTGACCTCAAAACATGTTATTCAGAAATCACTTGGATTCCTGCTGTGGGAATTGTATAATATATTTGTCCCATAGTTTGTTCTTGAAAGTAATGCTTACAATAAATACTATGCACATATTTTGTGTTGCATATGCATAGACATAGCTGTAAGATAAAATACTAGGAGTATAATTACTAATTCAAAGTTTTAAAATGTTAATAATGGCTCTGGCAGGTTGGCTCAGTGGTAGAGCATCAAGCTCTTGTGTGAATGTCCTGGGTTCGATTCCCATCAGGGCACACAGAAGAAGTGACCATCTGTTTCTCTTTCTCTCTCCCCTCTGTCTTTCTTATTCTCTCTTTCTTCCCACTCCTGCAGCCATGGCTGGATTGGCTCCAACAAGTCGGTGCCCGGGCCTGAGGATGACTCCATGGCTTCTGCCTCAGGCACAAAAAATAGCCTGGTTGCCAAGCAATGGAGCAATGCCCAAGATGGGCAGAGCATTGTCCTGTAGCAGGCTTGCCAGGTGGATCCCAGTAGGGGCACATGAGGGAGTTTTGTCTCTGCCTCCCCAACTCTCACTTAATTAAAATATATATTGATAATATTGAATTTTTTTCTTCATATATTGTACCAATTTCAAAATTTAATAATAATGTTTGAAGTTTCCTATTTTATCAAAAACTTATCAATACAGTAAACTACCAGACTTTTGGATCTTTGCCAGTTATATAAGTGAATAAGGAAATCTCACTGTGGTTAAACTTGTATTTTCTTTTATTTATTTATTTATTTATTTATTTATTTATTTATTTATTTATTTATTTTAGAGAGGAGAGGGAGAGACAGAGAGAGAGAGAGAGAGAGAGAGAGAGGAGAGAGACAGAGAGAGAGAAGGGGGGAGGAGCTGGAAGCATCAACTCCCATATGTGCCTTGACCAGGCAAGCTCAGGGTTTTGAACCGGCAACCTCAGCATTTCCAGTTTGAGGCTTTATCCACTGTGCCACCACAGGTCAGGCAAACTTGTATTTTCTTATATGTTAATTTTAGCATTTTTTTCATACATTCAAGAGTAATTTATATTGCATTAATAATAGACTGTCTATTCATATACTTCACTAAATTGTCTATTGGCTTTTTGGTCACTTAGTTATTGATTTCTAAGAGCTTTTTACAAATTAAAGATAATACCTCTAGGAATAATAGTTCCTTTAACATAGTTTTTCTTTCAACTTTGTGATAAGCTTTAAAACAAAACAGAAAAGAAAACTATGGAAAATTATATGGTGGTGGAAGGAGATCTGACTCTCCATGGTAAACACACAATGCAATATACAGATGATGTATTATAGAATTGTACACTTGAAATCTATATTGATTTTATTAATGACTGTCACCCCAATAGATTTAATAAAAAATGAAAAATAAAAATGCTTAACAGAAAAAAAGAGAAGAAAATTATATAGTTAGATTTATCGACCATTTTTTAATGTTATGGTATTTAGAGTTTTGTTAAACTTAATGTTATAGGTGATGGTCATCTCCTTGGTAAAAACTTAAATAAACCAATGCTAAAATAAAAATTAGAAAACTGAAGAATGTATCTCTGGCACTATAAAGAATTGACCAAATTAAATAGGTACTTATCTCTTTCATCTTTTTTTGCTGCTCTCTTTTCTCTCCCCTTAATTTTTCCCTTGTGTTCTAACCCCTCCTTTCTCTGAGTATAAGTTTGAGAATCAGAGCAGTGAAATGGCTTGATCTTTCAAGGATACTATCAACACCTCTCCATTTTCACCATTAGGACACAGTTAAAAGAAAAAAAAATTACTATCAATAATATCATTACTACTTTAATTTTTATTGTATATTTTAAATGTTTTTGGCACTGTATAAAATATATATATATATATGAGTCAATTTTAAAAGATCATTATTATGTTTGACTTTGTACTAATGAAATTGACCAAAAGACTAAGTTTCAAGAAAACTAATAGGATCATGGTTCATAAAGACTGTATGTATCTAAAACTCAGCTTGCACTCAGACTTAATATGTAGAGTTAATATCTATGCATGTTGCCGCTAACTTATGTCTAATAGTATGCTTAAAGTACTGAATCCAGAGTACTGAATGCAGGCTTTCTTTTTTTCTGTTAAGCAATTCACTTTTTCATCATTTGAATATATTTTAGTTTCTCTGTTGCAAGCCTTTTTTCATAATGTAAATCCAGAGAGAAGTACTTAATATAAATTTTGACTAGCAAATGAAACAATAATTAATAGATTTTAAACCTTTATTATAAGAGATACATAAATTTTAATTTCCCTCTTCCGTTTTCCAAGAATTATGAAAATATAAATTTCAGACTTGAGCTTCAGTTGCATATATTTTTTGTCACTTTGTGCATTTATATGTTTTAAGTATGTGTAAAATAAACTTTTATTCTTAATAAATATTTAATACTTGCCATATTTTCAATCAATTTCAAAGATATTTCTAATTTTCTATGAATAACATAGAATTTATTATTATTACCAATTTATCCTTTCCAAGTAGACCTGGAAAATACATATGTTGTTGATAGCACCAAATATACAGAACAAGTTTTATAATGAGTACAAATCAATATCAAATAATCTAAAAGAAAACAGAAAATTGTATTGGGACATAACAGTAGGAGGGAAAATTATATATAAAAAATGTATAATAACCAAATTATAAATAATCAAGTATTCACTACACAAGGAAACAATAAGCTAGGAAATAAACATCATGAGATGAAATCCATGTTATAACAAACTATATTTTTTCTACTGTGTCAACATTTGAAAATAATGTTATGAATAAGTTGAATGAAGATATCACAAACTCAATTTGCCTAAACATTTTGATTGCAAAGTATAAAATATCAGTTCAACTGAAGAGAATCACAAGGTTAGTAACATAAGTAGCATTTATATAGATTAGAATCTCTAAAGTTTTAAAATATAAAGGATTGTAAAATATTTTAAAAGAATTTGTATTTTAGAATTCTAAGTAAGGAAAAATTGGTTTAAATTATCTTTAAATATTAAACCAGAAATTGATTTTTTTTCAATTCCTTGTAGTTAGGATAAAATTTCAATTCTATAACTCAATAATCCATGTCATTAACAAAAATAATTGGCGTAATTCTGTGGTCCATTGGAGGTTCTTCATTTTCATTTAGAATTTCATTCATTCATGGTGATCCCTAGTTTTTTCAGGACTTCACATGATGATTTCTCAACTTTCGCAAGGCTGATTTAACATCTTCATTCCTCAGAGAGTATATAATGGGGTTCAACATGGGTGTGCAAACAGTGTACAACACAGAAAGGAACTTATCCACAGAAAGTCTGCTAAAAGGCCATATATAAAAATAAATACAAGGCCCGAAGAAAAGAATTACCACTGTGATATGGGCAGTTAATGTAGAAAGTGCCTTGGATGACTTACTGGAGGACTGGCGCCAGACAGTGACCAAAATGATGGTATAAGAAATAATTAAAGCCAGAAAACAGCTCAAGGATATCAGGCCACTGTTGGTTAGTATCATAATTTCCAGATCATAAGTATTCATGCAAGCCAGCTCTATCACTAGGGGAAGGTCACAAAAAAAGCTGTCTACCTCATTGGGGCCACAGAATGGCAGATCCACTGTAAAAACCAAGTGGCTCACAGAATGAAGAATGCCCACAGCCCAGGATATAACCACAAAGATTATACATAGTCTCCGAGTCATAATTGTGTTATAGTGCAGGGGCTTACAGATGGCTATAAATCTGTCATATGCCATAGCTACAAGCAACATCATCTCACTTCCAACAAAACTATGAAGAAGGAATATCTGTGCCATGCAACCCTCAAAGGAGATAGACTTGTATTCAACAAAGAAGTCCACAAGCATCTTGGGGGTGGCAAAGTTAGATTGGCAGATATCAATGAAAGAAAGGTTACCAAGTAGGAAGTACATAGAAGAATTCAAATGGGAGTTAGAGGAAATGAGAAAAATAATCATGATGTTGCCCAGCATTGATGCCACATACACCACAGAGAAGATGGCAAAAAAGAGAAGCTGAAGATCCCAAGAATTAGAGAGTCCCAGAAGCACAAACTCAGACACCACTGATTCATTTGTGTGGGCCATGTATCTGATCTGCAGTTACCTAAATAAAAAAAAATAAAACAAAAAATCAGGAAAACATGGCTCACAATAACTGGCATTATATTATTAATAGTATACATGCAAAAGAACTATAACTAGCTTTCAATTAAAAGTCAACTTAATGGAATAATATAAAAATTGACTAATATTTAACACCTGAGAGAGGGAGAAGTGTTAAAAAAGGATCTTATCATAACTAGAAACATGATACACATCTTAAAAAAATAAAAATATGAAATCAGAAATGAGCAAATATAAGTGGTGCATTAATATCATAAATATTACCAAAATGAAAGAAATTATACCAAAGTGGTAAAGTAAGGTATCATTGAGTAGGTATTATTTTAAGCTAAAACTTTTTTAAAAGTTTGGAATTTGGTAGCCAAAACTAAAGGAAAGGTTATTCCAGGCAGGAGAATAACAAGAATAAAGATACAAAGGTGAAAATATGAAAACCGTCCTCAGGGAACTGAGTTGAGTGGCCTGAGGAAGAGGTTTTGTTAAGGAGTAATAAAAATAAAGTTGAGAAGGTAGATCAGAAGCAACTTGTGGATGCAATTAGCTTTGAATGCAAGGCTAAGTGGACTAGATTAATGTTCTTGAAATTGCAAATCATTAACTACTTGGTAGTGTTTTATGAAGCTTAATAGAAATAATTTATTTAGAAATAAGAGGCAATGGTGATACTCTGAAAATTTCTGTGAAGATCAAGAACATTTCTTTCATCCTCTAACAATCAATCAGTTTATCAGAGTTTATCTTCCATTATGTAAAGACCAATTATGAATGAACTACCAATGTGTTCTCAGTCTCTTCTGACTCTACCTCTTGTCTTTCTAAACATGCCTGACACACCTGGATTTATCAAAATCTTCAACACTTTTTGGAAACAGCCCTATACATTGCATTTTAAATACATAATAACTTTTCAAAAGGAAAAAGTAGTGTGTAAATTGCCTCTTGAATGTTTTTTTGAGATTTTGCTTAACACATTAGATACCATGTGACTATTTGGTCCCAGAAAAAAAAGTCTATAAAACCCTCAGTGGGTTAGGAAACATTTTAAACTTTATCCCTGAGCACCCAACAGTGTAAAATAATTATTTATTTGTTCTTATACTGATTAAAGTTTTACATCCTATGTTCATCAATAACCTGTTAGGACCAGATTATTTAGATATAACTAACATAATAAATTTTTAAAATTTAAAAGCAAAAAGTGTTTAAAATGTTTAAACTATTCACAAGCTTTTATTACATGATTTTAATGTGGTTGTTGAAACACTAAATCCTACCCTTTTAAGAGCTTCCTTCTCTGCATTTGAATTGTGATTTTTAGTTTTAAGAAGAATGCAGAAGTTTAAGTTACTCAAGAATTAAAAAAGATCCAAGAGGTATGAAGTGACCTTAGGATAGTCATTCATCATGGGATTCTCATCTTTATGTGGAAGATTTAGGCCAATGCTGACATGTCTGATCATGTATTATCATGTGCAGGGGAGAAAAGAAGGCAAATAAACATTGGAAGGGGAAAGGATTCTCATTCCTAAGACTACAAAAGATCCTAAAGAGTTACATTTATTAATTTTAAAAAGATAAAAAGTTTTCCATTTATCAATACAATGTACAGATAATGTGTTGTAGAGTTCTGCACCTGAAACCTGTATAATTTTGTTAACCAATCTCACCCCATTCATTCAATAAAAAAGAAAAAAAAGGCAAAACTTGACTTTATGAAGGACTTTTTATAGCATTTAATCCATTGTGTAAAGCCTACCAAATATTATTTGATAATTTATTATAGGATAACATTAAAGAGAGATGCAGAGAGAGAGGGGAAAGAATATGGGGAGGAAGAGAGAGGAAATGAAGAAGAAAGAGGAGAGGAAGGGAGAGGAGGAGGAGAAGGTGGAGGATGAGGAGAAGAAAATTAATGGTTAACAGCATGTTAAAGTTAGTGGTATTATACATTTCTTAAAGATCATCTTATCTTTTTTTTTAACAGAGACAGAGAGAGTAAGAGAGAGAGAGACAGATAGGGACAGAAAGGAAGGGAGATTAGAAGCATCAATTCTTCCTTGCAGCATCTTAGTTGTTCGTTGATTGTTTGTTCATTGATTGCTTTCTCATAATATGCTTTGGCTGGGCAGGCTACAGCAGAGCGAGTGACCCTTTGTTCAAGCCAGTGACCTTGGGCTCAAGCCAGCAAACTTGGGGTCATGTCTATGATTCCACGCTCAAGCCTGCGACACCACACTCACTGGATGAGCCCGCACTCAAGCCGGCGACTTCAGGGTTTCAAACCAGGGTCCTACATGTCCCAGACTGATGCTTTATCCACTGCACCACTGCCTGGTCAGGCAAAGGTCATCTTATCTTTGAAAAATGATTTTCTGAACCAAACTTCCTACCAATTCCATCTTTCTAATACCTAGTAAATGTTAAGGTTTGTCCATCTTCATTTTTCAAAATATAGGAAACAACTAGAAAATCCTTTCCACACTAATTCTTTATGATTTCTTAATCCAGATAGACTAGTTTCAATGTTATATCTCATTTTCTTCTTAATAAAGTAGGTACCCATTGGTAAATGTAAATAACATTTGCCACTTACTAGCTGTGTGACTGACCTTAGAACATAGAACTAGATTATCTGCAAAGCTATTTTTTATCTGTAAACTTCTAAGTAGAGAGGCAGTTATGTTACAGAAATATATGAAGTTTATAAAACTCACTCAAAATTCCTTGGATTATACACAGAGCAGCCAGAAGCTTCTTTATTAATAAATCATTTACTCTTTATTTTATGATCAGTATACCTCAGTTTAGAAGTGTTTTCAAATTGTAAAATACACCTAAAAAAATTCTCTTTTCTTTGTATAAGACCAACTTTGACACTTAGAAGTTGATATTACATTAATATCCGTCTTTAAAGTATGTCAATAGAACTCTAAAACCATCAACAAACATACTTTTTCTTTTTATTATTTTGTCTTATAATAAGACTAGCAGCAAAAAGCAATAAAGTATATCCTTATTGACCATGACACTACTTTGTGTAGCTACTCCTGTATTCCCAACAAATTTTGATAGTGAGTATTTAACAGATGGCTAAGTATTCTCTAAATAGAAGCATAAAGAAAAGGGGAAGAAAGGGAACAGATAATGGCTATAGCATATTTTCCTTTTTTCATCAGATACTGATATTATTACCAGGGCTGCCTGCCCTAAGCCAATGCAGTAAGAGAGTCATATAGACAGAAAAGTGTAGAACAGGGATTTGCCTCTTCCAGCTGGAGTTTTTAATTTGACTGAAACCAGAATAATTTTCCCTTTACTATCTTCCAGTTTCTGATTTTGCATCTAGAAGGCAATTTACCAATTATTTGTCTAGTCCAAACAATATGTTCAAATGCATATATAATACTTACACTTTCAGTAATTTCTCCTAGTCCTTTAGTTTTTCCTTATTTTCTCTAAATTTGATGTCTCTCGGTTTGTTTCTAAGCTTTCCATTTTCTGCTATGAGTCTTCATACCAAAAATGTTTGCAATATACTCTTGACTTGATGCATTTTTAACTTGGTCTCTGCACTAAGCTGTGCAGAAGCAAGCCCGTCAGGTTCTGCCCTGAGGTAGTGAGGGCTCTGGTCCTGGTGACTGTGATCATGCAATTACAATATCCTAAGGTGAGGAGATATAAAGCCTTCTATCTTCATTCCAGGAAAATGATTTCATTGGGGAAGTGAGAAATCACCCTTTGGAGACTCGAGGTCACCTGAAGTGACAGTAATTATATTTTACAAAATAATTCTTCAGGAAATGGACAAGAAAAAGGTGGGGTTTTCTTTTGTTTTGTTTTTATCAATTTGTTGGTACATATGATAGCAAAAGATTATTTGATTTTTATTGATTCCCAGTCAGCAAAGTAATTTTATGACTCCCAAATTTGTGTTAATAAAACAATCTTTGTGTTAATTGCACAATCTTACAAAATGATCAAAACTTCAGGGTACTTCTAATCTTAAGGAACCCACTACTTCACAAACAGCTTAATCTAGAATGCTCAAGTGGTTCTACTATCTGTAGTTTAATAGAATAAATTTATTTCTATGTTAACATAATGATTTCTCAGATATTTAAAGATGCTCTCATTTCTTCTCCATAACAAATCTTCTGTTTTCCCTCCAACATATATCAACAGTCTTTTCAACTGTATTTTATATAAATTTTCTAGATTTCCAAAGGTTGTAATGTAGATGTAATTTTCAAATGGTCATCTTTAAAAGAGGAAATTGAAAATAAGATTTTCTATTTATTTGTATGTATATTATATGCCAATGGCATATGATTGAAAGAAATAGGCCCTCTCCAGTTGGCTCAATGGATAGAGTGTCAGCCTGGCAGATGGAAGTCCCAGGCTTGATCTGCAGTCAAGGTACACAGAAGTGACCCTCTCCTTCTCTTCCTTTCCCTCTCTCCCTCTTACAGTAGTAGCTAGATTGTTTTAAGTGTTGGCCCCAAGGCACTGATGATAGCTTGGTTGGCCTGAGCATCGTCCTGAGGCACTGAGAGTAGCTTGCTTGATTCAAGCATTGGCCCTACACAGGGGTTGCTGTGTGGATTCCAGATGGGGAGTATATGGGAATCTGTCTGTTTCTCCTCTCCTCACTTAAAAAAACAACAAACATATTCTGATCACTGGGGAACAATTTTTTTTTTTAATTTTCTATTGCATGAGGTTTTAGAACTGTTTCTATATATTTCTGCATCACTGATTCCAAATATAAAATCCATTTTTTGGTGCATGCTCTAGTTTTTATGCAATTTTAATTTCTTTTTGTTACAGTTAATGGCATGCATTGGTTTTTAAATTGGAGTTAAAGGGCAATGACCCTTGGATTGAACATAACCACAAGGAAATTAATGTTTTACAAACATCACTTTTACATAATTGTAGTTGTTTTTAAATGTAAAAAATTATTATCTGATAAAAACACCCTCTTATTTTGTTTTAAAATTGAATCATGCCTTCTTTGAGTAGGCATAAATGTAAGAATAGTCCTGACACCTTCTGTTATATATGTGGCTGTTACACACTTCAGTGTCAAAGGCGCAATATTTCATCATTTGTGACATGTGAATATATTGCCTATTTTCAAGTTCCCCTTGGCGATCAAGACAAGAATTGGGCTCCTCATATTGTATGTCATAATTGTGAGGAAATGCTTCATGACTGGACAAAAGAAAAATGCAAAGAAATGCCTTTTGGTATTCCCATGGTTTGGCGTGAACTCAAGGACCACAGCAGTGACTATTATTTCTGTCTGATCCATACAAAGGGCATTGGCAAGGAAAAGTGGCATATTATCACATATCTTAATATTCCTTCAGCAATACGACCTATCCCACACTCTGAGACACTCCGCTTCCAGGTTTCAATGGTTTTATTTCTTCTAAGGATGAAAAAAGTGAACATGGTGATCAAGTAAGTGTATTTTGATAAGATGCATGAGGAAATGGTTGTAGAATCTGAAGGGTCTTCTTCTGATGCCAAGCAGTCATTAGCCCCTCAGCAGTTTAGCCAATTCAAATTGAATGACTTAGCAAGAATGACATAAAAATTGTCCTCGACTTTCTGAAGTATGGGGAGCATAACTGGATCATTTGTGTGGATCTTAAAATGGTAAATTTCCTGCTAGGA